>NC_064638.1:347013558-347621475 GCF_023864345.2 Schistocerca serialis cubense | reverse complement strand
TTGTCTCGCAGCGACGCCTCCCGCGGTGTCCCGCTGAGCTGAGGATTTCCCTTTGCAGCCCCAGGCACAGCGCAGCACGGAATCTTGCGGCTTCATAACCGCCGCTGGGGCAAACGGCAAATAATAACACCCGAGGATTGCAAATTTTCCTTTGTGTTCGCGATCCCCCGACCGGCATCCCGTGGCGGCTAATATGAGTCACGTGACAGAGGGGATTGGCTGGTGCCCCTGAGGTGGAATCCATACTGAATTTCGGTAAGGGCAATATGAGGAAGGTTCTGGGACAGTAGGCGCTTTAACTTCAGTATTACAGAGCTTTCTACAAGTTTTTTGCATAACGCCGCTGCATCTTTCTGTGATTACTGCTCACGCAACATTACACTGAGGCAACAAAAGTCGTGGGATACCTCATAATATTGCGTCTAGCCGGCGTGAGTGGCCGAGCGGTTTTAGGCGCTGCAGTCTGGAGCTGCGTGACCGCTACGGTCGCAGCGTCGAATCCTGCCTCGGGCATGGATGTGTGTAATGTTCTTAGGTTAGTTAGGTTTAAGTAGTTCTACGTTCTAGGGGACTGATGACCACAGCAGTTAAGTCCCATAGTACTCAGAGCCATTTTATTGTGTCTAACTTCATTTTGCCCGGCGTAATGCAGCAGCTTGACGTTACAGGGACTCAACAAGTCGGTTGAAGTCCCATGCAGAATACTGAGCCATGCTGTTATGTGCCATAACTATCCAAGGGGATATGTAGGGCTGTCTGGTGAGCCAATCACTCGCTCGAATCGTCCAGAGTGTTCTTGAAACCGGTACCGAACAATAGCTGCCTGGCGACATGGCAGATCGTCATCCCTTAAAATCTCATTGCTGTTTGGGAACATGAAATCCTCGAACAGCTTAAAATGCTCACCAAACAGCCGAATATAGCACTTTCCGGTCAGTGGTCGGTTCAGTTGGACCAGAAGACCCAGGTGATTCGATGTAAAGAGAGCCCAGATCATTACGGAGTCACCACGTCCCTGCACAGTGCCTTCTTGACATCTTGGGTCCATGGCTCCGTTGGTCTATGCAACACTCGAACCCTACCGTTAGCACTTACCAACTGAAAGCGGCACTCATTTGACCAGGACACGGATTTCCAGTCGTGCAAGGTCCAACGATGTGGTTAACAGCCCACGTGAGGCGTTTCGGTCTACGTCATGCTGTTAAGAAAGCCACTGGCTTTGGTCATCTGCTGCCATGGCCCATTAATGCCAAATTTCGTGCGCTGTCCTAACGGACATATTCGTTGTACGCCCCGGTAGATTTCTGCGGTTATTTCACGCAGTGTTGCTTGTATGTTAGCGCTGACAATTCTATGCAAATGCCACTGCTCTTGGGCGCTAAGTAACGGCCGTCGACGACTGCATTGTCCTTGGTGAGTGGTAATGCCTGAAATTTGGTATTCTCGACACACTCTTGACACTGTCAAGAATGTTGAAGTCCCTAACGATTTTCGAAATGCAGTGTCGTATGCGTTTAGCTTCATTTACCGTTCCGCCTTCAAAGTCTGTTACTTCCCGTTAGTCAGGAACCTTTTCACATGTATCACCGGTGTACAAATGACAGTACTGCCATAAAAATGCGCTTTTATACGTTATGTAGGCTGTACTACCGGTACATCTGTTAATGTGCTTTTCTGTGGCTTTTGTCACTTTAGTGCATATTGTCAGTATTCTTTAAACCATAGAACTCCCATATATGAAACAACTTCAATCACCTAATTACTTTACATATGAGGCAATTTGAGTATTCGCATTTAAGCAAGTAAGTGAGAAAAAGTTTAGGAAAAGTATCAAACTATGTTTAAAGCTTTCTGGAAATCGCTAAGTAAGCGGATTAAGCAACACTGATGAATATAGCCTGGGTAATTTGAGCTCCATTTTAAATAAAACTTAGAATCTCAATGTTCATATCGTCATACCTCCTAAACTATCTGTCGTACAATGATACAGTTTTTCAGGTACGTTCAGTGGTGTATGTGGATATTGTCTGCACAGTGTGTTGCGAAAGGGCTAGTAGAAAGAAAGTAATAAATTGAAGTGTTGTGTCAGGTGTTGAAGTTTTGCTGCCCACAATTTCAAGCAAAAACTAATTTCCACGATATGAATGTTAATGACATCATGTCTTATGAACTATAAGTCGTGCAGTGATACAATGTTGCAGGTACATTCAATGATATATGTGGATACTCTCTACGAACTGTGGTTGCCAGTAGAGTCGGCAGTCAAGAAGTTTCTAACTGAAATATTTGCCTTACTGTGTTAATCCTTTAACATAAGGTTATACCCCCTAACGACTAGGCTGTGGCAGAAATTTAATTTTTAAACGTGAAACACTGAAAATAAAGTCTTTGTTCTCAGAAAGCCGTGAGTAAGACAATCGGAAAACTGATATTGATTCCAGGGTAGCGGTTTAGCAATATACAGGTCTGGAAAGCTTGTAAGGGTATTGAGGGTGCGGTTGTACTAAGAAACAATTGTTAAGAAAAAGCATCTTCACGTTGCGTCGTTTCCCAGTTAGTTAGCGTTGTAGGTAGCCAATTACGTCGTTGCGCTCGCAAATTAAAGTACTTGCACGCCCTAAAATGCTGTAATTCACAGACATCTGTGGGGCCCCGAGTTACCACTTGTTCAAAAGTTCGTTAGCAGTTAAAATGTGGATGTTTGTGATGCCCTTAGGTTAGTTAGGTTTAACTAGTTCTAAGTTCTAGGGGACTAATGACCTCAGCAGTTGAGTCCCATAGTGCTCAGAGCCAAGTTAAAATGTGGCTTTTCCGGAAGTGATGAATTTAAGCTAGGTGAGCAGAATCTACGATTGTTTGGTTTGACGAAACCAAGCGAAGAACAAGTTTGGCGATACTGTTTCTGGTAGGCTCCTTGAATTTCATCGCGCGACAACCTGACTGGCTGACTTCAATGCTACATAACAATCTTTTTTCCTCAATAATTACTTCTCAACACACCCTCCCCCGCAACAGTCCTACAAGCTTTCCAGACTGTTTCTGGCCAGCATGCTGATGGTATTCCTTTGTAGTTATACTCTGATATCCTTAATTTCAGTCCATTAAAATTGTAACTGCTGCTTCTACCTTATCTTCATTCAGGAATCAGTTAGGCTGAGCACTTGTCATGAATCTTAAATGTAACACTGTTTCTATGTGTGTCTGACACAACATGACTTAAGAGCATCAGGTTCTCAATTCAAGATACATACTGAGCGCCCGTTTCCTCCTTCTTGAAAATTAGAAATTTACATTTACCAAGCCAAAACCACCTCATAAAATCCTTGACGAACAAATGGAATCAATGCAGAACTTTTTCTTCCAGTATTTCCTGGACATCCTGCCATCAAAACACCAAAAGAACCAATAATGAGATATATTTATCCTCCTGCATGAATTATATTCTCTCAGTCTTGTAACAACTATGACATTTTCTAACTCATTCATTCTTTAGTTACATAGCAAGTATCTCACTTTCTTAGTCTCCATTGCTAGCAGTTATAGGTAACTATTTGTTTAGCTTTGCGTAACTTTCTAATCTATACTTGCGTATTTTAAATATAAGAAAACACCTTTACCTAGCAAGATTCACTTAAATATATTATTTATTTTGTAATAAAATGCATCTCAGGCCAAAGATCATGATGGATCGACGTGTTATATCTGTTGTATACATATTCTTTCTATTTACATCCCGTGTTCACATTCTGTAAGTAAGTGTGAAACCAAGTGCAACTATATACTGTGTATATTTGTGCGTAAACCCCTTGGCAGTTCCATCTCAGAGGGAGGAACTGATGCAAAGTCAGATCAATAGCTTATGGAAACGCCCATTTTCAGTATAAAAATAAACTGTAATTTCTTCACATGTGTTGTTCCAAACACACAAGAATTCTCGTTTAAATATTACATCATTTCACTGAAAAATCTGTAGTCTCTTAAACATTGCGGTAGATATGGAAGTTTCACACATAATCACATGGCGAAATAGTTTCCTTTCTGAGTACTATCATTTGCCACAATCTTGTTTCGGTATCTGGAAGAATTTACGAGATACGAGGAATTTTGTAAATTTTTCATTCTGGCTCCGCTGGCGCACGAGTTTAGGACGAAGCACTTTACATACGATTCATTTTCTCAAGATTGGTGGTAGATCGCAGTATCGTTCAAAGTTAAAAGAAAAATTCAGTATTTTAGCTAGATTTCATATGCAACGACATGTGACCCAACATACACCAAATACAAAATCATAACGACCTTTTTTTTTTACTGTAAAATTTCCGAAATTCTTGCAGTAGTTTACTTAATCCTGAAGTGTCACAGTAAATGGGACGATTGACGAAATGATAGCAAGTTCATGATGAAGCTGTCGCTTGAAGCTATAAAATATGCGAGAATCAAATTTTTTACCGAATCGATCTTTTACAATAGTTTGAGGAAGATCACAGGTTGGCCAGCGTTGTCAAAGACTTCCAGCCCAGTACTGTCACGTCAGTCGCCAAACAGGGCTTCTGTGTGGCTAATGCAGGTAGCATTCAGATAACCCCACTAGGCCTCACTAGAATAATTGCAGTGGACCCATCCCGGGAAACATGCTCACCTCTCTGCACATCAGCCGGCTAGCAGATAATAGAGCCCTCAAGGCCGTCGTTGTGTACCAGCTAATAAGCTTGCAGCGAATCTTACATTTTGTGAGACAAGCTGAAGGCTGATAACCCAATTCAGTCTGTCTGAGGTGTCTCCAGACCCAGGCAGGATGATAATGATAACGTCAAAGCAGGGGGAGAGACGTCGAACAGATATGAACGGACCTTGGGTTGAAGATGCATCGTTGATGAAAGGGGGAAGAGGGTTCTGGTCGGATGATTATATGGTGAAAACAGCAGCTCTAATGAATGGTGTACTATGAGAAAAAAATGGTTAAAATGGCTCTGAGCACTATGGGACTTAACAGCCGTGGTCATCAGTCCTCTAGAACTTAGAACTACTTAAACCTAACTAACCTAAGGACATCACACACATCCATTCCTGATACTATGAACAAGCCAGTGACCAATCTGTAGTATTGAGAAACCAAAGCAAGCCAACACCATCCACCACTGTGCGCGTTTACTTGCCCATAACACATATCGAAGGTGAGAAATTGTGTAGAATGTGTTAGGAAACAGAGCTATTAAAAACCTGTTAGAGGAGGTGGAAATTTTACAGTCCTAGGTGATTGAAACGCTATTATGGGAAATGAAAGGAAGATAACGCTACTGGAGAATATAGGGTGGGGTATAGGAATGAGAGGGGAGAGGCTTCTAGAGTTATGTCATAGTTTTCCAATGGCAGTTCTGAATACTGAGATCGAGAATAGTGAGGGCAGAAGGTATACTTCTAAGAGACCAGGAGAGACATACAGGGAGCAGCTCGATTGCATCATGGTTGAACAAATATTTAATAATGAAATTCGGTACTACGAAGCATATCCAGGTGCTGACCGTAATTTAATAGTGAGGAGGAGCAGCTTTAATTTCGAGTGGATAAAGAAAAAAAGAGTATACATTTAAACTGAATACTGACAATTTAGGACAGCGAGACAAAGTGAAGTGGCCTCTCGCCCAAGAAGGGCTCTCAACAAGGGAAGTGTTCAGGAGTCTCGGAGTGAACCAAAGCGATGTTGTTCGGACATGGAGGAGATACAGAGAGACAGAAACTGTCAAAGACATGCCTCGCTCAGGCCGCCCAAGGGTTACTACTGTAGTGGATGACCGCTTCCTAGGGCTTGTGGCTCAGAGGAACCCTGACAGCAACGCCATCATGTTCAATATCGCTTTTCGTGCAGCCACAGGACGTAGTGTTACGTACTGTGCGGAATAGGCTGCACAATGCGTAACTTCACTCCCGACGTCCATGCCGAGGTCCTTCTTTGCAATCATGACACCATGGAGCGCGGTGCAGACGAGCCCAACAACATGCCGAATGGACCGCTCGGGATTAGCATAACGCACTCTTCACCGATGAGTGTCGCATATGCCTTCAACTATACACTCTTCGGAGGCGTGTTTGGAGGCAACCCACTCAGGATAAACGCCTTAGACACATTGTCCAACGAGTGCAGCAAGGTGGAGGTTCCCTGCTGTTTTGGGGTGGCATTATGTCGGGCCGACGTACGCCGCTGGTGGTCATGGAATGCGCTGTAACGGCTGTACGATACGTGAATGCCATCCTCCGACCGATAGTGCAACCATATCGGCAGCATATTAGCGAGGAATTCGTCTTCATCGATGACAATGCGCGCCCCCATCGTACACATGTTGTGAATGACTTCCTTCAGGATAATGATATCGTTCGCGTAGAGTGGACATTATATTCTCCAGACATGAACCCTATCGAACATGCCTGGGATAGATTGAAAAGGGCTGTTTATGGACGACGCGACCCACCAACCACTCTGAGGGATCTACGGCGAATCGCCGTTGAGGAGTGGGAGAATCCGGACCAACAGTGTCTTGATAAACTTTTGGATAGTATACCACGACGAATACGGGTATGCATCAATGCAAGAGGACGTGCTACTGGGTATTAGAGGTACCGGTGTATACTGTAATCTGGACCACCAACTCTGAAGGTCTCTCTGTTTGGTGGTACAACAGGCAATGCGTGGTTTTCATGAGCAATATAGAGGGCGGAAATGATGTTTATGTTGCTCTCTATTCCAATTTTGTGTACAGGTTCCGGAACGCTCGAAACGGAGGTGATGCAAAACTTTTTTGATGTGTTTATAAGAGCGCATGGTCCTAGAATAGTCAAGCAATATATCGCTTCCTGCAATGTATAACTCGCGGAAAGGCATGAAGGTAAAAACAGAGACATTCGAGCCCACACAGAGGTTAATCAGCAGTCGTTCTGCCCCCGAACAGTACGCTACTAGAACAGAAAAAGTAGAAGGCGAGGGAGAGAGGCTCAGAAAGTACCCTCTGCCACACACCGTAAGGTGGAATCTGGAGTGTAGATGCAAACATAGATCCTACTGCTCTGCATATGCACAATAAGAAAAACTGGATTATTTATTTTAATGTCCAGAAGTGTCCGCCTTCAGGCCTCGAGTGGCCTACCGGCACCATCCGACCGCCGTGTCATCCTCCGAGGAGGATGCGGATAGGAGGGTCGTGGGGTCATTAAGCCACTCTCCCGGTCGTTATGGTGGAATTCTTGACCGAAGCAGCTACTATTCGGTCGAGTATCTCCTCAGTTGGCATCACGAGGCTGAGTGCACCCCGAAAAATGGCAACAGCGCATGGCGGCTGGATGGTCACCCATCCAAGTGCCGGCCACGCCCAACAGCGCTTACTTTCGTTGACCTCACGGGAACTGGTGTATCCACTGCGGAAAGGCCGTTGCCACAAGAGAAAAGGAAATAACATAATTGTTTGTGAGAATATGAGCAGTGGCCTGATTGACAGAGGGTTCCCCCGTCACTTGAGGTGTGTGTCAGTGGCGGCGCGATGGCAGGGCGCCTGCAGATGGACGGCAGCCCTGTACTGCGGTGGCCGCCCGGTCCCGGTCCCGGTCTGGGTTTTACGGCGGCCATAAAGTGCGGCCAGGTGGCGCGACGCGACGCCCCGGGGAGCGACCGGCCGGCCTGATTATGTGGGATTGCGGCCGCCGATTTATTTGTTTACCTGTCGGCGCCGCACGGCCCCCCGGGGACTGCATTAGCCGCGATTACTGGCCGGTCGGCGCCTCCTCACGCCGCTGATGGCTCGGCGCGCCTAACTACCTGCCGCCACGGGGGCCGTCACACCCTAACGAGCAGCCGGAATTTTGGTCGTATGACATTCTAAAGTGCACTCTCTCACACGTTAATTACTGCTCTATGGAATATCTAGCCGTTAGGTAGGAAAATATACGAGGACGATGTGATGGAACTAGAAGTGACCCGTGCGGCTTGTCAGCCAACAGCTCCCATAGAACTACTGAACAGTTCGAGCAAGCATGGAATAACGTATCCCATGACGGTATTCGCCATCAGTGCAATAGAATGAATGCCAAGGTTAGTGCATGCATTGTCGCCTATGGAGGCTGCGCCAAATGCTAATATAGGTTTTTCAGCATGGGTCACCAGCCGCTGTGTCCGAGCGGTTCTAGGCGCTTCAGTCTGGAACCGCGCGATCGCTACGGTCGCAGGTTCGAATCCTGCCTCGGGCATGGATGTGTGTGATGTCCTTAGATTAGTTAGGTTTAAGTAGTTCTAAGTTCTAGGGGACTGATGACCTCAGAAGTTAAGTCCCTTAGTGCTCAGAGCCATTTCAACCATTTTTTTGAAATGTCGCATGTGAATAGCAGGCTAGAAAAAGTAATAACTTTCTCTGCTGTAGTAGTAACTGAACTGTTAGATTCCACCTCATGTAAAATACGGTAGCGGGAATGCATCTAAAGATTCACGATCAAACCATATAGGTTGGAAACGACTGACGTTTAAATTGTTATTCTAATGGAGAAGCTGTCGAGAATATAGCAGTAGCTACCAGTTTTTACAATTCTTTCTTCTATAGTTTAGCTTATTTTCTGAGAATTGCACACATCTAGTTAGTACCTCATCGGAAATCTACCTTCCCGGCAGTGACTGTGTCGCAAATTCTTCCTGCTTCTGTAGGAATGTGACAGGAAGATCCCTCCATTAAATGAATCTGGTTTTTTGGCTCTGTTTTAAAAACATAGAAATGGGCCCTTCGAGTTTGATCCTCACTAAATGCTAGGAGGGAATACCACACATGACATCACTGTACTTTAATAGAACTGACACACGTTTGGGGTTTAAGTTACGCGCATCTCATTCCATAGCACCGCTGGAATACTGGATACTTCCTGTTTCTTCTTAAGAAAACTGCGTTTCGTATCCATTTTTATGGCATGTAAGACGGTAGTTTCAGTGACACAGTTACTAATGGTGGGAGGTAGTACCACACACAGCATGATTTTACTTAAACAGTCCTGATGACGTTTGGTAACTAACTATGTTACAGATATCTGAGCCCACTGCTAAGATGGATGGGCTGTACTTGCATCAAACACAGATTACATTTCCAATTCAGGATGGAGTCTACATGCACATATATGGCATGGAAGCTTCTAGTTTTAATGAACATTTGTTAATGGTTGTATGGGGTTCCACACATAGCATCATTGTACCTTAATAACACTGATTGTTGTTTGGAAACTATCCGACACTGTTTCACCAGTAACTTTCTTGTATGCTTTGAATTCCACATTTATTGCACGCCACACCTGTTGGAGTACGTACATTACCTTGCAAAGAACTTTCATTGATCGTAGAATAATTGAGTGACCGAAATCACAAAAAGCACATCTCCATTTCAGTGTTCCCACTGTTTTAAGCAAAATGGTACCACAGATATACTCTCTCTCCAATGCAGTGCGTACAACTTCCTGCACACTAAGTGTGTTCACAGTATTTTATTGCATTAGACATACATCCTGTGATGGTTCTCAAGCTGTTACTCCAAGCACAGTGAGTGATTAATGCACTAACAGTGCTGCGGTCGAAGATGGGAATGCTGAAATAGAATGTGATGTACTTACCATTTAACTGTTATCGGTATATATGTCAGTTTGCTGCACAGATTCCCCCACTCTATTTGAACAAGCCCAACCTTCATACCACATTATACGTTCTCAATTTGCACTATAACTTTGAGGTCAATATCAGCTGCTATCCTGATATTAACACGGATAGACCCATTTGTCGTTAAATAATACATAATGGTGAAAAGTAGCATCGATACAAGAGCTCAGCACTGGATAATCGCTGTCTACGATTCCAGTGGGCCAACATCTGTTCTTGTTACTTGACTCATCTGTGAAGCAAAAGCGTAATATGGATGCTGCTAGGATCGTTTAGGTTGGTATACTCCATTCGAATTTGCGACAGAAAAGAAAGGTAACATGGGGGTGGATTAGGGTATGTATTGATGTATACAGGCAGGGATGAAAGGCTAATCGATAATGCTGATGTGATGTACCCCCCCCCCCCCCCACAGTGCGCAGAGTATTTGTTTAAATGTGTGATGTTCGTAGGTGATGGAGCTGTCTGCAGGTACGTGGTGGAGTTGGATGTCGACCTGATGTACCTAAACCTGCTGCACATCAATAGGACTAGAAATCCCCTACACTGTCATGGGAAACGTTGACTGCCGTAAAATGCCTAGCAGTAAGGATCTGGAGCGTGGGGAAGTAGGTTGGAAACTTTAGGAAAGCAAACAAGCACTATGAACTGACAAGCAGGTGATTTAACGCAGGAGAGTATATCAGGGTCACATATATTTACTTATGTCTTTAATGGGGGTGTAATCAACCTACTAAGAAGTGACTGTTTAGGAGACGAATGACTGCCAATCCCATTGGTACGTCAACTAGAGACTGTGATGCTACAATTCGGATCGAAGTGCAAGAGGTGGTAAGATGACCTCTGTTGCTGGAGAAGACACTGACATTGATTTGTTCCAGTTTGTACTTTTTTGTTAATTGGCAGTCGATGGACGATAGTTGTATAAGCATCTAGGTACTGGGTTTGTTTCTAAACAAAAAATTACCACTATGCATATGCATACTACGCATGTGGATATGCTCAGCTGTAGAGGCAATACAGTATCACGAGCAGTTCACTGTCGATCTGTCCGTGGGCTTAAAAAAAGAGCAACGCTGTAATTAGTTCGCAAATCTCTCCCTATTGTTGCAGTAGCTCCGAATTACGCATGGGTGTGTGAGGCTGTTGTATTACGTAAATGATTCAATGGATAGTGTATTGGCAACTCTGTGATATCGTCCGATTCGTATTAAGGAGGTTCGCTCCATTTCAAAAGAAAGCGATATATTTCTCACGAAAATGTATGCTGTCAACGAAGACTCTGACACCATTACACTGCCGTATATCTAGCGTAGTTATCATAGAAATAATATGTAGTCTGTGACGTGATGCTTTAGCGACGTGAAAATGCGTGTTTTCTCAGTCGCTACAAATACGAGGCAGGGATATATATTTAGCAAGGGGTGGTCAGCGGACAGGTATTTTGCTATTGTTCGCTTGTCAAGTATGTTTTGATTTGCAGAAAGCATTCCCCCTCAGTGCTCTACAGCGTCCTCGAAGCTAGAACGCTTAACGGTTCGTGAGATGTTCTAGACGGGAATTTTGATTATGATGAACTGTTTGGTTTTGTCAGGTATTACCTCTCTCTCTCTGCTGAGAAAGCTTTTAACATTAATCGCAGAATGCTCTGGAAATAGCTGTATTATTGGAGGCAGCTGCTGAAAGTTTTGCCAACAGGCAGTTTACAGAGCTGTATCTGAGGATGTAATTTGTCTGTGAAAATGATCTACAGAGACCGTTATTTATGAATGAAGAGTACCGCTAGCTCCGTCACACACACACACACACACACACACACACACACACACACGTACGTACACACACGGGTGTTGCGAAAGTACGCTATTGTTGCAGACTAGCAACAGTTTCTGTTTGCTATAGTCCAACTACGTGTACACGTGAGGTTGAGTGCATAGTTGTGTTTGGATCCTGTAAAATGAGTCACATCACCCTTTTGAAACCGTAACAGGACTCCGTGTGCCATTTCAAGAAGCAATTGAAGCCACGCTCGCTGGCTGCCACCGTAAACTCAGGCCGGGCAGCTCCACATACGTTTGCTGTGCATATTCTACACATTTCCTATCTTTATTTGGTTGAGAGAATATTGACTGTGAAGTGTTGTTTGCATCGAGATGGTGAAACACTGGTGGAAGAAACGTTTGCTAATTCTCTAGATATGAGAATTATATATGATTATCAATATTAAAACCTTAGTTGTTTTTATGTGGAAGGGCGAGGATGAGCTGCAATCTGTTATATCACTGACATCGGTATTCGTTAAAAAAAATTACGAGTGCGTTTACCAACTCACTGAAAAGTAAAAGCTCTTACGGAATTGATGGCATTTCCAGAAAGGTACTTAAAGCCTGTTCCCCACAGCTAAGTAGGTTTCTCAGCCACGTATGTAACAGCTCTTTGGAGCAGGATGTTTTCCCCAATGGACTGAAATATGCCATTGTAAAACCATTGCACAAAAAAGGGGATACGTCGGATGTCAACAACTACCGCCCAATCTCTCTTCTGACAGCTCTATAAAAAATTTTTGAGAAAGTAATGTGTTCAAGAGAAGCCTCCCATATTTGTAAAAATAAAGTACTAACAAAATGTCAGTTTGGTTTTCAGAAAGGCTTTTCAACAGAAAATGCCATATACTCTTTCACTGATCAAATATCAAATGTTCTGAATAACCGGTCATCACCCATTGGTATTTTTTGTGGTCTCTCAAAGGCCTTTGATTGTGTAAATCATGGAATTCTTTTAGATAAGCTAAATCATTATGGTTTGAGGGGGGCAGTGCACAAATGGGTTAATTCATACTTAACTAGAAGAATGCAGAAAGTTGAAATAAGTGGTTCATGTAATGTTAAAACAACAGCTGATTCCTCAAACTGGGGGGCTATCAAGTACGGGGTCCCACAGGGTTCGGTCTTAGGTCCTTTACTGTTCTTGACATGCATTAATGACTTACCATTCCACATTGATGAAGATGCAAAGTCAGTTCTTTTTGATGATGATACAAGTATAGTAATAACATACAAAAACCAAGAACTAAGTGATGTAATGGTAAATGATGTTTTTCACAAAATTATTAAGTGGTTCTCAGCAAACGGACTCTCTCTAAATTTTGATAAAACACAGTATATACAGTTCAGTACAGTAAATGGCACAACTCCAGTAATAAATATAGACTTTGAACAGAAGTCTGTAGCTAAGGTAGAATTTTAAAAATTTTTAAGTGTGTCCATTGATGAGAGGTTAAACTGGAAGCAACACATTGATGGTCTGCTGAAACGTCTGAGTTCAGCTACGTATGCTATTAGGGATACTGCAAATTTTGGTGATAAGAATCTCAGTAAATTAGCTTACTATGCCTACTTTTATTCACTGCTTTCGTATGGCATCATATTCTGGGGTAATTCATCGTTGACTAGAAAAGTATTCATTGCTCAAAAACGTGTAATCAGAATAATTGCTAGAGCCCACCCACGGTCATCCTGCAGACATCTATTTAAGGATCTAGGGATCCTTACAGTAACCTCACAGTATATATATTCACTTATGAACTTTGTTGTTAATAATCCAACCCAGTTCAAAAGTAAAAGCAGTGTGCATAGCTATAACACCTGGAGAAAGGATAATCTTCACTATGTAGGGTTAAATCTGACTTTGGCAAAGAAAGGGGTAAATTATGCTGCCACAAAAGTCTTTGGTCACCTACCAAACAGCATCAAAAGCCTGACAGATAGCCAACTAACATTCAAAAATAAATTAAAAGAATTTCTAGATGACAACTCCTTCTACCCATTAGCTGAATTTTTAGATATAAATTAAGGGAAAAAAAAACCAACAGCAACTTAAACATTAGTGTCATGCAATATTTGGTGTAATGTAATATCTTGTACAGACATCTTTTATTAACCTGACACGTTCCACATCATTATGAAGTGTCGTATTCATGATCTATGGAACAAGTATTAATCTAATCTAATCTAATCCATTCCCGAGCCAGGATTCGAACCTGCGACCGTAGCGGTCTGGCGGCTCCAGACTGTAGCGCCTAGAACCGCTCGGCCACTCCGACCGGCAGATTTTCGTATCCTACTCGATAATTTCAGCATAAAAGTGTCGCAAATATCACCGTTTTTTCGAGTGTAAAATTGGATATTGCAGCTGATATCGCTATATTAATTTGCGAATGGCGAAGCATTTCTCATCGGCAGAGCTCAGGATGAAAATATTCTTGTAATCCCAGAGTGTGGAGATGGTCGTATCTCGTTGTAGAAACCACAGCACCAAGCAGGCCTGGCCAGACACACTACTGTTACCAGATGCCTTCATCCCTCAGGAACCAGCCCAGCCTTTTTGCACCAGCAACAGACAGTTGTCGCTGCCCTCTAAGGGAGCCCTGATCTAGCGACAGATGAGCGCGTGTGTGCGGCAGTTGCCTCGTGACCGTTGGCCACGGTGGATGATAAACAGACCTCTTGGGGGCCATCTAGAACTGTGACGATAGACAGCGAATGTGCTTTTATTTTTGGTTTCGTGTGTCTTCGCGTTATATGTGGAAGTGCCTGATGGTCGACAGCTATGTGCAGTAAGCAGAAGTCGTGATTTTGTATGGTGTAGTATATTAAATGTGTATACTACAGCGACGTAGTGATATGGCATGGTGTTACAGTCGGTTTGGTGATATAGCCTGGCTGTTTCAAGCCAAAAAATGCAAACTTTCCACAACAGCAGCAGAGCAGCGTAGTTTACTTAATGTCTTTGGCCAAATTTTCGTAGTTCATTATCTGTAGACCACTTTTGCAGGGTTGAACTGTTAGTGAAATATGGCTGTTGTCCGTTTATCAGTCTACACAAAATATTTTTCTGGTCAATTTCTCGTAATTTGTCGTCTGTATAAAGTGATGGACTGTGCTCTCACATTAGCAGCAGCATTTTGTGGGTTAATTCGATAAGAACCAATTAGGATGCTCTATTCACAAGATGTTTGACGACGTCAGAGAGACAGAAGACAGTCTCGGGTGAAGCCAAAAGAGTCTCTGGAAATTGGTTGGAACAAGACAGGGGCAGAACAAGGCATCTACCGAAAGTTACGTAACGTCAGACAATCACGAGATGTCTTCTGTGTTCAAGTGTTTAGAGACAAGTCCAGGTAGACCAGCCTCCTCTCGTTTGGGCAGGTGAGATGTTGTCCTCCACCTGCCATTGTGACTTTAGAGCGGCTCCTGACCTGCAGGTTAGGACATCCAAAATTCAATTCCAGCCATTTTTCTCGTCTGTAGATACACTACTGGCCATTAAAATTCCTACACCAAGAAGAAATGCAGATGATAAACGGGTATTCACTGGACAAATATATTATACTAGAACTGATATGTGATTACATTTTCACGCTATTTGGGTGCATGGATCCTGAGAAATCAGTGTCCAGAACAACCACCTCTGACCGTAATAACGGCCTTGATACGCCTGGGCATCGAGTCACACAGAGCTTGGATGGCTATACAGATACAGCTGCCCATGCAGCTTCAACACGATACCACAGTTCATTGGCGTATCGTGACGAGGCAGTTGCTTGGCCACCATTGACCAGAGGTTTTCAACTGGTGAGAGATCTGGAGAATGTGCTGGCCAGAACAGCAGTCGAACATTTTCTGTATCCAGAAAGGCCCGTACAGGACCTGAAACATGCGGTCGTGCATTATCCTGCTAAAACGTAGGGTTTCGCAGGGATCGAATGAAGGGTAGAGCCACGGGTCACAACACATCTGAAATGTAACGTCCACTGTTCAAAGTGCCGTCAATGCAAACAAGAGGTGACCGAGAGGTGTAACCAATGGCACCCATATTATCACGCCGGGTTATATGCAAGTATGGCGACGACGTATACACGCTTCCAATGTGCGTTCACCGCGATGTCGCCAAACACGGATGCTACCAGCATGATGCTGTAATCAGAACCTGGATTCATCCGAAAAAATAACGTTCTGCCATTCGTGGACCCAGGTTCGCAGGCGCTCCTGTCTGTGATGCAGCGTCAAGGGTAACCGCAGCCATGGTCTTCGAGCTGATAGTAGTCCATGCTACTGCAAACTGTTCGTGCAGGTGATTGTTGTCCTGCAAACGTACCCATCTGTTGACTCAGGGATCGAGATGTGACTGCACGATGCGTTACAGCCATGCGGATAAGATGCCTGTCATCTCGGCTGCTAGTGATACGAGGCCGTTAGGATCCACCACGGCGTTCCGTATTACCCTCCTGAACCCACCGATTCCATATTCTGCTAACAGTCATTGGATCTCGACCAACGTGAGCAACAATGTCGCGATACGATAAACAGCAATCGCGGTAGGCTACAATCCGATCTTTATCAAAGTCGGAAACGTGATGGTTCGCATTTTTCCTCCTTATACGAGGCATCACAACAACTTTTCACCAGGCAACGCTTTCAACTCCTGTTTGTGTATGAGAAATCGGTTGTAAACTTTCCTCATGTCAGCACGATGTAGATGTCGCCACCGCCGCCAACCTTGTGTGAATGCTCTGAAATGCTAATCATTTGCATATCACAGCATGTTCTTCCAGTCGGCTAAATTTCGCGTTTGTAGCACGCCATCTTCGTGGTGTAGCAATTTTAATTACCAGTAGTGTAATTCTTCGAATTCTAGGGGAATCTTTTAAACATCCGATCTGCAGTGCGACTTTTTTTCGCCATCGGTTGTGGGTTTAGATATGATTTTTCCATGTATGTTTAAGACGCCAGTGTGTGTTTTCCATTGTTGAACTGTGTTTCGAAAAGTGAGGAAAATAAAAATAAGTGCCTTAACATCCGCGACTCCAGCAGCAAATATTCTAACCCCACCAGCAATTCAGAAAATTGATGAACACCACAGTAGAAAGTGTGTGTGTGTGTGGGGGGGGGGGTCCGAATTTTTAACCTCACTACAGTTCTCGTTTCTCCGTAATTTCTGTGCATATATCAGTTTACGTGATTGTGTCAGTTATTGGCTGGCTCTGAGCACTATGGGACTTAACATCTATGGTCACCAGCCCCCCAGAACTTACAAGGGAACCTCCCCATCGCACCCCCCTCAGATTTAGTTATAAGTTGGCACAGTGGATAGGTCTTGAAAAACTGAACACAGATCAATCGAGAAAACAGGAAGAAGTTGTGTGGAACTATGAAAAAAATTAATAAAATATGCAAAGTCAGTAGTCCATGTGAAGATAGGCAATAACAAGGACAATGGGAGCTGAAGAGTGTCGTGGTCCCGTGGTTAGCGTGAATAGCTGCGGAAAGAGAGGTCCTTGGTTCAACCCTTCCCTCGGCTGAAAATTTTGCTTTCTTTATTTTCGCAAAGTTATGATCTGTCCGTTCGTTCATTCACGTCTCTGTTCACTGTAATAAGTTTAGTGTCTGTGTTTTGCGACCGCACCGCAAAACCGTGCGATTAGTAGACGAAAGGACGTACCTCTCCAATGGGAACCGAAAACATTTGATCGCAACGTCATAGGTCAACCGATTCCTCCACAGGAAAACACATCTGGTATATTCTATACGACACTGGTAACGGCATGTTGTACACTTAGCGAATGGATAAAAAGATTTTCCACCTTGCCCGATTTAGGTTGTCTTGTGGATTTGATAACCACTCCTAAAAAAGTGATGAAAACATAAGAGTTTGTAACATAAACTGAAAACAAAAATTTAAAGTTTTCACTCTAGGGAAGATTTGAACCCAGGACCTCTCGCTCCGTAACTGCTCTCTCTAACCACGGTACCACGGCGCTCCTTGACTCACATTGTCCATGATGTTGCGTATCTTTGACATGGATTACTCAGTTTGTATATTTTACTAATTTTTTTCATAGTTTCACACAACTTCTTCCTGTTTTCTCGATTGATATGTATTCAGTTTTGCAAGACCTATCCACTGTGCCAACTTATAACTAAATCTGAGGGGGGTGCGATGGGGGGGTTCCCTTGCTAGAACTACTTAAACCTAACTAACCTAGGGACAGCACACAACACCCAGTCATCACGAGGCAGAGAAAATCCCTGACACCGTCGGGAATCGAACCCGGGAACCCGGGCGCGGGAAGCGAGAACGCTACCGCACGACCACGAGCTGCAGACATGTGTCAGTTATTGTTTTACAACGAATCTTTTTGTGTCACTTCACAAGTGGAGCAGAAAGATTTATTTCGTGTTGTAGGTGGAGGGAATGCTCTTCGTGTGGTTACTATTTTTTACTTTAAGTTCAGCTGCTACTAGTTTCGAGTGCAGTTGTGGAATTTTTTCCAGCAGGACAGCACCAGTTGCGATACATAGTCAATTTTTAGCCATATTGGACCTTAGGCATATTGATATGTAATTAGGAACGATCTTCACTTTAATTCACTAACCTAACCTTCCTGTCCTGCAGCACAGCACAGACTGAGTTTTTTCCGCTATTTCCGGGGAAGGGGTGGTGGTGGTGGGATGAGCGTCGTCTTAGGAGTGAGAGGAGGCGTGGGGAAGCAGGCGAAGGCCAATAGTGCCTCTGGTGAATGTAGTGCGAACTAGTTCACTTGACTGCTGCATGTCGAAGCGAACACACATGACTCTGAATAGGTTGCTGGAGGTTGCTATATTAAGCTACAAATAAATAAATAAATTACGCTTTCTTCCTCTCCAGCACAGAATTACCGTTTCCATGAAAAGTAAATAAAGTTCACTAACTCAACCGTCCTCTCTGGCAGCTGGACTGAGACTGACCGTTTCCAGTGATATCCAGGGGTGATGTCATATGAAAGGGGGAATTAGGTTAGTGGACATAGCCCAGTTTTCCTATTTCCTGCTAATATTTAAATTTCCCGCCATGAAATCGGTGCGATGTTGCCTTGTCTGTGATCGCTATCTTGGATAAATTTGGCAACAATGCAGAATGGGCCAGGACGTAGTATATCTACTGGCGCTACAGTTGCAATTGGTAAAACATTCCAAACTTCGTTGAAAGCTGATATTCTGCATAAATAGTATACCTGAATCATTTGTAATAAAACCAACAGTTGTCAATCAATATCATCGATGATATTTTTCTGGCATATAACATGATGCATAATCTTGCTCCCCCCACAATGGTGTCGTGAACAATTTATATTTGGATGTATTTAACTTGAGCATGTATTGAGCTCTACACAAGAGCAGGCAAATTAATTATATACATCCAGTAATTTAGGTTGCCTCTTTGTTTGAGTGCTTGCCTCCTAGTGTAATCTTTTAGTTGCCATTTATTTTCTGCCGTTGTAAGTCTAGTCACGTCAATTTTAAGACATAAATCTTTCACGCCTGGCATGTAACGTCAATTCTTACTTTAGCGCTTTATTTGCAAATATTTACGCACAGAAGTAGCATTGGTGTACTTCCTTAGGAGTCCCACATATGTTATTGCCTTGTGGGATATTTTTGTATGTGTAAAACAAGATTGAGATAAAAACGTAAACACATTTTTTGCGTTGCTGACGTATTTTTGCAGCAATTTTAGACTATTGCTAAGCATAACAGAGGTGTAAAATAAATAATTAGACGCTCTGTTGTGTCTTTAACCAAAGAACAGGGACTAAAAGCAGCAGTTGAGTTTATTATGTGCTTTTTAAGTTTTTAGGAATAGTGTTTAAAGTATAACTCATCTCTGAGAGCTACATATTACTAACCCATTATTACATTGCGTAAGCGAGCGTAGGTTTTCAGTATTTTTGAGACTATGTTCTATCCTAGTTCTCCTTTTCAGCAAGAAGTTTCCCTGCCGTTTAGCAGATCACATGTGTTTCCGCACGAAAATAGCATAGGGGTACTTAGTTTAGAGCTCACAGACGAGATGTAAACAGAAGTTTGACAAAAATATCACAACTTTTGTGTGTTGCTGATATATTTTTGCAGATATTTTAGACATTAAAACAACATTACGCTACTTGGGACGAATCATAGATGTGGAAAATAATTAATTGGAGGGAACACTAGAATGATTGATTGACTTCCATATCAGATGAGTTTCTGACATGATAATAACTGTGTTTACTCCCACTGACAAGTGTACTAAATGCTGTAGTGCCAGTTTGTGTTTTGCAGTGTGGAAGACGTCATATTACAATGATTAGATGTGGTATTTGTCGGAACAGGGAAAAGTACTTAGTCAGTGAATCAATACTTTCACAATCTCCAAGTAAGTTGTGTATTACTGATTCGATAAAAATGCAGGTATGCTTTCCTCAGACGAGGTGAGGCTTTCAAAATGCATAGTCAGCGAGTCTAGTCTTGCCACAGCTGCTTGCCTACCTTGTGACACTTCACAACAATAAATTTCGATGTGGAAAGTAATTAATTAGAGGCTGCGTTTAAATTTTGCATCTACATAAGTGTTGCTTCACATAATACTTAGGGTAAATACTGTTGAGCATGGTGCTAAAAAATAGCGTTGGAATGCATTTAACCACCCTGTAAAGTGCTATAGAACACTGCGAGTTGCGCCCTTTATGAAATTATTTGATAAGTGCGTGCGTGTGTGTGTGTGTGTGTGTGTGTGTGTGTGTGTTGTGTGTGTGTGTGTGTGTGTGTGTGGGTGTGTGTGTGCGCGCGCGTGTGTCTGCAAAAGGTAACTTGTATCAAAGGCATCTTTGTTGACCACAACAGTGTGCCATATACCAGTCACTGCTATGTTAAAGCTTTTGAACATCCCACCAGTGTACCGCCAGAAAGGTGACACGTCCAGTGCTCACTGATCTCTAAGTGGTGGCGCCACGCATTCCCGCCACCAGAGGATGCAAAAACGACATGACCTCACTGTTGGCGATTCTGATTCGGCAGCAAGTCTTTTTAGGCAACTGAAGTTTAGAATATTTCTCCAACCCCAGTGCGTTTGTAGAGTTTTTCATTATTAGTACAGAAGACTGAAGTGATGACTATTAAACTTTACTAACATTCAGTAACTTATCTAAGTGTAACATTCAAGACTCTTTGTTCCTACCAAGAACATTGCTCTCACTGTGTATAACTCAGCACTACAGAAGGACCTAAAGCGCTTCAAAGATACGATTACTTCAGTTAGAAAGCGTATATAGTGGAAATAAACTCAAAAATGCATTATCTTCTGTAGATCTCTGATTGTCTTGATTAGACGCCTCTGTTGCCGATGCACCGACACTAATGCTTTCCACACACAAGTACTGGATTACTTTTTGAGAAAGGTGTTATATGCAAAGAACATTTCCTTATATTATTTACTTATTGAAACTACAATCTGATTAGGCTGCCATACTTTAATACTAAACTGTAACTGCCTGGAAAGCCATCTTCGTGGTGTAGCAATTTTAATTACCAGTAGTGTAAGTTCCTTGTATTATTTCTTGCAAATATAAAAGTAGCTAAACTATGAACGAAGAGAAAAATAAATTCAGTATTGTAGTTCAGAAGTATATGAATCAAAAATGTCATAGACACAACTGTTAATATACTGTTATTACTGCAAGAAATTTTAATGTGGGGTATAAGGAACGTATAAGGCAATTAATCAGTGAATGTATCCATTCCACATATGCATTATATCTAATATAAGAAACTTATCATAATGAGATAAAGCAAACATGGCAGTTTTATACAGTAATAACAAAATTAAAGCCGGCCGGAGTGGCCGAGCTATTCTAGGCGCTTCAGTCTGGAACCGCGCGGCCGCTACGGTCGCAGGTTCGAATCCTGCCTCGGGCATGGATGTGTGTGATGTCCTTAGGTTAGTTAGGTTTAACTAGTTCTAAGTTCTAGGGGACTAATGACCTCAGCAGTTGAGTCCCATAGTGCTCAGAGCCAGCCAGAACTATTTCACTTTCAAGAACGAGTTCTGTCTACAAACATATGGCCTACCAATGGGCTCACCCATCAGCAGTCTACTTGCAAACATATTTCTAAACCACACTGAAAACAAAATACCCAGTAAAATCACACATCCAAAACAGTACAAGATTATATATTAGTACCTATATGTGGATGACATCATTTGCTTGATTGATGAAACAGACACCCAAATAAAATCAGTACACAGTGACACTAACACAGTTCACCCAAAAATATAATTTGCGATGTGCCGGGGTGGAGAAGGGTTTGTACCTCTTTAATTCAGACGAATTTTGCATGAGAACGAGACATGCACTCGACCATCTCCTTATCTACCAGCTAATTAATTACGAGCACAACGGTAATGGAAGGAAATGATGGTGGACCCTGCTAGTTGGTAAAATACGGAGAGCACACTCACAAGAATTGAATAAAAATTGTAATCTACTAAATAAACGAGAACTTTATCATAATAAACAATGGGAAATGGGATTCTGCCTACGTCCACGAAATGATATGCGGATTAAATATTACAATGTGATTAATTATACATCAGGACATAAATGGACATGATTGTCGACACACAGAGTAAGTTAAAGGATAGGGTATACTGAAATATTATGAGAATAAGAGTTGGCTCAAGAACAGGGGCTCCTACTCTCTGTGATGCAATAGATTGACGATAATGACTGGAGACCCTAATGAATCAAATATTAATCTCCTGACTATATAGCAGTATTGCAATTAATAGTGAGAGCTCAAATGGGATCACATGGAGAAACAAGCAAGGTGGACTTGTAGCAGAGCGAACGCGTGTGCTGCTGAGGGATTCAGTGTAAAATTGATGAGGTCCTACAATGCTGGAGCCGCAAAATACTGTACCAGTACTGAAATCTGCAGCACGTCGTTGGTAGGCAGCGTCCTGATGATGTAGGCGCCGACTTCTGCCGTGCAGCAACTCTATGTCAACCCCTGACCGCGAAGGCTGTCCGAGAATTCTAAGTTCTTCCAAAAACGAGCGACCACATCGCAAGGCCGTCTGACTCTGAAGAATATCAGATCCCGAATCCCACTGCCTGCTCAACGCAAGAGCGAAGCCAGCATTGCTCTACTCCCTATTCTTCTCGAAAAACCGGGAATCAGCTTTCAGTTCTGATTCCAAAATTCCCCCACACTGTCTCAGAACATCATTCGCGCCAATAGTGACCGTTCGCTCAAATTTCGAGAAGGGCTTTATGACGTCAACTAACCTCTGTTTAAGTTGACCAATGATGCCTCTGCTATTCCGCTGAGGGCACTGAACTTGCCGTTTGACCGGCTACGAAAACAACCTGTCTAGACCACCGGCCATCCGTCGCCAGACAGTCGCTCCTAGCAGGGCACAGTCCACAAGTATTCTGAGAATAAAGAGGACAATGCAGTCAGTCGGTGCCAGGAATCTTCGTTCGGGACGCGCCGGAACGGTAAACACATTAACTGTGGCGACACTCAGACGTCTCGCGGGTCGTTTCCCCCTGCATACAATAGGCGAAACTCGACCGACGTTAGTCATTCCGCCAGGCGCTTAAGCCTATTGTACAAACCCCTCAGAATTCAGGGAAGTGCAGCCCCCAACCGGAAATGCTATGTGCGGCATCCTAAGATGCTTGTTTCGCGCAGGCCACCCAGAGAAGTAACCCAATATGCTTAGCAATCAAGTGAAAAGAATTTTTTGGGCTCTCAGTACAAATACTCTCATTACAATAACCTTATTCGGTCTGTTACTACCGTGCAATGACATAGAACATTAATGAAATTGATGAAAATGTGAGGCGCCATGCAAAAGAGGGCATGGAACCTCTCAAAATCACTGTAGAGACAGAAGAGGAAATGAAACTTAATTTCTTAGACATCACCATACACAGGATCAACAACAAACATAATCTTGGAACTTTCAGGAAACCTACAGCCGCAAGTACAACCATTCACATCAACTTCAGTCATCTCCAAGCACACTATCCCTCAAGTTTCAAACCATGCTACACAGTCTCACCAGAACTCTATAGGAAAACCTCAACTACACACAGGAACTAAACACAGTACATCAGATAGCCGAAGAGAATGGGCATATCATACAAATGATAAGCAAACGGAACAACAAAATTAAAAAACAAATTAAAAGAGAACTGACCATGAACAAATCACCAGCCATGACCGAGAACCAAGAACACAAACTCCAGACAAACACAGGGTATCAGGAACACTCTACAAAGAGAACAGCGACACATGCTAACATACAGTAACAAAATCGTCCACAAGGTGGGAAACATACTGAAGAAAAAAGGCCTACAAATATCATTTCACACAAGTAACACAATACAGCAAAATCTAAGCACTAAGAAGACCTCAGCAGAAAAATTCTCGAGAGCTGGAATATGTCAGTTAACCTGTAGTTCATGCCAGTCGATCTGCATAGGCCAAACATGCAGATACTTCAAAAAGGGGTACTCTGAACACTCAGAGCCCCAAAAAGTGATACTACACACTCCTCTTTTGAAGATCATCTAATACAAGAAATTCACAACCCAAATAACATGGAGACTGATCTTAACATTCACAGGGAAAGCCACAGTCACTATCAAAAACTCACAATAGAGGAGAACTACCATATACAAAAAGCAGTAATATGAGGCAAAAGAGTTCTGAATGCAAATACAACACTGTGCAACAAAACATAGTTAGGAATACTCAATCAACTATACAAAGGCACCTCCCCACATAAAACATAATACTGAAACAGCCTAAAATAAATAAATAAAGAACTTCTGTTTTCGCAGTTCCCTCCCCATCCCTCTTTGCCACTCTCTCTCTCTCTCTCTCTCTCACTCTCTCTCTCTATTTCACACACACACACACACACACACACACACACAATTACATACATTGAATCCTGTCCCAGCAGCCACAGAACATCATTTCTGACGAAACATTCCAAATTAGCGCCACAACAAACACAAGACAAAGATGAACAAGTGAGCAGCGACAATAACATAACACCTCTCACGGAGGATGGAATCAGGAGCATCTGCTCAGATCACATTTCACCACATTTTGAGTAAGTGCACACGAGTTGAACTAGTGAGCGAAAATTGTGTGGAAAACTGTGTGAAAACAGTGCAATGAACAGCCGTTGATCGAGACGTCAATCAGACAAGCAACAGAATGGAAAAATGTAACTACAGAACGTACATACCCCTACCCACGAAACAGATGTTGATAAATACGCATTAATTTTCTTTGTAGCTGATTTGCAGATGACATGCTGTCAAAAAACGACGAAAAATAGCACAAAAATTGGTGTATAATAATGTAGTCCATTTAGCGGTGTAAGTTTAATGTTAGCGTTAAACAAAACAAAGCAAAGCAAATTGCACATACTGTAATTCTTAGGCCTACAACAGTTAAATTATTATAAATTTCATATTGTACTTTACTGAAATAAAAATTTGACCCACAGAAAATAACACACAGGTGTTGAAACATGTCTGGGTAAATACAAAAATAAACTAATTGTGTTTGCATAAGGCTGATTTTCAAAACAACTCAGTTTTAAATCACGAACATGGAAGAACATCAAGAGGAGCTTCACACCTTAGTGAAATGAGAATTTACTGAATATTTGTACGTATTTGTAGAGCATTCCTTGCCTGACACCATCTTGTTTACAAGAAGTTCGCTCTTGCCTATTCAGCAGTCACTTTTAGCGCACATAATTAAATTACTTACTTCGTATACTCTTTTCTCATATTAACAATTTTCCCAATCTCTGCTTGTATAAATGTGAGGTGTTGCGGGAAGGATTGACTCTGGTTCTAGAATAGGGAGATACAGTGGCGGATTTTTCCACGGTGTGTGTGTGTGTGTGTGTTCGTGCAGTCAAGTATCCACGAAACAGCTTGCACAGGGCATGCCACTGAGCCTCACACCACTTCGTATTAATGCATACAAATTCAATCTTTCGGGTCGCATCATTATTCAAATGATTTGGGAACTTTCTATTAACAGTTAGTCACCTTCATGTTAAAGCAATGTGACCACAATCAAGGGTCACAATCTCATTGCACTGTGTTATGCTGCAAGTTGATCACGTGTGTACTCTACAGGTTTGATTGGAATTTACGAGTGACTTCCACACTATGTGATGTTCAGTTATGCGAGTTTCGCCTGCTAATTACTAGTTTCGCCATTCACTGAAAGTGTGTGCTACTGTGAATTTTCCTTTTTCTTTTCTCGAAGTTACATTGCGTTACAGTACTAGTTACTGGAACATCAGTTTCCCAATAAGGCATAACTTCACTAAATCATGGTCTGCATATACTGCTTTCTCTAGTAGTCCAGTTTCTGAAACAGTATCCAGCTTGCAACTGGTACAACAGGTGTACTCTGTGCCAAGCACTTCGCAGTGGTTTTCAGGCTAAACTCTGTAGATGTGGGTATATATACTATGTCGTATTTATGGATTGCTGTTGTTTCTACTGATTGAACGCCAGTTGTGTAACCGAACAATAATGTGTCTTTCCACAAATGTATGTGCATTACGTTACCTGTTTCTGCCGCTCGTTACCACTATCTGCAGCAAGTGTGTGTTCTCTGCGTATCTTCCTGTGCTTCGATACAATCTGACTACTTTGTGACTTTTCTGCACATAAAAGTATCAACAACGAACATAATTTCTAATAGAAGCCTACTCTTTGTTATCTGCTACAGTTAAGAGTCATAAATTAGTATACAATCACATGCAGTCAGTGACAGTAGTACTAGGAGCAGTTACTAATTACTGATAGAAAAATTGTGTTAATAAAACATTATACTATCCTCTTTTTTATGAGTTGTAAATTATGACAGAAATTCTCTCATTGAAGATGAAAATATCAGTTACGTTTCTGCGCACAGCACATAGCGTGTAGTTTCCGGGAATTTATTCCAATTTTTGTGTGCTACTTACACATAAAAATGATTGTCACGTGTTTGGTAAATAGCAAAGGTCCTATGCTTCTTCTCTTACCCTGAAGCACACACACAAGCACCACGCCATTCACAGTCATTCATTCATCAGGTTACAGCTTTTGCGTTGTGAATTACACACGAGACTTGTAAATAGCTCAAGAATACGACAGAAATTATTTGGAGACTATCTTTCCGTTGATATTAACACCACTTTCTGACTGCATTGAGAATTAAACTACCGAGCAGTGAACACACAAAGGTCAAAGCCAAGATTATCTCATTCCATAAAGCACTTTAAAATGGAAATATATTCCCGAAATGCGTTGTACCACAAAGGTGAAAGGTAAGTTATATCTTTATTGTTGATTTTTTTAGTTAATTTTAATATTGTTGGTAGAACTTGGTGTCCCACTATGGCTATGATCATATTTACAGTTTTTGAATGTAGTAACACAGTTTTATCTCTGTGTGCACTCCGCAAACAAAAGTTCGGTATGTGGCGGAGGGTGCTTAGATTACTCATAGAAGTAGGATATTTGCCTGAATTCCAGTCGCGGACCTTTTGCAGGACTAACGACTGCCTGTGCGTATCCGGATGACACGAAACGGCACGAAGTATTCCAGCATGATTATTTTGCGAGATGTTTGAGGGAAGAAGTGGTATACCTGCAAAGGTTTGGAAAGTAGGAGAAAGGTACTGCAAGGACGGAAACTGTGGGTGCGAGTCATGAGTCGGTAAGGTGACTTCCGCCAAAGGAAAGGCTACAGATTGACAATAACTACATACCTGACATTATTTTCCCAAATTTTTGAGAAGGTGGCGTAATCCAGAATAGAATGCCACCTGGGCAACTACAATATCTTCAGTAAATCAGAATTCGGATTTCAGAAGTGTTGTTATACGGATAATGTCATTTATATTTTCACTCATCAACTTTTATAAGCATTAAATAACAAAATAGCTCTGGTTGATATGTCATCTGTCTGAGGTATTTGACAGTGAGAACCACAATATTTCCCCGGGTAAACTGAGGTCTTGTGGAACTGATGGTACAGCCAAACAATGGATAATGTCATATATAACCAAAAGAATTGAAAATGTTGTACTTAGTAATTGTAATTAGGTGAGATTCTTCCACGTGGAGTGAAATCACCTATGGAGTATCTTAAGGCTCAGTCTTAGATCCGCCATTGATCTCATGTATGCGAACGACCTACCTTGTAATATTCAACAAGCAGAATTATTCCTTTTGTTCTTGAAACTAGTACTGTAGTCAATCCAGGCATACATACGGTAAAGAGGCAATGTAAACAATGCCATTAAAAGTATCGCTGGTTTCCTGCGAGCGGTCTCAGTCTATTTTAAAAAGAGACGGCGTATTGATTTCTGCTCATCTAGAAGTGCTACACCAATGATAAGTGTAACGTTACGTAGGTATATATAATCACAACACGAGAAGAAAAAATCTCATTCTTTACTCCACATTAAGATTGTCCTTCAGCATAAAAACTGGTGCAAAATTCTACATCCAAATGTTATGCTCACTGTGATATAAAATGTTTGACAGACAGCAAAGTAAAATTTGAAAACACACTGAAAATGTTTGTCATTAAGAACTCCGTCTAATCTGTATAAAAATTTCTATTATTGTCTAGAAAGTGGTGAGTAGGAATTACAAACTCACATCTGCATATTAAAAAAAAAGTATAAGTATAAAGTATGTTGAGCAGGCATCCATATTTACCAAGTAAATTGTGCTGTCAATGTAAAATGACTCTTTACTATCTATCGTGCTAATGATCCATGGACCATAGAACTAAGACATGCTCTGTCACACAGATTCTGAGGAATTTTGAAGTCATAAGTTTCTTCGTTCGCCTTGTTTACGAGTAAAGCATTACTAGTCGTGAAAGTGTCTCCCCTTAGGCGCTGTTCAGCATTTTTGAGGTTGGTGACTGATTATAGCCGAAACGAATTTCTTGCGTTACACCAACATGTAGGAGTGTCAGACAATACTGAGAAAGATGTAAAGTCCTCAGACGCTGCAGAAATCATTTTCAGATAGTGCATTTCCTTTCGGTAATTTTGTTGAAGTTGCGTCGTAATTAACTGTGAGACTTCTGGGCAAATAAAATAAGACAACAGCTTACGGAAAAGTAAGCCCGTATTACAGTAATTTTAATGGTAGCTGTTTGAATATCACTCAAGAAAATGTAATTGTTATTTGTCTTAATAAAGAACGTTCTTTGTCTTTGATTTGCTTTAATACTGTTAGAGATCGGAAGCACCAGAAGATATCTCTTTGTGCTTTTCCCACTAACTAGCTTCCTACAGCCAGACTACAGGCAGACTATACCAGAAACTTTAATATATGTCGGATAATCTCCTGTTCTTGTTGGTAGTTTCATTTATTAAAACAAAATTCGCCACGGTTACCGTTTTTCAATTTTAATTAAACATACACGGCTTCTGACTATTAATTAAACACCAGCACTGAAATTCAATTATCTAACGTTATTAAAACGGCTTGTAATTAATGTTTGAATACGACAAGAACAAAACGTGTTTAGCGACGGAAATATTAACGTCTTTTTTTGATTAAGTACGCTATGTGCAGTGGTAATGAAGATGACCACTGAAACGTGTTATGGATCTTGTCAACAAGAACAGATCAACGTATATTGTAACGCGTCCTCTTATACTATTATGTTTCGCTATTGTTATTGTTAGAAAAATCTTTATTCAGACGGTCGTCGAAATTTTGAAATAAAAGTTATTGTGGATGTCGCGTAATAAATATTTCGCGTGTTGCGACACAGGCAAAGATCAGTTGTGGCAACTAAACCACTGAATATTACAAATAATGTTATCAAAGAATACGGTCGACTGACTACATCAAATAAAGGACACGTTCATTCGCGATTGAGTGGTCAAAAATAAATAAATAAATAAGCGTTAATACTGTGTAGGAAATGAGTCTTAAATATAGTTACGCTTGCACACACTCAAATGCATGAAAACATACGAACGGGATAGAGGCACGTACATTTTGACTGCAACCATCCCCCGTGGCCTGGATAAAAAGAATTACCGTTAAATGCATTTAGTCATCTTAGAACGTAAATGAGTGGACTTCGAAATTAATCGAAAAGAAAGACTGTAGGTTCTGAGCGTCGCGGCAATTATACTGAAGTTGACGGTAGCGGCCACGAAATGAATAAGATGAACACATTCACGTACCTCTATTGTTGAGCAGCGTCGCCGTGAAGATCGTCGCCTCAATCCAAATTCTCTGCATAAAATTAAAATAATACTAATAATTTTCCAGAAGTTCAGGAACTGGGGCCTATGGTATCACAAAAGACGAAATCACTCTGCTTCAAAATCACTTTCATTATTTAACCCAATTTTATCAGTAAGAGATGGCACAACACGTCTTAACACTAGGACAAGATAACAGCGATAGGTAACTTATTCTAAAGATAACATACGAAGAGCGTATAGCTTCTTTTGTTCAGCAGATGCTTTACGCATTAATCTCTGGTAGCTGAACTAGTGTCTCTATATTCATAAAAAAATTTATATAATTCCTTTACAATATGCGAAACACTTAAAAATTATATTGAAAACGCCACAAATTATAATTTAATTAAATGTTGCTATTTTTGAACTACTGAATGTTCAAGACAAGCAACAATAATATAGGTAATTATCGAAAATTGGTTATTAAAGAAACAAGATAGCTGTTATCTCTGAGACAAGTCTTGCAGAGGCGCATAAGCCAGAACCATTTCTGTCAGCTACAGCCTATGTTATGTCCTTTTCCCAAGACTGCATGAGTAGCCATAGTTATTTCTGTTGGCGTAACAAACCGATACCGACCAAGTTCGTGGACTTGGGCAAAGCCTGTCGAAGAAAAACTTGGAGGTAGGACATCATACTGGAGAAGATCATCCAACGACAGTCAACAAAGTATCGAACACTCAGGGTAATAGGTTGCAAGCCACACCTTCAGTGGGGAACATCAGTTTGTACGCTGACGGATCGTTAGCGGGACTTCTCGCAGTCGGCCTGAAAACACTCATTTCGTTAGATGACGCTCAACACATTCACATCTACCACTAGAACACTGCACACGATCCGTCAGCTAATAACGCCGTGTTTTCTGCTAGATGGGTGGCCTAAGGTAGGTGTTAGCGTATATGGTTCAGACACTCCCTAGTGTCAGTGGATGATATTTCGTTCCAAAAGAACCCCTCTATAGCCCATGGAAGTTTGTCGGTGTCGTTTTGTTACGCCCTGTACCTTTATCTATGGATAGCTACTGAAGAAAACAAACAATAGAAAATCGAGGATGGAATGTAACAATATAATGAAAAGGACAGTTGCTACTCACCATATAGCGGAGATTTTGAGTCGCAGAAAGCCACAACAAAAAGACAGTCGGAAAGTTAGCCTTCGACCAGCAAGGGCTTTATCAAAAATAGACAACATACACACACGCACACACTCACGCAAATGCAACTCGTACACAATTGACCACAGTCTCTGGCAGCTAGGACCTATTTTGGAGAAAGTCCTTGTTGGCCGAAAGCTAACTGTCCAACCGTCTTTTTGTTGTGCCTTTATATGGTGAGTAGCAACTACCCTTTCCATTATGTTGTGGAAAAAACAGTAATACGACAAGATTATTATTTTTACTGGTGTTAAGGAAGTTATGTACAACAAAATTCGTAAGGTTCACTGCGTAGACGCGTCATGGCCAATGTTCACGTTGCAGACTGTACAAATTTAGATGTCAGAGTGGCATGTTTTGCCGCCAGAACTGCATCCGCTGCTCGTCCTTGTTCTGGCCCAAGGAATCCGTCGTGTTGACTATCAGGTAATAGCTCGATGTGCGCGTGAAGGGCTGCCACACGCCTGACGTGTTGGCCATTGGGTCCCTGTGCAAAGAGAATGTCTAATTGAGTAACTGGTCTGAGGCATTCAGCACAATTTGTAATAGTCAAGGACATGTTTTATTGAAGCGAACAGTTTTCACTGAAAAGCACTTTCAGCAACATCTCTCATTTGCGAGGTACAACCATTCCGGCCCATTTGTTTTTTGATACGGCAAGATACAAACCAAGGGAGAGCTCCTTCGACACACTGCTATTAACCAGTCGGAATCTTCCTTGTTTACAAGCCAATATCGCCAAAAAACAAATGCGAACACACGCAGATCCATCGTAATCAGTAAAATCGTGATAGATTGAAACACATACGCTTGCAGTATTTTCGCTTTTAATATAGTGAGGTATAAGTTCTTTGTTCTCTACTGTTCTGAGCTATGTACTTGTCCACGCTGCACATGTCCTACTCAACGTGGCTACGGTTCATTGCAACATAACTTCAGGTACAGTGGATGGTTGGAGGAAGAACGGCAAAACAAACAAGTTAACGTTATTTGTTCATATTTATAGTGTTAGTTGCAACTTCAACGTGAGGATTATGCGCCCACAACAATAACAACGAAATGTCACCGAAAACTGCTGGTAGGAAAGATCGGCATGCGAGCGGTGATATGGATCTGTAAAAATTAAGCTCAATCCACAAAGGGTCTCCAGGCAATCTGCTCTAGCCTTCTGAAGGAACAAGTACCAAGATAAGTTATGACCTCTACAAAAAATGTCTGAAGGGCCTAAGTTGATTCAACATTAATCATTTTACTTCAACAGAAGATTCACTAAACCCAGGACACGTCAGTAATTATGAGTTCTTCTCTCTCTTTTTGTTACTTAGCCGTTAGAATGTTAACATGGATGCAGTGGATGTTTGTTGAATTTAAATTTTCTTTAGAAAATATTTGTTTTGTAAATGAAAACCGCTTTCTCTTGTTGCAATGTACTTTATTTCTCCCAGGTGCATTGCACCTTCTACTTCAAGGCATATTCTGTGGGATCTAACAAAATACAGTTTTGTCTTTATATATTTTTTGCCTTTATTGCTGTGGAGCACAATTAGTCTTCTCTTATTAGTTGTAGATATTTGATCGAAAACTGCGATTTAGAGACGTAACTACTGTGAGTTCACCATACGTCTCATCATGTTTGGTCCTTTTACATACATGTTGCCACCGTAATGAAGTATATGCTAAAAACTAACGTGTACTCATTTCTGTTATGTTTGTATCTGTTTGTGAGTAAGAGTGTGTGTATATATATGGGTCACTTTTTGTGTATGTGTGTGTGTGTGTGTGAGGAGATACAATGTGTGTAGGAATGGATTGGTATTTTCTGTGCATGTGTCGGTGGTTATTCAGTATGAGTTGGACGGAATATCTGTCAGAAAGTGGTTGCTGATTTGGGTTTTAAGTGTTTTGTGGAGGAGCTCACGAACAAGTCATCGGAAAGAGGTTGGATGGTATTATTATTATTATTATTATTTGGAATATTTCTCTATTATACGTGACATTTCCAGAATGAAGGCAAGGCAGAATACAATGTTTTTCCTCTTTTTGGACCATGTGGGGCAGTTTTCTCATTTTACAGAAAACTTTAAATGTTAATCACAAAAAACCTCAATATATTAAAAGTAATTCCAAAATGCTCTAAAAAAATCAATTTTTAATAAGTTAAAAAAAACACCAAATTTGGGTGAAGGGTGAAGGTGAATGGGAAAATCAAAAAGATTAGGAAGAAATGAGTAACACAACAAAATACAAATTCTTCTGATATTTTCATGAAACTGACCAAAATCTGAAAACTCATCCTGCACAAACCTGAACGAGATCAAATGAACCCTGCAAATCCCCGCACATATATTTTCGTAGTAAAACTATAGTGAAAAAGAGTGAAAATATATGTTGCATGAAAAATACTACAAAATATAAAAAATATGAGTCGAATGAAAGGAATCAATATAGACAGCCTGTATTTCGTACATATCAGTGGCCTTTTTTTCGCAATATTATGTCTATTGAATTTTTGTGTACATATACGAAAACAGACAATTCAGCCGCGGTTGAAACTGGTTTCGAGAAACGTTTAAGCAAGATGTGCAAAAAGTGTGGTGAGACGGAAACCGTAGATTATTTCCGTTGCTGTAATAAAGTAAAAGCTACTCATATCAATACAAATAAAGCATGTTAAAATTAATTACATGAAGTCACTGATAGAAGAACAATGATAATTTAAAACAGTATCATCAGAAGTATGTGAATAGGCTTCAACAAAAACATGCAGTTAAGAATAACGAATGCAACTAAAGGTATTACGAAAGTAATAAGAAGATTTCTGTATGAGAATAATAACTATGTATGTAGGTCTTACCTCAAAAAATATCAGAAAATAGGATAGTATTAGTAAAATAAGACGTGTTAATAGGTTGACCGACCACGGGCTTTCCCAAAGATGTACTCCGCCATTGTCCACTGGTTGACTATCTTGTGAATGCCGCTTACGTGCTTATATACTCCTACAGCAGCCAGTGATGTCACATGTGCTCAGTCCCGCACCATATGTGGCAGTGTTTTGGTGGAAACCACCCCCCCTCCCCCTCCCACTTTATCTTCCGAATCACAGGATCCCACAGAATCCCAGGCAGTGCTCAGCTGCAATTCACCGACAGTACTGAGCGTGTTGTCCGATAATTTGATCTGTATTGCTTCATTTGGTAAGCTATTCAAGAAGCCTGTTTAATAACAGAACTATCGTCGAATGCAATTCGGCGTTCGTTTTCCGGTGCACGTTCCTCTACAGCTGATGTTTCGGGATAGCGTTGCCTTGAACATCTTTCACGCTCTATAAGGCGCTGTTCAATAGTGCGGACAGTCTGATCCACATAAAACTGCCCACACCTTCACAGTTTTTTTTGTATATTCTACGTGTTCTGAGGCTTCCATCGCCTTTCGCAGGCTTCAAGGGTTGCCTGATCTTTGCCAGGGGTCTGAAGACGATACATTCGTCATATGGCCTTATGGATATGAGGAATTGTAATAGTTCCTGGAACACATCAGTAACATCCACGGCCACATGAAGTTCATGATGTAAACAGAAAAGGACGGTTTCTTCCCGTTTCTAGACGTCGTTGTCCTCCGTAAGCCGTATAGGTGTTTTTCAAAATGATGGAGCACAGTAATCAGTTGTCCATTCCGTTCAGGTGTTATTAAAGCAAATCTAGATTTTGGCTAGTGTCTAGCCATTATCAATACACTATTCATAGTTTCAATACCAGTAAGTATGTCTACTGCCGGTCGGGCTTGTGTCACAGTCGATTCCATCTGAAGGTGTCATGGTTTACCGTAAGCTCACCCATACGATACGGTACCTGAGCGCCTGCAACTATTACCACCCAACACAGAAACGGTCTGTTCTTGGAATCTTGGTGCATCGAGCTGAAACCGCTTCAGATGCCGAAAACCTGCCGATGGAACTGAGCTATTTACGTAAAGTTTTCAAGGGAGTCGGTTACTACAACACACAAATTTCGCTAGCAGTTTCCTCTAACCGCGAAAGCAGGCGGTCTCCGAAGAAGACACGAAGATTGCGACTTTATCGTTTTGCGGCTTAGCAGCAGGGAAGATTAGCCAGCTCTTGAAGAAACATAGATTAGACACAGTCTTCAGGCATCCAGCAAAGATGCGCCAACTAACGAAGCCCGTGAAAAACGATGTAGGACTCTGAACACCTGGGTTATACCGTGTGCCCGTCGGTCGGACTATCTACACCATCTAACGCTATCTCGTAAAATCAACTGCAGCGGAGCATGCACTGTAAAACGGACACCGAATTGCATTCGACGATACTTCTATTACTAAACGGACCAACAGCTTCTGGATTAGAGTAATCAATGAAGCAATACAGATCAAAATATCGGACAGACCACACGCCCCTCCTATCTGCATCCTCACCTGAGGATGATACGGTTGTTGGATGGTCCCGATGGGCCGCTTGCGGCCTGAAGACGGAGTGCTTACCCTCAATAAGGACGGTGGATTGCAGCTGAGCATGGCAGAGGACTATGTGATTCGGGAGTTGATGCGGACGTGGCGGTCGCGCCACCAAAACATTGCCGTATATGATACGGGAATTGGCTCCAGTGATGTCACTGGTAGCTGTGCGTCCGTATAAGCACGGCAGTGGCATTAGACGACAGTAACCAGTTGATGGTGGCAGAGGAGATCTCTGCCGAAAGCTCATGGGCAGTTAATTTGACGCAGCTTGAAACAGGAGAATATTTTATTAATGGATATCGTCGCGAGAACATGTACTCGTACTAAAAGAATATTATTACGTAAAAATGAATAGTTATTAAATAATCGTTTCCAATATAAATTGATACAAATTTAAGGTCCGAGAAAATCGAGTATTTCATCTAAGTCTCTGGCATCTGAGAAAGTTATAAAATAACATAAAATATTTTCATCAGGACATATGTGATGGCATCCAATGTTCTCCAGGCATACACCTTACACTTCCACCGGATTACCACACAGTATAGTGTGATTCATCACTCCAAGCTACTCATTTGCAGTCATTCACTCTCCAGTGGGGGATTTAGTGAGTGATTCTTCCACTGATTTCGTGAGGTTTAGTACATCCACTCCCCTCAGTTCTCAAAGATCGCTATTTGTCAATACATAAGGTCTGCCTCGTCTTGCTTCGCTATGTTTGTTTCTTCAGATTTCTACTTCATAATCACACCACCAACACACGACTTTGGCAGCTTTAGGAGCGTTGAAACATCCCAGGTGGATCTGTTAATCAGATGATATCCAGTTCGAAGTCAATGAGCCCTCCTCACTGACCGATTCTGCTGTACTGCTCCTCTGCTGTCAACACAGTATCCAAGGCCACTTTTCGTACTGCTGACCCTGACTTTCGTGACATTCACTGGTTATTTCCGTAATACCTAGTGATGCAGCCAGAACTTTCTAGCGCTGATATAGCAGATAGTTAATCTCCTACAATTAAGAACGTTTTTGGTCCAAATTTAGTTTTCAGCAAATTGCTCGAAAACTATTATAAGTAGCTCAATGGGGTTACATAATTAAAATTTTTATACTAAACTGAAGCTTTATACAAATTTTCATATTTCTAAGTCTAATATTTAGCGCCTTCAATTCGTTTTAAAAAAATATTGTTTTAACCACGTTGAGACTTATACAAGTTAATTTTGACATACAACTGCTTTTTATGACCAGTTTTTGGTTTCCTAGCTGTATTATTTTGCGCCGCTTACTTTTTTCTTAAAACTATATTTAGGGCAAAATATTCATCTGATCAATCTGAGATTTGACAGTTTAAACATTACTGCACTACAGCACATGCTGACAAAGTATCGAGAAGCAACTTTAACCTTTATTTCCATTCTTAATTATCGTGCAATACTAACGTGCTACGCACAGACGCGTTGTGGTGACGTGGCGCTACTAGCAGTGAACTGGGGTAATTACCGGCACACTCGATCGCCTCTGTATCCCTCAAATGATACAGCGCTTGTTTCGTCACAGTGTGACCTACCCATTGTCCATACGTGAACCAACTGGAATGGCTTAGAACGCACACTTAGTTCCATTTCTCCGCGTCAAGATGACTACCATTTTTTGTTTCAACTCTTGAGGAAGAATGGACAGCCATGCCTTCTCAGATAGAAAGACACGTCATTGAAAGTGTCTCCAGCACAGATCAAGTCGTCATAGATACTAAGTGTTGGACATACTCCATATTAAACGTCTAATAGTAGGTGCGCGGATATCCTTGGTCATATAGTGTATTTCTTAATTTGGTGAAGGTTCACAAGGGAGATGAGAGTCTGATTATAAATTCGGGTGGACCTCGACTAAGATTGTTCCATTGCTGAAAATTCTGATGAAGTGTAACTATCTCCCATTTATCACTTTCAAACTTCATACGTGGGTTATACAGGGTGTGAAAGGTTGCTTCTTAACGACACGGACATTTTTATCCCTCCTGAATCTGCAGTTCGCATTGTGTTTGTCACGAACTTTACCAGGCTGGCAACCAGCATGTCGATTGCAAAACGCGGGTGCCCTGCATCTTTGCTACTGAGCATATGGAGTGGTCTCCTCTGAGATGCCTAGGTATTTAAACCCTGGTCAGGCAATCGTTATGCGAGGTGGCAGTTTTGGCTAATTTCACAGTCACGCTATCGCGAGCACATAGGACATTCTATATTATTCTTTTGTTGTTGGTAGGCGTCCGTTCAGTCGGGCCAGCTAACAGACATGGACCTCGCCATATTCAAAGAGTTAAGGCGTTTTGGCTAGTGCACAAGATGGGAAGACTTTGACAGGCCTGCTCTGATGTAATAAAATGAGAACGTACACTGTAGTGCGAATTATGTTTTAGTTTAATTTCAAATGGACTCTAATTTATCAGATTATCGGGTTGCCTATTTCGTGTGCTAAATGTGGGTTGTTGTTTAATATTACACTTAATCTATATCCGTGTGATCCCAAACCCATTTCAACATAGGAATTTTAGAGCCTAGTTTATCTCACTTTAAATTATATCGTGCAGAGAATACGTAAAGTTTGTTCATCCCTACGTGTCAGTCCAGTCAATAATTATCTACTTCACACTGTTTATCAGTTATAGCTTTTGACAATTTGGTTACAAGTAAGAAACTTCCTGGCAGATTAAAATTGTGTGTCGGACCGAGAGTCGCCGGTTCGCAGGAAAAAGTGGTTCAAATGGCTCTGAGCACTATGGGACTCAACTTCTGAGGTCATTAGTCCCCTAGAACTTAGAACTAGTTAAACCTAACTAACCTAAGGACATCACAAACATCCATGCCCGAGGCAGGATTCGAACCTGCGACCGTAGCGGTCTTGCGGTTCCAGACTGCAGCGCCTTTAACCGCACGGCCACTTCGGCCGGCATTCGCAGGAAAGCTTCTGTTAAGTTTGGAAGGTAGGATACGAGGTACTGCGGAAGTAAAGCTGTGAGGATGGGTTCTGTGTAGTGCTTGGGTAGCTCTGTTGGTAGAACACTCGCTTGCGAAAGGCAAAGGTCGCGAGTTGCTGTCGCGGCCCGGCACATAGTTTTAACCTACCAGGAAGGTTCGTATCATCGCACACTCCAGTGCAGAGTGAAAATTTAATTTTAGATTGTTACAAATAGTAACATAAATTTTTTTCGCTCTTTACCGAGTAATACGAATACCATGTGGTTTGGCATTCTTGTTAGCATTTGAATGAAACCGCCCGTCGAGCTCAGATGATTCACACAATTTCTATTCTGAGAGTCACATTGCACTAGCATGGTCCCTTGGAACTTAGCTCTCGCAAGAGAATTTCCAGGTGGTAATGTACGTCTGATGGGAATGCTATTTCTTTCAATACCGCCCAGTTGGGGAGACGAAAAAACTGCACTAATTAGTGCTCATCAAGACAGAGATGTTTAGGTCAATACAATTTTAATGAACAATGGCCGTTAAAGGACGTTTTCGGAGTTTACAGAATCAGCTTAGATGTTTTGTGTTACTCTTTGATATAATGTGAATCGGACCTTATAGTTCACAATCCTTGTTTAAAGTTGAGACATAAATACCGAATGGTTTTCCCTTGTTTGTTGGGCTCTTGCATAAGCTTTATTTTTTTTATCACTAGTCAAATGACATCGTGTTATTATTAAAAAAAAATTTCTTGTACTTGTAGCTGTACTCTAGGGCACGAACAATTATTCTAAACTTAAATATATATGGAGGTTATGGCTCATACGACAGGGTAGCTTAATAGCGATATTGGTTGTTTATGTGTCTCTGCTATATAACTATGAAAGTAAATCAAAGCCAACTGTGGCATGTATGTAACAGTTGAGATGTTATAATCGGAATAAAGCTGTTGCTAACTGTACACAGCTTAATTTCTAGTTACAATCGCTTAATGTACGTAGCTTGGTGACGAACGACGGTTATCAGGCCCCCGTAGCCGCAAATGACTCGAAAACTCTGTGTGATCAACTAGAATACTAGAAAAATAAGTAATATATCAGTATTACGAACTTACCCGTACTTCGCGAAATCCGTCAGCATGTTAACCCATCTGTCTCTGACGCGACCGTCTTCAGAGTCTGGGTCCAGGTCAGCAGTACTGTTTTCTCTCATGAACTCCAGCTGCACTTCTGCTCCGTGAGCCACTCCTGCAAATTTGATCAGGCGTTAAGCCCGCAGTGTTTTGACATTTCGTTAATATCGATCTGTATGAGGGAAGGCGACCTTATCGACTATAGCTGCTTATCCACTGTGGCTGCGTGTGAATTCATACCTAGTTATGACTTCGCGAAGTCTACACTGTTGTTTGACATCGCTCGGCAAATACTGAAGCAGGTGCTGGAATTTTATCAAATTTGACTTTTAGAGTTCATATTATAAGAAGGCCAGCACGTCTGCTGATCTATCATACGCCACGACACACTGGCTTTTTTTAAGTCGTCTTCGTATGTTGTTATTGTTCTCAGGTACACAAGTATTTCTACTTTTTACTTAATGTGTCTCCACTATATGATTTATAAGCTCACAAAATCAGGGTTTGCCGTGCAACTTGGGCGATACGCAAAGCACTCAAAGGAAAGGGATGAGCGAGGTAGGGATTTCACAGAGTTTCCGAATTCTACCGACCACCCTCATGACGTTTGTCGAATCTTCTTTATGAAAGACGCCTACAATCCCAGCGTCAATTTGATACCAGTGCTGGCAAAATTTAGCAATCTCATCCTGTGTATTCGAATGCGACCGTTGTGGCAGTAAGTTTTGAGTGTGATGAATGCAGCATTGTACGCTTCAGAGGGGCTGCATCGTAGTATTAGACCAAGACGATTGATCAAATGGTTCAAATGGCTCTGAGCACTATGGGACTTAGCAGCTATGGTCATGAGTCCCCTAGAACTTAGAACTACTTAAACCTAACCAACCTAAGGACATCACACAACACCCAGTCATCACGAGGTAGAGAAAATCCCTGACCCCACCGGGAATCAAAGCCGGGAACGCGGGCGCGGGAAGCGAGAACGCTAACGCACGACCACGAGCTGCGGCCCTGGTTGATCACGTCGATGCCGACCGCAATGCGTGAACTGAGCAGACGTGCTAGACTATAGAATAAATAGGTTTACAGAATGTTTAATCAACTGAAGTGGCCTAGGAGTCCCACAAAGATTATTACAAATGGTTCAAATGGCTCTGAGCACTATGGGACTCAAATTCTGAAGTCATTAGTCCCCTAGAACTTAGAACTACTTAAACCTAACTAACCTAAGGACATCACACACATCCATACCAGAGGCAGGATTCGAACCTGCGATCGTAGCGGTCTCGCGGTTCCAGACTGCAGCGACTAGAACCGCACGGCCACTTCGGCCGGCAAAGATTATTACACATGATATCTGAGGACTTATCAACAACCTGCCTAGAACCGCACGGCCACTTCGGCCGGCAAAGATTATTGCACATGATATCTGAGGACTTATCAACACCCTATGAAAGACCTCATACCTTCGCTATCACATATCCAGATATAACCATGGACAGAGGTGTGCATGATGTTCATTTATCCTAGAGTTGGTGTCTGTCGTTCAGTTGCCCAAAAATATCTGGGAGCTTCTATGTGATGCCACGTGGTGGGGGCAGGAGACTCGGACTAACACCTTTCAGCTGTGGATCCCACTTCCGCGTTGCGGCGTGCGATCAGAGAGTCCCATTGAAGAATATTTCTGGCAAGAGCCATGTGACTCGCATTATTGCCTAGTGCCACGGCTCTTGATGTCACAGTTTGGAGGGATATTACGAACTGCGTCAAGCAGTGGTAATTCACAAAAACCCACCCACTTGTTTCTTTAAAACGGGTGGAACGAAAAGAACGAAATTACGTTCCGTCTAGGCTCAGAAGAATCATAAGCTGTCCTACTTGCAAGCATGAAACAATCAGTCAGTTGGTATGTGACTGCGTAGACCTTTCCAATATAATAAATCCAGGTAGTCTCCTCGAGTCTGCTTCTGGATCTTATTTGGAAATTTGTGGTAAGTTACTATGGGACCAAACTGCTGAGGTCATCGTCCCTAGGCTTACTCACTACTTAATCTAACTTATACTAACTTACGCTAAGGACAACACACACGCGCATGCCCAAGGGAGGACGCGAACCTCGAACGGGGTGAGCTGCGCGAACCGTGTCAAGGCGCTCAGGACCGCGCGGCTATTGCGCGTGGCCGGATCTTAAAATCGACATGAAAGTTAGGTGAACACGAAAAGCCATATCACAATCATATAACTGTACACAGTCAAAATTTAACTCGCTAATATGTTGTAATGTTTTGTGCTACAAAGATTTACATTCACTTATAAAAAGAAACCTTTTGCGCTGAAAAGTGTTCATTCCGTTTTACTGGTTAACAAGAAACTACATTTGTTAATACATTCTGATATTTATAAGGGTACTACATGGTTTGAGATGAGCGCGAGAAAGAAATGTGAGGACGAAAGACTATAGCAGCTGATGATGGCGAGTTTCCAAACCTGCAGGTGGCAGCAGCTCAACCTGCAGCGGCTCTTAGCCCCCTGCAGGCGGGCTGTTCACCTTCGGATCGCGTGTACCACGAAGGTAACTTAACCCTGACTAACTGTAATAGTCACGGTGTCACAGTGTACATTTGTGTCAGAGTGTGTTACTACGCCTCGCTTCGTGAGGTGCCGGTGTTAGACTTTCGCCAAGAAAGCGTATTTTGTACACTGACCACAGGCTGTAGGCGTTAGGTGCTTCTCAAAAACCAGAAGCAGTGAAAATGCGAGATCCTGTTAGGTGCTATTTTAAGAGCGAGTCCCAGAGAGAAAACAATAAACCATCGTGGTTATTTTCTATTATTGCCGTATATTGGGCCCACTTTTATAGGGAAGTCTGAGAGTTCTACACGGATCTGCTGGATTGTCACAACATATCTGATTCTAACGGTCAGCTGCCTCCAGCATAGACATCCTTTTGCTCATAGCTGTCTCTTTCAAACGAAAGAAATAAAAAAATGCAGTCGTCGCATCTCGGCGAAAACTGATATTTATTGTACCGTTTTCTAACTTAATTACAATAATAAAACGTATTAACGAATAATATTTTCCGATTTCCGTTTCTGTCTCCGCTCTGAAGCACACAGAGAACTGTATTTCATATTTTAGAAATGATTAATTAATATTTTACTCGCTAGGTTAAAATAAATTTTCAGTCTGAAGAACATCATCAGATACAAGACAACTTTCAGGGCTCACTACGTCGTTGTTGTTGCCGACTTCAGAAAACTCATGATTAAGCTGAACGAGAATCGTTACTGATATTCCTGTGAGAGTTCGCAGAGGACGATCTTTACTACTAAACAGCTAAACCCTAACCTCAGCTGAGTTGTATGTCACCTACCTAACGGCTTCCAGGAGCGACAAGAACTTGGTTTTCAGATTTGCATATTGTTACTGACCGAATTTAAACACTTAAAATTCTACAATGCGCTCATTAAGAGGAATACTTTTACGTTAAACGTTTAAGACAGTGAGACAGGTACTGAAATTAGAAAGCACATTTATACACTGATGCAGCGCAACTCACGACACGCAAATTATCCGGACTGTACTCATCAAGTATTTAAGAATGACAGCACTTAGCGACTCGCAACAAACTTTACACATTATTTCAAACCTTCCAAAGTTTTTCCCGCTTACAACCTCCACTCCCCCCTAAAGAAATAATGGAGTGAGAAAATTTTATCGTTTCTTGTTGTGGTACACATAACCTATGTATAAAAATGGACAAATCATATAATATTTCAGGAAACTCACTGAAGATGCCTTGTAACAAAGGCGAAACGCGTCTGGGTGCATAAATAAAAATAATAATTTCTATGTGCAGCATGCAAAATAGGCATTTTCTTTGAAACAACTGCGACTTAAAGTTTATCGTTTACTACAATTTCGCAGTTCATGCAACAGAACATCAGCAACAGGCATAACGTTATAATCTACTTCTTCTTTTCTACAATCTATCCGCAATAGACTTTGCAGATTGTATCCAAATATACCACTGAATGTACCTGCAGAATTATATCATTGTACGACAGATAGAGCAGGAAATATGACACCACAAACATCGAGAAAAACTACAGTGTGTTCAGTCAGAATTAAAGAACACAGAAGTTTGAAGCGTTTTTGTATATGAAATTCTATCCTTTATAGAATCGTGGATGGGTGCTACTTGTACATACAGGAACAACACAGTAAAGGTAAAATTGAAAAAAATAGATTTAAGAGTCCTTTGAAATAAAGGTAAACTCAGACAAGAAGATCTACTTTCTCAGCTCACTTTGAATTGTGTTTAGCAGGAGATCATTCGAGAATAAAGGTAATCCCTGAAGAAAGATGAAGGAAATGAAGGTCGGGTGCTGTTAGAACCCAAACTGAAACAGCCGTATGTAGTCTGGCTGGTTTTGGGGATGACTTGACCATTTATCCAACAATATCAGTTGAGAGTACAAGAAGATACACTATTTTAAAGATAAAGCAGAGAGAGCGTAGGCTTACAAATCTCTTATGGGAAGAGCGTATACGTACTGGATAAGATCGACTGGCCAGGGTGGATGCTTAATGACTACGGGAAGACTGGAAGAGTGAAGACATTTAACTATCTGTATGAAGTAATTGTACATAATTAGTTGAAAAAAGAACATGTAAACGTCACTACAGATATTTGGATTTAGGTTATGTCCTGTTCGATATTGGCGATGACGTGGTGCAGACGATTTTCGAAATTCAGCGTGACCCTTTTAAGTTTTGCTGCATTGATTCTGTCGATGACCTCCGAAATTGCTATTTTCAACCCAGCAATGATTTTGGCGTTATTGCTGTACACCTTCTTTTTATTATAGCCCCAAAAAAAAGGGCTCGCATGTGTTTAGATCCGGAAAATATGACAGCCAATAGAGGCCCATGCCAGCGGCTTCTGGGTACCTTAGAGCCCCAATGCGGTCACCAAAGTGTCCTCCAGGACATCAAACACTCTCTTGCTTCGACGCGATCGAGCTCTGTCTTGCATAAACCACATCTTGTCGAAATCAGGATCACTTTGGGTAACGGGGATGAAATCATCTTCCAAAATCTTCACTTACAGTTGGGTAGTCACCGTTCCATCAAGGAATGTCGCGCCAATTGTTCCATTACTGAACATTGCGTGCGCAACACACAGTCACCGGTTGAGGGTGAAGAGACTTCTCGATCGCGAAATGCGGATTCTCAGTCTCCCAAATGCGCCAATTTTGCTTATTGGCGAACATCTCCAAATGAATGTGGGCTTCGTCGTTAAGCCAAACCACGCATGCGCTTACTAATTCCCATCATGCCTCGCGTCAACCAAGCAGTGTGACCTCCTAACGCAAATCGTTCAGAAGTTATGACGATTTTATTTCATGTAGTTCAACAATTGTCACCGTGTACCTATATTTAAAAGAGAGCTAGGGAACACTATTAGAAATTTATGGACATTTCTTTATATTACACAGGATATGAAATACTTTAGAAGGTATTTACAAAAAGACTCGCAGTCCTTAGAAAATTATTTCTTGTTTGATTTAACTGGGTTCAGAAACGGTAGATGGCTGCTCAGACAACTAATTTAATAGAGAAACACATCTGCTGTTTATAGACTAAGTAGTGTGAAACCGTTTGACAATGTAGATACGAAAATGTTATTCGAAGCAACACACACAAGAGGCATGTGACACCTATTAGCAATCGTTATCCGAATAATCTTCGAAGACTGCGAAATCGCTATTGTCTGGAAAAGAGAATGTTAAAATAAAAACTAATCTAGGTGCACAACAAGCATAGAGTTTGTACCCGATAATTTTTAACGTCTACTGATACAGTGAAGATATGTTGAGGCATTGGCTTAAAGAAATAGAGTTTTATACCTGTAACACTAAACAATAAATTACCTAATTAAAAACCTGTTTGCTGTTGAGCGACTTGTTATAGCTGACAGTGGGGACACCCTTCAAAACGCTATTTATAAATTAAATATAACAACGAACAGCTACAACTTAAGAATCACGCACCAAAAAACAGTCATGACTTTTAAAAGTCAAGAACGAGTCCGAAATAAAATCATAGTAAACGACCCGAAAATAGACAGACTGAATGAATTCAACTGCCGGCCGGGGTGGCCGTGTGGTTCTGGGCGCTACAGTCTGGAGCCGAGCGACCGCTACGGTCGCAGGTTGGAATCCTGCCTCGGGCATGGATGTGTGTGATGTCTTTAGGTTAGTTAGGTTCTAGGGGACTGATGACCTCAGATGTTAAGTCCCACAGTGCTCAGAGCCATTTGAACCATTAGAGTCGCTTGTGAAACTCCTCAATCGAAACAAAAATCGGTGGAATGAGACTCACAGCGTCAATAGTAAAGACTAAAGAGAAATAAATCTTGTCACTTCTAAAAGAAATGTGCACATCCTTTTGTGATATACACTGCATCCTAAAGGGTCATTTTCTGCCGCCAGATGAAAAATATCAATGAAAATGTTTACTGTGGGACGGTAATTGTGTCGCGCAATACAGAATAAACATTGGAGAAAGCTCACTAGCGCTACTATTTGGATCCATTACAATGCACAATCTCACAATGAGAACAAGGCAGGACATTAATTATCCGACTTTGGCTGGCGCTTGTTCGATCACCCCCATACAGTCCTGACCTCGCTCGTAGCGACTTCCATTTCTTTTTGCACATGGAAATCTTCCTTCGTGGTCAAAACGTCATTAGTGATGACGAGCTCGGACAGCATATTACCACATGGTTAACAATGTGAGCAGCGGCGTCCTATGTGGAAGGCATGTATGAACATACACAGACGACCCAAAACATTATGACCACCTGCATAAGCTCCTTGGTCCATCTTTGGAACTCAATGTAGCACCGTTTCAGCGTACTTTCGATTCTACAATTTGTTGGTAGGTTTTTGGAGGCTTGTGGGAAGTGTTGTCTGTGCACAAGTCATGTAATTCCCGTAAATAAACCGAGCGAAATGGCGTAGTGGTTATCTTACAGGGTTTCATTTGAGAGAACTACGGTTCAAACCAGCGTCCGGCCATCCTGATTTAGATTTCCGTGATTTCCCTAAATAGCTTCAGGCAAATGCCGGGATGGTTCCTTTGAAAGGGTACTGCCGGATTCCTTCTCCATCCTATCCTAATCCGATTGGACCGATGAGCTCAGTGTTTGGCTTCCTCCCCAAGACCAACAAACTAATCCGTAAATAAGGGGTTGGCGGTTTCTGTTCGTGGTGATAGCACCTGACAGCGACACGTAAGGATTCCATCGGTTTCACATCAGGTGAGTTTGGTGGCCAAGACATCAACGTGATTTCACTATCAAACTATTCAAACCACTGTAGCACGATTATGGCTTCGAGACTTGGACAATTATACTGCTTAAGATGACATCGCCTTCAGGGAAGAAGACATCAAGCATGAAGGGGTGTAGGTGGCCCGCAGCAGAAACGATTTCTTCGATTACTACTACAGGGCGCCTGCAAGCGAAGAAGAAAGTTTCTCATAGCATAATACTGCTCCCACCAGCCTGCGCCCGTGGGGCGGTACATGTTTGGAGCCGCCGTTCGCCTCGGTGATAGCGTCGTGGAGACAATCATCGATTGGTGTAGCAAGAAACATGATTCTTGCAAATGGTCGACATGTTTCCAATGGCTGACTGTTGAATCCCGATGGTCCTATGCCCACTACATTCATAATTGTCGATGTCATTTAGTCAACAAGGGACACGTAGGGGTTGTCTGCTGTGGACTCCCATGTTCTACAATGTATCACGAACAGCGTTCTCCGAAACACTTGTGCGCACCCCAACATGTTCTTCCCGCAGGGATACCACATTCTACTTTACAGAGAAGGCAAGCCTCAGCACCTCACGTTCTGTGAGGATTCCTAGACGTCTAACCACTTAGCGCCTAGTGGTAGTTTCACTGTTCTTTTACCATTTTCCATAGATGCTCACGACAGTAGCATGTGAACATTGTACCAGCTTCGTTGTTTGAGATATTGGTTCACGGTCTCGGCATGTTAATAAACTGCCCTTTGGCAGAGTCACTTATTCCAATAGATTTCCTCATTTACAGCCCATATCTTCGCTAGGGTGTTCCCCCTTCTTTCTCTGCTCCGCTCTCAAACTTTCCTTGCGGCGTCACGTGCCCACAACGCCACCAGGGGGCACCCAACGTCGCGCTGAGCAGTAGTCATAATGTTTTGACTGTTCAGTGTGTGTCACACTATGAAAAGCACGTACAAAATGGTGCGAACTACGTCGACTGATAGAGTAAGATTTGTAGTGTCTCTCCAATAAGGAATTTCTCCATCGTGTACTCTATTTGTTTTTGTTACCAAAAAAAAAAAAAAAAAATGGTTCTGAGCACTATGGGACTTAACTTCTAAGGTCATCAGTTCCCGAGAACTTAGAACTACTTAAACCTAACTAACCTAACGACATCACACACATCCACGCCCGAGGCAGGATTCGAACCTGCGACCGTAGCGGTCGCGCGGCTCTAGTCTGTAGTGCCTAGAATCGCTCGGCCACACCGACCGGCGTTACCAAACAGAACTTACTTCCTGGACACAGCTCATAACAGTGAATTACAGACCAATAGAGAAAAGATCAATAGGTAGACCGATAAAGAGATGTGGAGATCATATGGTAAGCAACTGTAGAAAATATAGGCATGAAGATTGTGTAATAGACAAAGACCTATCCTAACAAGAAAGAAGAAGAAGAAGAAAAAGAAGAAGAAGAAGAAGAAGAAGAAGCAACTCTTATCTTGTTATATGTATCTCCAAATTAGAGTGAGTGTACCAGCTAAAACCTATTATGATAAGAAGTTGCTGAGACACTGCAATGCTGCTTTAAGAACATATGTTCAAATGTATGTGAAATCTTATGGGACTTAACTGCTAAGGTCATCAGTCCCTAAGCTTACACACTACTTAACCTATATTATCCTAAGTACAAACACACACACCCACGCCCGAGGGAGGACTCGAAGCTCCGCCGGGACCAGCCACACAGAAGAACATATGATTTGTCTACGTCCGATACCTGCACATTAATCGAAAAGGGAAATCGACAAATGGAAGAGTTACTTAAAAGAGTATGCTAGATATAACATAAGGTCCGAGGCAATAGATGACTTGATGAACACCTTGAGCTGAAATATGGTAAATTAAATGTAATGTAAGGTGTAAATAATCACAATGATAGTTGAAAGGAGAAATTTAATGTTCAGCGGACAAGTGTTCAGTATGGATAAAGACGTTCTCAACGAAGAATTTTCTAAGACAGAAGTTAAGATGTTTCCAATAGTGTGAGACAGATCTGTGAGAGATGGACATTGCTCAGCATAAAATAAACGTGCCGGCCGGTGTGGCCGTGCGGTTCTAGGTGCTTCAGTCTGGAACCGCGTGACCGCTACGGTCGCAGGTTCGAATCCTGCCTCGGGCATGGATGTGTGTGATGTTCTTACGTTAGTTAGGTTTAAGCAGTTCTAAGTGCTAGTGGCCTGATGACCACAGATGTTAAGTCCCATAGTGCTCCGCGCCATTTGAACCATTTTTTAAAAAATAAACGAGAGTTGTGGTTCCAGAAGAACGGTAAAAAGCTGTGAGAGTTTTATCGCTGAACCAGAACCGAGAAGACGGAGAAAGCCTTTAACAAAAGTAATACAGGAAAGCACTGATTGATGGCCTCAAGAGTTACTGTCAGCGTGTCAAAGCTGGTCGAAGAAAAGTTCTCGAAGCACAAATAAGTTTGGTTACTAACACGCAGCCCTATGACATACAATTCGGCACGAGAAATATAAAATATGAACTACAAAAGAAACCGTTAATCGCTAACCAAAATATCGCACTTAACGCCCTTAATTTGGCGCCGTATGATCACATAAAATCTGCACAAATCCAGTCCAGTGACATGCCAACTGCCTATCATCTTCCCTGCAACATTACTATCGCACCCTACGTAATCAAAGATCGATACTATATGAACGATACTATATGAACACATCTAGGCTCGTGACAAAGTTTGTTTCTCTCTCCATCGTTATCATACAGAGAGCGGCTGTTTCTTTTTATAGAAAACCTTTCTGGCTTGTCCATTCCTAGCAACTAACTACATTCTTCATTCTTCCTACATTCGGTTTAACAAAATTAATTCGTTTCTGCAAGAGCCCCCTGTCCAGTTTAATATTTAGCCATCCAGCACGGCCACCAGCAGGTTAAACGTTGATATGTTTCAGTTTTCTTTCTAATAACAACAGTCAGTAACCACACCTAAGACGACTCCATTTCAGGTCATCTTCGACGACCACTTCAGATTCTCGAAACAATGTCCAATAAAAATTTGACTAATTGTTAAATTGCAGTCAGTCTCGACTCTCTCACCTACTGATAGCTGCCCTGTATAACTTCTTATTAGCCCAGGAACGCGGTAACAGTAATCAATTAGTAGCCTGAAAAGGTCCCTCAATTTGCGGGAATCAGATGCACTTCTCTGTAGACATCTCGGAATACAACTTTTAACTGTTGTGGCCGGTGGCATGTTTAGGTGTCTTTCACCATTCTTTATGTATTTTAAGCAAAAAGGTATGATTCTATATCATATCACATAAATCAAAAATAATAGCCTCGTCTCCTCCTTTTATGTGAAATACCACGAAGTATGATATTTTTCATGTTCAATCTCCATAAATATCAGTTTACAAATGGATAAATAGAAAGAAAATCGTAACTACTCCCTTCTTTTTAGCGTTCCATAAACCAATTTTCTCATAATCAGGTGGTCGCGGCCATCACCAAACGTTGACGTAAAGCTTACACTTCACTTGGCATTGTTTCGAAAAACTTAATGTAATTGAGATATACGATGTCAGATTATTGTGTAGCATCACCATATAGAAATGATCCGAATCGCGTTGAATCGTTTAACGGTTCAGTAGTAAAGGACAATATTAATGCCTGGCGGCAATATTCATGCAGTTCATCTTTAGAAATTTGTTTAAAATACATCAAGTATATCGAAAAATCGTAATATTTATCAAATTAAAATCGAAATCTTTATTGTTTTACAAATATATCTAAGTACAATTCTGGGGATAAGTATTTTGTTTTACGTTAATAAACAGTTACTTAGTCATTATACAGACAATATTTCACTAAAAAGGAGAAAAAATACCCACCACATATACAAAAGAAAGACTCGACGAACCTGTTACGGTCTCATAATATGAGAAGAATGTACTCCTACGTGGCGAGTTCTAGATGGCGGATGGGGAGCTCCTCACCAGCTTTGCTGGCGGACTTGAGTGAAATAAAATAGCTCTCGCGGACCAAACACAAACCTCATCAGTCTCATTTTTCATTCTTCCATATCTCATTCATTGTGTCGTATTAATCATAATCATTCATCCCCATTACGGTCGGAGGAAGGCAACGACTACCACCTCCACTAGGGCCTTGCCTAGTACGGCGGTGCTGGTCTCCCGCATCGTTCCCCTACGCTCTGTCAAGAAGCATGGGACTTCATTCCCATATTTCATCCACCACCTTTCCAGATCACATCTGGACTAGTAAACCCAGAACTTGGCCAGACACTTGATCATTGATCAGTAAATCATACAAGTAAGGGGAGTCTTATATTGAAGGAGTCCACCGGTTTTGACAGTCACAAGATAATCCAGCGAAGACTCCATTCGGATATGATGCAGTGTCACATACAGGGCTAAGACGAGTCGGAACTCCTATCGACGCACTGAATAAACACACATACACATGCAACATATTCCACGCAAGAATAGACTAAAATTTAACAAACCAGAAATGTCTTCGTATTCTGCCACAGCAAATATCAATTCTGTAAGGAAGGTTGGTAAGTTGAAACATCTAACAGATATCTTATATTAACACAAGAGATATGTAATGCTGATCAGGATCCGATCGAGTGAGGACGATATCGGTAATACAGGATCACCAGGAGTAAGGGGAAGAGAAAATCTTGCACAGTACGGGGTGAATTTCTTGGTACACAATAGAATATTTGATTTCACTGAGGATTTTTCATATAATTCAGCAAGAATAGCACCGTTAATAATCAAGACAGGAAACAATATCTACGCACTGATAAATGTTCGTGCTCCAACTAATGTTAAAAATAGAACTGATAAGGAAGGAACTGAAAAAAATTGGGATTAACTTGACTTATTGTTAACAATCATACCTCATACTAATATTAAAATTCTTCTTGGTGGATGTAATGCGAAGATAGGGAGAAAGAAGAAATTTCGAAGTGTGGTGGAACGATGGCTCACTCATGAACTTACAAACAGGAATGGAGAATTATTAATAGAATTTTCTACTGCACATTGGTTGGTGTTGGTGACGAGAAGGTTTAAGAGAAGTCGATATTAGTTAATGACTTGGAAATGTCTTAACCTCAAGCTAGGAAAGTTTCAGATAGCTCGTGTGGCCATGGATAGGAAATTTCATAATGAAATCTATAATGTTAAAGTCTTGCCTGGCGTCGATATTGATTCAGACCACTACGTTCCAATAACGAAAACCAATCTGACAGCTAAAGTAAAAACAAACCCCAGAAGTTGGACAGAAAGAAAACTTATGATCCTAGTTATGTTGCTAATAATCATATTTATTAGAAATGATTTTGAATGCCTTTAAGTGATAATCTAGCAGCAATTGTCAAGGGATAGAAAGCCTTGGCTGAAGAAGTTGCTTCCTTATAGAAACGGAAGAAACGTGCTTGGTTGTACGATGAATGCGATATAGTAAACCTGCGCGGGCATAAAGCTTGGTTAGTGACCAACAAAAGAAAACTGAAAGTTCCAGGGAGGAATTAATCAATCCTGAACGATCCACAGCTACAGAAATTCGAAGAGTCAAAAGGAAATTTCACTAGGACTCACTAATATCTATGTAGGAGGCTTTAGTTTGCCGTAAGACGAGAGATTGCTGTGAGACATTTAAGCAGTACCAGTCGAAATATACACCGTCTACTCTTATGATGAAACATATGAATGGAAATGTAGGACATAATTATGACACTTCAATGATCTTGGATGAATGCTTCAGAAAGTTACTAAATATGCGGAACCTTAACAGTATTATCTGAGAAATAAAACGCATTCGGAAAATGTTACACCCCTCCCGCCCCCCACCTCCCTCCCTCCCACACACACACACACACACACACACACACACACACACATACACCCACACACACAACCAGACGAAGCATCAACAGCGATTAATTCGCTTCGGAATTATATGGCAGCAAGTCAGAATCAGCTAATGGCAGAACTTTGGAAGTATACGGATATTTGGAGAGTTCAGAAATTTCCAGAGAAATGAAATGTTGCAATAATCTATGCACTACAGAAGAAAGGAGATAGATCGGATCCAAATAGTTATAGAGATATATCTTTCTTTCTAAGGAACTGTATTCCAGAATTCATGAACAGCTTGATGGTGAATTAGGTGAATATCAATTATTAGTCTTTCATGGATAATGAAACACCAAAATATCATATGTAAGAAGGTAGTGATCACCTCCGTCAGCTTTAAAAAATCCTATGACAGTAACCATCGTGGATCTTTCCTGTCTATCCTTACAGAATTTGGTTTACGTCAAAAATGTGTCATTCTCATTGCGGTCACTTTTCAAAATATTACATCTTTCGGAATTCAAATTGGCTTTCGATGAGGTGTTGTATTTTCTCCATTACTGTTTAATTACGTGCTGCAGAAAATTGTGCGTGATGGAACAAGATATTTCGACAATCTGTTAAGATTGAAAGAAAGATTTGACTTAACTGTCTTGAATTTGCAGATGATTTGGCGTTGTTAGCAAACAATAGCAAAGAAGCAAAGTTTGAGGTAGAAGAACGAGAACGATTAGCGGCAAAGTTGGGGTTGCAAATTTCTTTTGAGAAGACAGAAGTGATGTCTACCTCCTCAATCGGCAAATCCCATATTATACTCCACAATGCCCAAAAATTAATTTGATAAAAAAGTTTAAATATCTTGGTGAGATTGTTATACTTGGAATGCCAATGAAAGAGCATCAATAGACAGTAGAACACAGAGAACTACCTGGGCAACTTACAAAAAAACGATCATTTTAACAAATGCCAAAAATTCGGCATTATTCCTCCCTTGTTAAAATGGAGGAAACTTACCCAACTGAAACATTATTTTAAATAAACACCCAAACAACACTTGACAAACTGCATAAAGTTGCTATAAGAATACTCTGAAGGATTATCAATGAAAAACACCAAGCTAATGGTCAGAGGAGTTCTTTCCCAATTCGGTGATTTATTAAGAAAGTGAATCCATTGCTGATACAATGCGATAAAAAAGGGTTGCTTTTTTGGGCGTATTCCTCGCTTACTGAATACTAGACTCCTGAAACAACTTTTTGACTACTTTTGGAACAGCAAAACAACTGGTTTAAAAAGTACAAACGTATGTAAATGAAATGAACATTAAGAAAGATCACATTAAACAGACAGCAGAGAAGCCGTTGCACATTCGAGGCATCACGACGGAATTGCGTGATATTTGCAGAAAGACGAGCCTCCAGATGACATAGAATGAAGAAGTTCGGAGTAAGGAGGAAATTGTTCACTACTAAGATCTAAAGTTGTTCATTGTAGACTCTGTTGTATAATATTTGATTTTATTGACCCAATGTGAGACTAAACTGTGCCAATAAATAAATAACCGAAAGACTTTCTACACTGTGTGGCGTATAGCGTCTTAAGTTAGAATATCATCTCAGCTGAGAACAAAAGATATTTTCGGGTTCCGACTTTCAGGTATTTTCATCGTGTTCGTTGTTTCTGTGATATATAGGGTGAACACCGGCAGACCACAAGGACAGACTGCTGATTGGGATGGAGGAACAAACTTCCTGTGGATATGTGTCCGAAAATGCATCGTTGCCTCAGTAGATGGCCGGACGAATGAATGTTCCTCTGACCACAAGCAGTGTGTTTCTAGTGCGTTTTAGGATGTGTGATTGACGCAATGTACTGTAAACAGCCAAACATTCTGGAATTCACGTCGAGAACAAGCCTAGTTGGTGTTGCTGTACGGCCAAGCAGATGGAAACGGTCGAGAGGTAGCACGGCTATACCAAAACAAGTACGCTCACAGACAACCACATTACACAATATTTCAAGCGCTTTTTGGGTGTTATCATGGCTTCTTTTAGACAGACGAACACGCAGGGAGGGAGCGGACTTTGCGAACACCAGATTTGTAGGACAGCATTCTACAGGAAATTGAAACGACCTCTTAGTGTAAGCTGCAGGTCAGTGTCCCGCCAACATGATGAAAGCCGAAGTACGATTATGTATATCCTGCATGACAACCGTTACTATCCCTACGAGCTGCAACGAGTGCAAGGATTATCAGCACCAGATTTTTCTCCACGGTAAGGATCTTGTCGATGGTTTTTGCAGCAGACCATGACAATTATAGGATATCTGTCATCAGTCCTCTATACAGACGAAGCAGCCTTTATCAGAACTGGCATTATTAGTCTGCATAATCGTCATCTCTAGGCACTTGGTCTGAGGAACTTTTATTTGTCAGCACCGCCTACCGCCGCAACGATGCATTTCGGGACACATGTTCATAGTACATTTTTTCCTCCATTTCCCTTCAGTAGTCCGTTCCTGAAGTTTGTCAGTTTTATTAATGTTCACCACTGGGGATCCTGTTTGCTCTAATAAAGATAGCCCAGGGTTTTATTGTCAGTCACAGATCCAAACACAACTCAAATATTGCACATTTCCTTCTTCTTAAGACTCAATAAGCCATGAGCCGCGCGCTCGTCAGAAATGAAGCCCCATTTCCTTCACTGCTGCTTGAGTAACTATTTCCTTGCTCCTCTGAGGGGTTTTGGAAATGAATATAACCTGCTGGAAATAAGGAACTGAGTCGCATAATTACGATTAAGTGCATGACAGTATTTCATCTCGTATGGTATACTGGTAGGATATAGTACAACAGTTTAGCACACATATGGAGAAAGTGCCTGGAATGAAAATCAAATGGTGTACGAGTCTTAACCCCTCATTCCACCAAAATGTCCCCCTTGATAGGCGTCTTAGTATACAATTACAATTCGTTTTTTATGTGTGGGTCCTCCGCCGGTACAAATTTCTTAAAAGAAGTAGTTTTCCAGATTAGTCAGTATCTTTTAATTTGAAACAAACACTGTGTTTTCAGCATGTTCTGGTCGTCATAGCAGCAAGGAATAAACAACACACACTAATGGAAAAGAATCCCACCTCCAAGGCAGAATTAATACAAAATAATTTTGGGAACACGTATGTCTAGGTAACATACCTAAGTGTTTAACGATGCAAGGTCACATCGCAAATGTGCAATACTGGTTCATTACTAACTAATCTATCCCCCGGAATGTTGAATGGAAGAATGGTGTCGTGGATGCAATGCGTCGCGTAGGTGCCAGTTGTCAGTTTGTGGGACTGAGTGCCGTGCCTGTTGCACTTTGTCGGTTATGCGGATGACGCTGGAGTTGACGTCCGATGATATCCGGTACATGCGGGATTGGAGACAGGCCTGGTAATCAAGCAGGCCAAGCGAACCTGTCGACACTCTGTAGAGCATACTGGCTTCCAACGACGGTATGTGGTCTAACATTATACTAGTGGAATACAAACCCTGGAATGATGTTAATGAATGGCAGCACAACGGGTCGAAGCGCCAGACTGACATACAGATATGGAGTTAGGGTGCGTGGGATAACCACGAGAATGCTCCCGCTGTCCTACGAAATCGCACACCAGACCCCAACTGCAGGTGTAGGCCCAGTATGTCTAGGCCGTACACAGGTTGTTGCATGTGTTCATCTAAACTCTTTCTAATCAACACACAGTCATCACCGGCACCGAGATAGAAAGGGCCTTCATCAAAAACACAATAGACTTTCACTCCGCTCTCCAATGAGCTCACGTTGCAAACCTGGGTGGTTTGTTGTCAGTGGAGTGCACGCCACAGGGCGTCTGTCTCGGAGCTGACCTTGCGGTAACAGATCTGTGACAGTCCACTGTGTCACTGTGGTGCCAACTGCTGTAGATTTGCTGCTGTAGATGCAGTACGAGGCACCAGAGCCACACGCCGAACATGATGGTCTTCCCTCTCGGTAGTGCTACTTGGTCATACTGAGCCCGGCTTTCTTGCGACAGTGCATTCCCCTGACCACCGCTCCCAGCGATTATGTACAGGGGCTACATTCCTACCCAATCTTTCTACAATATCGCAGAAGGAACAACCAGCTTCTCATAGCTCTATTACACGGCCTCGTTCAAAGTCATTGAGGTGTTGATAATGGCGTCTTTGTTGCCTTAAAGGCGATCTTACTTAACATTAACTCACAACGTCCAATCTCAAGGGTAACTAACGCTTACGACCGTTACAGCTCGTATTTGAAGCAAACCCGATCTGCATCCTCCTAGTGGCGCCACTGGCACCAAATTTAATCGACCGGCGTGAAATCTTAGTAGACGTCATCTTTAAGGTGTACAAACACGCTTAACAACTTTCGTTCATCTCGTACAACTCCTTCATGGTGTTGGTTTTTTTTTCGCGTCAGGATATGATGAACAACACCATTGCGGGTACCAGCATAACTATCATAGAAGAGAAGTTAACGTCTCACCTACTTTGGTTTATTTAACATTTTACGGACGTCATCACTTCTTGTATTTTCCATATAGCTTCGAGAATCAAAACACGCTGTTAGCATATATTTTCGAGTGATGTAGATTGATAAGGCCCAGGAGACTGTGAGATGACTTCTTCTTTTCTTTAAAAACGAAAACAGTTATAAGCAACCGGCGTTATTAATGTACATAATTATATTAGTTATCTATCGCTTACTGTGACGAAACAGTCACGACTTGGTGCAGTGCTCGCTTGAGAGCTTCCGTTGAGATAAAAGAGATAAGGCGATCATTAATCGTGCTGAGTACAGCGGTAATTGCTTTGGTCAAGATAAGTCTGGCCGTATACCGGGAGCCACTTTGTGATAGCCATTAGTTTGAACAAGACACGTCTTGTGAGACACTGGAGTCGCTTTCGGAAAGACATGTCATCTGTCCCCGTTCAGCCATCCAGAATTAGATTTACCGTGGCTTCCTTTAAAAACTTAAGGTAAATCCTTCGATGGTCCCTCTGAAAAGGACGCCGTCGATATTTTTCCCTCCCCTTCCCTAATCCGAGCTCCTGCTCCATTCCTAATGACTTCACTGTCGGCAGGACGTTAAACACAATTTTCTTAAATCCTCCTCCATCGCTTGTAATACAATGATAATGTTACTTAATTGAAATGTATCCATGAAATGACAAGAGTGCGAAAAGTTTTGAAATAGATTATTCCCGGTCATTCTGTGTTTACTGTTGCAGGCAAATGAGTTCTCTGTGGTTAATAGTAAGCTTCAAGCAACTTGTACCACACTATGAACGATTCTTTTGGAATCGTGTTCCTTCTTGGTATGCCCTTCTCAAAATTAACTTGACATAACTGTGCTGTTACAGAAACTGAATTCTTACATTTTCGAAGAAAATATTCGTACAACGAAAACAGCTCCGAAATGTACACTGAAGCGATGTAATTTACAATTCAGGCAAAAACAGCAAAGAGTGATATACATAAGACTATCAAAAGTATTTTCTCAACGATTCATTTAAAGATTTGTAATTATCTGAACTTTCATCTTGATAATCGGTGCCGATATTGGAAAAGTGTTATAAAGTAAGTGACCTTTACCTACCTGGATACTGCGGCAAGGGCGTATTTGGACCTCTGTAGGCAAATTGATAGTAGTAAAAAGTCTGTGACGATGCGTTGGCCATGAGATGCAGTGTGGAATCCGTCGGCTCGGCGAATTTAATGTCCGTGAACATCTAAAAAGATATGTGAGTAGATTTTCAGTATATGTTACATGAGGCATAGAAGTTACATTCTCAGTTTACAGTGCGTCTTTAATGCAAGACTGTCTCCGAGAATAATGTATCGAACCAGTAAATGCTGAATACTAAGGTCAGGATAATTGTACGTGTTTCTTAAGTTTTGTTCTTAGTCATGAGTGTCTGTTTTCCAACATTCTTAAAGATCTCCAATGCGTTTCGAATCACGGAACACCACGCGAGCACCAACTTCTAGAGCACTGAGTGCTGCCAATGAGCGGAGCTAGCCAAAATACTAGCAGTTTCTCTTCTGTCATTTGTTCGTCAGTGACGCATTGCTATCAGTTATTGTATAATTCAACGTTATATTCCAGATTATAAACTTAAATATATTTCATGTTCCACTAGGGGAAGTGTGTCTGCTAATCTGCCAATTACATGATTCGCTTCTATATGCCGCACACAATATCTGTTCATATGATTTCTTTCTTTCACTTGTCTTCGACCCTTTCTGGAGATACGGCTCAGATTATTCGACTTTTCTCCAACTGTGTCGATGGTGATTTATTCTCATATTTTAAATTCACTGCATAACATAAACAAAAAAAAAAAAAAAGAGAAAAACCTAAAGCGCACAGAAGGTTGATTGAATGTCAATGTACTAATATGTAGCTGCATGTACCCTTCAGTAACATGTGTTTAAATGCTTACAGTTGCAATTCTCCGTGACAGGTGGACCTGCCACCAGAGTGCATCAATGTTATTGGTGTTTAGTGTTCCTATAAGGCCTGTTAGGATACAGAAGGGGGCGAGAAAAACATCAGATGATGACAGTTCATCGTCAAGGGCGCAATGACCGTGAGTACTCGTGTGACAAAGTGTGACAGAATTAGAAGGAGCCTCATTAGGGGTCTCCATTTACCGGATGGTCGAATCGTGCTATGCCCTTATTTGTGAGGCATCTAGATGTGACAGTGGCCTCATGTTGGACTGAATGGAAACGCGAGTGCAGGCATATTCATCGCCAAGTGTCCAGTCGGCCACGTCTCACCACCACAAGTAAGGATCACCGTACTCTGCACCAAGTACATCATAACGCCTTTGTATGTACGCCCGCCATCCGAGAACATGTAATGGACTCCGTGTCGCTCTGTGTCATCCCGCATCACTTGTCGGAGACTTACGCTGCCACGTTAGGGAATTAGCATCCCACGCGTAGACTGCCGTTAACGCCACAACGGAAACAGCTCCGGTTTGAGTGGTGCCGTAACCGGAATGCACGGACTGCTTATGAATGGCACCGTTTTATGCTCAGCGATAAATGGCGTTTCTGAACTATAGCGGATGATCATTGTCGGCAAGCAAAGCGGTGGCGTGAGGAGAGGTCCTATTATTTCATTGTTTTGGAGACTCAGAACGGGGCTATTCCCAAGCCGTACTGTGGCGAGTCAGGTCACGGCTGGTGGGGACTGAGGGAACTCTGACGGCTCAGCCTTACGTCACCAGCAGCCTCGGTCCTCGTATGTTACCTCTTATGCGGCAGTATCGTGTTGCCATTTTTCAACACATTAGTTCTTGTTCACACCTGACAGATGATTCTATGAAATGTCTGCGTGATGCTGAGTTAGTACTATCGCCAGCAAGCTCCGCAGATCTGTCCCCGATAGAACATGTGTGGCATCAGATCCGACGCATTCCTCGTCCCAGCACCAGTACTCAGGGTATGAAGGGCCAGTTAGAACAGTTGAGGAGCAGCTCGTCTCAGGAGGCGATACGGCGAATTTGTGACGCACATCGCAACTTAATGAGTGCATACGCGAAGGCGCAACGTCGTACTTCTTACAGGGCTCATTGTGGCGCATTCTTTTATGTTTGACACAATTTTCCAGTCACCAAAATAATATTGCATACTTCCTCAACCCATAAAGTTTCAACTCGTTTCCTCTTGCCTTCCTGGGTGTTCCGCCAGGTGCTGACTCATGATCTTAGCAATGGATTAGATGGCTTTTTTGCTGTTCAGTGACGTATAGAAATACATTTGTCCTCACTATGACGTATCATTTATACGCTGCAGTGTCACCAGCCATCTTACGTAACAGGCTTTGCCCCTTAGCGATCACAGGGCAGCTGTCTCCTGAACATTCTCAAATTTTCGTTTTTATTGCCAAACCCAGATTTATAGCACTGTGGGGTATATTCAAAGTACCACTTACAGTAATTACAACTTTATTTGCCTTTGCACATCGGAAATGCAGGTATATTTGGCTTGAGTGTACAATTTTAGACTATGAGTCTTGTCAGAGATGTACGATTTTACTGCGAAAGAGAGAGAAGCAAAACGGAGAAAAATGAGCTTGAATGGGGCAAATATTTAATGTTACAGAACTTCACAAATTCCGCCAGAGAAACTTCGAGAGAGTTCCATATCGCTGATTCATGATACTATTCTGATGTGGAAAGTGTGAGGACAACGTACCGGCTACCACTCACATATTAAATAAGCAGCTTTGAACTCGCAAGAGCATCCTCAGCAACAACCACATAAAACTACCACTTAGGATTAGATACAGAGTTCAGTTACAGAGCAACTGACGGAAACGCAAAATGACAATTATTTCACGCTTAAGCTCAGAAAAAGGCTGACATTTTTCTGTGGAATATAGGAGAAACGGTTTTTGGTGTGCTGAGTCACGGCACATAATATGGTACGCTGATAGCTGTGTATGGTGCAGGCATACGGTTGGTGATAAGTATTTGCACTGTAATACAGTGAAATTCTGGGCCGTTCGCTTTATTTGACCTTGGGATATTTTAATTGCTTTGAGTAAAATAGACACTAGTTTTTACAATAATTTTTAAGCAATTGTCATTGCATTCTTGTTCGAAGAAATTGAAACGGGGTAGGGGGAACAGATAGCTCAAAGCACCGACCAGAGCCCCCTTGCAACCCTGAGACGAATTACAACTTCAACTGCGTGTCAATTTCACATACAAACATCGAAACATCTACATATCTTGCAGCACTGATAATGTAAATACATCCGTCATTAATTGTACCAGATCTTAATTGATGATTTCACCTACAATTAAATGCTGAAACACTGACCGTGAATGAAGTGGTGCAGTGGTTGAGACAGTAGACGAGCCTGAGGGAAGGCGACCGCTCAAGCACCGGCAGACCGTTCAGGTCCAGGTGGCCCGTGGTTTCCCAAAACCACTTAACGCAAATTTCAGGATGATTCCTCTGGGAAGGACAGTGCCAGTTTACCCAATCCTAGTCCGTGCTCCATCTGTAATGACTTCACAGAAAACGTGATGTCAGCCCGAATCTACCTTTCTCCCTGCGTAATAGCAACAAGCGAAGGTCCAGCATGATGTTAGTGGTGGCATGACTGTAGTAGCCTTTGGTAACAACAGTAGTAAGCGAGTGGATATGTATAGCAGTTTACTGTAACTGTTCTTTGCGCTCTACAAGATGCAATACAAGTTTACTTATATTCGTTTTAAGGTCTCGCACACTTCAATGGAAAATTAGTTGAAACTTCAAACGTCCCCTTAAAAAATTATAAATGGCTGTGCTTAAACTGACACACAATATTTTTTAGCGCAACGCAATCTGACTTTCAAAAATCCCTACAAAAGAATGGCCCTGACTAACAATAACCTATACCTTTCATGAATCACTAATCTCACAAAAATTTTCGCTACTCAAACTACTGCAATACAGCGTGCGCCAGTACTGCCAGCTGAAAAAAAGATTCTAACTACTGAAGGCACTAACTACTGATAGGCATAGTTAGCAAATGAAAGATTTTGTTAGGGAACAAACAATGTATCTACCTTAATAGTGTTCAAAAGTCATTATATATATATATATATATATATATATATATATATATATATATATATATATATATATATATATATGACATCCAGTCATACAAATTTACTCTCTCTGATGGACACACGTCCTTATCATCCGCTCTCAAAACTCCGCCATCTCACTCCCCACATCCACCACTGCTGGCGGCACACCTCCAACTGCGCAACGCTATGCGCTGTTAACAACCAACTGCCCAACACTACAATAGCAAATTCCAACAGTGCAAACCAGCCACAGACTGCACACAGCACAGTCAGTGATTTTCACACAGAGCGCTACGTGACGTTACCAACATAAAAACCTAAAGGGCCTACTTACAAACTTTCCTGCATTCTGTTGTCTTACGAAGAGGTTTCGGTATTGACTGCTAACGTATAGAAATAGAAATATTGTTAGTACGTACCATAGACGCATTGAGGAGACCCTCAGGTGTGTCTGTGATGTTATTGCCGGCTCCAAAGTAGAAGTCCTTGACCTTGGCGGCGAGGTCCTGCTGCTCCTCAGGTGTGTCCACGTCCCGGAAGTCACCGCTGAGGACGGCCGACAGGTTTGTGTTGAGCGTTTCCAGCCATTGTGGGTCTTCCAGCACTACAAATAAACGCACAAATCAAGATGAGGGCAACGTAATAGACAAATACTAGTTCGCACTGCTGTGCAGTACTTCTGTCCTTCTGTCAGATTAGTTGAATCGGTTCGTCCAATTTCATTGTCAGCTGTAGTACGACTTTTCACAGAGTTTCTGTCGCAAGAGACCGAACACTTTGTGCGTTTTAAACATTTTATTGAAAATAATGTTACATTTGGACATGAGTTATACAGATTTAAAGAGTTCAAGACGCAAGAAGGGCTGCAATTGGAAGGACGCATGGGGGTCGTCCCCGCAGATACGCATAGGCTTCATCTGATGCAACGTATGTTCCAGAAATGGAGCGTAGTGGCATGGTGAACAGTGATCCTAAATATTTTCGTGCTGAAAGTTACCACTGTAAGAAGTCAGTCTTAGCTCAGGTCTGCTGTAATGCATTCCACGTCGGGTTTATGATGAACTTATGTTTGTGTGATTCCTGTTCATAGGCGGAACAGTCAGGGTGTTTAGCTATATTTCATTAATATTCATTAATATCCTTAACTGGATATTCCAGTCAGTTATTTTATTGGTGGTATTGTCTGCCTGCGCAGCTGATTGGTAACATGTTTGCCTAACATGCTTCGGACCGGGGTTCAATTCCCTGCCGGGCTGGACTGGATATTGTGTTGGCCTGTTCATCATCTCATCATCACCGACACGCAAGTCACCCAATGTGGCGTCAACTGAAATAAGTCTTGCAAGCCGGCGGCCGAACTTCCCCAGGTGGATCCTCCCGGCCAACAGTGCTACGCGGTCATTTCATTTCACTGATGATATTTAACTTACGTATTCGATTTCCAAACTATACAGTTTACTCTTCGGACGAGTTTGCGGCAGTGTAACTTAACGGCAATTTTTAAGTAACGTGACGACATCGGAAATCAGTGCTGCTCTTGAGTTTATCCAATACGTTTGGGGTTCATATTGGGCGGTTTATAGCCAACGGAAACTGACTGAGGGCTGACAAAGATTTCCAAGGAATCTGTCCGTTGCACACAGTTGAAAGACGACGACTGAATGCAAACATGCGCGTACACGATGATTACTGACGTGAAGGTTGTTCCAGAACGGCAGTCACAAATGAAGGAACAATAGAGTGCAGTGAGTGACATTGGAGGATCAGCGGTCAGAGGTGTTAAAAATAGCTGACACTATTGACAAATCACAAAGAAACATAATACATTGCATTAGAACGCTAACTACGAAATAGCTCTGTCCAACATGCATGCCTCATTTGCTGAATTCCGATCACCAGAAATTGCAAAACCATTTTTTCAGTAACATATTTTCTTTTATGTTGTTAGCACCGTTTCTACTTGTGTTTCAATAACATTTTGATCGTTCTTCTCTTTTAAGTTAACCAATTTTATGTTCCGAATATCCTATGTGTCTGATGCGTTGCAGACCGCTTACTCCAGAAACGAAGCGGTATATTAAGGCAGTGAGTTAAACCAAGAGACCCTGGACGAAAAAGGCAATCTTAACACAAGCATTCTTTGGATATAGGACGCTTAACTTCGGCTGCGGAAGCCTATGCGTTTGCATAAGAATTCATCTCAATTAATATCTTTCAGAAGATAAATATAGGGGACAACATTGGATGACAGAATATGAGAAGAGGATTGGTTAACAAAAGGAACAAACCAAATCAGAGTTACGTAACGACAATGAACTTGCTGAGAAAACTATTTTGGGAAAGGCAGAGTTGTGAGATTTTAAGTACCAGTAGTTTGAACAGTGACGGCATTTGGAGCTTTTTGGCTAAAAAATTTTCTCACAGGAAAAGTAATTTGTGGAAGGCGAGGTTTGGAGTTTCATGAATAGATCATGACAGCCGCAGGCGAATGTGTTGTAGACTAGACCTTGCAGAATGGCACTTCGAGCGTGGAGCCTGTTCTCTGGGGAAGCTTTCGTACAACAGTATAAAAGAGCACTAACGAGGAGAACATGGCAAGTACCATAAAGCGATATCCCAAGAAATTTGCTCAGAGGAAGAGGATTCAAAATGAGAGACCACGTGTCTCGGCTTATCCGTAGATACTCGACCGTTTGTGAGAAAACGACGGTCAAAGTTTTTTATGTACTTTAGATGCCTTTTAGCACGCGATAATAGTAGCCAAAATGGTGGCGGAGTGGCTAGCGTCACGGATTTTTCAATTTTGCACCCCTTCTTCGAAACCTGATTGTTGTTTCTACTTATTTCTTTTCGTTTATTTTTCATTTATCTACTAGTGTCCATAGAAGTTTACTACACGAATTTATCTTTTGAAGTTAACCGTTACAAGGGCGTTTGTTAATTGAAAGCTACAGCTGGGTTTCACACTATCATGCTTTAAGTATATAATTTATTTTGTAATGTATTTTCAGGGGTGAAAGGCTTTTTAAATTCTTTACTATTAGATTTTATTCATATACCAATTTTATATTAATTCTCATATTTTATTTTATTCTTCAGGAAGATTTGGAGAAATGCCTTGGATGATACCGACCGTAGAACATTCGAAACATAGAAATTCTGAACACCACGAACATCGAGGGAAGGCTGGTTTGCCACAGAAGCATTTCTTCATAGGAAACTCACTTGAGAAAGAAAAGTCGTTGACATTTCTTAAGGTTTCACTCTATGGCAACTATTCCGCGGCAAACCTCAGGTAACGAATAATTTTACCGAAAACTGGTGCTTCCAGTTGATTATGAATGAAGATACACTACATGAATTTCACTGAGGACTATTTCCATTCAGTTGACTTTATTTATCTCATTCACAGAACTACAATTGTCAAACTAAACATCTTTCAGCCGACAAATTTCCAAAAAATGGCTCTGAGCACTATGGGACTTAACTGCTACGGTCATCAGTCCCCTAGAACTTAGAACTACTTAAACCTAACTAACCTAAGGACAGCACACAACACCCAGCCATCACGAGGCAGAGAAAATCCCTGACCCCGCCGGGAATCGAACCCGGGAACCCGGGACAAATTTCCAACCTTATTTTATTTGGCAACCAGGTCCAGCGTTTTACTACGCCATCTACAGGTCCCTGACCGACGCGTAGGAAGAATCTACCTTCGTCTTGATCATTACAGGGACCAGAAATACTGGTATTAGTAAATATCTGCTACAGTGATCACTTCAACGATCACCTGCTGACTGTTAGATAAACCAAACAGGAACTAGACGTACAATTAGTAGACGAACACGGACAATTTTATTTCATTATTCACTGAGAAATATTCACGTAGTTATCTCCTACGGACAGCGGTAGATAAAAGCAAACAAAAAGAAATGTACTGATCGAGTTTCGAACACGGAGTGCAAAATTGTACAAACCAAAGCTAGTCACAGCACCACTAGTCTGGTGAGCAGTTTACCTGCAAAGAGATTTGATCTTCTTTTTGTCAGAAACGGTCGAGTATCTGCAGATAAGCTGAAACACGTGTTAGTTTATTTTGACTCCTGGTCCACTAAGCAACGTTTCTGGGAAATGGGATTACGACGCTAGTCGTGTTCACCTCTTAAGTCGAAGAGCAGGTGCACTGTTACCTTAAAACTGCCGTCTTTTACTTCCACGCCATCAGAAGGTGAATTCGTTAGAAAAACAATAATACTACTACTAATAATAATAACGTCCGTTGCAAACTTTATAGCCGGCCGCGGTGGCCGAGTTGTTCTACGCGCTTCAGTCCGGAACCGCCCGATTGCTACGGTCGCAGGTTCGAATCCTGCCCCGGGCATGGATGTGTGAGATGTCCTTAGGTTAGTTTGGTTTAAGTAGTTCTAAGTCTAGGGGACTGATGACCTCAGATGTTAAGTCCCATAGTGCTCAGAGCCATTTGAACCATTTGCAACCTGGATAAACGTTGTGAAACGCTATGAATGCGTAGGAGGAGAGGAAGAAAGGCGCAGCTGTGACGTACTGGGCAGCAGCATGTTGCCGTCGGCCGTGGTGACGCCGGTGATGAAGGGCACCTGGTTGAAGCGGCCCTCCCTGGCCAGCGTCTGCGGGGGTTCCGGCAGGAAGGCACCCGCCAGCGCCGGCTCCACGATGGGCACGAACGCGAACTGGATGTAGCGCATCTTCTCCTGAAACGCGAAGAGATTGTCCCCTAGAGAGTGGTGGGCTGCAACACATCTACACGTCACACACTACTAAAAAGAGAATAGATTAGGGTTTAACGCCCCGCGCCCCGCCATCATCTACATCTACATCTACGCCAATACTCCGCAAGCCACCCGACGGTGTGTGGCGGAGGGTACCTTGAGTACCTCTATCGGTTCTTCCTTCTATTCCAGTCTCGTATTGTTCGTGAAAAGAAGGATTGTCGGTATGCCTCTGTATGGGCTCTAATCTCTCTGATTTTATCCTCATGGTCTCTTCGCGAGATATACGCAGGAGGGAGCAATATACTGCTTTACTCTTCGGTGAAGGTATGTTCTCGAAACTTCAACAAAAGCCCGTACCGAGCTACTGAGCGTCTCTCCTGCAGAGTCTTCCTCTGGAGTTAATCTGTCATCTCCGTAACGCTTTCGCGATTACTAAATGATACTGTAACGAAGCGCGCTGCTCTCCGTTGGATCTTCTCTATCTGTTCTATCAACCGTATCTGGTACGGGTCCCACACTGCTGAGCAGCATTCAAGCAGCGGGCGAACAAGCGTACTGTAATCCACTTCCTTTGTTTTCGGATTGCATTTCCTTAGGATTCTTCCAATGAACGTCAGTCTGGCATCTGCTTTACCGACGATCAATTTTATATGATCATTCCATTTTAAATCACTCCTAATGCGTACTCCCAGATAATTTATGGAATTAACTGCTTCCAGTTGCTGACCTGCTATATTGTTGCTAAATGATATGGGATCTTTCTTTCTATGTATTCGCAGCACGTTACACTTCTCTACATTGAGATTCAATGCTAATAAATCGACGAGATTTATACTGCACTGGTTGATAATGAAAATTAACAACATGACGGAAAGAGTCCGCGTAACATTAACCTTTATTCATATATTATGCTGCTTGTATCATGTATACGACCACAATCCGATGGGCGTACACACGGAAGTGGATGTGCTACAATATTTACAGTGTCTTGTGTAGCCCCATCTAGCAACAGACCTGCAATCGTGCATAGAGGCGGTCATATATGTGCCGGATGACAGTCTGGCAGGTATGTTCCACCCTACTACCACCCGTTGTTGCCCCCAATGAAGCGGCATTTAAAGTGGCGCACACCGAAGCCGGATACTGTCCCATCAATTTAGACGCAAGCCCAAGAGGGCAAGGAAGAGACCTGGTGATCGGCTGGACTGCATAAAACAGAGAACACGAGGTGTAATTCGTGATCTGATGGTGTCATCTTCCGGTCCAGCCAGATGGTGAACGTTTCACTTTTCTCTCAACATATACCAGAGGTTACGATCCCTGTTGACTGGGGCTCACCACACCATTACACCCGAATTTGGTAGCCTACGTTGTCGCTTCATTTACTGTTGTAGCACCCTTCCCCCCCCCCCCCCCCTACCCCTCACCCTCCACTCCTATTCCGTATCTTCAGTATCCCTCTTCGATGGAAGCGTGGTATCTGATACCGCTGATGTCACTGTCAAATGTAGGCTGAAACCCAACGTTGCACAACTTGTTTTTATCCGTATCATCTGAAGTGGGCTGATCGTTGATATGTGCTGGAGGACACTCCGCGAATGTCACCGTTCCACTTATCAAGTTTCCAGCCCGTCTAAAGGAAAAAAGGCAAAATTTTGTTTCACTGTAATTACAATTTGTTTCATTTGTTTTCCCGCACACAGTCTGTAGCGGAGCTTATGACAAGAACTTAATCGTACAGCATCATGGGCAAACGTGTCTTCATACAAGATACTGGATTCAGAATTATGATTCGTGTAGCGTGCGGCATGGTCCATCAGAAGAACAAATACAACTTCCTTGACATTCAATTATTTATTAGCATGAAATTTGCTCATAGACGCGGTTGTGAAGGGTACTAAGCGTAATGACGCATGACGATGGTAAATGGGCTATTCATTCGAGAAGTCAGATGCCGCTGACGTAGATTTTTATACCAAACACATGGTACCTATTCCATTCACAGCGTGGCGTTTTGAACCATTCCCCTTGCAGCAAATAATTAGTGCTCCAAGAAATTATCTTTCCAGTGATGAAGGGCACCTGGTTGAAACGGCCCTCCCTGGCCACTACATCTTCATCTACTTCAGTACTCTGTCGACGACCGTATGGTGTATGATGGAGGGTAAGTAACGTAGTTTCATCCCCACACATCCCTCTTGTTCCACCCGCGGATGGTTCACAGGATGAAAGACTGAGTACCCCTCTGTATTATCCCGAATTTTTAGCATCACTTCCCTTATGCGAGATGTATCTTGGAAAAATATTACGTTTTTGGCACGTTTTCGAACGTGGTCTCTCACAGTTTGACGAGTATGACTGTTAGCGATGCTCAGCGTCCTTCTTATAACGCCCCCCACTGCACTATGCTGAGCGTTTCTGCGACACTGTAACATTTCCGGATAATGCGAGATGTGGAATTTTCGGTGGGTCCGGGAAGCATGCACCAGTACCCGAAGTGATTAAGGCAACCACTCGCGATTCGCGCGAAATCCAAATTCAAGTCCTGGTCGCCCACAAATTTTCGTATGTCACTCTTGTGTAGTAGATTTGTACCTAATATAGTTCAAATCAAACAATTCCCACTCAGGAACTAATTTCGAAATACAGTATTTATACAATTTGTCGTATTTGTTGTGTTACTTATTCTATACACATTAGCTAATATGGCCTTGATGTATTCGTACTGCAGACAGCAAGGAGAAGCTGAAAGCCGTTATTTTTTTCCCATAATCGTAGCCTAAATAGACACGAAGCCAACATCCGCCACAGTGTTACAAGCTATACGTCTCCAACGTCCGCATACGATGAAGAGACTGAAATAATATGTGACGAGATAAAACAAGACATTCAGATAGTTAAGAGAGAAGAAAATTTAATTGTAAATGGGAAGAGGAATTCGATACTAGGAAAAGGAAGAGAAGCAGAAGTAGGGGAAGAGCAGTGGCTAGAGCAGAGGAATGGAACGGGAAGCATCTTGTAGAGCAATACGTAGAGCATAAGGGAATCCCTCCCAGCACTTGCGTTAAGAACCGTAGTACATGGTTGTATAATTGGAAGAGACCTGGACACACCCGCAGTTTTCGGATAGGTTGTATAACAATAAGACACAGATTTCGAAAACAGATTGTAAACTGCAAAATATTTACAGGGACATACCTGGAATTTGTCCGTAATTTATTTGTGATGAGCATCAGATTAGAAACAAAGAAGACGTAGAAAGATAAATAGATAGAACCTGGATAAATTGACAGAGGCAGAGATGAGAGTTTCAAGGGCGTATCAGGAATGACTGATTATACCTATAGGATAGTTAAAGAGACCGTTGGAATAAAGGGAAGCAGCTAAACATAAAGAGATGGAAAGGGAATATTATGCGATGGTAAAAGGAAGTAAATGAAAATGAGATAGGATATATGGATACATAAGAATATGAAGGAGCACTCGGAGATCTATCTCGACGCAACTCATTTCCAGTAGACGATACTCTGTAATGTCCTGTGACTGGATCAGGAGGGAGCTGATGATGTCTCCAGTTGTAAACTGGCTCGTCCAGCCCGTAGACGTCGTGCCTGAGAATACAAACTGGAATATTTTCAGATAAGGAAACTCGGTGGGAAAAGGACGAGAAACTCTGAATATTAACTGAGGCTGAAAAACGAAATAGAATTGGAAACTACTATCGAATCCTACGAGACATCAACACACTGACTATGTTGTGCAGTCGTGCATGTAGTCTGTGCAGCTAAGTGACGCGAGAAGCAAAGTACAGTCCTGGGGGCAGAGTGTCGCAGGTTCAGCGTCTGAGGCAGGCTGAATCCTGAATCCTCAGCAGCGCCGACGGCGCCGCTTATATAGACTCACATGACAAGCCTCCCACGCGATCACGCGCTGTCCTCCTGACCTCGGCTCCTTCCACAATCTTCTGTTCTGCTGGTCACGTAGCCCACACTGCTCTTATGACAAAAAAATAGTTCCTCCGGCTTCCTGGCGTCCCTGCTGACGTCAGGTTACTTCTTTACTGGCCCACCTTGTGCAGCATTTCACCCTTGGCTATACACTCACAATAATTCACGCTACTCATTCGAGACATATAAGCGATAATTTCTCCAGAATCATTGAAGCCTCTGAGAGAGCCATACGTAACAAAACTATTTCACCTAGTGTGCAAGACGTATGAGACAGGCGAGATACCATGAGGCTTCAAGAATAACGTAATAATTCCATTTCCAAAGAGGGCTGGTATTGACAGGTATAAATACTGCGGACCTGTAAGTCATGGCTGAAAAATACTGAATGGAATTATGTACCGAAGAATGGAAAAACTTATAGGAGCAGACCTCGAGGGAGTAGGAACAGGCGAAGTAATATTGCCCAATGGTTATTTCCGAACACGAACATAGGTTAAGGAAATGCTAAACGCCCTTATAGTATTTGTAGGTTTAGAGAGAGCTTTAGACAATGTTGACTGAAACACGCTTTAGAATTCCCAGGATGGCAAGCATATAACGCAGGAAGCGAAAGGTTATTTACAAAATCCATACAGCAGTTAGAACGGTCCAAGGGCGAAAAAGGGAATGAGTAGTTGAAAAGAGAGTGAGACAGAGCTGCAGCCTGTCACCTATGTTATTCAATGTGTACGTTGAGCAAGAAGTAAATGAAACCTAGCAGATATTTGGAAAGGGAATTAAAGTTGAGAGATAAGGAACAAAAGAAAATTGAGGTTCACTGACGACATTGACGCCACTTTAATTCAACCAAAAAAGGCAAAAGAGCAGATAAAAAATGTAAATGTCGTGTGACTAGGGCCTCCCGTCGGGTAGACCGATCGCCGGGAGCAAGTCTTTCGATATGAAGCCACTTAGGCGACTTGCGCGTCGATGGGGATGAAATGATGAAGATTAGGACAACACAACACCCAGTTCCTGAGCGGAGAAAATCCCCGACCGAGCCGGGAATCGAACCCGGGCCCTTAGGACTGACATTTTGTCGCACTGAACACATTTTTTATTTTGTTTTCTTTTTTGTGCATTTTGTTCGCAGTTGATCGTTGGGTTTGGTCATTGTGGACGTCACATGACATCCTTTAAAGTTCGTCTGTTGATCCTTCCACTCAGTTTTTTTTATTACAGAGGCCAACCAGGTCTCTGACTGAACACGCTCAGCTACCGTGCCGGCGCCACTCAACTACCGGGGACGGGCAAAAGAGGAGATGAACGGAATGGATACAGGCTTGAAAAAAGATTAACATCAATGAAAGTGAAACAAAGACAATGGAATGTAGTAAAAAGTACATCAGATGATGCAGCGGAGATTAGATTAGGATCTGAAACTCTAAAATTATGGGTGAGATCGACTATTTGGGCACCATAACTCACTGATGTGTGTCGAAATAGAGAAGACCATAAAATGCAGACTGGCGATAGCAACTAAAGCGTTTCTGAAAAAGGAAAAAATTTTAACATCAAATATAAATGTAGGTGCTATGAAGTCTTCTACTGATCGGGAGTGATCTGAAGTGAAACGTGGATGATGAGCAGGTCACATAAGATGAATTTGAAAACTAGTTGTACCGAAGAATGCTGCGGATTAGATGGGTAGAACGGATAATTAGTAAGAAGGTACTGAATGAAACCGGGAAAGTCTAATTTATGGCACAACCAGACGAAACGAAGGAACTCGTTGGTAGGACAGATCTCGAGGCCTCAAGGAGTCTACAGTTTGGTAATGGAGGGAAGTGTGGAGAGTAAAATTTGTAGAGGGAAATGAAGGCTTGGACGTGAAGAGGCGTGCACGAAGTAGACTTAGGTGCAGAGTTGTATCAAAGCAGACTCTGGTCTGTAGACCACAACAACAACACTTTATAGATATGCATGTGTGGAGTCAGCTACTATTCTTTGTACCTCGCAGTGTTCATTTGCTTGTCTGTCAGCATTTTGTAGCACGTTTTTACCGACTTAATCTCCCTGATCATCAGCAAGTCGTCAGCGGACAACCTCGTAGTGCTACAGCGGCCCTACCACTGTGCCTTTGCAAAGCCTCACCATTATAAACAACGTACTGGCTCCTACTCACTCGGAAGTCTTCAGTACAGTCCTATATCTGTTTGAATATTTCGTATAAGCGTATTCTGTTTACATGTTGATGGTTCGAAACCCTGCCGTCATGAATGTGAGTTAATCTACTGACCCATATTCAGGAGTTGTTCTCTCCCCAAAAAATTCATCATACGGCTTACAAATATTTAATAATTCTTCAGAAATTTTCAGCAACGCTTCGACGCAATTATCACTTGTGTAACGTTTCACAGAATCTAAATTCACGTATATTTTGGTCATTTCGTAAATATATTGTTCAGCACAAGTAAAACACAGATAATTATTCTACTGTTAGTAAACCGAAAGAAGGGTAACTAAATGACTGACTTGGCCAAGCACCGGCGTACCACTTTTGTAAATAATGTTCAGTGCCTAGATGGTTAGGAGTGCAAATGGCAAAACGTGAACTTCTCCTTTAACACTGCAATATAAAACTGAAAAAGTTTGGTATGACAGAAATTTTGATTCTTCGTTATACGGTCATCACATAATTGTCTCCCTAACACAGTTCGGAAAAATTCTTTGTTCCTAATTGAAAGTACCTAATGAAGCTATAGTTTAAGGTAAGCTTTGTTGCTCCTAGTTGAAACTGCAGGACATAAAGGTGTGCAGAATATACTGCTGTGACTGAAACAGCAGCACTAGGAAGGATGGAAAGTGATCAAATTTTAGTTATTGTAGATATACAGTGTAGTAGGCAGAACACGTGATTAAATTTGTAGGTGATTTGGGGGTATACAGAGTGCGAAATTTATTTCATACAAGTATGGTTAGAGTTAAACTGCGCTTGGATGACAGATACTCGTTCGTCATTCCATTCAGCTACAGGATGAGGGAAATAAAAGTGGTCTGGACGAGGGATACGATTGGATGTGAATTTGTGGCAGCATTATCGGAGGAGGATAATACCTAAATTACTTCCAACAGGGTGAAGCAACTGCCCATACAGGGGGCCGAACCTTGGAGCACGTTTGCACAATCTTCATGTCTGATAGAGTTCTTAGCAGTCAGTCTTGTCGCGGACGTAGTTGGCACCCAAATCACCCGATCTGTCAGTGTGCAGTTACTTTCTGTGGGGAGCCCTCAAGTCTAAGGTGTACCGCAAAAACCCTCGTAGTCGTATAGAGTTGCAGCAGAACATTTCGGATGAGACTGCATCAAATCCAGCTGTGCAGCTTCTGTCCGCCTTAAGAAACTTGCCGACCAGGGTCGAAAAGTGCCAAGAGATACATGTCGGCCACTGTTAATATCTCCAATAATCAGGTTAGTACTGTATTTTCTTTCCCCTGTTGTGTTTCTTTGTATCCTGGAATTTGGAATTCTGTTCTCCGGGTCATATTTATTTGCCCCACCGTGTGCATACTAGGATTTTTCAGTGGTAGTGGCTGGTGAGTAGTGGCATGCCAGACTCTCGGCAACCCATGACCAGATGTTTTCAGTGGGTGAGGGATCTGGACAGTTTTCTGGCCAGGGGAAAAGTCGAACATACTGTGTGAAGGTAGGTCAGGACAGTAAGGAAACCATGGAGTCTTGCGTTACTTTGTTGAATGGTAACATATGAGGACTCCGAAGTTCAGCGGCCGTAATATGTCAGAAACGTAAAGCGTGCTGTCCAAAATACCGGCTGTGTGAACCATTAGTGATCATATAGTGAACCCAATGGTACCTCCATGATCTCATGGCGGTGCTGGGCGTGCATTACGATGACGATTGCAATCTGGCCTTCGGAGCTTCCACACAAGGATACGCAGAGCCTTGGAATGGTCTGGAAAGACGACATGGTTCAACTCCTGTGCGTCTAGTTGTAGTTGGGTGTACCATGTCCGCATGTCTATCTCTTCAGCCGCGTCAAGGGAAGCCGCCACAACGGTCGCACTGCCAAGATAACGTTATACGCTATGCGAGGCCTTTGGTATCCTACATGGCTCCTTCCTGAAATAATTGATTCCATATTCGCAATATATTTGTGGGAATCCGAGCAACACATACAGCAGTACCGCGGAACCATAAACCATAGTCTCAGTAGGTCGAATTCTGAGCAGCTCTAATAGACTTTTCTCCATCTTACCTAAGGCATCATACGACTTTCTCATGAACAACCAATATTAAAATGCCATTTCTGAATCTGAAATCTGCTGAGTGGTGTTTCCTTACGTGTAGAACGCCGATGCGATTACCCTTACCTTGTATCTGAGATTGCACTGAAATGCTAATGAATTGCATATCCAAGCATGTAGTACAGTTCATTATTATTTCACTGCACGCCGCCTTAATGGATATGTAATTTTAATAATCTGCAGAGTATTTTACATTATTTTTATAATTTACAATAACACTTAAGCAGTAATTCGTATATGTGGTTATGTTTTTAGAAATTCAAAAAACCTGTATCTGTTAACTAGTTAGACAAAGAAATTGTTGACGACCAGTTAAGGACAGTAACTCATTTTAGATCATCTTGAGTTCGGGTACACCGTACTGGGAAAAACTGAAAGATAGCTGGAATAGCACCTGTAAAACACTTCTGTAAATCATAAACTATTCAGTTGCTAGTTAGGTGGAACAGTTACTGGGAAAAAGTGAGATTTGCCGCTAACTCGGAGATATGAAAGTGAAAAAGTCTGGCTTCACCGAAGTTTTAAACCCTCGCTAAAATGCAGGTTGTCACGTAATTGTTGCTGTAAAAACTCAAAGATCGGAGGGAGGAAAAGGTATCTTGTAGTTAACACAACGTGCATGTTATAGCTATTGTTCAACACGACAACAATTTTGCCCATCTGTAGGTGCCGCAACCACAAAATACTCGTACATTGGCAACTGGAAGCTGCTTTCAGTTTTTGCAGGATGTTTTGAACAGTGTCAAAAATGGTTCAAATGGCTCTGAGCACTATGGGACTTAACTTCTGAGGTCATCAGTCCCCTAGAACTTAGAACTACTTAAACCTAACTGACCTAAGGACATCACACATATCCATGCCCGAGGCAGGATTTCAACCTGCGACCGCAGCGGCCGCGCGGTTCCAGACTAAAGCTTCTAGAACCGCGCGGCCACCCCGGCTGGCTTGAACTGTGTCCTCCTTCAAAGATTGTTATGTTTCCTCTATCTTCATCATTACACTTACCATATCGTGCACATGGTAATATTGATGGGAGATATTGGGACGCTGCAGTACCTGGGGGAGAGAGGTCGATTAATAACTAATTAAATGTATAAGTAAAACTCGTATCGCTTAGCTTGCAACTTGGTTCTAATCTTCCGACTTAGCAGGCCGAGGTGGCCGAGCGGTTCTAGGCGCTTCAGTCCGGAACCGCGCTGCTGCTAGGGTCGCAGGTTCGAGTCCTGCCCCGGGTATGGATGTGTGTGATGGCCTTAGGTTAGTTAGGTTTAAGTAGTTCTAAGTTCTAGGGGACTGATGACCTCAGATGTTAAGTCCCATAGTGCTCACATCCATTTGAACTATGTTCCGACTTGACACTGTTTCGGTGGCCTGCATATCTATGTCCCTGCTTCTTTACTTAACATTAACTTACAATGTTGCTCTGATCTGCTGCACAAGCACTAAGACTCCTAATGTATTTTAAAGAACGGTGTCGTCATGGCCATCTATTAGTTATGTAGAATTAGCTGTTCCTTTCGTTGGAGTGATATTTTACGGAAGCTCTGCCAGATGACTTACGAAAAATGTACAGACACGTAGACATTACTTCGCGTGAAAATAAAGTAGTACTTTAAGGATTGGAAGGACTTAGTTGCTTTCGAACAACATTCTATATTGTTTAAATAAATTTTCATAAATAGTTCATTACCCTAGCGAAGCCCATTTACTCGAGAGAGAAAGCCAAAATTTATACATTTTCAAAATTTGAAGACAGGGCCCAGAGAAACAATTTTCGTCTGAAGAGGCTAAGTAGACCTCATTTCTCCCTAAGAGTATGGGAGGTAGCCTGCAAGCATCGAACGCTGCTCTGTGCTGGTAGCCAACGACGCTAAACACTAGACCATAGTGGGAATAACTAGGTAGGGAATATGTTTGCATGGTACATTACATTCAGTTGCCTTCAAACAGTAACACTCAGATCTCTTCTTGGGAGCAATCTGTTATGTCATGTGTACAAGAGAGTGTAGTAGGGACGCTGTTATGATGGAATGACATAGCGTAGAGAAGCCTACCTGTTTCAGCACTGTGTCTCCACAGTATAAAATGATTACGCATATCGAAGAACAAAGTCTCCGCCTGCCAAATACGGGAAGTGTTACCTCTTCTGTAAGAATGCGATCATCCACGTCGACCAAGTCTTTCGCGTCGGCAGCACGGAGCAGATCCAGGAACTGCTGGGAGTCGTTTCCCTGGTAACCGAGGAGCCTGGCGAGGCGGAATGCCTTGTCGCGGGCGCCGGTCGTCAAGGTCACCGACCCCACGGGCGGACCGCTTTGCGCGATGGCGCGTGAGAACAGCCCTGCAACGCGAGAGAAAGGCTGTGCCTCAATCCGAAGCAGGGGACGGGACGCACTGCGTGCACCAGTGCCTGTGTGTCTAGGAACAGCAAACATTCTGGATTTTAATTAATGTTGACAAGCTTCTAGAAATTTACGATTAAGGTGGTCCAACTAGAAAATTTGTTCACCTCACATCACCAAATTTATTTCCCCTCACCCCCAATATCTCCATTAACAAATTTTCCGAAGCAATATTTTCAGAATAAATTAATAACTATCACCTCATGGTGATTAACCATCGCGGATAAAAATAAATATAATAAACTTTGATCAGAGAATGCAGGCCTTTTTTAATTAAATTAACGTCTGAAACATAATAGTGTATATACACAGCCAGAAAAAGAATTAATGTACCCTTTTATAGTTTACAATTCACTCAAGGTTTATTGATTCAACGATGCATATGGAATACATGAAATAGTTGCATTTAATGATCAACAGTTCAAGTGATTCTGCAGAACCAGTTAAGGGCCCATGTTGCAACACCCATATTGGTAGGCGGTCTAGCCTCCGCTGACGGCAATGCAGACGCTGACTCTGGAATCCAGTCGATCGTACAGACAGCGAATACTGCCCTGGGATACATCACGTCACGCCTGCTCAACCCGATCAGCTAGTTATGTAAGAGTTGTTGGTTGTCGAGTCGCAGAATTTGCTTCTTCTCCCAAGCCATCCCACTCTTGCTTGATTTAAGACAAGTTCGGAGATCGTGCTGGCCAGGAAAGTTGCTGCATGTCTTACAGAGCACGTTGAATTTCACGGGCAGTGTGAGAGTAAGCATCATCCTATTGGAAGAACACTTCACCTTCCTGTTGCAGGAACGGCAAAAGAACAGGTCCAACAATATTCTGCTTCTGGTTAAAGTCCACTCCAGAAACACCAAAGAAGAACATTGAGTTGTAGCTTATCGCACTCCAGTCCATAGGGTCTGCTGTGGGGCCGGTGTGTGTTGGACAAATGCACTCCACGAGACAGCGCTTATCGAGTCTACATGACAAGATTACATGGCGCGCACAAACCACCATCAATTTCGTGCCTGCAGAGTCTTCTTTCATCGCTGGTGGCCACGGGGCGCCAACCTCGGGGCGGCACCTGTAGGGCCGTGGACGTCCATCCTGTGGTGTGAGAGGAAAACTGGTTTGAGGTGTGTGTGCCCGTAGTTCCAGTGCTAATAATCGGTTCGCGAGGGTTCATGCTAATGTGTCTGGGCTCACAAGCTGTACTATCTGCCATTGCTGCTGTCACGATAAGAGGATCCTGGATTGCATCTGTTCTGCGTAGATGTCCAGAAACTCGCGTACGGCTGTGAGAAACGTCGAGTCACCACTAATAGCAGCACCGTTGCCCAACTGACGCAGCACGTCCAACTTTTGCAGCAAATCTCCGAAAGGATCGTCCCGCCACCCCTTCCAAACTCGATCACTTGACCGTAGGAAGCACAAGTGCATCTCCGTAGCTTGGTTGCCTGCTTGCTTCACACGTTTGTACCATAATGAACATTCTGGTTGTCAACATTTCCTGTTGAAAGGCAAACACAGATGCCGCTGTCGTTCTGGTAGCTGTTCCACTACTCTTTCTTTTGGTGGATGACGTTGAAACCATTACCAGTATATCTACTATATATGCCCCAGGTGACTTATGCCATCATCGGATAAAAATCGACATCGTCTTTTCAATATAATATTTTTTCTCGAGCAGTTTATAAATTAAAATAGATCCTGTAAATTCTTGGCATATAGACATATTTTTAGGTGGAAGATGCACCATATTCTTCAAGCTCTTGAAATGTTTCTTACGACAAAGAACTGTCACGAAAACGTTCCACACAGAATCAGTGGGGAAACACAACTACTCCTCTACGTAGATCGCAATCGCCATCGATCTGCTATCAATTTTTCAAGAGCGCGTCAGGAAACAAGTTTCATTGAGGAACAAACTCCTGCGTTACCGCTTTCTATGAGAGAACTGCTAAAGCATGTGGTGTCAAACTAAGAGAATAAGAGAGACTGAGAGTAAGATTTTGCAGCTACAGTGCAGTCTCTCTACCCCTGGGAGGAAGGCTTCATTCATCCGTCTTCTAAGTGAACGCTGCTGTAGCACCGGTGAAATATATAGTGGTTTCTGTTGTCGTACACGCCGACCCCAGTGGCACTTATCGTTGTACGTCTTGTGCCAAAAACTTCCGTCTAGACTTCACAAAACGTTGAAAAGTGAGCAGGCGAGTTGCCAAGCACAGCACAACAATACTTCTGCCAAACCACGGTGCAAAGCTGCAGCCGGCCACAGCAGTGGCCTGTTTCCGCATGCTGTGGCACAACGGTGCGCTGTCATCGTCACGTAAATGACCGAAGACGGGGCCCTGTCACGACATAGCTGAGCAAAGGGACTGTAAATACTCGTTAATTAGGCACTAGCAGCACTTGCTTTCTTATAACGAGTTCCTGGACTTTAGACGTCTTCAATCCAACCAACAGTCCTGCGAGGAGCCAAACATCTTCATCTACACACAGTAGCAGCATAATCAGCTAGCAGCTGACCTAGAAAAAAGCTGCCGCTGGAACTGATGGTTCCGGGTCTTCAGCCGGTGCTATCAAGGGAGTACTTTCTCCAAATTGTCTTCGTCCCCCACTCAGGGCGTCTCCAAAACACCTGCGGCACGGGGCATCCGCGTGCTGGGTTGCTATTCATGGCTACTGCTGCATTAGCCTGCTGGTCACAGATGCGACTATCTTACGTGGGCAAAGTCGGACACGGCCTTCTACTAAGATAGCACCATCGCCCTTCGTACTCTGACTGTTGCTAACCAAGCACGCCACCGAGTGTTACGCCGATGTAGCAGCCACTGCCTGGGTCACCACGCACACTACCGAGACTCTGACACTAACCTATCTACGGAGGCCTGACGTCTTGCAGGGTAGAGAATCTTGTGTAAACTCCTCTGAATTCGCACTCTTCGTGGTACTAGTAGAATACAATCCATTCTCCTGCACCAGCCGACCTGGGCCAAAAACGACTGTCTTGTCATTTTACGGTTTTTCCAAGCCAATCACCATTACATATAATGTAATGAAACTGAAACTAACTCTCTTGCAATACACTGCAGTTTATGAATCTCTTATCTCCCAGACCTAATTGTCATATCCATGTTACATGCAGGATGTTTTACGTCCTACATAAATCCTGTTTCTGACTTTGGGCGGGAACCAGTAATCCCTTGAGTAGGGTGGAACCAACGCATGATGCTCCGGACCATCGCTCAGACAGTGTAGCAGGCGAAGTATTGGGCGCACGTAAATGATCCTCGATTACTGTGCGATGTGGCATAAATTTTTGTCCCTTCTTGTTGTGCACAGTTTCCATTAAGTATGGTATTGAAAGGGTGTATGATTTTCTGACGAAGGTGGGTGGGCACATTAAAGACACTTGAAACTGTTATCTGTTTTTGAGCAGTTTTTAATCGTAGACTCGTGCCCACGTCAGGCAGGCGCAGGGCAGGGGCCATCGAGCCCACGGTCCTAGGTACACGATGGCCATGTGAGACGTAGCCAGTACGAACCATACCCAGCTCAGGTCGATGTCGGAGCGACCTTGTGAAGCTAACATTCCTGGACGGAGCTGGCGTGGCAGAGTGATAAGGTTATGCCGAGAGCAGGTCCTGCTATGGTGACTAGTGGTGTGCCTTGACTCTTCTCTTCCTTCGCCAGATTTAAGTAAATGAAGCTTTTTATAGTTGAGTGGTTTTTAAAAGATGATATGTAAGATAACGAACGCAATACTCTTGAAGAGTTATAAGTCTGCTTGTACTGTCAAGAATTCCATAGGTGAAATTCAACGTGTTTCCGACACTTAATTTGAGAAAGTTCCAGGATACTCCTCCCGCAGATGGACATAATTTTCGCTATCTGCTGTATGTAAAGATATCCACAGTTTTGCCGCCCTGCGTCATAGTTTATGCTGATGGAAGACCTGCCAAACTATCTTGCAGGAGCCACAGAGGGAATTAATTACTGCACATCCCGGCATCAGACTGCACCATACGTGAAACACACTGTAATTTATTTCTTACAATTACTGTGATTATCATAAAGCACCCGATGAACCTAAAAACCTGTTCTGCCGCTATATATCCTCTCCTCCTCGTACGTACACAAGAAAATGGTTAATACCGTCTAAGAGTTGTCATCGTGGCCTTCTTCACAGCTTAAAGGGTGGTCACTAACAGATAAAAATACGGTTCGCAGGAGAGCTTCTGTAAAGTTTGGAAGGTAGGAGACGAGATGCTGACAGAAGTAAAGCTGTGAGGACGGGGCGTGAGTCGTGCTTGGGTAGCTCAGATGATAGAGCACTTGCCCGCGAAAGGCAAAGGTCCCGAGTTCGAGTCTCGGTCCAGCACACAGTTTTAATCTGCCAGGAAGTTTCATATCAGCGCACACTCCGCTGCAGAGCGAAAATCTCATTCTAGATAAAAACACAGTTCAGCAAGGCAACGTGCTAAGGCGAAGATATATTTGAGCCGCGTGTGTAATACAAAGGGCGATTATTTGAGTTAGGGAGGGTTCAAATTTTGAGTTAAGAGTAACAGGTTCCATATAGGTAGTGAAGTTCTCTCAAACGAACAGAATAATTCACATTAGCATAACACTTTGTTTGTGAATTGGTAAACCTATGCCGCGTGACCGCTACGGTCGCAGGTTCGAATTCTTCCTCGTGCATGGATGTGTGTGATGTCCTTAGGTTAGTTAGGTTTAAGTAGTTCTAAGGTCTAGGGAACTGATGACCTCAGATGCTAGGTCTCATAGTGCTCAGAGCCATTTGAAGCATTTGGTAAACCTATTTTTGAATTGCTTCGCTCTAGATGTTTTGTCAGTCAGCTCACAGTCATTTTGAAACATAATTTGTGATCACAAATATCACAGAGAGGCTTTTTATTAGTCTTACCTCTAACAGAAACGTATCCCCACAAATAGCAAGATTTTTGTTACGTATTTATTGTTGGAACATACATGGAACTACACGCAAAACGGAATGCAAAATTTGTGTACTTTCCAACAGTATGTAATATTTGCGTAATACACAAGCACGGAAGTGCAGTCAGGGACACACACCAGCCTTGTAGCTTTATTCGTGTTAAGTCTTGCACGTTGCAACCTTGCAACACACAGCGCAGGACTACGTCTCTGCACACCGAATTCCACTTCTGATAACTGCTCGTGAAGGAAAGTATGCATTTCTGTTAAGAGTTATACCTTTCTGGGGTGGAGGTATGACTGAGCAACGGCTCCCCCACAGAGCGCCTGCGAAGGGACGTTCCAAACGAGTGAAAACGCTGCAGACGAAAAATTTAACCGATAGGAAGAAGATGCTGTGATATGCAAATGATGAGCTTTTCACAGCATTCACACAAGGTTGGCGCCGGTGGCGACACCTACAACGTGCTGACATGTGGAAAGTTTCCAACCGATTTCTCATACACAAACAGCAGTTGACCGGGGTTGCCTGGTGAAACGTTGTGATGCCTCGTGTAAGGAGGAGAAATGCGTACCATCACGTTTCCGACTTTGATAAAGGTCGGATTGTAGCCTATCGCGATTGCAGTTTATCGTATCGCGACATTGTGGCTCACGTTGGTCGAGGTCCAAAGATGTTAGCAGAATATGGAATCGGTGGGTTCAGGAGGGTAATACGGAACGCCGTGCTGGATCCCAACGGCCTCCTACCACTAGCAATCGAGGTGACAGGCGTCTTATCCGCATGGCTGTAACGGATCGTGCAGCCACGTCTCGATCCCTGAGTCAACAGATGGGGACGTTTGCAAGACAACAACCATCTGCACGAACAGTTCGACGACGTTTGCAGCAACGTGGACTATCAGCTCGGAGACCATGGCTGCGGTTACCCTTCACTCTGCATCACAGACAGGAGCACCTGCGATGGTGTACTCAACGACGAACCTGGGTGCACGAATGTTAAAACGTCACATTTTCGGATGAATCCGGGTTCTGTTTACAGCATCATGATGGTCGAATCCGTGTTTGGCGACATCGCGGTGAACGCACATTGGAAGCGTGTATTCGTCATCGCCATACTGGCCTACCACCTGGCGTGGTGGTATGGGGTGCCATTGGTCACACGTCTCGGTCACCTCTTGTTCGCATTGACGGCACTTTGAACAGTGGACGTTACATTTCAGAAGTGGCTCTACCCTTCAGTCGATCCCAGCGAAACCGTACATTTCAGCAGTATAATGCACGATCACATATTGCAGGTCCTGTACGGGCCTTTCTGGATACAGAAAATGTTCGACTGCTGCACCGGCCAGCACAGTCTCCAGATCTCTCACCAACTGAAAACGTCTGGTCAATGGTGGCCGAACAACTGGCTTGTCACAATACGCCAGTCAGTACTTTTGATAAACTGTGGTATCGTGCTGAAGCTGCATGGGCAGCTGTACCTGTGCAAGCTTGGCTCCATGCCCAGGCGTATCAAGGCCGTTATTACGGCCAGAGGTTGTTGTTGTAGGTTTCTGATTTCTCAGGATCTATGCACCCAAATTGCGTGAAAATTTTATCACATGTCAGTTCTAGTATAATATATTTGTCCAATGAATACCCGGTTGTCCTCTGCATTTGTTCTTGGTGTAGCAATTTTATTGGCCAATAGTGTATTAACGAGTCACGGCTGATGTGAAAAACAGCTGTGATGCAATGCTCCAATGGGAATGAAGACGTTGCAGGATAGTGAATAACACTTACGATAGTGAATAACACTTAGGCTGGGAAAAGCTGTTAACGAATCACGGCTGCAACTTGGAACTGCTGAGGTCAACCACGGTGGAGCTATTAAAGAGTCACGGCTTTAGTGCAAAAAGCTCTAATGGAACGTTCTGAACCAAAAAAACGTTGCAGGCGTAAAGTAATTCGGCGCTGAGCTAATAGCGGTTACTGACGTCAGCATAGAATGGCTGTGATGGAACATTCCAAAGAACTGAACAGACTCCATGTACGTGAATAACACCTAGCCTGGTGGAGACATTTATGAGTATCATTCGTAGTGCGTGTATCTGCGATGGAATGTTCCAAAGGGGCATTAATAAACCCCAGCCAGGGCAAAGCTATAAATGTTCCTAAGCTATACAGCCGCTGCTGCCTCGCACATGACACCCACTTAACGTGTCTAGGCTGCTACGTTGAACAGCTGAGAGGGAAAGTTTTGAAGGATTGACTTTGCTGCCAGCGAGTAAACAACACCCAGCCTGCTAGAAGACCTTAATGAGTCTCGCCTGCATCATAAAGTAACTGTCGTGGGAAGCTCTGTAGCAACAAGTGTGTAGTACGTGAACTATACGTGCATAACTCTGAGGTTGCCCATTGCAATGACAAGGCAAGAGAGCGACTGACGTGTTCTAATTATTTTAAATGTTGACAAAAAGACCAAAAGCATAGTATTAATAACTGTGACGGATTCTCATTGTCATCTAAAACTGACCTTTCACCCTATTTGAAGTGTGGTACGATCTTACAGGAAACGTATTATTTGCTTAATATTTGTGACTCAGTGATGGTGTTTACTTAATAGTCGCGTTGAATACCGCCCACCCCTGCTGTGAGTGAGGTGTGACGTACCTGCGGACAGTGGCGACAGCACGTGCAGAGCGACCGACGCGGAGCCCGCGCTGTGGCCGAAGAGCGTGATGGCATTCGGGTCGCCGCCGAAGGCCGCCACGTTGTCTCGCAGCCACCGCAGCGCCGCCGTCTGGTCCTTGAGGCCCAGGTTACCCGGCAGCACCTCGTCCTCCAGGCTCAGGAAGCCTGCAAGATTTGCAAATGCTAGTACTGCCATTTCAAGTGCACGTTTTTTATCTAGGCCGCAGTTGTACGGCACTCACGAAACTGACAGTGCAATGCTACATTCTAAACGAGTTGTGATGCCACAACGATATAAAGAAACACGTAGAATTAAATGGAATAGGTGATAAAAACAAAATTTTCATTGAACAACTCTATTAAGTAAGCAGTTGTAAACACTGATTTTATTTATTCATGAAGCGACCGAAAGATGAAAGTGCTTTTCTTTTATCGACGCAAAATATTTCATCACTCTGATATTTAATACGAATTAAAACGACTGGTAGCATGTATACATTTACCGCATTCGGACATCTTGTGACGGCTTGAACTCTTCTGGGGTCACTTTCAATGCGATGTCTGAATGTCTATGGCATGGGTATTGTGGTGTCACCGCCAGACACCACACTTGCTAGGTGGTAGCCTTTAAATCGGCCGCGGTCCATTAGTATACGCAGGACCCGCGTGTCGCAACTGTCAGTGATTGCAGACCGAGCGCCGCCACACGGCAGGTCTAGAGAGACGTCCTAGCACTCGCCCCAGTTGTACAGCCGACTTTGCTAACGATGCTACACTGACAAATACGCTCTCATTTGCCGAGACGATAGTTAGCATAGCCTTCAGCTACGTCATTTGCTACGACCTAGCAAGGCGCCATTACCAGTTTATATTGAGATTGTTATGAATGTATCAACAAGAGCGATGTTCTCCAATTATGGATTAAAGTTAAGTACTACATCAACTACGTACTTTATTTGCTACTATAAATTCCCTTAACTGTTCCAGACCTCACGCCAGTCTGCGTGAGCTTAACACGTGCCTTTCGGCATCCTAGCATAGTGACTTGGCTGTCTTGCCAAGTCACAACAGATATTAGGGTTCAACGTACTTTAATATTGTTCACTGAAGTGGTCAATGGCTCAAAGCCGACAGTAAAGTAAATGGGCACATGTGACTCAAGTTAATCTGAGTATTTCATGAACTGATCGGTTCACACTATTGCAAATCTGACAAACATAAAGCAGTAACGAAAAAAAAAAAGAAAGAAAAAGCTAGAAAGTCGATAGGGACCCGAATGCAACGTGAACTTTCAATCAACTGTTACGTAAATCTCATTGCAAATTGGTAGCAAGAGTCGCTATCTAACTACAAAAATGCACTCTTGCAATATGGCCAGATTATGAATTTAATTTATACCCACAATTAGCAAAGGAGATCATTAGGCACACGAAATTAAAAGCACCACAAAGCACCGGAATATATTTACAACGTACCCCTCGTATCCATCCACAGCGAACAGACGTGAACAGAGATTCAGTACATGGAACATTTAGATTCATGTCCACTCAAACGAAGAGTAGGCTGAGTGCCGTTTCATGGTATGCTTAACGCTACTGAAGTTTTTATTACCTAACTCCGACACGTAAGTGCAGTCGGCACAGTGAACCTCGAGATGAAGAGGCGGCGAGACGTTTCTTCCCTAAACAGGATGGCTACAGTGTTCGTTTCTCACCTGAGTTTTGCTCTGATCAACTTTATACACGAAGCTAAGTAAAATGCATCCATTTTCAGGCTCTTCTTGCTTCGAATAGACTGATAGAAGAAGACGTAAATCTCTGTTTATTTGAAGGAATCGATCTGTTAACGTTCGTAGGAGTCACGATTTATCTAGACTACGAGTATATAATAAGTATCCGGTCATCCCTATGTAATACGAAATTAACCACTAGGTGTGAGGAGAGACTGACCTCTTCAGTCCAATGGTTACGCGAAAGTGACTTCGAAGTTTCACTGTACCTGGAGGCTCTAAGAAAGGTCTTGATGATACCTCAAAAGGAATGTAAAATATTTTCTCTCGAAGAAAGGAGGTGAAGTGGACAACTGATTTTAAAGGTACCTAGTTCATTATAATCCAGTGCATTTGTTGAGTTTATTCGTTCTACTTTCTAGAGATTCTAGTGTATGAATGCTACATTTTATGTTATATAAAGTTCACTGGATAATTATCTGTAGCGTATATTGCCCAGGAGTATAAATAAATATGGTGTAGCAGCTAAAGCACAGATATTTCTACTGGTGACTCAGAACGGTGTACTGAATATTACACCAGTATTTGCATGCAGACTATTTATTATAGCTATTACAAATCATCTGTTTCTAGGTTGTTTAGTAGAGCAAGCCATTGATGCTTACTTTCCCCTGAGCAGCATGTCATGTTTTGCAGTACGGTTGCATGGTCGCGAAACGGTTAGTTTATACCGAGAGGCATAATCCACTTAGTAGTGAAGTTGCGCCCATGCAGAAAACATTAGGTCCTGAAACTGGTGACGTGTTTGTGGGAACACTTTTCGGTGTAGAGAAAAAACAACCAACAACACTAATGTGTGTACTTATTACTGCACCACTTATAAAAATATCTGCACTTATCCCAGTTACTCCTTCTATATTCAGAGACAAATTACCGACACTATTCGGTTACAAGGTAAGTGGTGAACATATTGAGCACATTAACTCATATGAGTACTTAGGGAAAACTAAGGAACGACATGAAATGTGATGATCAAGTAAAACCAGTACTAGCGAAGGCCAATGGGAGGCATAAATTTGTAGGAAGGGACTAGGAAAACGAAACCTTGTAAAGGAAATAACATACGAGAATATGATCAATTATCTAGTGTTGTTCCAGCATTTGTACTCTTCATCAAGCAGGTATGACAACAGACACCGAACACCTGCGAGAGTGTGATGCTGGGATCGTGACAGATTGGTTTAGCCCATAGTGTAACATAAACGCTGGGGGTCCTTGCCATAGGGATGATGTAGTTCTCACAAAACGTTGTTGGATGAGTTTAGAGAAACTGTAGTCGAAGAAGACTTCCACAACTACTATGCTACTACCATTGTTGTGTTATTCATGAAGGAATCATTAAAGGAATAAAAACCATAATAATAATAATAACAGTAATGATCCATATTATAAAGAAGGCAAATCCAGGTCTGGCCACATATTTTGACTATCATCTTTATTTAACCAAGCTATTTCTGCATCCCTGCAGAAAATGAAGGACGTCAAAGCACAATCATCATTTTCTTCTTCGGATAGTGTTAAAAAATTGATCGAATGGGTTTGAAAGGTCCCTAGTATTTCCACTCTGTATACCAGAGCAAAATTTGCAAGCACACGCTTCAAACGTTGAGTGGGGGATGCAAAACAACATTATCCTTAGCGAAGCACTGAAGTGTCCAGGGGGTGTCATCAGTGTCAAATGTTGTAAAGAATGTCGTCGTGTTTCACATTTCAGTTCAAACTGTAGTTTTAGACTGCGAAATGTGTGGAAATAAATGCCCTGAGGGAGGAGGTGGTTTCATTTATCCACTTTATTGACTTCTCCTGGGGCTTCTCGTCGCGTTTCTGAGCAGCGGTGTTTTCCTCGGCCATCCGTAAGAAAACCGCCTTATTTCGAAGCTAGGCCTTGCGTTTCTGGCCACTGTCGCCGAAGTGTCAAGAAAAGGGATGTGATGCGGGTAAGGGGAGGTGGGATGACCTTCCCAGGATGTGTCAAGTCCACGTTGGCGTTGGGCAGAATTCTAGTGAAGTGTGGTATTAATATGACACCGTTAAAGCAACTTACACCTTACATAAGCTTCTGGTGTATGGCATTACTTTTTCTCGTGTCAACAGTTTGTTGTTTCAAGTAATGCCGAGTTCGAGGAAGACGTTGGAGAGTGCGACATTTTGACCACTTTACAGAGGGTGCTTGTAGGCAACTTTGAGCCAGATTTCGAACCTCTGCATTGCACAGTGAGAAAATGAGGAGGTTTCTAAGAAGTGACTTCTCAGTGTCGTTGCCCAGTTTAACACGGGGAGACCAGTTTCCGACGTTGCGCCTGACAGATGTCACCTTCACAGGTTCAGCCAACGGACGCCCTCGCTGTCCACTATGGGCCAGCCTAACTCGCCAATTGGAAGGCAGCTTGCCTCTTACTCTCAGTGATTTCGCCCTCACAGCAGTAGCCATAGTGTGACCCCACCTCACAGCTGTTTGTACAGCATGCATTCGGAGAGGCCTCATGGTCTCCATCTGTCACAGCAACAAAAGACGGACTGCAAGGTCCACAAAATCAAAGAAAGGTGACATGATCCACCTGTTGCAGAAAGGCTTCTATGACACAAGCTTATGGGTACATCTCCACATCGCTGGCCATACAGTACTCTTTGAAATCGATACCGATACTGCTGCAATGTTGAAGTTCATAGAGAATCACAAGTAACTGAGCTCTGACCCTCTTATGTCAAGCACCACATTTCTCCATTGGTCGGCCAAGGATCATTTCTAGTTTTAGCCAAGTCGTGTGCCTTATCCACATAAAGATCATTTACCAGCCATATTAGGTTTGTAACACTCTAGTAATTACCCATACTATGTCTTTAACATATTTAACATGAAGACTTTTAATGTAGTCTGTTTCACCATTACACAAGCTTGTTTGTATTGTATCAGAAGCTGTTTCCTTCCAAGAAACAAGCAACATTTCTAAGAATATCTCCTCCTTTCGTCAACAGCCCTTAAGTGCGTATGCATCACATTCCACACTTCATGCCGACACCATACCACGATTTGTACTGCTCGTTCTATGCCTTCGATCGTCAGAGAATCTGTATGGAACCAACTAGGTCTTCTCGTATTCCAGAAAGCTCTGCACCTGATTCCAATAAGTCCTTGGTCATTCCTCACTCTAGTAATTCATAAGCCACGCAGTTCTTTCCTTTCTTTGCCGAGTTAGTTACAGGTCACACTGTGTGTTCAAGTTGCACCACCTAATCACTACTTCAGCCAGATGAGTACTGTTTCCTCCTGCAGGTGTTCATTGCTGCTCAAAGACTAATTTTTCTGAAGCATACTGTCAGCTTTCTTGAAGTACAGTATTAAAAGTCAGCGTCATCAATACACCATTTGGATTACACTAATACTGCAGTCTGTTCTTTGGCATGGAAAGTTCCCTAGAAATATTGCAAAGAGTCTTCGAACAATTTTTGCAGCACATTTCCCCTTCTCAAATTATTTGAACGACATCATAGCAGCCAGATCTAATAAAAAAGACCATTTACGCAACTTTCAGTAATTTTCATAATCTAGAACACGCAGCCTACAGTATTGGTCCCCTTTCCCCAGTTATCAGTATAAGATCACACCTAGATCCAGAGCTTGCCATACCAATAGAGACAATTTGTGTTGGTTAACACTGGGTCCAGATGAGATACTCGATGCCACCTCAGTGGTTAGCAAACGGACAAGACAATCAACCACAAGCAAATCAAGAGCATGTTAACTAACAGACACACAAGCAGCAGTTGTAACAGCTAAAGAACATCTTTTTCAGAATTAGATAATGTAATGGATGACTACTTGGGTTCCGAACAAGAAAGCACGCAGCCAAAATCCTGTTGTTACTCTGCCACCAACATCAATTGCTTCAAGGAGTTCTCATTCTATTGGAACTACTGTATAAAAGGTGACCGGTTGGTTATTGCAGAAGCTCTAAATTCAGAAGTACTAATATTCTTCCAATAAGGGCATTTGGGAGTCTACAGTACATATAAACCAGTAAGTATATGGGTATGAAATAAATCAAGAGATCACTCAAAGGGTCATGGACGTGCCATCTGTGCACCACATGGCAGCCACCACCATGTTCATTATTACCACTATCGGCGCCCTGGGATCTCCTTCGCATAGATGCAAGGTTATTTCTATTATGTACGTGGTTGGTAGAAATGTATATCTATTCATAAATGCAGTACAAATGTCCTCAACAGCAGACAAAACTTGGGTGACAGCAGATATATTCACAATAGAAAGTTACGAAGCTTTCTAAACTGTTCCACCTACGGCATACAGCATCTTCCATTTGCTATGTTTCATCATTCTACCAGTGTTCAAGAGAGAGTCAGTGCAGCTGTTCAAAACACACCTAGCCCAGACAGCACAGTAGAAAAATTACGGAACAAAACTGACCATCTTTTTGAGTACTACAAAATGGGCAACTTACACTGAGGTATTATTTCTGATAACTACTTTTTGTTCTTCAATATTGTAGCTCTGGTCAACATTCAACATATGGCTCTCTTGCAGTGTGTTCTTCCATAGTGCTGCCATTAGGTGTAGTAGCTACAAGTTTTTGCATTACACTTGAACTGATGACAAAGCTATTTTATCTGCAAATGTAAAACGCGTTTATAGACTCCTAGAAAACTTCCTGCTACTGTTCGTAACTTTAAAGAGCTTACTAATTGAAGGTAAAGTTATTTCTGTAGATTATGGGGGCGGCTTTGTGACAACACACATACTTGCAGAAACAATTGTAACAACTGAAATCTTAGAAAATTTAACTCATTAATCAAATAAGGGACATTAGTGAACAGTGTAGTTTAACGGCAGGGTCTTATTCTGTATAACAGCTTTTCTTGTAAATACAACACGTAGTTCCCCAGCGTATTGTATTAAATTTGTCACAACTGTTTTTTCTCGTACTACTGAACTTGTGAGTAAGGCCTCTGTATGTCCATGTTTTCAGAAATGGCTGCGGGCCGCGGCTGTTAGCTACAGGATGTCGAATAAAACATCTTTCAGCTATCTAATTTTCAAAACTTATTTTACTTGGCTACCAATTTCGGCGATTTACTACACCACTTCAGGCTTTCCATAAATGTCGCTGTCTAATACTTTGCACAGCTGCATATGGTAGGTGTAGTGCAGACGAAATTGTGGATAAGTAAAGTCCCAGCAATGAAATTTCTTGCTGAGTAATATTCGTCAAGATATATTCCATAATTTCAGTAATTTTGACAGCTTCATTTGACAGAAAAATATAAAAGTCAAATATAATATCTTTGATTTTGCTGTCAAAACAAGCCATCAAAATTACGAAATTATTAAGTGGTTCTCTGCAAATGCATTCTCGCTACATTTTGAGAAAACCATGCATGTACAGTTCTGTGCAGTAAGTGGCATAACATCATTGATCAATAAGTCTTTGAGTAGAAGTTTGTTGCTAAGGCAGAATATTCAAAATTTCTGGGTGTGTACATTGATGAGAAATTGAAATGGAAGAAAAATATTGACGATTTTCTGAAACGTTTGATTTAAGGTACTTGTGCTACTAGGGTTATTGCAAATTTTGGTGATCAAGTGTCAATAAATTAGCCTAGTATGCATGTTTACATTCACTGCTTTTATATGGCCTCATACTTTAGGGTAATTCAGTTAAAAAATAAAAGCAGAGTGCCTAGCTACAGTACCAGAAGAAGGGATGATCTTACCTATTCTGGGCTAAATCTGACTTTGGCACAAAATGGAGTGAATGAAGCTGCCACAAAAGTCTTTGGTCGTTTATCGAATAGCATTAAAAGTCTGAAAGGTAGCCAACCAGCATATTTAAACAAACTAAAATTATACATAACTGACAATACTTTCTACACAGCAGATGAATTTTTAGGTATAAAGTTGAAATAGTAAAAAAAAAAAAAAAAAAAAAAAAAATTATATCGATTAGAGAACGTTTATTTTAGACTGACATGTTCAACATCATTGCGAAATGAAGAATTCATGATCTGTGGAACAAGTATCAACGTCATGTAATGAAGTATAATGTCTACCTTCTGTACTGTCACGAGACATTCACTCTGCAAGCAGGTGACAGAGACACATCCTGAGGGCATTGGTGCTGTAGTGGCCCATGTAGTGTGGAACCGTCAGACGTCCCTCATTTTATTATCTAGCGTCATTGACTGCATCCTGTTGTAGACAATGTCTTCTAAAACGTCAAGTGTCAATTCCTTCTCCCCCATTATTTTTCTCGTGAACTTCACTTTTTTTAGGTACAAGGACCTGACGACTTAAGTTGTGTTGACGTTTGATGGCCATTAAATACCCTACGTGTAAAAGTGTTTATTTATTTCTGTATATTAATGCCGGCCGGATTGGCCGAGTGGTTCTAGGCGCTACAGTCTGGAACCGCGAGACCGCTACGGTCGCAGGTTCGAATCCTGCCTCGGGCCTGGATTTGTGTGATGTCCTTAGGTTACTTAGGTTTAAGTAAGTCTAAGTTCTAGGGGACTGATGACCTGAGAAGTTAAGTCCCATAGTGCTCAGAGCCATTTGAACCAATTTATTATATTAATGAACTACGAAAGAACATAATTTTTAAAAACACTGGTATATGTGAAATAATACATGTTTCATTATTTCAGTTTGTTGAGGGCTGCAACTCTGATTACCCTGTTTCGATACCAGTCATTTGCCATCCAATTACACTCCTGGAAATGGAAAAAAGAACACATTGACACCGGTGTGTCAGACCCACCATACTTGCTCCGGACACTGCGAGAGGGCTGTACAAGCAATGATCACACGCACGGCACAGCGGACACACCAGGAACTGCGGTGTTGGCCGTCAAATGGCGCTAGCTGCGCAGCATTTGTGCACCGCCGCCGTCAGTGTCAGCCAGTTTGCCGTGGCATACGGAGCTCCATCGCAGTCTTTAACACTGGTAGCATGCCGCGACAGCGTGGACGTGAACCGTATGTGCAGTTGACGGACTTTGAGCGAGGGCGTATAGTGGGCATGCGGGAGGCCGGGTGGACGTACCGCCGAATTGCTCAACACGTGGGGCGTGAGGTCTCCACAGTACATCGATGTTGTCCCAGTGGTCGGCGGAAGGTGCACGTGCCCGTCGACCTGGGACCGGACCGCAGCGACGCACGGATGCACGCCAAGACCGTAGGATCCTACGCAGTGCCGTAGGGGACCGCACCGCCACTTCCCAGCAAATTAGGGACACTGTTGCTCCTGGGGTATCGGCGAGGACCATTCGCAACCGTCTCCATGAAGCTGGGCTACGGTCCAGCACACCGTTAGGCCGTCTTCCGCTCACGCCCCAACATCATGCAGCCCGCCTCCAGTGGTGTCGCGACAGGCGTGAATGGAGGGACGAATGGAGACGTGTCGTCTTCAGCGATGAGAGTCGCTTCTGCCTTGGTGCCAATGATGGTCGTATGCGTGTTTGGCGCCGTGCAGGTGAGCGCCACAATCAGGACTGCATACGACCGAGGCACACAGGGCCAACACCCGGCAACATGGTGTGGGGAGCGATCTCCTACACTGGCCGTACACCACTAGTGATCGTCGAGGGGACACTGAATAGTGCACGGTACATCCAAACCGTCATCGAACCCATCGTTCTACCATTCCTAGACCGGCAAGGGAACTTGCTGTTCCAACAGAACAATGCACGTCCGCATGTATCCCGTGCCACCCAACGTGCTCTAGAAGGTGTAAGTCAACTACCCTGGCCAGCAAGATCTCCAGATCTGTCCCCCATTGAGCATGTTTGGGACTGGATGAAGCATCATCTCACGCGGTCTGCACGTCCAGCACGAACGCTGGTCCAACTGAGGCGCCAGGTGGAAATGGCATGGCAACCCGTTCCACAGGACTACATCCAGCATCTCTACGATCGTCTCCATGGGACAATAGCAGCCTGCATTGCTGCGAAAGGTGGATATACACTGTACTAGTGCCGACATTGTGCATGCTCTGTTGCCTGTGTCTATGTGCCTGTGGTTCTGTCAGTGTGATCATGTGATGTATCTGACCCCAGGAATGTGTCAATAAAGTTTCCCCTTCCTGGGACAATGAATTCACGGTGTTCTTATTTCAATTTCCAGGAGTGTATTTCTTTTCCTTTGCAGTCTCGTTATTTGGGACATTCTTGTTTCAGTCGCCAGTTTTTGAACAGTTTGTGCTACTTCACACTATATAAAGACATCTCGTTGGAAGTTTGCTTGTGAATATGGCGTTTAGTTTCAGAAACGAGTTGTAGTCAGTTTTGCATCTCCGTTTATTTCTGTGAGTGTCAATACACTTGCCTTTTTATTTGTTCGAAGGAGATGTTTTCCCGCACTGGATCACGTCAGTGTTACTTTTCTCTGTTTTTCTATCAGCGTATAAGTTAAGAAGTAATTGGTACTAATGACTGAATACATCCATCGTTTATTCAAACTTTTCCGCTGTCAAATGTAGCAAAGTCAATTTCATCAGCCAATTGTACGTATTTGAAATAGAATTGGCACTTTACTTTGGCACTTTATTTTCCCTTTTCATGTGACTTCAATTATTAAAAACTCCTTCCAGTCCTGTGGAAGGATAATTTTGGTGGGACGAAGTTATCTTTTCCCGTTACTTTAGAAGTTATGACTATCCATTCATGTGATGTAATTAAAGCTAAAGCCATATATATATATATATATATATATATATATATATATATATATGATAATGTTAAATTTGATTGCCCTTTGCCAAGTACTGTCAGGATATGTTACACTCCTGCAAATTGAAATAAGAACACCGTGAATTCATAGTCCCAGGAAGGGGAAACTTTATTGACACATTCCTGGGGTCAGATACATCACATGATCACACTGACAGAACCACAGGCACATAGACACAGGCAACAGAGCATGCACAATGTCTGCACTAGTACAGTGTATATCCACCTTTCGCAGCAATGCAGGCTGCTATTCTCCCATGGAGACGATCGTAGAGATGCTGGATGTAGTCCTGTGGAATGGCATGCCATGCCATTTCCACCTGGCGCCTCAGTTGGACCAGCGTTCGTGCTGGACGTGCAGACCGCGTGAGAATATGCTTCATCCAGTCCCAAACATGCTCAATAGGGGACAGATCTGGAGATCTTGCTGGCCAGGGTAGTTGACTTACACCTTCTAGAGCACGTTGGGTGGCACGGGATACATGCGGACGTGCATTGTCCTGTTGGAACAGCAAGTTCCCTTGCCGGTCTAGAAATGGTAGAACGATGGATTCGATGACGGTTTGGATGTACCGTGCACTATTCAGTGTCCCCTCGACAATCACCAGTGGTGTACGGTTAGTGTAGGAGATCGCTCCCCACACCATGTTGCCGGGTGTTGGCCCTGTGTGCCTCGGTCGTATGCAGTCCTGATTGTGGCGCTCACCTGCACGGCGCCAAACACGCATACGACCATCATTGGCACCAAGGCAGAAGCGACTCTCATCGCTGAAGACGACACGTCTCCATTCGTCCCTCCATTCACGCCTGTCGCGACATCACTGGAGGCGGGCTGCATGATGTTGGGGCGTGAGCGGAAGACGGCCTAACGGTGTGCTGGACCGTAGCCCAGCTTCATGGAGACGGTTGCGAATGGTCCTCGCCGATACCCCAGGAGCAACAGTGTCCCTAATTTGCTGGGAAGTGGCGGTGTGGTCCCCTACGGTACTGCGTAGGATCCTACGGTCTTGGCGTGCATCCGTGCGTCGCTGCGGTCCGGTCCCAGGTCGACGGGCACGTGCACCTTCCGCCGACCACTGGCGACAACATCGATGTACTGTGGAGACCTCACGCCCCACGTGTTGAGCAATTCGGCGGTACGTCCACCCGGCCTCCCGCATGCCCACTATACGCCCTCGCTCAAAGTCCGTCAACTGCACATACGGTTCACGTCCACACTGTCGCGGCATGCTACCAGTGTTAAAGACTGCGATGGAGCTCCGTAGCCACGGCAAACCGGCTGACACTGACGGCGGCGGTGCACAAATGCTGCGCAGCTAGCGCCATTTGACGGCCAACACCGCAGTTCCTGGTGTGTCCGCTGTGCCGTGCGTGTGATCATTGCTTGTACAGCCCTCTCGCAGTGTCCGGAGCAAGTATGGTGGGTCCGACACACCGGTGTCAATGTGTTCTTTTTTCCATTTCCAGGAGTGTATATTGACATAAAGGTCACATTTCCTGAACGAGAAGATATAAAACATTTTAAGAGACAATAACTGAGACTTTGCAACATTTTTAATATTGGTTGCTATGTTTGACGAACATCAATCATTTATGTGAGAAGCCGTATAAATATTTTTCACTCATGTTTATGGTGACATATGGCGACACTCGACATATTTCTTACAATATTAGTTTCTTAGGCAAAATGAGCTTTATCTGCAAGCTACACAACAGCAGCTCATATTCCTAAGTGCTCGAGACCGATACGTAAGCTTAATAAGTAACATTAAGAATTACCAAATAACTTCAGAAGCACGCATCTATAACGAAACATGACTCTGGACATAATTCACATTGTTCGCGGTCGCAGTACGCACTATCCTGACTCCCTAATTCCGCCTTCGCTGCCTGATCTAGATACTTGACAATGAGATGGGGTGGCAGCAGTGCAAAGAGTACTCGTCACGAAAACTAGTTCTTCATTACGGAATACATATTCACTAGGATAAAATTTGAGCTACCACTTCTTTTCTTCGTATCATACAGAGTATATAACGTATCGTCGGCGAGAAGACAACAAAACATTCACACTGAACCATTCGGGTATTACTTCTTCAACTATTAGAGTATTCTGTTCCGTTAAAAATTTTTCGGGGTTATTGAATATGAATCAATGTCGGCAGGCCTTAACTATAATTTAAACGTGAAGTAACAAAGGAAACATTTTTGATTCAGTGTTTTAAAGAACAATTCTGCTGTGATTCTTATACATTAGGACTCGAAAAAATCTACGTTGCATAGCTGTAGGTTAGTTCTGAAATGGTGAGTGCGAACGAGTTTAGATTCAGGTATGAGATATTCTCTGTGTGCTTAGCTTCAATTACTTGCTCTGAGCATCCTCTTCAAAACAATGATAATAATGGAAAAACAGTAGAAATTTTGGCTGCGGACGATGTGACGCCCATGTACAGTAATCCATATAATCGAACCTGTGAGATCTACGCTGTTCCGTATATTTCTTCTTGAAATCGATATTTTAGTACTTACCCAATGTACCTAATCGGTAGGAGATACTGGTGACGACCACGTCCCGATCCATGAAGAAGTCTGGCCCGTACTCTGATTTGGAAGGTGAACCTCCTACGAAACCTCCTCCGTGAATCCACACCATCACCGTTCTTGGTATATCAGCATTCAGCTAAATAACACAAATAGAACACAAGAACGCCAGGATTGAAGTCAATACACAGGTAGGCAATATGTCAGTTAATTAACACTGAAATTAAAATGTTTTTCTTTGTTCTCTTACACTGCAAGTGATGCTCTCAAATACTTTCAACTGTCATTCTTAGGAAACTGTACTATGGGACTTTCAGCAACTACAATACGTAAAAAATAAAGGTTCATATTATGGTTCGCCGACAGCATCATGGAACGTTGATAACTTCCTCTGTATACCGTCGCCCAAACGCATCTAATTAAATCAGTGAGTGTGAGACTTACTAATGAAAGCAACGCATAACTAGAACTTGCTTATACTAGATTTAAATGTGCGCAGCTACATCCGGGAAGCGTAGGCATGTAAAATGTGGAGATACGAGGGCAGGACGCTTCCATTACTGAAATCCGCAACGTGGCTCATCCGAAAGATAGTAGTTTACGAGTTGAGGTCGTGCGATCCGCCATCACAAGACAATTCAAATCGCTTATTCCTATCGTGTGAGCGGTATCGCGAACAGCATTTTCATTTACGCATTTTGAAACAGAAATTTCCGACTACCACCAGCACCAACTTCCACCAGAAAATACAACTTACGGAATTTTCATGGACTGTTAAATAGTTTGTAACGTACTCATATAGCTGAGTGTATTGCCAAGGAGAGCTTCTGAACTGTGTGCTTGGCCGACAGGTGATAAAACTATTGTATGTACTTACACCCTTAGCTGCTTACGGCGTTGACATAAGTCAACAGGGACAGATGAAAATGTGTGCCCCGACCGGGACTCGAACCCGGGATCTCCTTACTTACATGGCAGACGTACGTCTGAGCCACCGAGGACACAGAGGATAGCGTGACTGCAGGGATTTATCTCTGGCACGCCTCCCGTGAAACCCACATTCTCAAAATATTGTTCCCCACTACATTAGTAGTGCCCCTGACTACTATACTCATTACTCGCGGCACGTTGCCGATTCCCGTAAGAGTTCGGGCACTGTTTGTGCATTCGCACAGAAGAAGAAGATGGTCAAGTGGCCAGTGAGCCTTAACTATATATATATATATATATATATATATATATATATATATATATATAAGATGGTATCTGTTCTTTCGGACATGTCCGAAAGAACAGATACCATCTTAGTATATACGTTGTATGCATTGTTTAATCTTACCTCATAGGAATTATTGTCACCTTACCAATTTAGAAAATTTTTTGTACAAGCAGGTTGCTATTCACTCGTTTTCATTCGTTCCATGATGTACTTACAGAACTTTTAGCCACCAGGAGTCTCATTTTTTACGATAAGGTGTGGAGTGCACCAAGTTCAAGAAAGTACGCTGTTTTTCTCATACGGTTTTTATATGTGACACGTTTAAACTACCTATTTGGCTCGGATTCTGAACTGGAAACTGTCGTGGACAGCAGTCAACTTTTTGGACCACCAGACCACATGTTCCTTTCTGTTCCTTTCATTACCATCAGAGGCTCTCTCGAGAATTTGATCAATAATAGACCCCGATTTGTTACTGGTAACGGAAAGGAAAGGAGACATTGCCAGTTTCAAGCTTCAGGTAGTTCCATAAAAGAGCACGGGCAGCTTAGTCGCTACAAAGCTCCCCACCAACGACACGTGTACGTTTTCAAGCCCCTGATCGTCACGTATTTTAAATTGTAATTGCTATTTAATTCTGTTGCCACAGTTGCCTTCGGCTGGAGCGAAACAGAGGATGGATTACCTCTGGCGTGTAGACGTTGAGGTAGAGGCAGTCTTCATCGCCGACAACGTCCCCAGCGTCGCCCACCTGCAGACACTGGGGCGCTTCCTCCGTGGCGTTCCTGACGTCATCCCAGCTGGCTGCCGGCTGTGGCTCCTGAGGTGACAGACACGGTCTGTTGAGACTACGCTGCGCTCAGTCTAGCCCAGGAATGCTTTCTGGTGTAAAACATGTCAACAATAAAGTTAGAGACGCATTAACATATCAACACCTTAAACGTACCTGTGTAAGTACGATCTCAGAAACGAAACTGTACCGATATGATGATGCATCTCTAGCAGAGCTGTCAAAGCCGCCCACGCAAACCCATCGTAAACTACTTTCCGTAATTTTAAACATATTTTATTATGTTAGAAGTAGGTTCAATAAACTTGATATACAGCGAAAGCGATTGTCCCGTGAGATTTGATTCATGAACTACATGGGTTACACTTTTAACGCAGTGATTAGCGAAGAAACTAAAGACTTTCTAGGATTTGTTTTAGGGAGTTTCATTTGTGGTAGTATAATAAAGGAATATGCAGTATTTAAATAAGACCTAGCTGCAGTGGTCATGCGTTACCTGATGCTTGACCGGTGCACGAGGTAACCACTGGTTTAGTCACAGAAAATACCTGACTGATACCAGATGAGACTAAAATAAGTGACTTTACGGATAATAAACGAAAAATATTGGTGCTATCTTGTTTATTCCAAAAAGATATCGTTCAGTAAGCTATAACTCATAAGCTTCACATGCATCATCAAGAATAATAAATTATAGACGAGAAAGTTGCTGTTTATAATGCCTCCTAATATGTTGTTGGACTTGTAAGTGTCTACTGCGCTGCAGTCTATAAGCCTATCAGTACATTTGCCACATTAACTCTATGACAACTTGTCACGAGGTTCAACAAATACAAACATTATTTTTCCGTGAAAAATAACATTCAGACCCCAAAATAACTGCAGTACAGTTTACGGTTCAAACTCTTTCGCCTAACAAGAAATAAAGTCCCCAAGTTTGAAATTATTTGAGAGTATGCGCCAGCAACACACGCAAATATCACATGTTCACATCTCAACACTGAATTATTTTGGTCCACTGGAGAGACGACTTACTGCTGCACATACGTACTGTCTGTCCCACGCCTCAGTCCCGTCTGCCGAACGAAAGCGAAGTATTTGTAAGTCCTGCACCAAGATGGCTGGAGCTATTTGACCACTCGCATTCATGTGAATAAAGCGTACACATTTCTGACTTCAGAAGCATACTTAAAGACTGTAAATTTAAAGTTATATACTTTTAGTATACATCAGTTAACACGTAAATTTTCTCAACTTTCTAGTGATCAAAGAGTTTGCTCTAATCTAAATAGTTTGCTCGTAAATAATGATTTTGAGCAGGTAAACACTACTTTGCACTGATCTATTACTAATAAATGTAAACAATTAAAGCAACGTATTCTCGTGCATCCCTGACCATGTCTACTTAGGTACTTTTTAACTTTCATATCTTATTTATGAGAAATTTCAGATTTTTGAACACGAAGTGCACATTTCAGCCTGTAATTCAAATAGATAATTTATGAAAAATGTAACATCACTGTTAGACAACGCTCAGTGAGTCCTACGTATAGACCCTTCGTTTGTGAAAATAGCTTATACTTTGTATCAAGCGCTCGTTTTAAGCCATGCACTCCTCTTAATTTTGTCTTTATACTCATATTACTGGCTTTTCTGTGACTAGTTGTGTTTAGCTTTCATTTCATTTAGTCTCATTTGATATTTGTTCTCTACGCTCCATTAGCCACGGCGGCTTTCTTTATTTTTATTTTGTTTGCACGCCGAAGTTCCGTAGGACCAAACTGAAGAGCAAATCTCCAGGGTCATGGAACATGTCAGTACATGAAATTATAAAACAAAAGTAATAACAGACAAAAATAAAATCTTTATGAACCCAAAAAAGTCGCTCTATAAGTTTAAGTAAACGCAATTAACAATACGACAAGAATCAGCTTAATTTTTTAAGGAACTCCTCGCCAGAATAGAAGCCGTGATTCCTGAGGAAACTCTTCATTTTAGATTTCAAAGCGCTTGGATTACTCTCCACGTTTCACACCAACAGCTCGGTTTTCCAGACCACGCGACCAGAGCCCGCATTCTCCTGAGCTACTCACACTGAAGAGTGTCCGCCAATCAGTTAGGGTCAAAGTGTGCTGCCATCTGCAGATGACACCACCTAGCACGTCAAGCTCTGGTCCCTGCCCAGCTTGGCCTCCACGCTCCATTAGCTGTAAAAACAAGCCGGTCTCTCGTCACAGACCGAATACGCGCACATGACTGCGTCTGTTTTAAGAGTTTCAAATCTCAATTACTAGGGCCTGCTGCCGGCCGGAGTGGCCGTGCGTTTCTAGGCGCTACAGTCTGGAGCCGAGCGACCGCTACGGTCGCAGGTTCGAATCCTGCCTCGGGCATGGATGTGTGTGATGTACTTAGGTTAATTAGGTTTAATTAGTTCTAAGTTCTAGGCGACTGATGACCTCCGAAGTTAAGTCGCATAGTGCTCAGAGCCATTTGAACCATTTGAACTAGGGCCTGCCGTCTAAACACGAGGGCTAAATTTGGCTAAAACTACCTGTAAGTACAACGATTAACAACTCTCTTAGTAATAGTAATCAACCACGGAAGATTTATTCTTGAATTTTTGTTTGTTTGAACAGATTCTGTTGTAATGGTGAATTTCCCACCGCACAACCATCAGGCCCCTCGGGATCTAGTTGTCTACATTTTTAATGGTAATGGCCTTAAAAGTATGAAGACTGACCTGAACACTGTCCTCTACGACGACCATGTGGACATTTTAGTTGTCTCAGAAACCCGCTTGAAAACGACCGACGATTTTCGTCTCTACAACATGGTTTGCTATCGCACTGACGCACTCAATCACCGAGGTGGGGGCACGACAATATTCTTACATAACACACTCGTCCACAATCACGAAGTTCTCCAACCACTGGAACATATAGAGGCTACGGCGATCACTGTTTCTACCCGCCTTGGTGCTATAGCTTTTGCTTTGGCGTACTTGAGCCATAATCTACCGCTTCTTGAAGTGAACCTCTGTACCCTGACATCATTTGATGAAATCATTGTTGGAGCAGATCTCAACGTCAACCATACAGCTTGGCATTCTTGCATTTGATAATTCCAGGGGCAGACTCCTCCTTGATCTGGAAGATACTTTGGCGCTGTCGGCCTATGGCCCACACGTTTCCACACGCTGAATGCCAGCCGGGCGTTCTGGATGTGACCATTTTCAAGATTACTGCAGTGCAGTTTCCGTTGGAAACACTCCATGAACTGGCGTCTGATCACGACCCTGTGCTACTGCATTTTATTGACATCATTCTGTCTTCAGACATCCGTTCCATCTTGACCATCACGGATTGGGACAAATTTTCCAGGATCTTCAACATCACTAGCAACATGTCGACCTACAACGCCTGCCACTCTAGCTGGTGCTGTTGATTACCTAGCAACAAAAACCCACAAGGCGATGATGAGCGGTACATCCATTGTCCCAACGAGTTTAACCCCTGCAGATAACTTGTCTCCCCTATTGTGTGAACTCAAAATCCAGAAGAACTGCTACTACAAGCGGTGGAAGCAGTTTCGTAATCTTCAGGATAAGCATTGCATGGAGCATCTCCAGCGTGAATTCTGCCACTGGCCTGCCGATTGGAAGACAGAATATTGGGAAGATAAGATGTCTGCCTTCCACCTCCAACATAAATCCGAATAGGCCTTTGTCTGGGCCCTATGGCGCACTGCAGTAAAGACCAACCATGCCATCCACATAGTGGATGGCTTAACTTGTGATGCTCTCTTTGCATTTGAGGCCCAGAACCAATTACTCATCCAAGACCTCACGCCTGATGAATTCCAAGATGAACCCAATGTTCTGGCAGCCGTTGCCACTTTCTGAAAAAGACCACCTTTGACTGCCCCTGACCTTACCTCCCTGGCAGAAATCCAACAGATCCTCCATCGGAAGCGTGGGCATTTGGCTCCAAGCATCTTAAACAAACACCGTCACCAGGTTCCACGCAAGTCACTGGTCTCATTTACCAGCATCCTGAACCGCTTTCTCACAACTGGCCTTTTTCCCCACAGTGGAAGGAGGCCAAATTGATTGCTATCTCCAAGCCCTCGAAGCAGCCTACGACTCAACAGGTCCATTAGCCTTCTGAATATCATGGCGAAGGTTCTAGAATCTTCGATCCTCCACTGCATTTCCCATCCTCTGGCTCCAGCTGGGACACTCTGTCTGGAACAGTTTGCATTCGCTTTCCACCTGTTGGCCGAGCTCTAAGTCCTCAGGATCACAGAACATGGCACCAATGGCTTTAAGTCGATCATGTTGACGTCAACAGTTTTCCTGGATCTGCAAAACGCATATGACAATATTTGGCAGGACAATCTTGAGTACATAATGCTGACACAGACGACCATCCCCGCCATCTATGTGAAGATCGTGGATAATTTCCTCCACAATAGGACTTTCTTGGTTGCTCAGCAAGGTCAACGCTCTGTGTTGTCTCCCATCCCCTTTAACATTTATGTTAACGATATGCCAGTCCACCCACATCGCCACTGGGCGCAATACATCGATGATACGGCGCTCTATACCACCAGTCTCAACACAGACCAGCTTATTGCTTGTCTTCAGAGGCAGGTGGACCCGTCAGTTACCTGGCGTCGTTCAAACAAGATTGCCCTCAATGCCGCCAAAACTACAGCAGTCTGCTTCACTAAACGGCGTCCCATGCTCCGCCACAAAATCACTATCACAGGCGTCCAGGTCCAATGGTCCTCTGATACCAAATATCTACGTGTCGAGATGGATAAGAAAACTGTTCTTCCATTAACATGCAGAATACGTCGCCCAAAAATGACACAAGCTGATAAAAGCATTGTACCCAGTGTTAGCCAGCAGGGAACTGAACCCTGACACCAACCTCCAGCTGCACCAGATGGTTGTCCATCCTTCGGTCACCTACATTCCCCTCCTCTCACGACGGTAGTTACCACCCATGAGGAAACGGGCATGGTCACTTTGAAGCCATCCATGCGAGAGAAGTCAAGGTGTCTCTATACCACAGTGGAAGCCTAATGTGACACGGTCGCTGGCTCAAAAATCATTGGCACCACAGGTCCACAGCACTGGCACCGCCACCCTGTTCCTCTCACCATCCTTGAGGAATCCGATTCTGACCATGGTTAACGATAGACCCGTTACGACCTCTAATGAATCGTCAGTGGTGAACTTACCACTCGAAAGGTGTCGACCATCGTAAACCACCACTGTGGGTTATGTTACCGATTGCCTGCCGCTTGAACTTGCAATGTCGGAGGGTGGTATAGGACTTCAAGTCGCATTGCCACACCTTCAATATGCATTCCTGTGATGTCTTTGGAATGATACAATTGTAGAATAGAACATTTTACGATCAACCAAGTCAGTAAGACCGTGATCCACCGGTGATGCTGTATCCCAACCTCTCACACACACACACACACACACACACACACACACACACACAAAGAAAATTACAGCGGATCGTACAAACTGGAAAATCATAGCAGCAAAAGGACTAGCTGGAGGGGCAAGTAAATTAGTAAATTACGTACTGCATCCACGCCACCTGCATCTCGTATCGACACAGTGAGCAGAAACCGTCAAAAATCACTTAAACTTAGAACCCTTTGGTCGAATAGTTTATTCGTGCAAGCACCCGCTTGTTGATTTTTCAGGTAGCACAATAGTGTAACGGAGTAGTAGCCTCAAGAATTCCATCGCTGAGCGAGCTGTGAAGGTGACAGCTTAGTGAATTATGTACACTGTTGCCACATAAACCATGTCTCGATAGTCGTCTGTAATAGCTTCCTTATGATGCTACTTGGGCGAAATGATGCTCAACGAATGAAACTGTGACAACGCTGCGCCTTTTTAAGGTGACGGATAGAGCGAAAGGCTGCTCCCCTTAGGCAGAAGATACATAAGGTGTAGGAGAACTCAGATACTTCTCACAGGCGACGAAAAATATTCATATCTGGGTGTGCATTTGAGAGTACCGTGGCAGTATATGCACGAGCACCAACAGTAGCTTGACTGTCGGATGCACCCAGTACCAAACGAATATCGGTTTATTCATCGTTTGTGCACACCATCGGGAAGCCGCCCTAAATGAACTTGATAGGAGCAATTATGGTTGTGCACAGCGCCATTAGTAGACAAATGCATGTATTTTAATGGTGGTGGTGATGGTGGTTAGTGTTTAACGTCCCGTCGACAACGAGGTCATTAGAGACGGAGCGCAAGCTCGGGTTAGGGAAGGATTGGGAAGGAAATCGGCCGTGCCCTTTCAAAGGAACCATCCCGGCATTTGCCTGAAACGATTTAGGGAAATCACGGAAAACCTAAATCAGGATGGCCGGAGACGGGATTGAACCGTCGTCCTCCCGAATGCGAGTCCAGTGTGATAACCACTGCGCCACCTCGCTCGGTGTATTTTAATGAATACCACTATCATGTGATAGGGTACTCTTACGTTCCGAAATGATGTCCTGCTTACACAGGACGTGAAATGGGGAAGAAACGTCCAAAGAATTAGAAAGGGAACCTGACTTGGATTCCAACCCCAGCTCCATGGTGGACATGGATTTGATGTCTCACCAGTTTACACAGTGAGCTACGATGCTGATACGGCAGTGCTGGGTGATACACGTTCCCCTGTAGATTCCGATGCATTACACAATCTGACAGTGTTCCCAGCTCCCTGTTTTCGTACGTAGTATTCAAAGTGCGCCCGATGTGATTTTGCTGGGCAAACTTTTGCCTTGAATCGAGGTGAGGAATCACTTGCCGACGTCGGAGGGCAGCAATTTTTCGTCACTCTGTATAATTCATCCCTTTGCACAAGCAGTTCAGATATGTCTCCCCGTTTGCAGGAGGGGTCCGTGTTCTGTAATTTCCTGATGGTGGATTCTCCATTTACTGTGACTTGAAAAGACTGAAAGGGGTAAGGTATCGCTTTCCTGCCACCGTTATGAAACACATTATGAAGTCTATTTATAAGAGAAAAACGAATAAAGTTTTGTGTTGATGCCTTTAGCAGTGAGAACGTATTGGAAGTTACCTTATGGGAAATCTGATTACAAGATGGTGCGGCGGCATCGATTGAGACGGACTAAGAGCGACTGGGACTTCATAGCTTCGCTATTCAAATTTTTGTTTTGAGCAGCTCTTCCACCACCTGCTCTGGACAACAACTCAAGCGAGGGGGTGTCTTTGATGAACAACCCCCGCCTGTTACCTTTTACAAGCCAAACGCAAGTACTTCCAGCGGTTGGAAAGCCATGGCCGTAGAGTGGCGAAAGCAGCGAACGCCCCAGATGCCAGATTGACGGCATAACGGCCAAAACGTTTTGTCGCAACTGTAGAATTAAAGAAATGTGCCACCGATGTTGAACTTAATGGGTCGGAAGTAAAAAGGTGGGACAGTTACGTGAGGTGACTAGCAGTACTGTTAAGTTACAATTATTGCGATTAATTTGTTATTGCAAATCGATAATACAAGGATAAGGCATCTTTAATTAATTAGTTCTGATGAAAGAATTCGCTATGCGCCACGCATTCATTTCTCCAATTGCCAATATGACACTAATTTGTGTATCTACTTTATCTCTATTTTAAGAGAGTATGGCTGGTGTAGTCTTTCACACCAATTTTTAAAACCTAGTGCTTCGGCACCACTCTTCCGTTTTTACGAACGAAAGTTCGTATTGTTGTGTCGCAGATGCACAACGTTTCGACTACGGAACAAGCTGATAACATGACGAATGCTGATGGACTCTTCCCGCACTACCCCGTCTATCTCGTTGTTTCTCTTCTGTATTTCCATGTTCGTGCTCACGCCTAGGTTCCCGCTACTTCTTAAGCAGATCAGTAGTAGGATCCCAGGGTTTCTTAAGGCGATATTCCTAATCATGATTGATAGGCTTTCCGTTCATTTCAGTTTCAGAGGTTTGTATTACCATGAAATGACAAGGTTCGGAGGTTTGATTACTATCGATGAAGTGTCCTGAACGGATCTCGGAATGCCTGACCTACCGACGGTGCTCAGAGATATATATCATGTGATCAAAAGTATCAGGACAAACCGAAAAACAAACATTTTTTCATATTAGGTGCAGTTTGCTGGCACCTACTACCGGGTACTCCGTATCAGCGACTTCAGTAGTCATTAGACATCGTGAGAGAGCAGAATGTAGCGCTCCGCAGAACTCACGGACTTCGAACAAGGTCAGGTGATTGGGTGTCACTTGTGTTATACGTCTGTACGCGACATTTCCACACTCCTAAACATCCCTAAGTCCACTATTTCCTATGTGATACTGGATTCGTGAAGGGACACGTACGGCACAAAAGCATACTGGCCGACCTCGTCTGTTGACTGAGAGAGACCGCCGACAGTTGAAGAGGGTTGTAATGTGTAATAGGCAGAGATCTATCCAGACCATCACACAAGAATTCTAAACTGCATCAGGATCCACTGCAAGTACTATGACACTTAGCGGGAGGTGAGAAAACTTGGATTTCGTGGTCGAGCGGCTGTTCATAAGCCACACATCACGCTGGTAGATGCCAAACGACGCCTCTCTAGGTGTAAGGAGCGTAAACATTGGACGATTATACAGTGGAAAAACGTTGTGTGGAGCGAAGAATCACGGGACACAATGTGGCGATCCGATGGCGGGGTGCGCGTACGGCGAACGCCCGGTGAACGAACAGCTGCCAGCGTGTGTATTGCCAACAGTAAAATTCGGAGTGGGTGGTGTTATGGTGTGGTTGTGTTTTTTTATGGAGGGGCTTGCACTCCTGGTTGTTTTGCATAACACTATCACAGCACAGGTATACATTGATGTTTTAAGCCCCTTCTTGCTTCCCACTGTGGAAGAGAAATTTGGGGATGGCGATTGCATCTTTCAACACGATCGAGCACCTGTTCATAACACACGGCCTGTGGCAGAGTGGTTACACGTCAAGAACATACCTGTAATGGACTGACCTGCACAGAGTCCTGACCTGAATCCTATAGAACACCTTTGGGTTCTAGAACGCTGACTTCGCACCAGACCTTACCGACCGACGCCAATACCTCTCTTCAGTGCAGCACCCCGTGAATAACGGTCTGCCATTCCCCAAGAAAGCTTGAAGCATCAGATTGAAGTGGCCTGCGAAAGCGGAAGCTGTCATGAAGGCTGAGGGTGGGCCAACACCATATTGAATTCCAGCTTTACCAATAGATGGCGGCACGAACTTGTAAGTCATTTTCATCCAGGTGTCCGGATACTTTTGATCACATAGTGTAAGTAGAGGCCTCTCTAGTCTCGTGGTACCAGTGGATCAGTGCCTCTGAAAATTACGCTCCGCTCTCAAATGATGATCTGTCCACTCGAATGAGTTTTTCCTTACAATAGTAACAGTTCGAAATGTGATAGCTGTCAAGACAGATTTGATGCCCACTGTTCTTCTAACAAAGTTTTTCACCTATACCCAGCTGCATACAAACGAAATTTGAAGTATGGAGTTGTCTGAGGAGAGCTTCGAAATTTGAAGTATGGAGTTGTCTGAGGAGAGCTAATGTTTCAGCTTCAAAAGTATACTGATGTAGAGATTTCCTTTTAGATTTCATACTCGTACGACGAATATGGGTGTTCATTTCATATTCATTGCAACGTAGCAGTACACAGTGGCGTCCCAGTTCATCATACATGGCGCTTATCGTTTTGGTGTGGGCTGTCAGAGTTTGTCATCGAGGTAGCGTAACAGATGTAATAGGACTCATCTGGAACCGCTACTTTTAGCCACTGAGCAATGCAGTGATACCATTAGATTATTTGTGGTTTCTGTTTCAGTCACTAAGGGTGTGTTTATGCTAGCGCCTTACTACTTGCTGCACTGACGAAACAATCTCACTGAGTGTTTCCGGCTTACTTAACCTTTTCACCCAGCTGCTCACTACGATCCTCTCTATGCAATGATACCAACTCGGTTCATGTTGCGCACCATGACCATAGCCGCATGTTTTGAAAGTTGAACCATGGCTGGCTTCTTCAAGGTCAGTCCACGAGTCCTGTGTTGTAGCACTGTGTGAACAGCTTTAGGTTAACTGCCGCCAGTGAGCAGCAAGCAGCAAGCAGCAAAGTTGCGGCATAACTGTATCATGGCTTCTGGCGAGTAGCGACATGTGATGTGCGGGCAGCGAGGCTCCCTCATAAAAGTACCCTTTACAAGTGGTGTCGAACCAGCGCAACACACAGTTCGATAACCGCTGCAGCACCCACTTAACAGTGTGGGAAAAACTGTAGAGTCTACAATGAGCTCGCGAACAAGGAGATGTTTGTTGTATGCAGTGGGAACATTGCGTGGTCCAGTGAACTCTCGTCACCCCGTAAGTCCCGTAGATTCACTGATTCCACATATGAACTGGTGTCACAGTAGGACGATATACATAAAATAAAATGTCAGTGATTGACATAGTCATTTCCTGGAGATTGATTACTTTGCTCAATTTGGAAACCCCCAGATGTGAAAGTGCAGCTTCTGGCGTCAGTGTCTGAAATAAGTAACTGCATTTGACCGTTTTTTTGTTGGGTGATTTGGGTGTAACAATGACCTTACTGTTTATACAAAAGTAATCGTTCAGTTCATAAGGGGCAATCTTTCTGGAACTTGCAGTTTGCCCAAAGATTAGTGTACAGCTGCTTGGTGCGTTGTTTCTCTTATTCTGTGGAGGTAGTTGCAGCAACAATGAACAATAATTACGCAACACGAGCGTCGCCAGTGAATGTTAGTGGTGAACGGATAGATGGAGGCCAAGTACGATTCTGGGTGGTTACTGTAAGTGACTGGCACTGGTAGACTTGGATCCTCCATTATGTTTGTAAAAAGAAAATTGTTCAGAAAATCTATTTTCGCCAGTTTTTCTTTAGAGCACATACTGGAGATCACATACATGTATCTGTAATTATTAATGCCATTTAATCTGTTAACTTTTATCTAAAAATAGGATTTTTACCATACGTTGAAAATCCCTGGCGAAGGCAAATTTCAACCGGTCTTTGAATTAATATCAGTGACTGCACAATTACACTCTTACTTCATTCAGTGCTCGAGTCTTATCTACTTGTATGATAAAGTGCCAGTAATATGAAAGAAGTGGTGAACTGACAATAAAATATCATGGATGAACGAAGCCCATCTTTGAAATGTTAAAGTTACAGTTTGGCGACAAAAAACGTCGTAGAAGAGACATGAAACAAAGAAAAATCGCCTGCTATTAAGCGGATAATGGAGGCATAAAAAGCTTTTCCAAACTTCTACCATTTACTTTACCTTAAAACTTACATATTCCTTTTTACAACCTGATAACTTTCGCTCAAATATGGTCATTTTCAGATCAATGAAGTTCCTTAAACAGGTCATTCTATCCACAAGGAACTACAGAAGACAGTTTTCTGACGCATAGTACCATGTGGGTAAGAAGGAACGGATACTACACATCTACCATATTCTGATACGTAGTTCGATACTGAAATGAATTGTTACTTACACAATTACACAGTACAACACTGTTAAAGGGTCACTTTTCGAACACCCTTAATTGTCTCAAATTACGACGGAAAAGTTTGAAATTTGACTCAATGTACCTATAACCTTTGTTTGCAACTATGAAAAAGTATGGCGCCCTGCGACGTCTCCATCGGGCGCAGCTACGCTCCAAACTGAAAGGTGTCGACACATGCGAGAAAAAAAGGGGCAGACCTGAGAAGTTCATGTGAGGTGTTAGGTGGTTTAATGGCATCACATTGACACCAAGTTACACCACAATTCCGCCTAACGCCGCCTGTGTTCATGTCACACGATGGGATCGTCGTCACACTCGTTCATAGCCAGTTTTCAACAGCTCTTTTGACGTCTCTGCGATGGAGGTCAGAATTGCGACACCCAGAGTTGAAAGCACGCTGTTTCGTTATGGGTGGCCGAAAAAAAAAAAAATATTTCAGGCACATCACCGCTGGCAATCGACATGAAAAGGCCTCAGGAGGTGGCATAAATAGCACCAATGCAACGACCCCTTCTCACACATTTCGCTGTCGGAAACTAAGATTCGTAGTGCGATTAGCAACAGGACAGATAAAATGTAGGTAAGAGTGTCTGACGACGTTTCCGTCGCGTGACATAACACTGAGCAGAATTGCGGTGAAATTTGGTGTCAATGTAATATCATTAACCCACCTCACCTGTGTTTTGACTTTTATACAGGAAGTTTGTAGACACCTTGAGTCAAATTTCAAATTTCTACGTTGCAATGGGAGACAGTTACGGGATTTCCAGAGAGTGACACTTTATTTGTTCAAATGGCTCTGAGCACTACGGGACTCAACATCTATGGTCATCAGTCCCCTAGAACTTAGAACTAATTAAACCTAACTAACCTAAGGACATCACACACATCCATGCCCGAGACAGGATTCGATCCTGCGACCGTAGCAGTCGCGCGGCTCCGGACTGAGCGCCTAGAACCGCTAGACCACCGCGGCCGGCTCACACTTTATTTGTATTGCGCAGTGTACACAGATCTGAAGACTTTAAATCCAACCATCTCTCCGCCAACCTTAAGCATTTATCTAATAGGGATCGCTAAGATCTATACGTCACTATTGGAACAACTCAACCGTCATCCCTGTTAAATACTCTTCAGGAATTCTGTTGCTGTTCTGATACACAGGTCGGTGACAGAACTCTGGGAATCGGTTTTCTCGACCCAATGTCTCTTATAGGCTATTGTTCGAAAGCAGGAATGCATCCCGACGTTGGGAACTAAAGACGAAATGTCACTGGTCCGTACGGCAATCGGAGAAGATTTAGGGGGCGTTTAGTTGCTCAACATGTCTTCATCAGATGGATAGTGGTAGAATTAGCGATAATATAGCGAACGGTATTTACATAAATGTATTACGGTGATTCGATCGATGGAGATGTTGTGACGATCTGATTTTCCTGTTTTCTTCGTAGCCCCTACATTTTGTCGATGCCAAAGTGAATATAGATATTACATCTTGACACTCTGGCAACCATCTCACTCTGTGACAACAAACTGGACTTCTATATTCTTGTTATAAGGGCGATAACGTTCTTGTTCGTAAATCGAAGTTCGTTACATTGCCGTGCAAAGAAAATCATATAGCTGTGCACTTCTTATCGGCATGATGCTCCAACGCCGATTCGAACGATCGTATTTGGAATTAACTAGAGTAGCAGTTGCGGGTCGGTTCTGTTCATCTAAAGGCAAACAGCAGTTATACACCAGGAATCCGGATGAAGAAGTTATTGGAAACACGTGCTGTTGCCCATACGATTTGGTTTTTTAGAAATGAGTAGGTTTGTTATTTCATAGTACCTGGTTTTTCCCACCAGAGGACGAAGAAAGCAAGGCGGAAAATGAAGAATAAAAGTTAAACAGCATGAATTTGTATGTAGACTGGAACAAAAAATATCTCGGGGAGACAACGAAAGGAACCCGTTTCCTTCTAGTTGAGGAACTCACCGCAAATCGCAATGGCCCCACTGGCGGAGCAGCGTAGGGCAGGCCCTGGAAGTTCCAGTAGGGCGTGCCGCGGACGCTGGTCGTCCTGTAGCCCCGCACCAGACCTCCAGACACCCGCACAGTGGCGTAGTCGGCCTCCTGCAGAGACACAGGGAAAGGTGTGTGAGGGATCTCACTCTTGTGGCAAACCAAATCAGTCATTTATTGTATAGGCTAGTTGCAGATGTGCCATACACTGTTTCGCTTCCACCGGTCAATCGAATTACCGTGCCTGCTATACTTCATCTGAGCAGTGAAATAGGTAACATCTATTCAAATCCAATACAATAACTGTTCTTTAACTATAACACGAAAATCGTATCATTTGTGCGCTGTCTCAGTTTGAAACTCTCTGCGGCTCATTAACAGACCATTGGTCACATTAGTGCAGCAGCATTTTACGCACAGCCTCAAAATAATAGCACCCACTGCTCTTCTCACAGATGAACACCCTGAGTCAACGTAGCTGCATCCCATGTGGTAAGTAAAACCGAGCATATGAAAGGATGAAATGAATCTATAGTACTCATGTTCACGTGCCCATAACAGATAGGTAGCAAATATGTAATATAAACGTTTCTATACCTTCAACGACCTGGAATGTTTCGTTGCCAACTTAGGAACGTTTACTTGACATTCACGGGCTAGAGTAGTTAATTAAAGTTGATTGGTCCATTGGGGCTGAGTTTGAGTTGTTTGGAAGGGTATCTCGTTAGAGAAACAGTGGCCCAGGTTTCCCATTTTTTGCGATATATGTTAGAGTATAATTATTGTTCGGCTCTACTTTACTTACCTTAAACGAGGACTCGCCTTTGATGTTAGATATTGAATGGACTCATTAACGTCTCGGATGAATTTCTAATCTTACTAGACGTTACAACAGTTATTTCTTCAAAAGGGACTCCCTATCTTAGCCTGTCATTTTTCGAACAGTTGCCTTATTGAGAATTTATATAGGGAGAACGGGAGAGGGGGAGGGGGGGAGAGAACGTGTAAAACAGAAAAAAATGGTTTAAATGGCTCTGAGCACTATGGGACAGAACTTCTGAGGTCATCAGTCCTCTAGAACTTAGAACTACTTAAACCTAACTAACCAAAGGACATCACACACATCCATGCCCGAGGCAGGATTCGAACCTGCAACGGTAGTAGTCGCGCGGTTCCAGACTGTAGCGGCTAGAACCGCTCGGCCTCCCCAGCCGGCAGAACAGAAAAAGTGAAGAGGAATTACAAGATCTGTCGAATGAAAGCAACGGTTTACTGTTCTCATAATATGGATTATACGTAAAGCAAAAAATGTAATAGAGTACTGAGGCACAGCAAAAGTGAAATTATCTATTAACATGACATCAAAGTTGGGGAACACGTATTTGATGATGTATACGAATTCTGTTGCCTTGGAAACAAAAAATAATGCTAGATGGATGATGGTGTAAGACGCAGTGTAGCACAGTGAACGAGGGCATTCATGTCCAAGAGAAATGTACGAGTATGTAACAAAGACTCTAATTTGAAATATAATTTTGTTTCAATAGACTCCAGGAGTACAGAAATTCATGGCAATCAGTTATGGGCTTTGGGAAACCTGGAAGGAAATGAAACCGAACCGTCCGAGATGTGAAGCAACGAGGGGATGCTGAAAACAAAGACCTCACAGCAGAATCGAGAGAACAAATATAAGCGAAAAAGTCTAGAGGAAGAGATATGATGATTTAATATGCGTCAAGACTTCGGGGAATGCGAGAGGGAAACGTAGAGAGCAAAAACTGGAAGGTGAGACGCAGACTGGAATATATACAGTCAATAACTGAGGACATCGGATGTAAGACCTTTCTGAGACAAAGAGATTAGCATAAGAGAAGAAATAGTGGCCGGCCGCTTCAAGCCAGTCAGATGTTTATTGTTTTTTATTTCACAAAAATGTAATGGAAGTAGTCACTCCTGGCGGATATCAATGAATTTACCCTTTTCCAAAATTCTTTTCGAACTGAACAAACAACTAAAGTAGCATGGTACGTTTCTATTGTCAAATGGAGAAATATTCTGTACCGCTGCCGAAAGTGGCTGTTTTATATAAACGTGTGCATGCTGACACACCCTTATATTTGAGAATATGGATGTAACTTAAAGTGCAGACACATAGAACTAATGTTCCTCCTGTGATCTGTACAACAATATCTTGTTTTTGTGCCTGCCCGGCTAGCCGCGAGGTCTAACGCGCTTCTTCACGAGCGGGAAGGCATGCCGGTCCCCGACACGAATTCGCCCGATGGATTAGTGTCGAGGTCCGGTGTGCCGGCCATCCTGTGGATGGTTTTTAAGGCGGTTTTCCATATACCTCAGAGAATGCGGGCTGGTTCCCCTTATTCCGCCTCATTTACACTATGTCGGTGATTGCTGCGCGAACACTTTCTCCACGTACGCGTACACCATAATTACTCTACCACGCAAACATTTGGGGCTACACTCGTCTGGTATGAGACGTTCACGGGATTGGGGAGGTGTGTCCACTGGGGGCCGACACTCTCAATAACTCTGGGTTTGTGGGTCGGCAGTGGGGTGGGTGGACTGCTGTGGTCTGTTATGGGGTTGTGAACCACTGTGTGCTACGGCGGCATGAAGCCTCTCCGTCGTTTCTAAGTCCTCGGTTTAGTACATACAATACACACACAATATCTTGTTTACCGTCTCGATCATTATTTGTTTTTTTATTATTGATTACCGGAATCGATCTTGACAGCATATCATCTTCGGTTCTCAATGCACGGAACAACTGCACTTCTGCACTTTGGTCGTATTAACATTTATTTATTTATTTCTTTCTTGCTGGAAGAAGACAGAAAAGAAGTACATGAAATATATTTTCAGTTGCGGACATGGGAAACCATTAGCTGCATAATGGAATGAAGAGAATGAAAATTTTTGCCAGACCAGGACTCGAACTCGAATTTCCCGTTTATCGCGAGAGGATGCTTTCCCACGCGAGTATCCCAGCACAAATCATGGCTAGACCCAAACTTTCATATGTCTTCAGCCGAATGTCTACGAACTGTACTCGTACATCCGCTATGTATATTCCCGTACAGAAAAGACATTCTACTTGAAAGTCGGTTGCCCGGCATCGGTGTATAATTACAATAGTGCTGTATCTATACTATTCCGAATTACGATATATTGTTCCTTTGGACATGCGTGTAGCGCCTGTGTTATTCCGAATTTCGATGCAGTTACATTTGATAGTAATTCGGAATAATACAGATATTTGGAAGTACTTGCCTCTTACGATCATACACACAGATATTTGGGTCGGGCCGTGACTCGCGGTCGGGTAGCCAAATGGTAAATCGTGCGCTCGCAATAAGCGTGAAATCCGTTCGAGTCCTGGTTCAGCATAGATTTTCATTGTCGTGATTCCATTATACCGCTGATGGTTGCCAATATTCGCAACTGTGAATACATTATTTTGAGGTATTTCATAACGGTTATAGCCGTCGCAGTGTCTGTTCCTTCGGACATACATGCTCGTACGAAGAACCATTGTATCGTAATTCGGAATAACCCAGGCACTGGATTATCGTAAAAAAGAAGCAATAAGACCAGTGCACAATTGTTCTCTGCATTGAGATCTGAAGATGATATCCAGGCAAGATCGAAACCCGTGATCAATAATAAAAATCAAATAAAGTTCCAGACAGTATACAAGACGTTGTGAGTATGTTGTATGTATTAAACCAGGGACCTCGAAGCGACGGCGAGGCTTCGTCCCGCCGTAGCACCCAGTGGTTCAAGCTAGCGAGATAGAATCCACGCATTATTAATAAAGCAGCAATTGAGATTCTGTTTTTCTTTATTATATTAAGGAAGATAACGATTTCCTGAGATATGTCGTCTATTCGATGTATTTTCCTTAGACTGACCCCGCAATAAGTGACCAAATCGTTTACTTGCATAGCGCGGTACCCGTAAAATTAGTAGGTTCAGTTGAAATACAGTCTTTCGGTACCGCATTAATTATATTTATTCTCCATGAATAAAATGCTCCCACTGTAGCCTCTTTGAGCACGTTTCCAAGTCTGCATCTGTCAACGGTTGGATGGTAGATTTTGCCTAAACAATTTTAAACTGCTGGAAATTACTTGCAAACTGGTCACTTGACACCGAATTGCTGTGAAGTACCTGCCTCTTACGATCATACACACTACAGTTATTTACTGGAAAACATTCACTATAAATTATTTCCTCAAAGTTTGCAACTGCAAATGGCGGAACACTAATTTTAACGAGAGTGAACATGTGGCAATCCACATTCTGGTTCCTTTCGTACTGTCGTCGAGAGGTAGCCCTCTTATTCATTGACAGAGACAGGTATTCATGTTCTTGTTCAAGTACGCGACAGTATGAAACGACGTAGAAGGTTGCCGTGTAGTGGTAGAGGAAGGCAGCCTGCACGATTATAGTCTTTCAACAATCTGCTTGTCGCCCGCATCTCGTGGTCGTGCGGTAGCGTTCTCGCTTCCCACGCCCGGGTTCCCGGGTTCGATTCCCGGCGGGGTCAGGGATTTTCTCTGCCTCGTGATGGCTGGGTGTTGTGTGCTGTCCTTAGGTTAGTTAGGTTTAAGTAGTTCTAAGTTCTAGGGGACTGATGACCATAGATGTTAAGTCCCATAGTGCTCAGAGCCATTTGAACCAATCTGCTTGTCGATCGCTACTGCTTTAGCGAACTCAGTCGCAGAGGCGAGTTTTAAGAGACCACATATTCATGGAGCATGACTAAGCGAAAAAGGGAAAAAACTATTAATATTTGAAAGAAGAGTAACGAGGAAGATATGGGGGACTAGTTTTAGTTAACGGAGACTGGAGGAGGAGGAGGAAAAACGAGGAAATCTACTTTCTGATGTGACAACCAACTATCCTACAGAAGATAAAGAGCAAAAGAATACAATGGGTGGGCCATGTAGTCCGTATACCAGATGGAAGACAGGCGAAGATGGCACTAGCGGCGAACCCAAACACCAAATGCCCCATTCGACGACCAAGGTAGCGCTGGATGTACGACCTGGCGAAGGACCTAGCAGCCCTGGGATTGAAGACACCAGGAGGAACCGGGCACAAAATAGGAAGGAAGGAGGCAGTTTGTGGAAGCAGCGCGTGGTCTGCAGGGCCTGTGATCGCTGAATATCTATCTATGTATCACATATTCACTTAGTTTATACGTAATTAAGTAAGTTGGTTTCACCCATTGATGAGATGTTTATCCAAATTCAGTGTGACACGGTAAATTATTGTTCTCAACTACAGTAATGACTTACCTGTGCTGTACAGAGGACGAGGCCTATAGCTACTACGTAGGCAGCACACCACATTGCGTAACGACAGTGCTCTCTTAGACGCCAGAATGTCGACTGAGTGTTTGTGGACGATATCTGCATTATCATCGTCAGAAAGCAGTGCTTCAAAATCTAGTCAAGTGTTAATACCAGTCAAGATAATCAGACACTCGCGCTTGGCGTTATCGTCAAATCGGGAGATAAGAGACAGTTATCAGCAGTCTGATGCTTTCCAACAGAACTTAATAATACAGTAATGAACTCCAATCGCTGAAACTTTACGTGACAATTATTTCGGTAGGAAGGAGTCATGACCTACATTTTACAGTGGCTTATAAATAATGTAAGAGTTGAGTCAAATTTACAAAGAAAATGGTGGTATGAGCCCACGTGAGTATAACGTCGCACCCCCTCTAGCCTTGAACGTCTCGAATATTGTTTCACACAGTCGTTTTAGCCCCTCCTGACTAAGATAGCCTACAATTGTAGTAACTGGGTCTTGATATGATGGATGCTGTGACTGAGACGGAGTTGACGTCCGGGTTGGTCCCAGACACGTTCTATGAGAGAACTATTTTGACATCTTGTTCACAAAAGCGAGTATCTCTACATTACTCACACATTTCATGTAGAAGCGTGCCACGCGTGGACGAGCATTGTCGTGTTGAAAAATGACACCACTATACTGTTGTATAGTAGGTAACATGAGGGAGCCCGTCACGCATCGTTGTGTCGTCTATCACTACCAGTCGTGTCCTAAAGTCATACCTGATGGCTCCTCACACCATGAGTTCAGGAGTAACAACACTGTGCCTCTTTAAAACATTGTAAGAATGGACCACTCTGCCGGTCGCTGCGACACACGCCAACGAACGTCATTCGTGGTGCTGCAGAACCACAATGCATCTCTGAGTAGAATGCACTACCATTCATCTACAGTCCATGCTGCTCCGCCGGCCGCTGTGACCGAGCGCTTCTAGGCACTTCAGTCTGGAGCCGTGCGACCGCTACGGTCGCAGGTTCGAATCCTGCCTCGGTCATTAATGTGTGTGTTGTCCTTAGGTTAGTTAGGTTTAAGTAGTTCTAAGTCTAGGAGACTGATGACCTCAGATGTTAAGTCCATAGTGCTTAGAGCCATTTGAACCACGCTTCTCCGTTTGTGTTGTGATGTTAACGGCAAGCTACGCTTGGGACGCGAAATCCCTAGTCCGGCGGTTGCTAGTTTCGCACTGATTCAGTGTGATGACGCAAAATGTTACGTGGCGGTCACTACGTGTTCTAGGATGGCAGATGCGGACGAGCAGGAGTTACAGTGTTCTTGGTGCATTATACAACGGTCCTCCCTCGTGATAGTCAGACGTTGTCGTCCTTATCTTGACGACAGCTGCTTCACGTTGCAAGATTCACCGCTACGGTCGCAGGTTCGAATCCTGCCTCGGGCATGGATGTTTGTGATGTCCTTAGGTTAGTTAGGTTTAACTAGTTCTAAGTTCTAGGGGACTAATGACCTCAGCAGTTGAGTCCCATAGTGCTCAGAGCCATTTGAACCATTTTTTTGCAAGATTCGATGTGCTGGCCAAATGTAGACACCACAATGAGCCACATACGATCTCTCAGGTCCTGATAAAGCTGTCCGACACGAGTGCGTGGTATCTCTGTGTCTTTCACAGCGACAACACAACACGTGACGCTGTTTACGCTTGTTACATCCCGCACGAGCTCTGGTAAAAACACTAGATACTGACATGATAATGCACTTTGGTGGCCGCTCTACCTGTCGCACAAAATTGTAGCTATAATAATCTACATACCCCCGGTGGTACGTATACGCACGAAGTCACACTAACAACCGAGGATGTCTTCTGAGTGCTTCCCTTTTATCTCAGGTAGTGTGTTAATGTTTAAAAAAAATGGTTCAAATGGCTCTGAGCACTATGGGACTTAACTTCTGAGGTCATCAGTCCCCTAGAACGTAGAACTACTTAAACCTAACTAACCTAAGGACATCACACACATCCATGCCAGAGGCAGGATTCGAACCTGCGACCGTAGCGGCCGCGCGGTTCCAGACTGAAGCACCTAGAACCCCTCGGCCACTTCGGCCGGTGTTAATATTTATTTCCGATTATGTTACGAGTATTAAACATTTCTGTATACGTAATCTGCGAAAATATGAAAGTATTGTAAGGTTTACTGGTCCTTGTACACGGTCCGCAGTCAAAATAGTAACGATAGGGTAGGAAAAGGTTGCGGGAAGTGTCTCTATGATGTGAAGCCAAAAGCGCGCCAATGGAAAACGAGGAGGCGTGAGGGAGCGTGCCAACGGAGGACAAAGTCAGAACTAGCAGATGTTCGGACAAGAAATTATTGAGTCGAATGATCGCTGAATCCACTGTTAAAGACATGCATTACTTAAACATTCCTCCATGGGATTTTTTCAATACCAGAGGAGCCATTTATAAGCCATGTATACACTGCGGTTAAAACCACATAATGTTCGACTACGATGACGCAGCTCGTCCCCTCTAGGGAATTTACTGTTTGTTTCTGCATTTTAAAACACATTGGCCAGAATTAAGTTTTATTTACTTGTGCATAGAGACTTTTGTTGACCCAAATCGTAACAACCACGACAGATTCCTAGACTGAACCCTAAAATGTACCTTTGCGTCATAATTAGAACGAAAGTCTGTCATATTTCCTTAAAAAAGACTGTAATCAGTTTGAGATATCCGAAAAAATTATTTACAATTTGAGTCTGGCTACAAAAGTTTCCAAATTTAACTACTGTATAACGCTTTAATTGAAATTGTATACACTGACAATTTAACCATTAATGTAAATGTAATTTTATTAACGCAGTTATGTTCAACAAATATATACGCTAAATGATCAAACTGTTTTTAGCAATCCATTGTTTGTTAAGTGTAGTAAGTGTATATTATTTTCCTTGACTTTGGGACACCTATGTAAGGAAAGATTGGCTCCAGATTAAGTTCCATGGTTTCTATAGACATTGCGTTACTCTGAACCAGCTACAATGTTTTCGTGACAGTGACTTTGTGCTAATTAATGTCCCACGCTTAAGTGCATAATTAAGAACGAATGTCGATCCAATAGGTTTACCATGAAATAGTTAATGAACAACGTTAATTAGTAACTGAAATTTTGATTTCGATTTCCTCGCTCAAAGAAAATATGTCCATATCGGATTAAGGACTATAATTATTTCTCACTGCAGCTCTTAACTGCAGTTACAAACGACCTAGAAGAAATTACTTACAATCCGCATTGTTTTGTATCTTAATTACAGTGTGCTCCTAAGGAAACCAAGTAACATTGAGTCTGACTGTCAAAATAGTACTTTACTGGCATGATAATGGTCAATAGTTAGTAAAATAAGAGTATACAACTTAGGAAGGCTGATTCAGCTTTGTCTGTCTACTGATCTTATGCAATATGCAACGCCTTCGAAAACCACGCACACAATTCTCATATTATTTCGCTCCTTACAAGCAAACTATTTATTCTACAAAAAAAAAAAAAAAAAAAAAAAAACAAAAAAAAAACGGGACTGTTTTTTTTTTTTTTTTTTTTTTTTTTTTTTTTTTTTTTTTTTTTTTTTTTTAAGGAAATTTAGCGTAGTTAAATTTTGTGCTGGATACGTTTTCGATGAAGGCCATGGTTTTCGGGTTATTCAAGAAAAACTTTTCCGAAGGTCACTTTTGTATGTTTTTATAGAATAATTCTAAAACTACTCTTCTAGCGAAACCGCACCAATTTTCGTATTCTCTCCCCCCCCCCCCCCCCCCCCAAGCGAAAACTATTAAACCCACAGAAAACATTAACAAGACCTTTTGTAAGAAATGTAATGTAGTTCAGTTTTGTACTGTGATACGTTTTCGCTGGAAGCCACGGTTTTCGAGTTGTTCAAGAAAAACGCCTTGGGGGGTTGGTTTGTAAATGTTTTTGGAATAATTCGAAAACTATTCCTCTAGCGAAAACGTATCCCAATACAAAATTTATTAACTACATCAAATTTCATACAAAAAGGTTATATTCGTTTTCGCTGTAGGACTAATATTTAAGTGTAACGAGCGAGACAATATGAAAATCCAGTATCTCAAGGCGATGCGGGTTGCATAAAATCCAGAGATAGGGGATACTTGAACACCTATGTATGAAAAGTTATAAGAAGGGGGGGCCATAGACTGTTCCCCGCTATTTATGTCGCTCAAACATTCGAAGATCTTATATTCGGTGTAAGATGAAACTTCCAAACAGAATGTAGCGAAAGTAGCCATACGTACACAGAAAACGCGCAGAAGGGCGTTGCGGTTTCTCTGCGAGTCAGCCCTTGCATAAATCTACAGCAGGTGACGCGACAGCTCTGGCGACAACAAATTGGCCGCGGCCGGGCAGCAGACGAGCTGCGCTAACAACGAACGACGCGCACGGCGCGCCGGCCGTCACACGCGTGCCTCTAATGTGGATTTACAGCGACACAGCGCGTGCCGTACAGTGCCGCCAAGCGGCGTGGGCCGTTCTTGTCAGAGCAGCCAGCGTCCGCAATTTGTCTCCATCCGGTGAGCCTGTTTGATGATCACATGATACCTGCTCGACGGGTGCATACCGAATACCAAGAGCTCTACTCGTCTCACATTATTTCAGCAAATCTTAATAGAAACTGAAATTTCATACTCTTTACAGACGTTATGCAACTGCGGGAAAAATGCTGAATGGAGGAAACTGTACTTAATAGTTCAACCAAATTAAGTGATGGAGATTTTTCTATCTGGTGAGAAATCGCTTATACGCTTATACAAGGGTCACTCATAGGTCTACTATTGCTTCACATATTTCTAGCGAACTTTCTTCTAACATACGCTGAGGTGACGAAAATCATGGGATACAGATGCGCCGGCCGCTGTGACCGAGGCGTTCTAGGTGCTTCAGTCCGGGAGCGCGCTGCTGCTACGGTTGCGGTTCGAATCCTGCCTCGGGCATGGATGTGTGTGATGTCCTTAGGGTAGTCAGGTTGAAGTAGTTCTAAATATAGGGGACTGATGATCTCAGATGTTAAGTCCCTTAGTGCTTAGAGCCATTTGAACCATTTGATGCCGATCCTCACGTACACGAATGGCGGTAATTGCTTATACAAGGTATAACAAGGCTATGCATTGGGGGAGTTGTTATCTATAGTCAGCTGATTGATGTGAAAATGTTTCCGACGTGATTGTGGTCGCACGACGGGAGTTAATAGACTCTGAATGGCGAATCACAGTTGGAGCAAGACGCATGGGACATTCCATATTTGAAATCGTTTGGACATTCAGTATTCCGGGACCCACAGTGTCACGTGTGTACCGAGAATATCAGATTTCAGGCATTACCCCTCACCACGGACAACGCAGTGGTCGAGGGCCTTCACTTAACGACCGGGAGCAGCGACGTTTGCGTAGAGTTTCCTGCTATGAGAGACAAGCATCACTGCCTGAAATAACAGCAGAAATCAATGTATTACAGGAAGAATGTACCCGTCAGGACAGTGCGGCGATGTGCCATGGCAGCAGATGAGGGGCGACAGTGCTTTTGCCAACGGCGTGACATCACCTGCAGCGCCTCTCAAACCCTCGCGACCAAATCGGATCGGCTGTAGACGACTGGAAACGTGATGACTGGGTGTTGTGTGATGTTCTTAGGTTAGTCAAGTTTAAGTAGTTCTAAGTTCTAGGGGATTGATAACCATAGATGTTAAGTCCCATAGTGCTCCGAGCCATTTGAACCATTTGAACGACTGGAAATCCGTGACCTGGTCAGTCGAGTCCAGTTGGTAGGAGCTGATGGTAGGGTTCGAGCGTGACGCAGAACCCACGAAGACACGTACCCAAATTGTTAACAAGGTACAGCGCAAGCTGCTGGTGGCTCCATAATAGTGTGAGCTGTATTGAACTGAGTGAGTCGCCTGGTCCAATTGAACCTATAATTGATGGGAAATGGTTTCTTTCGGCTCTTTGGATACCATCTGCAGCCATTCATAGACGGAATTTATATGGACGAAAGCCCGCCATGTCACTGGACAACAACTCTTCGCAGCTGGTTTGAAGAACAGTTCCAGCGAATGATTTGGCCACCCAGACCACTCGATATGAATCCCATCGAACAATTATGCGACGTAATCGGGAGGTGAGTTCTGCACAAAATCCTGTCCCGACAACATTTTCGCACTTACGGACGGCTATGGAGGCAGCATGGCTCAATGCTTGTGCAGGGGACTTACAACGACTTGTTGAGTCCATGCTACGTCTAATTTCTCCACTACCAAACCGAAAACATTTTGCACAAGGAAACTGAAATATTTGATTTCGCGAATCGTCATAATAGGTACCGTACAAATTCTAAGAAACACGCAGAGCTCAGACATAACCGTTATTATTAAACCAGGTGCACCTCTCTGTGAAGTTTTAACATCGCGTGGAAAACTGTAATGCCTTGCAGTAGCTTCGTTGTAATATGTCGCGCAATGACGTTTGCTACAATGAAAACCAGGATACAAGTAGGACAGCGAAGGGTACAATACTTAAATTACTTTTCTGAAAAGAAATTCTGGCATTTGACTCTATATTACCATACATTATCCCACACAACCAACCCTTCGGCCTTCTAACCACTCTCAAATACAATTCGAAATGTCACAAAAATGTACAATATGCCTGAATGACATGTCTTCATTGAAGTAACATATATCTGTTACTCACCAGGTATTTGAACTTGTATTTGAGAAGGGCTATAACATCGAATTCATTACTGTAAGAAATAAATTAACAGTAACTCACATTCAAATGGCGGAAAATACATAGAAATTGTTCTATATGACTGTGGGTATCCACGAAGAAAAATTGCTTAATTTACCGCTCTTAAATATCTATTCGGTCAGCCGCCCACAGGGACGCAAACTACATTGTTACAGGAAATTCATGTGCATACAGCGAAGTAACAATCAAAAACAGTAAGTCCGAGAAGCTATATAGAAGTAGCTCTTATATTGTGTAGACATAAACAGCGATATCAGGAACACTTAACTAGACATGGTCTCCACGGAAACGCTAGTGACAACGAGTAAATATGTTTGGAAATCTTTAGGGCTGCGGAGAAGAAAGCCACAATACCACTCCCTGCAATAATGTAACTAGAAATGCTCAGGCCAATGGTTATGTCAGTAGAAATATCAACAGATGAAACTAAATACAAGTCGACAGTGAAACAGTTCTGTCATCCCCAACAGGACCAGTAGAGGATACAGCTGTAACGACTAAAGTAAAAGCAAAACTAGTAGGTAAGTATATAACTACAGAAGTAGTACTAACAACAGATACGTCAGCAGCTGAAGAAGAATTAAGAAACCTTCACATAAGAAGCAGTCAAATGAAAACGAGACACATGAGGAAAAAGTAAGTAAACAACAGCTTCTTATTTCAAATTCATCGCCGTAACAGTTAACACACTTGTCCCACTCTGAGACGAGACGGTGAGTGCCTTCATGGAAAAGTTTCTGCGGTTATCCCCGGAACACTGTGTGACGCAGCAAGTCATTACGAGCTGACAACATTCGTTGCAGTGGGGCACGCAGCCGTCTAGTACGGTGGCTGCAGGATGGCTATGTTTTTTACGCTTTGCTAGCAGCACGGCTGACGCTGCCTGCCGTGAGAACTGCGTAGCGTAACATTCAGTTGATACGAAGATTCATACCCTCTACGAATCTCAATAGTCAATATTACTTATGATCCGAATTTGTTCAAATTTGGTGCACAGCCTTTTGTTATTAATGGAATGATGGTGTCAAAATTTCAGATTTTTATTTATTATGGTACTGGAGATAAAAAGAATGACCTAAAACTCCTAAAACCTACGCTTGTTTTTTAAAACCAAGTTAGGAACAATATCACGTTAACCTCCATTATCATTTGAAGCCATTGCAAAGTTTTCAGTGTATAAAAATCAATTAATTAGAATTTTCTTTTTGAAACTTTAGTCACTGTGCATTGCGTAATACAACAACCAGTCTAAGTTATTATTTGATTGTATTTTGCCGTGAGAGTGGGTGGGAATGATTGAGAGTGTTAGTGGGACATACGTTAAAATTTAATATTTCATTTTACGTAAAACCACGTACAAACGAAAGCTATGTTGCAACCACGATTCAAGTGACGTATGTCGTTGTGCGCTTGCTTTTGTACAAAAGCAGCCAGAATGGAAGTAAGAGGCGGAATAAGTTTATTTATCAATTTGAAGAATATTTCGCACTTCGTTTATTTTGCTTAAACAAAATACAAGAATTTCGAGTTTTTCTGACATTCATTACTATCAAATTAGTGATTGGATAAGGCAAGATTTGCCGCTGGAATGATCTGGAAGCAACGTTCTGAGTGATCGTTTAGATCAACAACCAATCAGAATTAAGCCGTTCACGTGAGAAAAGAGGAGTGGGCATGTAGGAGAGTACCTCGAGGAGTCGCTCACTAGCTGGCGTACGGATAACACACCCCTTAAAAATACTCTGTAAGATGAAGGAATCGTGAGCTAATTTCGGTTCGAACACATCGTGATCGAAGCGACTTGAGTTACGAACATTTTAATGAAAGTTTGGTGTATCTAAGTTAAATAGTTTGACAGATATGAATGTGTGAGCTTTCTGGTCGTAGTGACAACTCTGCGTGGTGTGTTTCGTGCTCTGTACGGAATATTTTGGTGAGCACCTCTTACAAGGAAGACCACTGAAATGACCGAATGTTTAACTCGCGAACAGTTGTGGGTCTGTGGCTGGTAGAACGTGAAAATTAGTTGGGTCGGACTTACAAAAATTCTGGCTGCTTTTCGAGTGAATATTTGTTATACAGACAGTGAACTTTGAACGATAAGCCGCCCGGAGTGGCCGTTCGGTTCTAGGCGCTTCAGTCTGGAACCGAGCGACCGCTACGGTCGCAGGTTCGAATCCTGCCTCGAGCATGGATGTGTGTGATGTCCTTAGGTTAGTTAGGTTTAATTAGTTCTACGTTCTAGGTGACTGATGACCTCAGAAGTTAATTCGCATAGTGCTCAGAGCCATTTGAACCATTTTTTTGGAACGATAACGTTTTACCATATTAAATACGGACTTGATGGCCATTTCATCTGTTTCAATATGATTAAAAAAGCAGAGTTAATTTAATTTTAAACGCTTTTCTGCAAGTACACTGCAGATCCCGAAAGCCCTATTTTTTAATCATGAACTTTCAGGAACTGACTTTCGATTAGAGTTACGTGGCCTCTTTGTGGTAGGTATTAGGTGGTGGTTTCATCAACGCTGCTTTACGCTGCCTAGCACGTATCTGCTACTACAGAGTGAAGAGACATCGGCAAGAATCCTATCGAGGTAGGTGGACTGAACGATAGCGTTAACAAAAACGCAGACGACCGACCCCACCCCGCATCAACTGGTTGTACGTAGGCGTGCGCTCTTCGCCCGAAGCAAACAGAATGCCACGAATGTCTTTCTTCCGGAGTTCCAAAAAATATGAAAATTACATGGGGCGAAATCAGGATTTAATGAAGGTCGTGGGACCATGGTTGTTCAGAGTACGCCGCAGAAGTATCGCTGGGTGATCCTTACACATTTTCCAAACAGGCCCGATCTCTGCCCATGTGATTTTCATATTTTTGGATCCCCGAAGACAGACGTTCGTGGCCGTCGATCTGCCTCGGACGAAGAGGGGCCCGCCTTGTTCTTTAAAGAGAGATGGCGTAACTGACCTACGGGGGAGGATGCTTTCCGAGAAGGAAATAACATACAATCTTGTTTCTCAGAATAACTGTGTATTAAATGTTGTGTACCACAGTGCTCCATTCTGGTTCCGACTATGCTTCTGCTCTTCATAAATGAACTGGAACCAACAATCACACACCACAAATAAATTAAATTTGCAGGCGACACAAATGTGGAAACAAAAGTTACGACTGAACAAGAGTTACGGCATGAAATTAAGTTATGCACCCCACAGCATACACTGATTTCCTGGGAACAGTGTAGTAACAAAACACAGAATCAGTTCATATAAACATGTGCACAATACAGAATTAACCTAATCGCTAGTGTTATTTACCATAAAACTGGAAAACTTGAATTTTCTTGTGGTACAAGTACAAGATGATCTGAGATGTGTCCAACATACAAAATATGTTAACAATAAAAGGAAAGCGTTTGTTACTGTACAAGAACTCTCTCAAGTTGCACATCGACGGATACAATAACACACACGCATTTTAACAAAGCACAGTCTCTATTGCAACGCTGATCAATCTTCAGAGGAAACTCGAGAGCTAGAAAAGTTGTTTCATAGTCCAAAAGACAAGTGAATTACTTCTGGACAAGGCCGGCCGCGGTGGTCTCGCGGTTCTAGGCGCGCAGTCCGGAACCGCGCGACTGCTACGGTCGCAGGTTCGAATCCTGCCTAGGGCATGGATGTGTGTGATGTCCTTAGGTTAGTTAGGTTTAAGTAGTTCTAAAGTTCTAGGCGATTGATGACATCAGAAGTTAAGTCGCATAGTGCTCAGAGCCATTTGAACCATTTTTGAACTTCTGGACAATGCAGCTTCCCGAGGCTCATGTAAGTCTTTATTTACAAACTTCGTGTCCTTCCATTGCTTGGTTTATATATTTTGTAAGTAATAACTTTAATTTGGAAAATCGTAAACTGTAATAACCAGCTTTCAGTTAAAAACCAGTGCGTCCACCAGCATAATACAGGAAGAAATCAGGATGTACATGTCCAGTATTGAAATACAACAGTAAAACAAAATGGAACACTCAAAGCAGGAAAGCAGCTGTTCAACAACCTGCTTTGTGATTTCAAAATGATAAAAGATGTTTCAGGATTTATAAACAGTTGTTCATGACTACACTCATCACAAGCGTTATTAGGGTGTTGCTGCATATCTAGAAAGTTAGAAACATTATTGTTGTAAAAATATAATGACTGTAAATAATTTCTATAGAATGTGTTAAGGGTGAAGTAGTTGAATTTTTGAATCCTTTGTCAACAAAGCGGCTTTAACCGCAGTGTGACTAGCGTTGTCCGCTGTGGTGATGTAAATCTGTTCAGAAAGCTATTTTGTAATCACCATCAAGTTTAATTATATATTATAGCTTTTGGACGTTTGAAACGTGTAGAGTATGTCATAAAATTTTTATCTGTCGACTATTATGTGTTTTCTTTACAGAAATTATGAAAAGACATACGAAGAATGTAATACAAATTTCGGTCTGTGCCAAAGGTACTCTGTGTCCGTGAAGCTTGTTAACATCTGTGTACGAGAACTCTGTACAAATAGAGAAGATCATACCACAGCATATCTATGTGACGTCCTGTTTAGTGTCAGAACAATCGTCGATAAGAAGGAGAGGTAAAAGATAAACCACAGCTCATGACGAGAGGAAGATATAAAGTAATGTGACCTTTTCAGGATGGAGAAGACCGTATACGATTGAATGTGAGATCTTAATGTAATTTGCTATTGTGAAGATATACGTAATCGAAGAATATGTCCCCCGTCCTCTGCTACCGATAATGGAAGCTTTTTCGCAAGTTTCTGAAAGGGACTATCTGCCCATCTCAAATCCTTCAGGATACTTCCATATAAATCCTTTGTTACTGTTCAAAAATTATGTTTAATACAGATATGTTACGGAAGGAAGCTGACGATAATTAAAATAGTTACTTGTTAACATTCAATTGCACGTATTACAGTATTATTTAACAACAGAAAAGTATAGCAAAATGAATTTGTCCTCCCTTCTCGTTCACATTTTAAAGGCAGTTATAAACCAAAAATCAACAAGTAAAGCTATGCAATTTTTTTTGTTCGTGAAATCACTTCTAAATACCGTATTGTGTGAAACAGTGTTCATGTTTAATGATCTAAAACTGAATTAGTAATTACTACCTCCAAGATGGTGGACTGCTGACACAGCAAGGCAATAACAGTATCCCCATACACAGTATATCAATTCAATTAAGACTCAGTGTTTTTTTCGGGTAGCCTAGAGTGCTGGCTGTTTGAGAGTTCCATAACAACTGTTGAGCCGTAGCAGTATACGGAATGATTCTTGCCGCACTCAGTGAACCAGTGGCCTAGGGACCACTATCGCACGCTGGGGAAACCATATGCTACGGACCGTCAAGCCATGCTGTGTACATATACAATGAAGTGCCAAAGAAACTGGTGTAGGCATGCATATTCAGATACAGAGATATGTAAACAGGCAGAATACGGCGATGCGGTAGGCAACGCCTATATAAGACAAAAAGTGTCTGGGGCCGTTTTTAGATCGGTTACTGCTGCTACAATGGTAGGTTATCAAGATTTAAGTTGGTTTGGTCGTGTTGTTATAGTCACTCACGAGGATGGGACATACCATCTCCGAGGTAGCGACAAAGTAGGGATTTTCCCGTATGACCATTTCACGAGTGTGCCGCGAATATCAGGAATTCGGTAAAACATCAAATCTCCGACATCACTGCGGTCGGAAAAAGATCCTACAAGAATGAGACCAACGATGACTTAAGAGAATCGTTCAACGTGACAGGAGTACAACATGTTGTTCAGATGAGATCTCCACCCTTTGAACTTTTATGGATTTATGAACACCCCTGCAGCATTCGTGGTGTAAGTTTCTTCCTGCACTACTTCAGACATTAGTCGAGTCCATGCCAAATTCTGTTGCGGTGGTTCTGCGTGCTCGCGGGGCCCTACACGATATTACGCAGGTGTACCAATTTCTTTCGCTCTTCTGTGTACTTCGCAGCTAGAAAATGTTATTTTCCCCCTGTAAAGTATTAAGGATAACTCTAGCGAAGGAATTTAAGTCTTCATTTTCTCGTGCCTTGACCCACATCGGCGCAGGACCGACATTTTTATATACAGATTTGGTATGGTTAATCAAAAGTGTGCCGCTCCTGTCGTCATCCTGTTACACCTCTCGGGGCGGTATACGTGTACCTCAGCTGTCTGCGTATATAGTTATTTATGTGAAAGTGAGGCGGGACTTTGGCGCCAGTCCGGTATTCATCTAGTGGGACTTGGAAATTGCTACAAATTCATCCACGGTGACCGGTACACTGGCTCATGTCGTTAATCTGCCTGGTGGATTTAATCTGGGGTCGGTGCATCTCCCCGTTCCGTAAGCGGCGCTTTAACACGCACAGCTATCAGGGCACGTTAGTAAAAGGAATTGGTATTAAACTCTCTTTAAGCATTAGTGATGGTAACGTCAGTATGAATGTCAGATTAACTTCTAAAATAACTTCTGAAATGCAGGATATGACCTAATATGCAGAGTTTATGATTTACCATGATAAATAATTTACCGACATGCTAATGTGTTTTGTGCGAAAGACAGTGAAGGAAATCACGTAAATACTTTATCATTAAATAACTAAGTAAATAGTGTTTTGCTTGTGAATGTGAAGGTTTTGGCGACGCAAAGACTGTTCCAATAATTTTTGGGTGTGCAGCCGCAAGAAATCTCCTTCTTCTTCTTCTAATATTTCGGCTGTAAAACGTTCAGCAATCTTCAGAGTGAGCTGCAAGACTGCCGCTCCAGTTTTTTTTTTTCTTTATTGATTTTCAATTCCCTCCGAAGGGGGCAGGCTGCCAGCAGCTTACTACGTTGCTCTACATCCTACAGACTTTTTTTTAAATAAAGGAAGAAGAAAGAAACAAGGAAAAACAGGCGATAAAATGGTGATTTAAAGTGTAAAATGGCGTAAAATTGCGGGAAGTTAAAACAGAAAGCAAAAGGGGTTGGCAATGTAGATAAAATACACAGGAATCAGACAAGTAACATAGTAGACACACAATTAAAAAATATGGCGACAGTCTGGTTTCTGTTCGCAAGCGATAAAAGGCACACCCAGCGACAGTACGATGGCCGTTCGCAACAAGTCCCAAAAAACACAACACGGAACACTCACTGTAAAACACGCACTGTAGAACACTCACTGTAGAACACTGCACGAAAGTGGCAGCACAAAGTCGACACTCCCGAGCCAAAGGCAGATGGGGGGGGGGGGGGGGACCTGCAGGAGGGGGAAAAACAAGGAGGGAGGAGAGGAAAAAACGAAAAGGGGGGGAACCAAGGAGGGAGAGGACTAATAAAGGGGGAGAAGGGCAGACACGAGAGGGAATGAGAGGAGGCAGAGGAGGGAAATGGAAAAGGACGTCGGGGAGAGAAGGGGGCAAAGAGAGGGGAGGTGGGGAAGAAAGAGAATGGAAGAGGGGGAGAGGGAGCCCAGGAAAAGGACAGAGGAAAGGAGGGGGAGTGAGGATCAGAGTTGATAGGAGGGGCAAATGGAGGGAGAGGGGGCATCATCCGGGAGGGGGAGTTGACGGAGGCCACCTTGGGAAAGGAGATGTAGGGTGTAGAGATGGAGGGTAGGGGGGACACAACGGTGAAGACGTGGCAGGGGGCGGGGATCGGAGAGGAGAGGAGCAACCAGGGCCACTCCAGTGCTTACTTCGTCCCTTCATACTGTTGTACCGCACGACTGCGCATGCGACCACAGATGCAAATGCGCCAGAGACGTTGGTCGGCGGCAGAGACGTGCATAATGCGCGAGTTGTATCCATGACTCCGCAGTTGATCTTTGTTGGCATATCGAAATATCATTGTGAGCTGCACTGTGACGACGTCTTTGCGAGTTTATTACAGCAAGTGCCGGATTCCAGGATTTATCAAGATTGAAACCACTGTCTCTATTAATTAAGTTCGTCGTCAAGCGAATTTCAATTGCCTCCTTTACTATCGAGTCCCAAAATGACGATGTAGTTGCCAAAATTTCGACGTCGTCATACAACATACTGTGACAATTATCAATACAGTGCTCTGCCACGGCCGACTTGTTAGGTCGTAAAAGTCTTGTGTACCTCTGGTGTTCTGTACATCTTTCTTGGACAGTACGAGTTGTTTGTCCGATGTAAGAAAGGCCACATTCACAGTGAATTTTGTAAACTCCAGATTTTCGTAGCAGCAAATCATCTTTGACGGAGCCCACGAGTGCAGCTGTCTTAGGTGGAGGACGAAAAATAACTTTTATTTCGTGTCTGCCGAGAATGCGTCCTATTTTTGATGAGAGGCTACCCACATATGGCAGGAAGGCCATCGATTTAAAGGTTTCTTCATCTTCTTCTGCTTTATTTGTGGCCTCTTTCGGTTTCATTTTCAGTGCCCTCTGTATTTGTTGTGGAGAGTACCCATTGTCTTCAAACACTCTTTGTAAGCGGGAAAGTTCATCTTGCAGACTGCTTTCGTCAGAAATAATATGCGCTCTGTGAGTCAAAGTTCGGAGAACACTCATTGTCTGGGCAGGATGGTGGGAGCTATTTGCACGTAAATACAGATCGGTGTGTGTCGGCTTCCTATGCACTTCATGGCCCAAAGTGCCGTCCTCTCTGCGGCGAACATCCAAGAATGGAAGGCATCCCTCCTTTTTAATTTCCATTGTGAACTTTATTTGATCGTGGAGGGAGTTCAGATGTCTTAAAAAGTCTTGCAAGTTGTCTTCACCATGGGGCCAAACTACAAAGGTGTCATCAACATACCTCCAGAATACCGTGGGTTTCAAGTCAGCAGATTCAAGCGTCTTCTTGAAGTCCTCCATAAATAAATTGGCCACCAGAGGGGATAAGGGACTACCCATGGCGACTCCGTCCATCTGTTCAAAAAATTCGTTGTTAAATAAGAAATATGTGGAGGTCAGAACATGTTTAAATAAAGCTGAAATCGCTTTGTCAAAACTTCTTTCAATAAGTTGTAGAGATTCTGGAAGGGGAACATTTGTAAATAAAGCCACCACATCAAAACTAACTAATATATCAGACGGGTTCAAATGGCTCTGAGCACTATGGGACTTAACAGCTGTGGTCATTAGTCCCCTAGAACGTAGAACTACTTAAACCTAACTAACCTAAGGACATCACACACATCCATGCCCGAGGCAGGATTCGAACCTGCGACCGCAGCAGTCGCACGGTTCCGGACTGCGCGCCTAGAACCGCGGTCGGCTGAGACGGGTTCATTTTCAATGATTTCAGTTTACTAATGAAGTCAGCCGAGTTTCTTATGTGGTGAGTACATTTTCCCATAAGAGGCCTCAGCAATGATGCCAGATGTTTGGCAACGTCATAGGTCGGAGAGCCTATGTTACTTACTATGGGGCGTAGAGGAACATCTTTCTTGTGGACCTTTGGTAGACCATAAAGTCTAGGAGGCACCGGACCACTTGGTTTCAATCTCCGAACAACTTCTGGTGGAAAGGGAGAATCATTCAGAAGCGAAACAGTTTTCTTTGCCACTCGATTAGTGGGATCCCTGCTGATCTTCCGGTACGTGCTATCACTCAATAAATTGTACATTTTATCATGATATTCGTCCCGAGACAATAAAACAGTAGCATTACCTTTATCTGCTGGGAGTACCACCGTCTGAGTATCCAGGCGAAGCTTGCGTAGAGCAGCCCTCTCTGCCACAGATATATTGCTCCTTTGTGTGCGAGCCTTCATAATTGCACGGCATGTTTCACGTCTTATTTCCTCTGCTGAATCAGAGGGAAGTGGTCGAACAGCTTCTTCAATGGCGCTGATAAACGAAGGCAATGGCAGAACCTGTGGCGTGGGTGCAAAATTCAGTCCCTTACTCAAAACCATCATCGTAGCATCGTCCAAATCTCTACCTGTCATATTAATAACAGGGCTTCGAATAACAGTTTCTCGCTGCGATGTCGTCTTAAGTCGACTAAATTTTGCAGTCTGTCGGGATGTGGGCACCTCACGGATCCAGTCTGATTTGGCCCAAGTTGTACCATCAATCCAATTCCAAGAATCGTAGGGTATCTCCACGGACATCTTCAGGTGCAGGCGATACAGTTCTTCAGAAACCAGGTCTAATTTTCGGCGAGTAAAGTGGATCCTCTCCTTAACAATAGCAGAGCCAGCTTTTGTTAAAATCTTATTCATAGACGTCGTTTTTATAAAATGTACTAATCTGGCAAATGACCAGGGCATAATTCCGAAGTTGTGATGAATGTGGCATGTATGTGAAGTGTGGAAATCACAAAGTGCATTTCATCTGTGAGTCACATACACATAGGCTTGATTGCTAGGTATACAGTTCACGTGGGTTGGCTTCAGTCCTTCATATATCTAAAGATGGGGTTATTTTCTCATGTGCTTTTTAGATTTTATTAATTTGGTTTCTTTGTAATCTGATTTCCGAACTCCTATTGGCCAAAAGGGTAGTATGAGTTGAAATAAAAATATCGTTGCTCTCGGCCAGTCAGAATAGGGATTTTTTATACGCTTTGATACTGAGAGGTGAATTCTTGCTTTCGTCTCTCGCAGTGAATGGCCAGCTTTTGTAACGTGAGTTCTAACCATGTTTTTAACAGAGTGCAAAATTAATTTACTGGAGAATCAGATTAATTCGTGAAAGGCTGTGACTACTCGTAGATGATAGGTAAGGAAATTTCAAGATATTTAGTGAGAACTGACTTTCCTCAGATGGTATTAATGCAGTATGGTTCACTGTGAATCATAATTGTAAAATTTCACAGTCTTTAAACATGATGAACTGCACAGTATTTGAGCGAGTATTTAAAACCACTAAACATCATATGAATTGACGAACTGCTTATTGACTGACAAAAGAATGCGGTTCTTTGAATAGTTTGACAGAATTTATATCTTACGGTGGTTACTGGACAGAGAGTGCGGTAAGTATGAAAGAATTAGTGCAGTCTGTGTTTTCGTAACTTTATTCCTGGAACTGTGTGCTAGGACGGGTTTGGTAGGAAAATTCGAGTACTCATGATATTGTGTTCAAGAATTTTTCTTCGTCTGGTAGATACAGCTAGACCTAGTAAAATAAACACTCTTTACAGAGGCAAGAAAATTAGTATAGCATCCTGTTGACATGCATAGTGTAGCTATTTCTCGGAGTTATTTCACAGCTTTTTTTCAGATAGGGACAATGTACGTCGCTTCGGGGCAGGTCTTGCTCGTGAAGATCTCACACGGTAGGTGAGTTCAATAAGAATAGAACGATGGAAGCATCAGCGCCTCCGCAGTGTGAAGTATAGTCAGACAGTAATGTGTACATACACACTAAAAATAACACTTGAAGTCAAAACCAATCAAGAAAATATTATGTATTCACTTTCTGTGACACAAACAAACATGTTAGGAACTGAAAAACAACATATACACTGCTTAATTAATAATAATTCCATATACTGACATCTTGAACATACAAATGAAACAGCAGTCCGGTACAAAAGTAAACATACACTGTGATGTTCTTCACTTTCAGGCCAAATGTAATATTTGGATTACCACCTTCTACATTTACATCTACATACCTACTCCGCAATCCACCATACGGTGCGTGGCGGAGGGTACCTCGTACCACAGCTAACATTTTCTCTCCCTGTTCCACTCCCAAACAGAACGTGGGAAAAATGACTGCCTATGTGCCTCTGTACGAGCCCTGATCTCTCTTATCTTTGTGCTCTTTCCGCGAAATGTAAGTTGGCCGCAGTAAAATTGTACTGCAGTCAGCCTTCTGCTTCGATCACAGCTTCCAAACGTCGAGGCCCAGATTACACCAACTTTTTGCGTACGCAGGTGTAAAGTTAATCCACTCTCTCACTAAGGCTGCTTTTAAATTATCTTTGCTATTGAGGCTGTATTTTTTTATCCTACGCTTTAGTTCTCTCCAAAGATGTTCAATTCGTTTGAAGTCTCGTGACTGGGGAGGCGAATACAATTGTTTTGACACATTGTAAAGTAGCCATTCTTTTAGGACAATGGTCGTATGCTTGGCGTCATTGTCTTGCTGAAACACCCAGTCTGTTCTTAATTCCAGTTTCTTCGCGGATTGCTTCAGCTTCTCCTTTAAGATGGTGAGCTACTTCGATTTATCTACAATACCTTAAATAAATACTAAATTCCCAACTCCAGCTCCAGATATGCAACTCCACACCAGAATATTTTCACCACCACACTTCACTGATGGGACAAGATTTCTCTTCTTCCAACTTTCATTCCTTTTTCACCACACCTTTTGCTGTCCATCACACTGGAAGGTGTTAAACTTACTCTCATCCGTGAAAAGTACTGTATTCCAAAATGTTGAATCTTTATTTCGGTGCAAAGTTGGAAATTCTTGGCGCTTCTGCTCATTTACCGTGCTGATGAACGGTTTCTTCCATGCTGTTGTACTTTCAAATCCGCGGTTGCTCAGCAGTCTTCGTACTGTTATGGGGTGAACATTATTCACACTAGTATTTTCGACATCTAATGCCAACTCCGCATTCACTTTTCTAATGACTTGTCGGCGCTCCATATAATTTTAGGGATCGTCTACATCTAGCTTTGTTTTCTCCACTTCCTCGGCCCCTGTAATTTCTTATTACGGTTTGGACACTTGCATGGATCCTTCTAACATTTTTCCCAATTTTCCGCAATGAAAAGCCCTTTTTACTGAGCTCAATAATATTTTTCCTTGGCTCCACTGGTATTTCGGTTCTTTTTGAATCCACGTCACGCGATCGAATTATGTATTGCAATACACGTCTGCTATCTCAACAAAACAAACCACTTGCACTGTGTTCTCTACAGCATCTCTCTTGCAACTAGCGACAGACGCGAAGTGCATGTTGATTTCTGTACAGCAGTAAACAAACACTGTTGCATCTATCACGATTGCAGTGAACGATACCTGTCTCAAGACCTTGGTTTAGGTTATTGTGAAGGTGGACGCAGGCACAGAGTTGCACGTCTACCTCTGTGCATGCAAGCTGTACGCAACATGCCACAAAACAGGGGTGTATGTAGAGTTTAGTGACTGACTGTATATAGTCGTGACTACTAAACCGCACTGCTCTCTGGCGTTCCTTCCAGCAACTGGCAGGTCACAAGAAGTACGGTTCACTCATGAATTAATAACGGCGATCAATGGGCCGTCAGCTAGGCGACGCCTTGTCCGTCACGGCAGGCTAGCACACGGTCGACAACGGCCAACCATAAATCTGCATTACCCTCAGCGAGCACAACCACTCTCCCGGACGCCGTATCGTACGTCTCCAGTAATGCTGTTAAGCAATGCTGAGGCGCCCTTTCACCTCAGGTGGTGACTTTGCCTGTCCCCTCTTCATTACACTAAAGCATGTACGATAAATAATGACATTTGCTTCTGGTTACTATTGTATTTTACTTACTTATATAAAAAAAGAGAGTGATGCGCAGCCTCAGCGCATTTACGTGTATTCAAGTACTTGGTGACTGAAAAGTGGCGCTTATCAAGAATTAATCAAGTAAGTTATACATATTTCTTTATGACCTGACAAACATTGTTCATAGCATACGTTGAAGATTGTTGACCTGTCCGTAACGGATGCAAGAACTCGTTCTACTCGGTTTGAGAACACTTTACGGAGCACGTTGACACTATGTTATTGACCTCAGTTGTTACATTAATCTGGAAAACTGAGGACCAGCATCCTTTGGAGACGGTTCGATCAGCAAAAAAGTTCTTATGAAATGAATCGTTACACTGGATGTATGACAACGTGGTACCGCCGTGCTGCAACCAACAATAACGTTAATGTGCCTCAAGAAGTGAAATGAACTGGGTAATGATGGCTTGCAATACACACTGGTAGCTGCAGTTTCATAGGAAGAAAGGAAGGATGATTAGAGTTTAACGGTCCGTCAACAACGTGTCATTGGAAACAGATCAGAAGATAGAGTTAAAATGATAGGGGAGGAAATCGGTGGCCCCTTCCCAAAGAAACCATGATGCCAGTTGCTTGGCGCGATCACAGAAAACGTAATAATAGATGTAGTTTCAAAGATAATTGGGTCCCACCATCCGACGGCGCGATACGGCACACCGCAGTCCAATTGTCTGGCTGAGTCTTGATCAGAGACGTGTAGATTGTGATAGTTATGTGTTACCGCGTAAAGTCAAGCACCGGCACGCCAGTCGGGAACACAGAGAAAAGATGGCCGTGACAAGGCATCAGCCAATCAGAGGTAGACTGAGCCCTCTCTCGGACGGCAATGCGACAAAAGCGGCCCCTATGTGAAGAGGATATAACAGCCGCGACCGACTGGCTACGCACCAGTTGAATTGAATCTTGAAGATCAGCGACTTGGATAGAACCGTCAATTATCGTTACTTTGCTTGTACTGTCTATGTAGCACAGACTTGAGACAGTTTATATTGAAGAACATTGCTTATTTCGTATGTCGCCCTTTGTTTGGGATGCATCTATGTTATTGCAAAGTCAAGTATTGTCTCTCTTTATTTTGTAATAAAACTCATTAATACTACTTGTTTGATTTGATTGTCTAGGGAACCGAGTACGAAGGATTCCTAGTTCAGATGTGTGTGAATTCCGAAAGGATCAAACTGCTGAGGTCATCGGTCCCTAGACTTACACACTACTTAATCTAACTTATGCTAAGAACGACACTCACACATCCATGCCCGAGGGAAGATTCGAACCTCCGGTAGCAGGGGCCGCGCAATGCATGACATTCGGAAGGACGACGGTTCAATCCCGCGTCTGGCCAGTCTTATTTAGGTTTTTCGTGATTTCTCTAAATCGCTCCAGGCAAATGCCGGGAGGGTTCCTCTCAAAGGGCACGGCCGACTTTCTTCCCCGTCCTTCCTTAATCCGATGAGACCAATGACGTCGCTGTGTGGCCTCTTCCCACAAACAACCCAACCAAATCCGTGACATGGCGTCCAAAACAGCGTGGGTCAAAGGCGCTGCAGTCTGGAACCGCACGACCGCTACGGTCGCAGGTTCGAATCCTGCCTCGACCATGGATGTGTGTGATGTCCTTAGGTTAGTTAGGTTTAAGTAGTTCTAAGTTCTAGGGGACTTATGACCACAGCAGCTGAGTCCCATAGTGCTCAGAGCCATTTGAACCAATTTGAAAACAGCGTGGCCACTCCGCGCGGCGAAGGATTCCTAGACACCCCATATTTGACGAGAAGGCTGGTCGTAATACTTTGTGTTTTGACCACGTATCCACTAAGATGTGATTCCGTCTAATCAGTGAAGAAAACGCGGCCGCGTTCCATGATGCCACAGGTTACAAGAAATGACGGAAACCGTTTACAGTGCGGTAGATGCTTGTCTCCAACCGGCGCCATCAGTTCCTACATGCTACGACCATAATATGGGCAGCTTTTCAACACCTCCATCGCTCTTGAGCACTGTCGTACGAAATCTGGAATTCAACGGACAGTCTCCTCAAAGTTTTTAAAAACTACCGCAGCATCGCAGCCCTTACTTCAGCCAGTTTAGCGTTCGCCAGAATGACTGGTCCCCCGGTTCCTTTCCTGTCGGCAAACAACCCAAAATTATGGAAACACGCGAGTGATCTCATTATTGTCGGATTGTTCAGCACTGCGACATCTGGATATTTTTCACAAAATGCGAATGTAAGACGTACCTTCGATTGACTGTCATATTATGGTTCCAAATTGATAACTCGTTGATCTTTTGAAAACGACGTGTTAACCGAGCAGTGAACTGCACAGTATAAAATAACTCATGTGACCTGGCAGACGCGTACCCGTTACATTTGCCGCGGATGATCCAACGAATACAATACGGCTTCTATTTAAAAACACGTTTATTTTCTTGTGCGCGACTTTTCATCCGCTGTATATAACTGTTTTCGGTTGCAGCATCTAAATGAAGTACAAGAGGTGCATACAAATAGGGATACATAAATACACACACCAAAAAAAACACACATTGTGACTAATATGACGAAGGAAAACCGTTGTCATTCAAAACAGATTGAAGTAGTCTCATAGCGGATAAACACAGGTCCTGTATGTTTTTCTGGGGTTTATCATACCATTCTACCTGAGAAATAGTGGAAAGCTCAGGTAACGACCAAGCACCAGTCTCTCCAAAGTAGGCCATGAAGGCTCGATAGTACTTTTCTGACTGTGGTGGCCAGAGGAGATCGACAGTTCATCTCAGTGCCCATAAAACTAGTCGAGGACGATGCCAACTACACTCCTGGAAATGGAAAAAAGAACACATTGACACCGGTGTGTCAGACCCACCATACTTGCTCCGGACACTGCGAGAGGGCTGTACAAGCAATGATCACACGCACGGCACAGCGGACACACCAGGAACCGCGGTGTTGGCCGTCGAATGGCGCTAGCTGCGCAGCATTTGTGCACCGCCGCCGTCAGTGTCAGCCAGTTTGCCGTGGCATGCGGAGCTCCATCGCAGTCTTTAACACTGGTAGCATGCCGCGACAGCGTGGACGTGAACCGTATGTGCAGTTGACGGACTTTGAGCGAGGGCGTATAGTGGGCATGCGGGAGGCCAGGTGGACGTACCGCCGAACTGCTCAACACGTGGGGCGTGAGGTCTCCACAGTACATCGATGTTGTCGCCAGTGGTCGGCGGAAGGTGCACGTGCCCGTCGACCTGGGACCGGACCGCAGCGACGCACGGATGCACGCCAAGACCGTAGGATCCTACGCAGTGCCGTAGGGGACCGCACCGCCACTTCCCAGCAAATTAGGGACACTGTTGCTCCTGGGGTATCGGCGAGGACCATTCGCAACCGTCTCCATGAAGCTGGGCTACGGTCCCACACACCGTTAGGCCGTTTTCCGCTCACGCCCCAACATCGTGCAGCCCGCCTCCAGTGGTGTCGCGACAGGCGTGAATGGAGGGACGAATGGAGACGTGTCGTCTTCAGTGATGAGAGTCGCTTCTGCCTTGGTGCAAATGATGGTCGTATGCGTGTTTGGCGCCGTGCAGGTGAGCGCCACATTCAGGACTGCATACGACCGAGGCACACAGGGCCAACACCCGGCATCATGGTGTGGGGAGCGATCTCCTACACTGGCCGTACACCACTGGTGAACGTCGAGGGGACACTGAATAGTGCACGGTACATCCAAACCGTCATCGAACCCATCGTTCTACCATTCCTAGACCGGCAAGGGAACTTGCTGTTCCAACAGGACAATGCACGTCCGCATGTATCCCGTGCCACCCAACGTGCTCTACAAGGTGTAAGTCAACTACCCTGGCCAGCGAGATCTCCGGATCTGTCCCCCATTGAGCATGTTTGGGACTGGATGAAGCGTCGTCTCACGCGGTCTGCACGTCCAGCACGAACGCTGGTCCAACTGAGGCGCCAGGTGGAAATGGCATGGCAAGCCGTTCCACAGGACTACATCCAGCATCTCTACGATCGTCTCCATGGGAGAATAGCAGCCTGCATTGCTGCGAAAGGTGGATATACACTGTACTAGTGCCGACATTGTGCATGCTCTGTTGCCTGTGTCTATGTGCCTGTGGTTCTGTCAGTGTGATCATGTGATGTATCTGACCCCAGGAATGTGTCAATAAAGTTTCCCCTTCCTGGGACAATGAATTCACGGTGTTCTTATTTAAATTTCCAGGAGTGTAGTTGAACAGGGATCCTGTCGGCTTGCAGCATAGCATCCGCGTTGGAGAATAAACCTGCACCATCGGATGGACCTGATCAGTCATAATAGCCACATAATCGTTGGTAGTATTTCTATCTTGCAGAGAAACCGTAGGGCACATGGAATACCACGATATGAGTGTCCTAAGCATCACCGAAACCCCGACACATTTCACTCTTGGGACGTAAACTCGGCCAAATGGTGGGAACGTGTGAAACAAGAGTCATTTCAAGAAGTGACATGTTTCCATCGCTCCATAGCAAAGGTTTTAAAGCTTCGATACCATATTTTCCTGTTACCGGCATCGCTGATGAGTGATTTTGGAATTTCAGCACTGCCATCGATTCCCAGCTTATAAAGCTCCCTTCATGTAGGTCTGGTGCTGAGGTTTTGGGAGTTTTATATTCAGTTATGCAGTGAGTCCGGCAGCTATCGTCGTCTCTTTTTTATCACATACCTTGCTAATGGCCATACGTCACGATCTGTCAACACACACTTTCGTCTGTGGTGTGACTTGGCGGATGATGTTTCTCCGCTTCTCCTGTATGCGTTAAAATTCATTGATATGCTGCCCCTTTGGACACTAAACACTTCGCATACCTTTTTTACGGAACCACGCACCATACTAGCATTAATAATTTACCCATGTTCGAATTCATTTACATGGGACATAGTGCACTTTTGTATTGTGTAGCAAACTGGGGACGTAGAAACGAGGGAGAGGCTTTGTCCTACCTTAGCCCTTAGTGGTTCACAACTCAACAGGCCACCGCAGTCCACCCACCCCACTGCCGCCCCACACCGAACCTAGTGTTATTGTGCGGTTAGGCCCTCAGTTTGGGTCAGGGAGGGCGTTGGACTACAGTAGTTTGTGCAACTGTGTCAGCTGTACCCCTGTGGTGGTGTGTAATGGCTAACACTACTACCTGGTAAGCAAGTACGAGTAGATGACGTTCATGTCCAGCTGTGGCACAAACGTTAATTCCTTTCTTGAACTATCATCATTGTCTATTAATAGTTGTCCTTTTCTGTGCGTATTGTATTAATGTTTAAGTCAACAACAGCAGATGTTAACTGCAATACTCCATCTGTTATAGAACGAAAAACACCAATCCAGAAAATGAGGAACAGATCTTACAACCAATAGCGAATCCGTATAGTCAAATAGACCACTGAAATTGTGGTTCTGAGCTATGAAACTTTGATAAAAAGTGCCCAATCTGCCTGGACCAACATGATAGACAGCTCCCACGAACCGTTTATTAAAATTATTACACAGTGGAAACATTAATTTTTTAATGAAAACTGATTATTTACATGATCTCATGTTCAGCCAAGTAAAGTGTCTGCCTCTATATTTTCAGTATCTAACACGAAATTTCATAAAATTTCTAGATGCTTAAATTAAATTCAATGTCCACCGGAATTACAAAATTTATTTCCACTATATGCCTTTGCATGAGATCAATGAGGTAGGGAAAAATGGGGCAAAATCAACCTTTTAACGCTATGTCTTATGAAAATAGGACTTCTCCAATTTTTTTTTGTAAAATTAGTTCATTAATATTACGTGCATATTTTAAAAAATGGTTCAAATGGCTCTGAGCACTATGGGACTTAACTTCTTAGGTTATCAGTCCCCTAGAACTTAGAACTACTTAAACCTAACTAACCTAAGGACATCTCACACATTCATGCCCGAGGCTGGATTCGAACCTGCGACCGCTTATTTTAAGATGTATGATATTCATTTACAAAGTATTAATGACAAGTTTTTTAATTTTTGCAGTCTTTTTCCTTAAATTGACAAAACAACGGTTTTTCCCTGCAGATGGGATAAGACAGACATTTGAAAGATTTAATGTAAAAAAAAACACTACATAAATAAATTTAAAAAAAATCAGTCATTTATCAACATGAAATAAGAAATTAACACTTCGTGACGTTATATTTAAGTTATAAGAGCAAAAATCACTAAGGAAATTGTCATCTTCTTCTTCACAATTTTTACAAGCTTCGTAGGCCCATCCCTTACACTTCAGACATTGAATCAACCCCTCAATGTCCTTTAAGTTAGAATATAATTCATTGCAGAATATACAAGCCTCTCCGTCTTCATTCAAGTCACTGTCATCTTCATCGGCATTTATTTTCACTTTCTTTTCTTTGACATTACAATTTCAGATTTTGTTTGGAGCTTACATCGAAAATAAAGCTTTCTGTTAGGACACCTGTTATTGTTTGTGTCTTAGTCCAATGATCCACGGTTTTTAGCTTTCATTCTTTCTTCTTTAATTTTCCTTCGCCCTTATTTTTTCTTCTACTCTGTCTCCAGTTCTGACTCCTAAGGTGAGGATGTGAGGATGACTGTCTTTCCTTTCGTCCTTCCATTTTTCTTGTGAATTCTCACCTTTTATTATGGGGGTGGTATTAGTAATTTAGGTGATATTAGAAATACTTTTTTTTTTTTTTTTTTTTTTGTAGGCCTACTGGACTTGACCCTGCTGACGTATATGTTGACTTTGTTGCTCAAGAAATGGAAGACTGGTTCCCTTCTTCATTTTGTACTTAAGAAGTTGAAGACCAAGAACACGTAGCGTCAAGTATTACAGATTTAGATGACTGAGGACGATTGTCATCAGGTAATCTAGAATCCGGACTCAGGAGGGTTGCATAGTCTTGGGACTGTGCAGCACCTGGTGCACCAAAAGCTAAATTTTGACTCGATTCTGTGGGCGATGCTTCTGTAGAAGCTGATCGCTGACAGTTTGTAAAATCTGATTCTCGTGTCCTAGCAGTAGCTTCAGATGGAGCATGCAGGTGATCAAGGAACACGTTTATATTGAATGGTTGTATTCCAGTCTTCTCGAAGATCTTTATGACAGTTTCATAAGAGCAGCTCTTGTGAAAGCCCAATTTACAAGTTTACTGGTTTGGTAGATGGTGATGCAACGCTCAGGATGTGCAATTAACTACTGCCTAGCTTCTTGCTCAAATTAAGCACTAAAATGGGTGATAAAGGAAGCATCTACAGGCTGAAGGAGGAGTGTTGTTTGCGGTTGAAAACACAGTAGAATGACATTGTGTTTCCAGGCTAAGTCAGTAAGACCCAAACTGTTAGTATGTGATTCTTGTCCGTCCAAAATGAGCAAAACTGGTTTTCCAGTGACAGGTTAGAAAATTCGTAGAATTTCTTAAACCAGATTAGAAAACTGTCCATACTGACCCACCTCAATTCACGATAACAGACGAAGGATGCTGGAGGAATATCATCCATTAACAACAGATTTTCTTTCTTCCGGGGAAGTATAACATTGGCGGTATAAGGTTCCCAGATGCACTCATACATGTACACCACGTTCTGCAGAAGATAAACATCCCACTTGTTTTTCGTCCAGAGAGCTGACACCTTTGAAGGTTTGTTTGGCACTGTAAGAATCCCTGTCTCATCCACATGTACACATCGCTTGGTTTCATTTTGTACTTTGTGTAAATTGACTCCAAAACATAAAAAAATTTCCCAACAGTAACTCTATTACAACCTTTACGTCGAGCTAAACATTTAAGCTCTGGTGACCTTAGCTCTAATTCAGGATGTCACTCAACGAAACCGTAATACCAGTCTTTACCTGCCATTTTTCGACTCTGTTGAAGATATGGTTTGTGATTTTTTTTAAATCAAATGTCAGCCGTCGTAGATCAGAAACTGTAAGGTCAAAGCGTCTTTCTTCCGTAAATAATACATACTCAACTATTTTCTTTTCTTCAGCTTTAGAAAACACAGTATCATAGCGACCTAATCGCTTGCCAGAATCCAGCTCGGGTGCCAGATCATATTTTTCGTACTTTTTTTTCACCCTGTCAGTCAAGATGATTATAAATACATTGAAAGATTCAGATGCCGCTATGTATTCCATCCATCCCTCAAGAACATCGCTTACTGCCTCTTTCATTTCTTCCTGTGACCAGCTCTGCCGAGTTGTCTCTGGCACGTAGTTCCTCACCATATCTGAAGTGGCAGGTACATCAATTTTATAAACATAAAAAATTAAACATAACATTGTTTGCTGTGAATATTGAAAAATGAAAGAAAATGTGTTATTAATTTGAAGAGACCATTTTACTTGAGACAGAAACTTACCTTAGGCCCTACTAAAAATACAAATTTTCTGCAGTGTTAATTTTTTTGTATAAAAAGTAAAACAACTTTCGTGTTAAGGAAAAAGTAAAAAAAATTGGCCAAAGCCTTTTTTTTCATGTTAACTTCCATCCCCATTTAGAGTCAATTTAATGGAGCACTGAATATTACAAAGTAAGGATTTTAATTATTTTGTGAAGTGTAATGAAACACTGAACAGTGCAGTTTTAACCGTCGATTGATCTGTACAGATGTGGATCCCTTTGTGGAGAAAATAGGTTAGAATTATCTGTACATTACTGTTCTATGCTGTAAGTAGCACGTGAGTGATGTTCTCACAAACAGAAAAAGCTAATACGTGTGCAAACAATACCAACTATTTATAGCAGCATGCTCATTGTAATGATACACGAATAAGATGAGTCTGGCATAGCTATCGAAACAACTGATAATTTTTTGATGTTGACCCTCCATATTCTAGGTTATCTAACCTGCCCTCTGGGGTATCAAGAATCAGGAACAGCACATCATCATGCGTATCCCCTCAGCAAATAGTCTTGCCTCTGTACCAGCTACTTCAGGATGTCCACTCATTATGGCGAGACCAACATTCAGCCGAGCATGGAGGTAAAAGGTGCCGGAGTGCCTCAGTGTGGCCTCAAGGTTACCTAAGATGTCCATGAATGAGAGGCCCATCTCACACAATTGCTACCTGCGTTCTAGCCAGATACTAAAACGTCACGCTGAGTTTCCTCTTGTGGTGGAGTGCCATGTGTAGGCAGCAGGCCTGACCATCCACAGAATCCATGTACCCTGGGGAGCCAGCCAGTTTTTACGGTGCTCTCCTGTAGTGTAAGGCCACCATGTGGCAGTTAGTGGATAATATCCCAAATGTGACACCACACATACATACTCAAACTCTTCATAGCCGTATTATCTGATAATAACATATCACCATTGAAGGTAAAAAACCAAGCGATAAAACTCAAATTATGACTCATATTATTACTACCATGCACCAATTCACACATGATCCAATTGTCATGACATACATTGAAACCAACAGGTTCGCTCCATTCGTGCCTATCCACTAATTAACATGTAGAACAATAATAAAATTATAAGTCAAAGCTCCTAATATTTACCGTTCAGCAAACCATTCACTTTTTCTCCCTTTACGACGCTATCGTACTGAATTTCCTCATGCTTCATAAGGCTTCCTTTTTTTTTTACGCTGGTTGTCGCTTTCCTTTTCATTGGATCCTCCACCACTCACGAATCAGAAATGGTAATCAACTCAAGCAAAAATCTTAAGCCATATACTAACTTTCCTATGATTTCCAGAACCTGCAAAACACATTACATCTTAAACTGTCCAACACGGCTACTAGCGAGTGTTACTGTTTCTTTATACCATAGCGTCCACCACAGCATGAAATCTGCAATATCCTGGATCCTGTCTGAAACCGACCAATTCTTAATAACTGTATCTAGTGGTAATGATATGGTATTACATGAGACTTCATTTATAAAGCTTTGTTACTAGCTAAAAATATGCCCCCAGGTGAATGTTCGTTTGCACAGTACTAGTTACATAAAACCCCTCATTCATACACATTCCTTTCGGTTGGGTTTCATGACGCGTGATCGACTGAGATGAGCAGTGGTTTAATTTAGCGATGTTTTAGAATTGCTATTCACCAGCATGACCGAAACTGCAGCCTATTTTCTGTAATTACCTGCCAAACGTCTTTAAAAAATTACTTCTCATATGCACTGATACTGTGTGAGCAGTGGCTTTTCCCAGTGGCGTAAGGATAATAGTTTTGTGATAACGTAACAGAATTCTCTACTCGTTCTTGGGAATATTTTAAGAAGATCTGCCACTGCTAAATACTGCCACTTCGGTGGTACTACTGGGAACAGACGTGGCCACATCAATGTAGAAGAGTGCTTCAAGTTCTGGCAATCCTTGCAAATCAACAAGATCTTATGTATCCTGTGTTTCTCGTTGTTGGAGTACCGGGTTGTCTGCAGTTTGATAGAACATTTCATCGCGCCGAAGTGGGCATAGCTCAAGTGAGTATACTGCACTAGTTTGTTTACTAGAACGTCGGCAACGTACATCAACGAGTGATATTCGGCTAAGTTTCATCTGCCTCCTCTCGTAATTACATATCACGGGAATTTAATCAGGTAGGCGTCAGAACTAGAATATCCTAAATTTGCTGTGACTCCATGATCTCGCAGCGCATGTAGTAATTTACTCAGTAATTCATTATGTTCTTCCCTGGTGTTCTCGGCTATCAGTATGTCAGCCACATAACGCGTTACTAAGTGTCTCAACGACTCATTGAAAATGTTGTGATACCTATGCATGAATGCCGCACTGAGATTTTAAGTCCATAGAGATGGCGTATAAACTGATAACATCTAACAACGGTGTGAGATCCAACTCATTTTATCAGTAGCTCGAGCATAGATTGATCGAAGACAAAACTTTTAGTCAATGATATTCTTACAATAACTCCTCGAAGTTTTCCAGTCAGTCCATCTCTGTTTTGATAGCCATACTAATTTGGTCTTAGTCAAGGACTAGACAAATCATGCCAACTTTTCTTAGAACTTCTGCAAGTGTACCCTTATGTGATGAAATTGTCACCCGTTGATACGGCATAGACTGGATATCTCTGTAAACCTTTGCTAGTAGGCCAGCGATATTGTGTAACGATATACGATAAATTTCGCGTGTCCTTCGACCTTGAACTTGTACTGGAAATCCTTAATGGACCCCTAGTCCTTCTACCATGAAGATGTACTGGAAGCTCTTAATGTACGCCAATGAGCCCATAGATTCCGGCCGATAGTGGATGATAGACAAGCTTCCATTCTAATTATGTCTTGCCACATAAATTCTAAAAGCACCTGCTGACTCATATCAAAAATTATTCCTGCTATCGTCCTTTTCGGCCTTTGCAATCTCAGCATCTGTAGTTCTTTTTCCTCGAAACACTCCGCAGATACGGCATTGGATAGGCTCAAAACCTGGCTACCACAACCAAAGATCGCCTCCAGACTGATCCTCGCTATAGAAGCCACAATTGCCAGACACATATTCCAGGTGCCTACACTCTCGTTTTTCTCGAACTATGTCTCTCTCTATCATCAGAATCTAATAAATTTACTTAGTTTGTTCCAAGATAACCCACGATGTCATCTCGGTCTGTTGTACTTGAGTTGTCCTATCATCAACGTGGTGGTGGATTACTAGATTCTGATCCATCCTTGAGTCAGGAGGCTGAAACTTCATAACCTCAGCTCGTCACTTGGAATCTTCTGAGCCGTTAGCTTCTGGTCCATACCCACTAACCACTGCCACCACGAAAATCATTCCAGTTGTGTTGATTCTTTTGACACAGTCCATAGTGCCCACGGTCATGATATCGGAAGTGCTCATTCCATTGCACATTAGAAAACTGCTCAGGCAATGTCAAATTCCATTCTGGTTTCCTTGGTTGCTTTCCATTATTGTTGTCATCAAGCACGTATTCAAACTTTTTGCGACAACTATTTGAACACCTTGAAATCCTCTTTGCATTCTCCTACAAGTGACTGTTGATAGTTTGCTGACAAATCCATGTAACAAAGGTAGATTAATTCGGCTGGAATAAATGGAGTCTTCAGGAACTGATATGTTCGTAACATAGCTTTGAAGTATTTTACTGGGCTTTGGAAGCTCGAGCTTGTTAGTTTCGACCCCGTTATGAAGTCCTCTTTTTACTGTGGCTTGGGCGTATGATGACCAGTAATTGGCCCAGAAAGCGTCTCTAATCTTCTCGTAGGTAGTGCAATGAGAAACCTATTGAACCCATTACTGTTGTGGACTCACCTTCAAGGCATCTGCATGCACATTCAAAATGGTTATGTAATGGCCATGTGCGTGGCAGACTACAACCAAACTGCTCCATCCATGCCTTAGGACCGAGTCTACTACCGTTTTCTCTAAGCAATTAGAAGTTTCTGATCAAGAACAAATGACTACAGTCAATTTCGTAACCCTCTGGGTGAGTTGGTTCCCCTACTAATTAGTGGGTAAACATCCCTGCTTGTCCTTAGAAAGACACAGGAGTTCTTCCACACATAACTGCCCAAAGGACTAGTTTACCATGTTCCAACTGCATAATTATTTAGAAAATGTGCACAGCATTGCAGTTCACTCACAAATTCCATTAGGCTTAATACCTGTGTAACTTGCAGCTTAAAATTTCCATAATCTCTACCATCACAGCAGGCTGATTGTACTGTCTTTCTAATAATATTTTGATTGTTATGCTTGATCTTAAGTAATTCCTGTACCTCAGCTGTTCAGGTTACTAGTTTCGAGAAAAGCCGTGTGGCCCATCATGTGTGTGCAACTAATGTGCCTCCAGCCAAGATCTCATGATTGCTAATCTTGTGTTGCTCCATGGCTTAGCACAATCTGTCCTTGACTTCAACTGGTTTTTTACTAATTATCTCCTCCAAGTTGTCAACTCTTCCGCTATACATCCCATCCTTCTCTCTTGTGTCTTGCTTCGAAGCCTCACCGCGCAAATCTGCTGGAAAAAGCCATAACTGCAGCCCAGTCTCTGCTGATTGTGCCTCATTTCTACCCAACAACCCTTTTGTTTCCTTTGTGTGCTAACTGAAACTCTTTCTGATCTTCTTGAGCGTATATTTTGATACCTCATCTTGATTTTCACGTCTTTGTTTCATTTCTGATGAATCAGCATCGTGATGCATTTCTTTTCCTGAGAGGTGGTACTGCTAATGTGCAGGGCTGACTCATTTGAACATTACTGGGCAAAACAAAATCAGTCCTCGTGGCCTCTTCTGCGTTCAACGATTTCCTAATTGCATTCTCTTCCATGTCTTACAGTGGCCATGGACCGTCAATGTACTCATTTTACGCTATTGTATCCTGATCTTTAACATTGTATGTTCCTTCATTTCATTATACCCCACAAAGACTAAATCTAGCCCTTCTACTACTACCAGTTCCACAATACTGTGTTCTACTTCCATGCTCCTCATGAAGAAACCCCTTCCACCTCTTTTCTAGCCCTGCAGTGGCTCCTCATCTTTATTCACCTACACTTCTGCCCCAGAAAATGTTATTGTCAATACTCTGAGCCAAAGGTCTTGTCAATAAGACCTAATGCTACAACTTTCAGCAAAAAAGGCTCTGAATCTTACCACATAATGCTCTAAGTGATGATAGAATGTACCAGAACCTACAAACACACAGTACACAAGCTGAAGCAAACCTGTATCAGTAATTGCACCAGCAACTTATATATAATCAACCCTGATTTATAATTTCATAAAAAATTTAATTCAAATAACATTTCTAATTGTGACCATATCAGTGTTGATGTGGTACAACGATTCAAAATATGGCCATTTGTAAAACTTTCTTTGAAGTGCAAAGATTTTTATGTTTAATCAACATGAATTCAGACTGCTTATCAAAAGAACACGGATCGTACAAATAAATACTGGCACGGGAAACTCATTTTCACGCAAGCTATCAACGGAGCTCTGAACAAAAGTTCAATAAAAACTGCCCTCTCCGCCTGGACCTAAGTGAGACAGACAGCTCTCACACACTCAAATACTTACCGAGTCCTTTATACAATGGAAACGCTACTTATCTTAATGAAATTTAGTTTAGTATACATATCAAAATAGGTTATTGTGTCAGTACCTCTATATTTACAGTAGATAATAGAAAATGGAGTAGAGTTTCTAAATTGTATTGTATTCTGTGGAACTGGGGACCTAGAAACGTCGGAAAGGCTTCGTCCCTGCCGTAGCCGTCAATGGTACACAACCCTACAACAGGCTACAGCAGTCCACACACCCCACCGCTGCCCCACACCGAAGCAAGGGATATTGTCCGGTTCGGCCCCCAGTGGACCTCCCTGGGATGTCTCCTACCTGACGAGTGTAACCTCAATGTTTGCGTAGTAGAGTAATCACGCAGCAATCGCCGACATGGTGTAACTGCGGTGGAATAAGGGGAACCAGTCCGCATTCGCCGAGGCAGGTGGAAAACTGCCTTAAAAACGATCCACAGGCTGGCCGGCACACCGGACCGGCACGCCTTCCCGCCTGGAAAGAAGCGCGTTAGACCGCACGGTTAACCGGGCGGCCAGAGTTTCTAAATACTTAAATTAAGTTGAAGGTCCTTTTGAATTACAAGATTTGTATCCCTGGATGTATTCACGTGAGGAAAACAAGGTCAAGTAATAAGATATCATGAAGTCTGATGGGACATTTTCATCATAGCACATACAAACATTGATGCACTTAAGTATTACAAGATGGCTGGTTCAAATGGCTCTGAGCACTATGGGACTTAACATCTATGGTCATCAGTCCCCTAGAACTTAGAACTACTTAAACCTAACTAACCTAAGGACAGCACACAACACCCAGCCATCACGAGGCAGAGAAAATCCCTGACCCCGCCGGGAATCGAACCCGGGAACCCGGGCGTGGGAAGCGAGAACGCTACCGCACGACCACGAGATGCGGGCATTACAAGATAATAGGTGTTGGAGAGTACTGATTGTTGTGACTTGGCAAGACAGCCAAGCCACTATGAGAGGAAGACGAAAGGCACGCGTTTAAGCTCACGCAGGCTGGCGTGAGGTCTGGAACAGTTAAAGGAATAGAGACTAGCAAAAAAGGTACATAGCTTCAGGAATACTTAACTTTAATCCATAATTGGTGAAGATCGGTCTGACGGTACATGCATCACAAGATAATTAGCAAATGATAATGGCGCCTTGCTAGGTCGTAGCAAATGACGTAGCTGAAGGCCATGCTAACTATCGTCTCGGCAAATGAGAGCGTAATTTGTCAGTGAACCATCACTAGCAAAGTCGGCTGTACAACTGGGACGAGTGCTAGGAAGTCTCTCTAGACCTGCCGTGTGGCGGCGCTCGGTCTGCAATCATTGACAGTGGCGACACGCGGATCTGACGTATACTAACGGACCGCGGCCGATTTAAAGGCTACCACCTAGCAAGTGTGGTGTCTGGCGGTGACACCACACTGATAATGGTAATCAATGCACGTACCGTACTGGATTTGTAAGATAACCATAGAATTTACCATCAGGAGCTACTTGCGTGGTAAGTCTCGTGAATCTGACCACAGTATTATACATAGAACGAGATACTAAACTTTGCACAATGAATCAGTGGGAGCCCCACTGACATTTATATGTATGTAATGACAAGCACATATTGAACAGAATCCATGATCCAGTAGCATCTGAAATTCCCCAATGCAAAGTGTGCTGGAAAACACAGTTGCAAAAGTTGCATTGCTGCAACCGGATGAGACCCAAACGTCAACTGTGCGGCAGTTAGAGGTCACTCATTTCTAATATCCTTCAACCTCTGCAGCTCATCAGACACCTAAGTGAAGAGTAAGCGTGAAAAATGCTAAATGAAATCCATTACCAAAAAAAAAAAAAAAATAAAATAAAACTTCACTCCATGAGTGCGTGCCACATAATCGCTCCAAGACTATTTCGCTTCTCTGGTGCAATGTATGGTACGCCTCCCTTCGCTAATCGGAGGGATACCTGCAAAGCTTTTGCCCAAAGGAAAGTTTAATAACAGAGTTACATCTCTCACCGACAGAAATTAATTAACCAGTAGTGCCTATTCCAACGTGCAGATAAATGGGAACTCAGATCATTACCCAGTCCCCGCGGCAGACCATTGCCTGACGCCCCCACAAAACGGAAAACAAAGCGTAGCCCAAAGTGGCATCTGATTCTCACGCAAAATAGAAAGACTCTATAGTAGGGAAAGCATTTTCCGCCCGCACTCCAGGAACATATACTTTAGCGACAACCTGCTTTCGTGTTGTCATGCTGTTTTACACAGACCCGTATCCATGGACAGACTGGAGAATTTCTCTTGGCCTGAGTTTTCGTTTCTTGTAGTCGAAACTCGTAATTTATATCATATTGAGTAAGAATGTAGAAACATATTGGTACCAGAACTTAATATGACATAACATCTCATATTCTCGACACGTTCCATAAGATACAGCTTTCTGTCTCAACTGGTTAAACCTATTTTATTAATTTTTATGCGGAACGCTTATGTAACATTGGAAAGTCAAACGAAGTCGCAGCAAACTGGTGTCCCATATTGCATACTGTCAAATGTCTGTAAAGTAGATGGTTCACCAAATTCAGTACAATATTAAATCATGTTAAAATGCGACAGTTTTCAGTGTAATAAACTTAGCATTGTGTACTTCTACCCAAAGGTAGCAGGGAAGTTGAGAGATGCCCAGGTTTTTTCCGTATATTATATACGTCATACGTGAAACAAAAGCAAGTGTCTAAACATAGAGATAAGGTTCCATAGTTGGAGTGCACTATACGTCACTGCCAGCCTTTAGCAGCTGTGTTACTGACAGCTGTTAATGCAAACGAAACAGAATTGACGCAGGCTAGGGAGTAGATACTGGTATCCCGGAAATAGGGTGTGAAAGCAACTGTGCTTAAAAGCAGAACGATATGCATCCCGCCATCTTTGGTCCTTCAGATATCGACAACGTATCCCTCGTCAACAGGAATTTGTGTTTTCCAGCCAACATAGTGGCAATCTGTCCTTAAAGGGTAATAGTAGTGTCTTAAAACAATAATAATTTTTACTATTGTTCGTATGTAGTCAAAATAAAATCCTAATGTTCTACATCTACATCTACATCTTCATTTATACTTTGCAAGCCACACAATGGTGTGTGGCGAAGGGCACTTTACGTGCCACTATCATTACCTCCCTTCCGTTCCAGTCGCGTATGGTTCGCTGGAAGAACGACTGCCGAAAAGCCTCCGTGCGCGATGGAATCTCTCTAATTTTACATTCGTGATCTCTTCGGGAGGTATAAGTAGGGGGAAGCAATATATTCCATACCTCATTCAGAAACGTATCCTCTCGAAACCTGGACAGCAAGCTACACCGCGATGCAGAGCGCCTCTCTTGCAGAGCCTGCTACTTGAGTTTGCTAAACATCTCCGTAACGTTATCACGCTTACCAAATAACCCTGTGACTAAACGCGCCGCTCTTCTTTGGATCTTCTCCATCTCCTCCGTCAATCCGACCTGGTATTGATCCCACACTGATGAGCAATACTCAAGTACAGGTCGAAAGAGTGTTTTGTAAGACACCACCTTCGTTGATGGACTACATTTTCCAAGGACTCTCCCAATGAATCTCAACCTGGCACCCGCCTTACCAACAATTAATTTTATATGATCATTCCACTTCAAATCGTTCCGCACGCATACTCCCAGATATTTTACAGAAGTAACTGCTACCAGTGTTTGTTCCGCTATCACATAATCATACAATAAAGGATCCTTCTCTCTACGTATCCGCAATACATTACATTTGTCTATGTTAAGGGTCAGTTGCCACTCGCTGCACCTAGTGCCTATCCGCTGCAGACCTTCCTGCATTTCGCTGTAATTTTCTAATGCTGCAACTTCTCTGTATACTACAGCATCATCCGCGAAAAGCCGCATGAAAGTTCCGACTCTATCTACTAGGTCATTTATATATATTGTGAAAAGCAATGGTCCCATAACACTCCCCTGTGGCACGCCAGAGGTTACTTTAACGTCCGTACACGTCTCTCCAATGAGAACAACATGGTGTGTTCTGTTTGCTAAAAACTCTTCAATCTAGCCACACAGCTGGTCTGATATTCCGTAGGCTCTTACTTTGTTTATCAGGCGACAGTGCGCAACTGTATCGAACGCCTTCCGGAAGTGAAGGAAAATGGCATCTACCTGGGAGGCTGTATCTAATATGTTCTGGGTCCCATGAACAAATAAAACGAATTGGGTCTCACACGATCGCTGTTTCCGGAATCCATGTAGATTCCTACAGAGTAGATTCTGGGTTTCCGGAAATGACATGATACGCGAGCAAAAAATATGTTCTAAAATTCTACAACAGATCGATGTCAGTGATACAGGTTTATAGATTTTCGCATCTGCTCGACGACTCATCTTGAAGACTGGGACTACCTGTGCTCTTTTCCAATTATTTGGAACCTTCCGTTCCTCTAGAGACTTGCGGTACACGGCTGTTAGAACAGGGGCGAGTTCTTTCGCGTACTCTGTGTAGAATCGAATTGCTATCCCATAACTTTTGACCACAAATTTTACATCTGTAGATATTCCCTTCCACATTGAACTCTAGCCATGAAGAAGCCCTGCACGAAGTAAGAGTCAATTACAAGCAGGAGAAACTCTGGCACACCTTCTCTAACAAGACGTTCCATCAGACTTCTCGAGTCCCGCTGAGGTTCAGAAAAGACTCAAACGTCTTTCGCTGCTGATCCTGCGCACACTTGGCAGTGGTCGTCGGCCTTCACAGCGGCGCCAGCGGCTGTCAGAGCGACGGGCTGGCTTTCACGGGAGAGTTTAATTTCCAGGCGCGCTGCGCCGGCACAGATACCGGCGGTTTCCTTCATTTCCTGGCCGCGGCGCCTCGCCGCAGACAATGCCGCTATCTGCAGACACCTGCCAGCGCACGCGGCTGCGGCTCTGGAGCGCAGCGCGCCACACAGATAGGGCGGTGACGGCCGTCGGCACAGCGTCGCGACGCCGGCTGCCACTGCCTCTCCTGCACAAAGCCACAGTGGGCAACACCTGCAGGCTGCTTCGTTGCAGCCTTATCTGCAGCCGCTGCGACTTCTAAGCGACGATATCGTACGATACAACTAGTTCATCGTGTTGCAGCAGAGAAAACTAAGAAACAGATAACGTACATTGAAACGCTTTATGATGCCCACTACAACTAAGCGGACGTAACAATAATTGCCGAAACAACTGCCAGTCACTAAATTTGCTAGATGAGGAGGAGGAGATTATTGTTTAACGTCCTGTCGACAACAAGGTCATTGGAGTCGTAACAAAAGTTCTGAATAGGGGCCATCAAGAAGGAAAAATCCTTGCTCCTTCAAAGGAACAATCCCGGCATTTGCTTAAGCGATTTAAGGAAATCACGGAAAACGCAAACCAGCATGGTCAGACGCGTGTTTGAACCGTCGTCCTCCCCAATGCGAGTCCAGTGTGCTAACCAATGTTGTAAGACGTGTGTATTTCTACTGTCTATTGTCAAACCACAATTTATGAAAGATGTTTATATTTCATTAATAGCATTAAGTAGGATAATTAATATTTGTCATTTTGGAAATAATTGTGGTAGCAGGGAATGTCTGCACCAAAGTACTGTTGGCGGGAGAGACCACACATTGATATAATATTAAAAAGGGCGGGAGATACCGCGTATGGATACATTTTAATAAAAGAGCGGGAAAGACCGCGCATTGAAACATTTTGTAATAGTAGCAGGGATTGTCTGAACCAGAAAGCATTGTTGGCGGGAGAGACCGCACTTTAGCGTTCGTAGGAAGTCTGTAGTAAGCGAGATGTGATGCAAGTCGGTAGCAGGTCTGAAGCGAGAGGTTGAGAGGAGCGGTGTGCCTGCCAGCCACCAGCTATGATTTACAAGAGCTTGTAAACGGATGTACAGAGACGTCAGCTAACTATTATCATAAGAGGAACTAACATTATTGAATTATTTTTTTTGAAAAACTCGAGGCTACTGAAGGTATATTTGCGCAATGCTAGTTGTAACATGATTGTAAAAAGTAACTCCCATTTGAACGTTTGTGAAATCATTTCATTACCAAGAGTAAATATTTGAATAATAATTTTCAGAATATAATTAAATTTTGCCAGCAATATTGCATTACTGATTATAATCCATCCCAAAAACCATCAACGTAAAACTTTGCAAAATTTTATTGTTGTCAAGAAAAAGTTTAACTATGAATTACGTTACTTCAGTCAAATTAATTAAAGAATAACCTCAGCTTTGGTAATAAATACAGCCACTTATTATGACAGCCCACCAGCAGCTAATAAGGTATAGTAAAACAAAGTAAGTATATTCATGTTGCAGTTCGATGTAGCAGTCAGATGGCGATCCAGTAACAGTAAAAAAGGTAAGGAACAGTTTTTGGTTATTACAGCTAACGACTGATGGCCACGACGACGACACATTCTATGTTTCGTCGAAATAATCAGCAAATCACTTTTAATAAGCAGCACTTAAATTTGTATGCGAAGATTGCACTTGTTATTACTATTGAGAAAGAGAATTAATTTCAGATGGAAGATTTCATTTGTTATTATTAAGCAAGAGATAGAAATCCTAATGGAAGGTTTCATAGGTTATTGTAGAAGGGAAGGCTGCGTAACAAAAGAGATATAGAGGAGACGGGAAGGTTTCAATGTGCTACATCGCTCTGTTAAATTTGCTTCACTACCAGTACTTAAATTATTTAATGAAGCGATATGTCTGGAGATATAAACCTACTCTCGTTCTACGTTCGCAGTATGAAAACATTTAACAAAAGTGCACATATATATAATAAGTTATTCTGCATAATCTTGGACTGCGCTATGGTTATTTTTGCTAATATTAAATGCTTGTCTGCTTATAGTGTTAGCTGAAACACCGCTTCCATTTTGTGTAACTTCGGCTCCTGAACTTCCAAGGATACTGAACACACGACGATCAGAAAGTTTATTGTGATGACATGTGTCAAGTATCGCATGCATGTTTATGAAAAGTTTTTGAACAGGATCCAGAGAGCTGTAGCAGTGGAGATGACTGAACACATCAAACGAAGACATCCATTTCATGTGAAAAAATATGCTCAAAGCACAGCCCAATAACAACTCTCCTATCTATGTGTACCTCTGTTAAAAAGGTTTTTTCCATTGCACCCTGAAAATAACGTTGCAGATGAGGCTGTCGCTTATCGACTAATAAAGTCATCAGAAGATAAAAAAAAACTGCAAAACAATTTAGAAAAGATATCGGAATGATGCGAAAAGTGGCAGTTGACCCTAAATAACGAAAATTGTGAGGTTATCCACATCAGTGCTAAAAGGAACTCGTTAGAAATCGGTCACACGATAAATCAGCCTAATGTAAAAGCCGTAAATTCAACTAAATACCTAGGTATTACATTTACGAACAACTTAAATTGGAAGGAACACATAGAAAATATTGTGGGGAAGGCTAACCAAAGACTGCGTTTTATTGGCAGGACACTTAGAAAATGTAACAGACCTACTAAGGATTAAAAGGAAAACGTTTTTCGTATCGACGGAATCTTTTCACGAAATTCCAATCACCAACTTTCTCCTCTGAATGCGAAAATTTTGACACCGACCTACATAGGGCTGAACAATGACAACGATAAAATAAGGGAAATCAGATCTCGTACGGAAAGATATAGGTGTTCATTCTTTCCGCGCGCTATACGTGATTGGAATAATAGAGAATTATGAAGGTGGTTCGATGAACCCTCTGCCAGGCACTTCAATGTGATTGGCAGAGTATCCATGTAGATGTAGATGTTTACATCATGAAACGTTTTGCTTCTTTAAATAATTTGAATGTCAACAGTTCTTATGTATGACTGGTAGCGGCCTGTGAATTTTGTATTTTCAAACAAACACGGTCGATTAACAGTCAGTATGGCTTTAAATAACAATGGAAGATAATATCTCAAAAAGAAGCGATTCAGGCAGGAATGTAGCTTGTGGCGGAGAAACTACGAAGACAATGAAAGAACGGTTAGTTATAAATTGGTTTAAAGAGCGATGACGTAAGGATTGGAAGGAAACCGAGAGCACTGACACTGGTAAGAACATTAACAATATCACTGAGCCGTGGTAAAAATTTGCTGTTTTGAAGAGCGCTCCACAGCGTGTAATGTGAAGCAGTCGCCCTCCGTTTCTGGCGGTGGCGCCGCTGCGGCAATCGCAGCTTTGGTGTCTCCCTCTGGTGGGAAAGGGGAAAGGTTGCCTGTTCACGTGCATTTAAGGGGCGCTATGAGCTCGCCAGTTGGTCAGTCTGTTTGGTGAGTCTGGGGTCAATCAGGCTCAGTCTGTCGTCCCCAGTTTGCTAGTCTGTCTCTCGTCCGCAGTTGTGAGGCAGTTAGTGTCTGTCCGTCTGTTGGAGTGCTGGTACGTCTGTCGGTCGGATCAACCTTTAAAGCCGGCAAAATGAGAGTCTTTCCTCTCCGCCAGTAACAGAATTCAGCTAGTGGTCGCCCGGTCGGGGCTTAGTTCCTGCATTCGAGTCTGCGCGTTAGGCCACCAGTCTGCTCGAGTTTGGTCGGGCAATGGTCATTGGCGGTTGGATCGATTGGTTGGTCGGTCGCGCACTGAGACACAAAATGACTTTACAAGGAAATGAACACCCTTAGCTGCTTACAGGCGTTGACATACGTCAACGGGGACAGATGAAAGTGTGTGCCCCTACCGGGACTCGTACCCGGGATCTCCTGATTACATGGCAGACGCTGTATCCATCTGAGCCACCGAGGACACAGAGGATGGCGCGACTGCAGGGATTTATCTCTGGCACGCCTCCCGCGAAAACCACGTTATCAACGTATTGTCCCGCACTACATTCGTAGCGCCCCCGCCCATTATACTCATTACTCGCTGCGCGTTGCCGATTCCCGTAAGAGTTCGGGCACTCTTTGTGCATTCGAACAGAAGAAGAAGATGGTCAAGTGGCCGGTGAGCCTTAACTATATGTATACTAAGATGGTATCTGTTCTTTGGGACATGTCCGAAAGAACAGATACCATCTTAGTGTATACAAAATGACTTGTCCGTCGGCGCATGTGTGTTCGTCACGTGAGTCCAGTGGGCCGCGCCGTATAGCGAAGGGGCAGTGGCTTCGCGGTCCACACGAGAGCGACAGGAGTCAACCCACGACATCGGTCTGGCCGGTGCGAGCTGCGACGCCGTTCTCCGAGCGCTTCTGGGCCCCCTCAGTTACCATCTTGTGGAGCTTGGCTCGGTCCTTTCCTGGTGCAGGATGTCGTTTTGGCAGAGGGCGTGTTTCCACTGCACGGTTGGGTCCGAGCCAGTATTTCCGCCGACGTGTGTCTGGAAGTGAGTGGGAGACGCACCAGCAGTGCATTCACGACGGAGCAGCAGTCGCGGACGAAGCAGCGGGCAGTCGGTCGGTTGGTGCGGACCAGGAAAGACGGGATATCGGCGCGCCTTCCTGCGGCCGTTGAAGCGGCTGGCAGCGGACGGTTCGTGAGAGCGATTTGGGGGTGCTGCGTCTGGTCTTCTTGAGAGATCACAGTCTATTAGAAGTTAAGTGATTGGTGATATGTTGTGTGATTTACTCTTGTTAAATTTTACTTGTTTTCTTGGTCAGTCTCTCGTCCCTAGCTTGCTCGTCTGTCTCTCGTCCGCGTTTGTTAGGCAGTTAGTGTCTGTCTGTCGTTCGGAGCTGCCTCTGTCATGTTTGTCGGATTTGGTGGGTCAACGGCCTAAAACCTGATAAATATGTTTTGATCTTGCCTATCATCTTGAGAGGCGGTATCTGCGTACTATAGAGCATCGTAACTTGTTTGGCCAACCCTGTATAATTTTATATAAGATTGCATTTCACGCGATTTTATTTAAATGCTCATTTTAGTATATAAAGTTGCCACCCTTGAACCATAAGACTTTTGTTAGAAGTTAAAATCAAGTTACACCTTCGGTGGCAGTTTTAGTGTTTTGTACCATTTCCATCCCTCCTACGGGGTGCATAATTGGTGTGCGTGTGTGAATTGTTAAAACTTTTACTTTAAGGTAATCTGGTGTGTTGCAGACTTGCACCAGTGTAGTCTTTCAGAAGTTGTTGTGAGCGGTCGTGACTACGGCCGTGTCAAAAGGGAGCGGCAAGGTTCTTAGCCCGAAAGCTGTACGCCACATGTGGTGAACTTTGTCTTTCTCTCACTGCTTTATAGTTTTCCTTTCCACAGCATGAACGTTACTGTAAGCTGAAAATTAACTTTTGAGTGCGAACTCCATTGTTTCTCTTAATTAATCCCATTATAGATTTATTTTCGTGACATGAAATATTATTTTGTTGGACAGCAAAAAATGTGTGAACAATAAAACCACACCGAAAGCCGAAAGCAAATGAATGGTGTCGATGGAGCGACTGGGGAAGGGGAGGTGGCGGTGGGGGAGAGGAGGCGAGAGGGTCCAGAACGGCTTGCATGGGCATATTTATGCTCATTCTGCTGCAGTGACGTTACCGAACCGAACGCTCATACACACTGTAAGCTGCTTGTAATGAATTTCTTCACAGTTTAACCACAGTCAAACAAATACAAATAATTTATCACAGTGTAAGAAAATGTTACTATCAGGTCATTCTAACCCGCTGATTATCATCGGAGAAAGCTGTACATCTGCTTCTCAACTTCAATGCGATACCACCACTGTCAACACCTAAACATCTTATCATTCATTCCCCACTGAATAATCATTCCTACTACGACGCAACATAGTATCGCAGAGGGAATGATTGCCAGTAAGCACTCATTTCGAAAATCTTTCGCCGAAAGCACATTTCCTCGGGAACCTACCACAAGTCAACTGTGTCTACTATTTACATTGTTCTTTGGCAAAATTCGACACTGTATTAGGTTGTTGTCTTCTTCAGTGTGATGTCCAAAGAACGAGGACATAAAGCAGAGTTGGTAGCTCACGACTGAACGACAAGGAAGCATAGTCACTACGAGACGCGACGACGAATGAGTGAAGTCGGCGTTGTCATGCCATCAAGAGTTTGCATGCGCCAATGCTAGAGCAAGGTAACTACGTGACCACGATATTATTGCTCGAATCACATTGTGAATGATTTCAAGACAGTTGTGCATATGCCACCAAGTAATTCAGCTTGGCTTCCTGAAATATCACTTCAAAAACTTAAACGGACCGAAGCGCCCACATTCACAGATGCAATAAAATTGTGAATGAGTGCCTCTCAGATGAGTGTGCAATAATTGCCAAAGACAACACCTTCGTCTCTCTGCTGCCAGCAGTGCGAGAGTTATGTTAGACAGACTATGCAGCAATGTTTATAGAAAATTGTGTTTTGATAGAAGACACTACTGTACTGTCATGTGTTAGAATTCAGTGACAGAAACCAATATATTGATTCCTGATGTAAAGGACTCTTTCAGAGTATCTCATTTCGTTCAAGCCATAATAAAGTGATCTAACAGTTTGTATGTGTTACAGTATCAACTCAAGCTCCACCAGAAGTAATCTAAGTACTTCCACTGTGCCTACGAATGTTATTTCGTCCGGCACAACATTCAGTCCGAAGACTGGTGTGATGCTGCTCTTTGTGATAGCTCTTACTGTGCAAGCTTATGCACACTGAAGCGCCAAATAAACTGGTATAGGCATGGTTATTCAAATGCAGTGATATGTAAACAGGCAGAATATGGCGCTGAGGTCGGAAACTCCTATACAAGACAACAAGTTCAAATGTGTGTGAGATCTTATGGGAGTTAACTGCTAGGGTCATCAGTTCCTAAGATTACACACTACTTAACCTAAATTATCCTAAGGACAAACACACACACCCATACCCGAGGGAGGACTCGAACCAGTCCGCATCTCGTGGTCGTGCGGTAGCGTTCTCGCTCCCCACGCCCGGGTTCCTGGGTTCGATTCCCGGCGGGGTCAGGGATTTTCTCTACCTCGTGATGACTGGGTGTTGTGTGATGTCCTTAGGTTAGTTAGGTTTAAGTAGTTCTAAGTTCAAGGGGACTGATGACCATAGATGTTAAGTCCCATAGTGCTCAGAGCCATTTGAACCATTTTTTTGACTCGAACCTCCACCGGGACCAGCCGCACAGTCCATGACTGCACGACAACAAGTGTCTGGCGCAATTGTTAGAGTGGTTACTGCTGCTACAATCGCAGGTTATCAACATTTAAGTGAGTTTGAACGGCGCACGAGCGATGGGACGCAGCATCTCCGAGGCTGCAATGAGATGGGGATTTTCCTGTACGACCAGTTCACGAGTGTACCGTGAACGTCAGGAGTCCGGTAAAACATTAAATCTCCCACATCGCTGCTGCCGGAAAAATATCCTGTAAGGACGGGAACAACGACGACTAAAGTGAATCATTCAACGTGATAGAAGTGCAACCCTTCTTCAGATTGCTGCAGATTTCACTGCCAGGCCATCAATAAGTGTCAGCGTCCGAGCCATTCAACGAAACATCATCGAAATGGGCTTTCGGAGACGAAGGCTTACTCATGTAACTTTGATGACTGCACGACACAAAGTTTTAAGCCTCGCCTGGGCCCGACACTGGACTGGTGACGAACGGAAACAGGTTGCCTCGTCGGACAAGTCTCGTTTAAAACTGTGTGGATGGACGTGTACGGTTATCGAAACAACGTCATGAATCCATGGACTCTGCATGTCAACAGCGGACTGTCAAGCTGGTGGAGGCTCTGCAGTGGTGTGGGGCATGTGCATTTGGAGTTATATGGGACCCCTGATATATCTAGATACGAGTCTGACAGGTGACACGTACTTAAGCATCCTGTCTGATCACCTGTCTCCATTCATGTCCATTGAGCATTCCGACGGACTTGAACAATTCAAGCAGGAGAATGCGACGCCCCACACGTCCAGAATTGCTACACCGTTGCTCCAGGAACACTCTTCAAAGTTTAAACACTTCCGCTTTCCATAAAACTCTCCAGACACGAAAATTATTGAGCATATCTGGGATCCCTTGCAACGTGTTGTTCACATGAGATCTCCACCCTTTGTATTATAACGGATTTATGAACAGCCTTGCAGGATTCAAGGCGTCAGTTTCGTCCAGCACTGCTTCAGACATTAGTCGAGTCCGTATCACGACGTGTTGTGGCACTTTTGCGAGCTCTCATAGTCAGTACACGATACTAGGCACGTGTACATGTTTCTTTGGCCCTTCAGTGTATATTGGTTACTGGAAAACCAGAAAAGATAAGAAAGACTGTAAATTTATTCTCAGTTAGAATTTAAAAATCAATTCCCTCCATTTCTGCCAGCTACATACATGGTGCTCCTCTTAATAATTTCTTTAATGAAAACAATCATCATACACTCCACAGTGGATTATAAAGTTGTGAAAGGACTGAATGTATTTATAGCATTCGTTGAGTAGTAGCCATATTGTTTATCCCGCACCGCTACTGCTCCAAGAACACCTGAATCGATGTTGTAATTTCTAAATTAACATGGGTTCGAGACATATTCATAACAATTTCATATATTCCATTATACCTATGGCAGCTGTGAATTCTGAATTCAGTAAGCAATACACTTTCATCCAGCCAACTTTAAGGAAAGTCAATGAATAATATGCTCCATCAGATGAAAGAGATCTGCTTTCTTTCTGTCGCTGAAAATCTCAGGCACAAAGGCTTTTTCACTGTTATCTCAAAACTGAAGCAATTTACGTCTCATTCTAGTGCAAAGTTGCGGTCGTAAATTTCAATTTGTATGGAAATAAGAAACAATTTGTTGCAGCAGACTAGTTAATCTTTAACCACCGGCAGTATATCTCATGCATATTAAAGGGCCTGTGATTTCCTATCTGCCGGCTTCCAGCGTTCACTGTGCAAGGAACTTCAACGTAAATCTGTCGGCGGGTGCTTCGTTGGTATGGTGAAAGTCACTTCTTCACCCAGCCAAGTTTTTCGGAGTGTGGATTCTTTCGCGACATAATCAACCATGGATTTCTGAACATCGGAGCTATACAAATTAAGTAAAACTGGAGTACTGTTCTTGCACAATCCCATCCCAGTTACCAAACTGCTTATTTTTTCACCACTTGAAGACATCAGTGACACTGCTGATAAGACAAGAAAAAGCTTACGTCCGCGAAATTGACCTATTTTAGAGACCATTATGGTAAAGAATTATTTTAATTTAAAAATTACGTCCACAGCAATCCAAGTGATTATAGTTGCATGTGTGGAAACGTCTTACAGCACCATCGGAAGCCTACATCTTTGGATGGACCGTTGCTCAAAAAGAGGGCGCATATTCAGAAGAGTATACAGTATGTTCCGGGTTTCCTGCATATAGAGTTCTACCTCGGCACGGATAACAATTGCATCATAGTGTGCAATCGAAAAGGCGTGACAACTGTAAATGTACTCCAAAGTAGAAAAGTAGAAGTGTGAGTATGATTCTTGTTGGCACCCCCCCCCCCCCTACCGAAAGTCTAAAATGCACACACACTGACCGTGAAAATCATACATTATGTGGATCTAATGTAATATCGTATTGAGCCATAACGAAAAAATGCCAACAATTTGACTAAGACCTAGCAGACATGGATGATACTAATCGAGAAGTCCAGATTTTCATCTTTTTATTCACATATTTTGGGAAAGCTGAAAGAAAATCTTGGGAGAAGGAGATTTTCCAACGTTGATAAAGCGGTTCTGGAGTTGCTCCGTGACCAAGGAGCAAATTTCTATCTCCGAGGAACTGAACGATAAGTATAATGTTCCGACAGTTATGTACATGGACTTTCCGACTATCCTGATGTGATTGCCACAGCAGTGTCATACAGTGCGTCACTTCGAAGTGTAGTACAAGATCCAATAAAAGATACTTGGCTTGCGATAATACAATGTGCAACTTACTTTTCGGAATCTTCTAAAATGCACGAGTGAGCAAATCATTAATATTTGTAACTGCCCCTTGCAGCTAGAATTATTTTTAGGATCACACAGTTTCTGTTAGTCCGGTTGCAGATTTCATTCCAGAAATAAAATAAAACGCTTAAAGTTGTTATTATTATTAACTGAATTTTCTCATTTTGAGGGTAATGAAGGGCGATATGTTTTAATTGTTAAAAACCCATTCAATATAGAAGATCGCATAAAACATTTCTTTATTTAAGACAGCTGGTTTCAACAGACTTCGCTGTCGCCTTCAGGACTCTAAGAAAGCGTCTACACATAGCATGTATATCATAAGTTGAGAGGCAACGTTTGATATAGAAGTTTTAGTTTGGTATTTTTATAATAACAGGAACTGGACTTGTACGTTCACATACCGTAAAAATCTTTTTGTTATAAAACATGTCAAGTCGATATTTTTTCCCTTTATTGTAATGTCATCCTCCTGCCCCATATGGGCAGGGGTGGGCTGATAGCGGCATATTGACGCTGCTATTCAGCCAAGCGAGATATATAAATGTAAAAAAAGTGGGATCTTAAAAATGACAAGGGGATAAAATATGGATGAAACGCACAAAACAAGGAGAATGTAAATAGGAGACATTGTCACAAGTTAAAATCACAGGGAGCATAAAGAAAAACCACACTGGACAAACAGTTTGAAGAAACACTGGTGGCATGTATAGTATGATTGAAACATAGGTAACAGCATTACAACTCACATGACACGAAAACGTTTTAAAGCACTGAAAACACTGTAGCCGAACACAAACGGAAATCATGATGCACTTTACAAGTTAAAACTGGAGGGACCAACCAGGGGAGGGGAGACTGAAGTGAGGGAGAAGGGAAGGGAGATGAGTGGGGGATGTAGGACGAGGGGGAGGCAGCAGGGGACGAGGACCTGCGAGCACACCAATGGATAGAAGACCGGGGGTGTGGGAGAAGAGGGTTGGAGACACATTTGGAAGGAAGGACAGATGTAGCAAAGAAGCTCATCAGCTGGAATCAGGAGAGAGTAAATGTTTCTTTGGGACAGGGTATGTAGGATGTGGAGGTGCAGGCTGGGTGGGACACAGCGGTATAGGCTCGGAAACGAAGGGGGGCTGAAGAGGAGAGGACGCCAGGGGGTGAGGGGGACTGAGTTCGCAGATGGTGTAGACGATGCAGATGTGTTTGAGGTAAATAAGGAGATGTAGGAAGGTGAGTAGGTTGTAGAGGATCCTCATTGGAGATGGAAGACGGATACAAAAGGCGAGGCAGAATGCATGGCGTTCAAGGATCTGAAGCGATTTATATAATTTAGAAGAGGCAGAAATCAAGGCGACGCTGACATAACAGAGAATGGAACGGATCAAGAATTTGTAGGTATGGAGGACGGTGGAAGGATGCAATCACCAAGTGGGTTCTGTTTAGCAGATCTGCAGGGTTACAGCTATGGATAACGAGGTCTGTGGCAATCACATAGGTGGAGAAGGCGCGATCAGTATGGGCCAGGAAGTAATATAGAATGGGAGTAGTGGCACTAAAACAGATGGTGACGCATGTGATGGTCAGGGTGGGGTGAAAGACACTGAGCATAAGGTGTTCAGTAATGTCGTTAAGCAGCAGTTGTGGCCAGACAGAGATATGCTTGAGGTGACAAATAACAACCTCGTATTAGGGGGTGGGGATTGTCGCTATGATAAAGGACATAGGGAGGGGTGAAAACAATGTGGTAGAGTTGAAGGAGTGTTTCATTGAGGATGAAGGCATCAAGTGGTGGTGGGGACAGAGTGCATATGAAGAGGAGCTTGTTAACAGGGAAGGAGTGGATGATTTGATAAAGGATGCTATACTACTGTCATTCCATGAAGGAAGACGAGTGAGGGGATAGAGGAGGAGGAAAGTGGCTTAGATGAGAGTGTTGAGGCAGTTCAAGACGAAGTATGCTTCATTGTGGGATGAGATGGAGTAAGTTTTAGGATGGAAGTCAGAATGGGTGGTGAGGGAAATCTGCTGGTGTGTGTGTGTGTGTGTGTGTGTGTGTGTGTCGGCGTCAGAGGGGGGTGGATATTCTAGAGAACTATTGTGAGGAAGCTGATGATGTCTTTGGCAGTAGGAGGTGGGTGGAGAGAATTGTTGGGGTGATATGGTTTGTTTATAGGACAGGTAGGGATGATGAGTTCGGGTTTGTTGGGAGAGGGTGTAGCTTTGCATCTGTAGGAGTAAGTAAGGTGAGCTCCATTACTGGAAATGCGGGAATGAGAGGAGGCAAGATTGGGATATTGTTTAACTTAGTGTGCGTCTCTGCATTGAGAGCAGACTGGGGAAATTTTTGCAGGTGGAGGTGGGGTGACCATTGTAGATAGGACGCTTCTGACAATAGTACGATTGGGGAGGGGATCGAGATGGGTCAACTTTATGGCGGCTGTTGTAGATGAGGGCTCCCTTGGTGAGGATAATGTCAATGGAGGAGGCGGACTCAATAAAATCTCTCATAACGAACGTGGGGCCAGAATCTTTGTGGATGGGATGTGCGGACAAGATGTGAAATTCGGGATGGGAATTTATTTCTGCCAATACCTCTGCCTCTGCAACCATGGGGCTGAGCTTCGTGATCGCGGCAGTGAGGGTCAGTGGATGGCGAGGGGTTGGGGCTCACAGTAATTTCCGCTTGACTGCTACGGCCGCAGGTTCGAATCCTGCCTCGGGCATGGATGTGTGTGATGTCCTTAGGTTAGTTAGGTTTAAGTAGTTCTAAGTTCAGGGGACTTATGACCACAGATGTTGAGTCCCATAGTGCTCAGAGCCAGTCATCACAGCAATTTTTGGGCCGCAAAATGCCGCCACCCTTTGAGTTTTGCAAAGCCCTGCCACAAAAATACATCGCGTCCGTGAAGGATTTTGCTAGAAGAGTGAAACTTATCTGGAGATAAGTACACAAAAATGAATACGAAAAGCCAGCCGTTGTGGCCGAGCGGTTCTAGGCGCTTCAGTCGGGAACCGCGCTGTTGCTACGGTCACAGGTTCGAATCCTGCCTCGGGCACGGATGTGTGTGATATCCTTAGGCTATTTAGATTTAAGTAGTTCTAAGTCCAGGGGACTGATGACCTCAGATGTTAAGTACCATAGTGCTAAGAGCCATTTGAACCATTTGAACACCAGAAACAGGAAAGAGTGCATGATATGCAAGCAGTGTTACCTAAGTACCATGTTGGTCTGTGGGGTATGTTAAAGAATCTTCATGTACTGAAGGAGAAAATGAAGAAGTTCCTGTCTCTGTATTATGACCCTTACCAGGTAACAGAGATAACGTCGCCAGTTGACGTTAAATTGCAGCTCCCCACACTCCCTTTGATAATCCATGTAAGCCAAATTCGGCAGTCGGAAGGAGACCACAGTTTCAATAGAAGGGGGGAGGGAAACGGTGGACGAGGAGGAGAAAAAGGAAAAGGCAAAGCGAAGGAAACAGGATGATATGGCGGACCATCGGTAAATGATAAGACCTAGAGCGGGGATGTGGAACTGACATTAGGCTTTTCTTTTCGCCTTCTAGCTACGATAGTGGGAATCATACCCATCAGTGTCGTCCATTCCTTAATTTATATACCTGACCTATGTTCCTCAGGTCTGTCCCCGAAAACCTTTCGTTTCTTAAGGAGGACTTGCTCTCTGCTCTGGATCAGATGATTGCCACTAAACATAGTCGTGTTAGCAAGGAACACATCTTAGAGCACGTGAAAAACTACAGAAGCAAGCAGCAGCGCAGCAATTTGTAGTCATTAATTCATCAACATCAGCCGCTTCTGTATTTATTTTGGTGATTGGAGTCATATATTTCTTGTTCAAGAGAAGATTTGCCCGAATTCCACCCCTCCCAACATTCAGCATAGGGGTACGAACCGGTCAAAATGGCATGCCCCCCGAAAAGGTAGTGTAATGAGGAGAGTCAGGAAGGCAAAGACTAAGTGTGCTCGAAGGACCATAAGGAACAATTGCACATAACAGGGAGAACTGTTCTGTAACTATTAGTGACAAGCCACATTATATAGTTTCAAAGGAAGTGAACTATGGTACAGGCCCAGTATTGGTAAAAGGTTCTAAACCATGTAAACAGATTCAGGTGGAAACAGATGTAGAGGCAAAATGTGGAGATGCATTCTTTCCATAGAAGTGAGGAGTGTAGAGGGTCGAAGGATGAGAGTGATTAAGTCAGTTAAAGAGAGGAGTTTAGCAGCAGTAAAGTTAGATGAAACGTGAAGAACTATTGGAAGCCAGAAGTCCTACGTTGTTACATTCTGCTACGCAGTTTAATGCTACAATACCGTCACGTAATTGGGTCGGCGGAGTACCGAGTTGAGCAACACGAAGAACAATGCAGTGTCAATGACCAAGTGGCCATACGCCAGGGGGCCAACATCGGGGAAGGTAATCGGGTCAGCTACGCCAGCCAAGCAACATTAGAATATTCCACTGACGTGCTAGGTAAGAGGAACATCAGCAGAAAACCGTATTTCGGTACTGGCTGCCAGCTCGTCAAAATCGTCCATCGTGTGGTGTTGGAGTGACAGAGCCTTTGTCACTTAGCGCCGCCACGAGTTCGGCGTCGTCACTGCCTTCGCAGTGATTGTAATAGTCACTGTCACAATGCAGGTCGTCGCTGAACTACCGTCAGACGCCGTCAACAGGCAGTCGCCTGTTATGGGAGTCATCACTTGTGGAGCGTTGTGGTAACGCACCATCGCAATTCATCGTGGGATACTGCTGCCACAAACGCCGTGACTTGGGCACGTGAGCTGGGGACACTGACACCAGATAGCCACCGCCTTGGATGTCCGCTGAGACACGGCACTGACCTGTTCCGCTGCCATGTCCCCCCCCCCTCCCCTCCCCACCCCACCCTTCACCAGCCACCAGCACAACAGTGGCTCGTGGCGCATGGTTCCAGTTGCCGTAGTACGTCCTTGAAAGGCCGGAGCGGTGCTACTGAAACAGCAGATTCGAGTAACATCAGCGCAGCTTCAGGTGCAGCAGTGGACGCACGTTTGAACGTCCACCAGTCACCTCCGTCGCTTCCGAGAATATTACGAGTGGAAGCAAACCTCGCCCAGAGGGCCCACAACCGATGTACTTGAGTTGATCAATAAGTGTTGTTATTCTGTCACCAGGAGTCATCCATGGACACACCCTAGCCATCCTCTTCCTCACGCCTGGCGGAGAATCCACGTTCGAGTCTCGCAACAGGCAGTGGAGTCCCGTGCCTGTTAGTGGCCCGTTTACACTGGTGTCACGTGGGGCCGTTTACAGTACTATTATAATCTGTTTATTATGTATAAGTGTAGGGGCAATGGAGAGGACCTCCTCTTTCCCTGAGGATCCCAAATGCCAAAAAGCTCATTTTCATGTACAATGGGAACAAGTTAGGATGTAGTACAAACAAAAAACAAGCTTTAAAATGAGAACTATTCTACAGGACCGACTCCATGAAGTTTGCGACGGTTTCTCCAAGCCTTCAATGGAACTTGTTGCCAAGACGGCAATGCTGCATTCAACTGCTAAGTTATGAGTTAGCGCACCGATTGCATTGTGGCTTCTTTGTAAGTTACTTTCTGGTCGTTCAAAATGTAGAACATGATGGATGATGGTGTTTATCAACGCTGGAAAGAGTCGTAAATATTTTATGGACACTGTTGGTAAGTTCTGTCCATTCTCTTTCTTCTATTGAATCCGAGCCTTTTATCGTTAAGTTAGTGCAGACTCTTGAGACACACAGCTTCCTGTATTTGTAGTTTCCAAACTGGGATCACTCGTGGACTTCCTATATGAGAACTCTGGAGAAACATCAGGATTTATTATCTAATTTACTCTAGTTTCGTTTGTTAATGTAAATGCCCTGGAGCGTCTCCTTTTCTTTTCTCCCCGTAAATCACCGAAAAATCTTCACACAAGCTTTCATAAAAAAAATTAACTCTAGCATTACTGAGGATGATGAACCGGGGAATATGAATCACCCACAAGCTTCATTTTAAGTTTGCATTTATTGCGACACAACCAGTTAAAACATCAACAATTACGTGTTGCAGTTGATGAGGTAGGTCACAGCTATAATGACAACAATTTACAGAAAGCAGATTAAAGCATGCAAATTTAGAAATTTTAAATTCCACGGAAATTAGGGAGCAAACAGTTACACTGGCGAACAGTTGGGTTCGGATTTGACTGGTATACATTATAGCACTGAAACACTTTTCGACGAGATAGATCGTTGAACACGGAGAACTAAGCAAATTCTCATGTTACAGGAAACCAGATCAGCTAGTTTGATTTGAGAGTGATATTTCAGTAGGCTTACTTAAACATTAAATAAGACAGGATAAATCCAGCACCCATTAAAAGGGGCATAGACATTAAATAATGGAAGTAGCACAATTTAAAAATGTCATAAGTATATATAAACAGGCTTGTAACACAACTCTGTTTCACCCTAAGCAATTCAGCATATAAAATGGGTTACAAATTATTCTTAATACCATCACTTTGGGATCACATTGGCCGCATGAAACCAAATTAATACACTCGACCAAAATAAGTTACTCTCTAGAGGTATATAAACTATCATATGATCAAGGAATCCTAATAGATCAGCGCTGGCCTAAAGCTAGCTTGAGGAATTCCCTAAGGCTGAGGCAGGTAAAGAAAGGGAAAGACTGACCTCCCCAAGGTGCTAAATTCATTAATTGAAGCAATTGGCTCAAGAACGAACAGGTAACGATAGAAATCGTAACAGCCACCAGGAGCCGGGCTACTGTAATGGCATATAGGAAGAGACCCGCCAGTAAATGTTGGCAGATTATGGGCATTCACACTTCTGTAATAAGGGTAGAAAATAAAACACCTTGTAGTCACTCAAGAAAAGAGAGGACTGAAATGCAGCGAATAAAATTGCTATTAATTAACCTAAGTAATGAATTAGATATGCCCCATATGACTTGCGAGTGCTGAGGCACTTAACAGACCATTAAGATGACAACGTGGACTTGACCAGAGCCCAAAAGAAAAGAGAACAACGCATGTCAAAACCCCATTTCACGGGCCGAACAAGTTTTAAATAATTTAGAGCATAAAATAGTTATTTAACTAATTAACTAAAATCTCAAAGGAAACTGGATAAACAAGTTACACAAATGCAAATTTAAGTCACATTTATCTTGGTTGCTTGACGTGCGTCGTGGGTGGTATGGGACATCCTGGTTATCGATTCAAAAAAACCCAGGACTCAACCACAAGACAACAAGAATTATTTTCTAACACAGTGGGCTAAATATTAACAGTGAAATGAACCCAACAGCACACAGCGGAAGAAACGGAAGAGAGTACTAAAGTGGCTGATAGGAACAGTCAACAGTAGTCACGACGAACAACTTCGGTAATATGGCCGGGTTACTGAATCGCCGATTTAACGGGATGAGAATGTCAACCACCGCTAAACAAAGGTGTATGGTAGGTCTTACTTTGATTGGTGCACATTCCGACGAATAGCTGCCGGTACCGGGACACAGTCTTGATTCCACACCGTTAACATAGAGGAAACAGAACTGATAGAATTTCCATAATGTCTTGAATCAGACACCACTATTACGTCCAGACGCCAGTAACCTTATCGAGGCCACGTTCACAGTAGGCATAGAGTGCCGACAACGGTCGCACTACTCGCGACCGCTCCCCACTGCCGGCCTTCCGGTCACCCCCTGCTGCGCTTGCAATGAGGAACCGCTCCGTGCAGAGCACACAACGCCCCCTACTGGCTATTAAGATCTTTGTTTGGGCTACAATTGTGGATCCATGGTTACACTTTATTACTGCAAAAGCAGAACATCCGAAGCACTTTCCATTTCACAAGAGATAAGGGTGCAAATTTTAAGTAGTACACGCTGTACACGTATTAATTTCAAAGTACATCAATCTACAACTCATTGGTAATTCCTTCGGTGTTTGTCCATCAGCATATGAAAAGATGTAGCGATGACTTTAAGTTTGTGGCAAGTAATTTCAGTGTTCGGTTTACGTTAACACGTCCGGCACGACAGCGTCGTGTTAACAACGAAGACAGAAGAATAAAAAAGGCGCGGGAGCCCCCGGGCAGCGAAGCGCTGACGCGGCAGCGGCGTTTCCATGGCAGCTCCCCTCCGCTCTGCCTCTGGCGGTGGCCCGGCACAGCCCGCGGCGTGCCGTGTTTGTTGTGGAGTAGGCGGCAGCCAGCGAGGACCGCTGACGCAGGCGGCAGGAAGCGGGCAGCAGGCAGCAGGCGTCCATCTGCAGATAGCGGCGCGCCTCCCCCCACCCCTCCCCTCCGCTCATCCAGAAGCTGCTTACTACCTGCTGACGGTGCATAACTCTCTGACAGCTGACACCCACCAGTCTTCCCACAGGCACACACTGCAGACACAAACTGGTTAATAGTCACCACTATGACATGTAACATCATAGATTAAGGGTTGACCTGCTATAGCAATCGCACAACTTGCGTACGGGCAGCCAGACGCCGCAGCGAGCGCCAAGAGTGCATTGCGATCGCAGGCGCGCGTGTTGCGTACGGGCCGCGAGGTGCCGCCACGAGCGCAACCGTATATAAGTGATGACGGGGTTCGGCCAGCTCTCATTTTGTTGGCATCTCATTTTTGCCTATTCTCTTATTTGCTTAGTTTCTTAGCTCTTATTCGTTTATGGCTCTTGTTATTGTGCTCTCTTTCAGCCATTCTGATTGTTTTGATTTACTCCTAACTGAGAAGTGCTCATTTTGGCATTTCACTTTTACATATTTCTCATTTTGCTAATAATATGCTCCTTAGCTTTTTACAGTTGAACTGATTAACATAGTCACATGTATTGTTTGTTCATTTCAGGCTGTTCATATGTTGATGTTCTTTAAATACTATAATAATTATCGGAAGCATTTCTTCCCTTAAACTTGTGTAAGGTATTCTCGATGTAGGATTTGTTCGGTGACACAGGTGTAAGGTTTTGAATATAAATTATATACGAAACTGTGCTTTAAAAGGAAGTTATCATTTCAGTTAGTACTACATCAGACGACAATTTTGTGATATGAGGGAAAAATTTGAGAGCGAACCCATGGAAAAAATCTTAAGTGATTCCCTTTAAAAATAAAAATGTGTGTGACACTGAAAGATGTGACACTGTAGGCACCGGAAATTTATATAGATAAAAATATACGTCACAGACACAACATGGAAGTGAATTGCCGTTATTGTCTATGCGATAGCTACCCAACACTGAGGTAACTTCCGCCAAACATGTATCAAATGACCAAAAATGATACACTGCTATATCATAACTAATATCGAAATATGATGCGTGTGAATAGACGAGGACTGTTGTATACCAAATGCAACTCTTTGTCTTCTGGAAGCAAGTGTTTTTTTTTCCAGATTCCCTTGCACCAAATTATTCTTCATTTTTCAGCATGTGTTCAATGCTACGGCCTTACACCACTTTATTTGGAGAGCCTACATACCCGCCTGCTATCACTCTAGCGGTCGTTCCCGGTGCCAACGTCTTGCTGCATTGGTAACCTTCCCGGCCCCGACGGAGGTTCGAGTTCTCCCTCGGGCATGGGTGCGTGTGTTTGTCCTTAGGATAATTTAAGTAGTGTGTACGCTTAGGAACTGATGACCTTAGCAGTTAATTCCCATAAGATTTCTCACACATTTGAACAATTTTAGTAACCTCCCCATCACCCACGTACTGCTTCCCGCGGAGTACATCCTTCATTGCACCAAACAGATGGAAGTCCGAAGATGCGACTTTCGTGCTGTAAGGTGGATGAGGAAAGACAGTCTAGTTAAGCTACGAGAGCTGATCTTGTGTATGCAGACTTGTCTGAGGCCTCGCGAGCAGGAGAAGTGCGTTTACATTTTTGTGGCGGCGAACACGCTGAAGCTATTTCTTAAACTTCCTGAGGTTAGCACAACGCGTTTCAGAGTTAACCGCTGCAGCTTAAGGGAGGACATCAAACAGAATAACCTCTTCAGAGTCCAGAATATAATGAATATGTGCATTCCTGTCATGTGTTTATGCTAATTATTACGCACATTTATGAACCTTTGCTAGATCTAAACGCTCGGGAATGCTATGTAGCAACCAGGATACATGTCCATCTGCAATTATGCTTCAGCAAGGGGCATTAACGGTAATATCATAAGAGGAAATGTTGTGCAACATTAATACGGATAAAATCTGACTATTCTGGATTAAGATCTTACAATTTGAGAAAGTGTTCCGAGACAAACTTCCGTCACACTGTCCGCAAACGTGACGTCAGATCCTCTTGGCAACAGCGATCTGAAAGCCCATTGGCTGAGAGGTTTGATATCTATATGCTCAGGAGACGAGTGGAGTGTCCCTAATGGCTGAGGGAGAAAGGTGGGGTCTCTCATGTGCGTCGGGATGAAGGTGCGAAGTTGGTAGAAAGGCGGCGCTCAAACCGGACGGTCGAGTAACTGGAGGCGGCTCCAAAAGGACGGTCGCGAGTAGGCAGTGGCAGTAGCAGAATGGGTCACTAACCACAAATATAGAAGTGATAAACAAGATATAAAATTAAAGTGAATTGTATTAATTATCAGTGAACGCCACGTGTCGTGGGCAGTATATATAACGAACATTGAAAGTGATAACTGTGTTGTTAAACAGAGTGAAGGCTTTCACGGCGGGTGTTGTCATCACTTAACACTTTCGGGCTGAGATGCCATAGTTCCATACATAAGACTCTCCCCTGACGTTTCGCCTTCGACTGCGAAAGGAATCCTCCGAGGACAATTCGCGAACTGCAACAAGAGCACGAGTGAGCGCCGTATATATAAGCCATGCAGAGGGCACCGCTGTCAAATTATGTGACGTCGGCTATGCTATGATCTATGATATTGCCAAATTTCTCAATTGAAATTAATCGATTGTCACGCTGTTGCTGCAATGTTGACATCAATATCTTATCCAGCTCAATGCCTTCATCTTTTCTATTAAAATTATTTCAGTGTTTGGCACTCTCAATGGCCTCTCTGTACATTCGCGCATGATAATGCGATGTCTTTGCTATGACGGTCGTCTCACTAAACTTCATTTCATGATCCCTTTCCTGAAAAACATTTTCCGCTACAGCCAATTTACCAATATCCGAGGCGGTAGTTCCTTTTATGTTCACCCAGACAGGTGCTGACGCTTCTTTTTGTTGTGACTATATAGACCTTTCCACTACTGCACGGAATTTTATAGACGCCTGGTGTAGCTAGAGGATGTCGTTTATCTTTTGCGGATCTTAAACATTCTTTTACTTTCGTGGTGGGTTTGAAAACAGTTTCCATATCGTACTTACTTAAAACGGAAGATATTGTGGCTAATGTTGAGGCAGGTATCCGTCAGCTTTCACAGCAGTCCGCTGATGTTATAAGAATGGAAACAGCTAGAATATTGCGCACATGTAAGCCACCTAATTGTAATCCCAGGCACAAAGGAAGGCAATGAGGGACATGAACGCAGATGAAAACATCATCGTACTTTCCGCAGATAAAGGCAACGCGACTGTCGTAATGAAGAGTAAAGATTATCATGGAAAAATCATGGACGTTTTGGATCCCAACAATTACAAACAACTTCAGAAGGATCAGGGATCGAGGATTTTAAAAATGACCAATCAAATGGAGAAAGCGTCTTCCCTCCCTTCAGTCGACAAGAAACAACTCTTTAAATCAGAAGCTTACTCGCCCAGACTCTATGGGTTACCCAAGGTACATAAACCGCTGGTGCCTTTGAGACCTATAGTTAGCTCCAACCCATGAATTAGCTGGACACCTTGCCTCGCTGCTGAAACCTCATGTTGGTGGAACTGACAGTCATGTTAAGGAAATTAGTGTGGGCCCTAATGATATCCTGGTCAGTTTTGATGTGGTGTCGTTGTTTACCATGATTCCGGTGAATGAAGCGATCACATGTACAGCGGAAATTGTTCCTAGTGATATTTTGGCATTATTCAGACATTGCCTTACAACAACTTATTTTCAATATAGTAATGTGTTCCAACCTGGAAGGTCTACGGGAGAAAGTGCAAGACAGGAAAAAGTGGCGTGATTTAGTCGGAACCGACTAAACGAATAGAGAGAGAGAGAGAGCGAGAGAGAGAGAGAGATAGAGAGAATGTTTTTTTATGAATAGATTGACGGGGTGGCTGTCTGAAGTGCTCTTAGTCCAGCTGTGGCTAACTTGTTCATGGAGAACTTTGAACAACGGGCGCTTCAAACAGCTAGAAAAAGACCAACCAGATGGTATCGTTATGTAGACGATACATTTGTTATGTTGACCCATGGGGAAGAGGAACTGGATGCCTTCCTGTTACATCTGAATAGTATTAATCCATGAATTCAATTCACTATGGAAAAGGAAATCGACGGTCACCTGAACTTCTCAGATGTGACTGTAATCAAACTAGAGGACGAATCATTGGGTCATAAGGTTTTCAGAAAAGATACGCACACTGATCGTTATCTGCAGAAAAATTATAACCACCACACAAGACATAAAAGAGGAGTGATTAAAATATTAATAAACAGGGTGCACAAAATATGTGAACCAGCTCACTTAGATGATGATATTGAACACCTTAGAGCGACCTTCAAGAGTAATGGGTATTCCAACTGAGAGATAGATCGTGCACTACGCCATAGACTGGCAACGAGGACGGACGAGGATCAACTCAAACCCAGGGGGAAAGTGTTCTTACCATTCATCAATAAGGTCACTGATCGCATTGGAGAAATTTAAGTGTGTGTTAAGTAATGTGATGTAAAGTGTTGAGTGGAACGACGTAGCCAAGAGCTGCCACATTGGAGAGTCTTTGACGCGTGTTTTAAAGTCTTCTTCATTAAAACGATTATATTACAAAACGTTGTTGAACTTTAAGGACTGGCATCCCGACACACCCCATTTCAGCAGGAGCACAAACCTTCATTGAACCTGACGCCTGAGTGCTACTACTGCGACGAGGGGCAACCGAAACAACAAGACGCCAGTTTAGTAATAAAGAAACCAGAGAAGGAACTCAGAGTCGCTTTCTTCTCGCTACAACGCCACACATAAGAAGGAGGACATTGTAAGAAGACAGTGGTTGTGATTTTACTGGCTGACGATGCCGCTTTGGACTTTTTCTTCGGAGGAGAAGCGATGTAGCGCCACTCCATGTATGCCGTTTTATTTATGGTTCGAAGTGATGAACTTCAGCCGTCGCACGGACGCCAAAATGGAAAATATTGAAATAAACGATATCGGAATTGAAAAACAACTGCTATCACTTAGTAGCGGAAAAGCATCCGGACCAGACGAGATACCCTTAAGATTCTACAGTGATTATGCTAAAGAACTTGCCCCCTTTCTATCGGCAATTTATCGTAGATCGCTGGAAGAACGTAAAGTACCTAGCGACTGGAAGAAAGCGCAGGTCGTTCCCATTTTCAAGAAGGGTCATAAATCAGATGCGAATAGTTATAGGCCTATTTCGCTTACGTCAATCTGTTGTAGAATAATGGAACATGTTTTGTGTTCTCGTATTATGACGTTCTTAGATAATACAAATCTCCTTCATCATAACCAACATGGATTCCGCAAACAGAGATCATGTGAAACTCAGCTCGCCCTATTTGCCCAAGAAATTCACAGTGCCGTAGACACTGGCGAGCAGATTGATGCCGTATTCCTGGACTTCAGGAAGGCATTTGATACGGTTCCGCACTTACGTTTAGTGAAAAAAATACGAGCTTACGGAATATCGGACCAGGTTTGTGATTGGATTCAGGATTTCCTAGAAGAAAGAACACAACATGTCATTCTTAACGGTTCAAAATCTGCAGATGTAGAGGTAATTTCGGGAGTACCGCAGGGAAGCGTGATAGGACCTTTATTGTTTACAATATACATAAATGACTTAGTTGACAACATCGGTAGCTCCGTGAGGCTATTTGCAGATGACACGGTTGTCTACAAGAAAGTAGCAACATCAGAAGACTCGTACGTACTCCAGGAGGACCTGCAGAGGATTAATGCATGGTGCGACAGCTGGCAGCTTTCCCTAAACGTAGATAAATGTAATATAATGCGCATACATAGGGGCAGAAATCCATTCCAGTACGATTATGCCATAGGTGGTAAATCATTGGAAGCGGTAACGACCGTAAAATACTTAGGAGTTACTATCCGGAGCGATCTGAAGTGGAATGATCACATAAAACAAATAGTGGGAAAAGCAGGCGCCAGGTTGAGATTCATAGGAAGAATTCTAAGAAAATGTGACTCATCGACGAAAGAAGTAGCTTACAAAACGCTTGTTCGTCCGATTCTTGAGTATTGCTCATCAGTATGGGACCCTTACCAGGTTGGATTAATAGAAGAGATAGACATGATCCAGCGAAAAGCAGCGCGATTCGTCTTGGGGACATTTAGTCAGCGCGAGAGCGGTACGGAGATGCTGAACAAGCTCCAGTGGCGGACACTTCAAGAAAGGCGTTACGCAATACGGAGAGGTTTATTATCGAAATTACGAGAGAGCACATTCCGGGAAGAGATGGGCAACATATTACTACCGCCCACATATGTCTCGCGTAATGATCACAACGAAAAGATCCGAGAAATTAGAGCAAATACGGAGACTTACAAGCAGTCGTTCTTTCCACGCACAATTCGTGAATGGAACAGGGAAGGGGGGATCAGATAGTGGTACAATAAGTACCCTCCGCCACACACCGTAAGGTGGCTCGCGGAGTATAGATGTAGATGTAGATGAACCCACGTTTCATCAATCTCGAGACGTGCAAGCAATCCCCCTCAGATTCAGAATGTCAGCACTTTGCAACACTACAGTTGTCACAGCTGTGTACGATCAGCCGGCACACGGGAGACTGAACATGTTTTCGCAAACGTATTACGATGATGACAGACGCCTCGCTCACTGACTCACCGTGCTTTCGGTCACTGCCAGGTCTCCGTAGACATTCTGCAAGTGTCTATGAATATCTGCGATGCTTTGGTTTTCCGCCGAAAGAAACTCAATGACAACTCTCTGCTTGGAAAGCACTTTCGTTACAGACGCCATTTTGAAGGCTACGTATAGCACTGCCACCTCTCGAAAATTCGTGATACTATAGGGGCTGAAGCGGGAATATTCCACAATATTCCACAGCAAATTCAGCATTTTTTCAAAAGGAACTGGCCGGGAAAAAAAGTGTTGTGTTACCTATAGAACCCCCATCGTACACAAGAATGGAAGTAAAGATCTACGCATAACACGTGGATCAACAAAGAAGCACTCTGCGATATTGTGGAGAATGTGCGGTTACTAGCCGCGAAAAACTTCAGCATGAAATATTGTTCTTGTTACCACAAATCTCTTTGAAATGTAAACTTCCTTATGAAGTGCCGACCTATTAAGCCCAAATTTGGCGAAGTCATCTGTGGTGGTGGAGACGACACAAGCGACACGCAAGATATGAAATCCACGCTGAAACTCCATGTCTAAACATTAGTTTTGACAGGTGTGACGCCAGAACGGTGTTGGTTAGAAGACTCACATGGTGATCAATCTTCTTAGTGGCTACCAGTGAGTCTCTCTTCAGACATCATACTCCTTCAAAGTTCTCTTTTCTAAAACGCCATGTTTGTGTCTCACTTTGCTGTAGTGGTCCTAGAAGTGAGTTTAGTTATGTTTAGGAAACTTTTTCTGAACTACAATAGTGAGCATGTTTGCTGGTAAACAAATGAAGTGTTAATATCACATGTGATTGCTTTAGTCCTTCGTTTCAGACTAATCCCTTTTGTCTTTTGTTAGGAGTAGCAATTCAAACATAGAAGATTGACATGAAACAGATGTCACATTATCTGAGCAGTCAGCACGAATATTTCTTCTCCCGCGCCAACTGCGTCGAGATTCGATGGACAAAGTTTACGAATATTGTACAATACGCTTTAGACACGTATAAGGCGAGCGAAGCTGTGAGGGATGGGAAAGACTCGCCGTGCGTGGTTCGACAGCGATGTCAGGAAAGTGCAGCGATACCAAAGACAGCTTCACTCCAAATTTATAGGTAGTCAGAAAGCCTCGCAGACAAACAAACGTAGAAACGAAACAAAAATTAGCGCAAGAAGAGTCATGCGTTAAGCATTCAACGAATTCGAAAGTAAAATTCTGTTTACTGACTTGGAAATTTGCCGTAAGGTCATATGGGACCAAACTGCTGAGGTCGTCGATCCCTAAACTTACACACTACTTAATCTAACTTAAACTAACTTACGCTAAGGATGACACCTACACCCATGCCAGAGGGAGGACTCGATCCTCCGACGGGGGTAGCCGCGCGAACCGTGACAATACGCCCAAGACCGCGCGGCTACTCCGCACTTTACCGACTTGACAGAAAATCAAAATAAATTTTGGTGTTATGTTAAATCAGCCAAGGGATCGAAACCATCTGTCCAGACACTCTATGACTATAATGGCAGTGAAACAAAGGAAGAAATACTAAATGACCTTTTCCAAAACTGTTTCATAGAGGAAGACCGCAATGTAGTATCTCCTGTGAATCGTTACACGAACGAGAAAATGGCTGATATCAAAAGAAGAAAGAAACGCAACTGAAATCGTTCAAAAGATGGAAGTCCACTGGACCTGACTGGATACCAATACGATGGCGCTTCAAATATGCTAATAATTTGCCCCTTTTCTAGCAGCAGTGCACCGTATTCTTTGGAGGAGCGAAGTTCTCCTGATGACTGGATAAAGTCACACGTCATTCCTGTTACAAAAATAGTCGCACAAAACTATAGGCCAATATAACCCTGGCGTCGGTCTGTTGTAGAATTCCGGAACAGGTTTCAAGCTCGCATATTATGACATTTCTGGAGGCCGAAAATATACTCTATTGGAGCCAACATGGATTCCAGAAATAGCGATCGTGTGAAACCCAGCGCGTTCTCTTCGTCCAAAGGTGCCAGAGAGTAGTTCGACAGGCGCCCAGGAAGATGCTATGTTCCTTGACTTCCGGAAATAAGTCCTTCACTGCCACCAGATGAAAAAAAAAATACGAGTATACGGAATATCAGACCAACCTTGTGACTGCGTTGAAGAGTTTCCAGAGTGACTTCGGAGGTGCCCAGGGGACTGTTGTAGGGAAGTTACTTTAAAAAATGTGTATAAATGATGTAACAGATTACGTCAGAAGTTCTACGGCGCTTTCCGTGAATGATACTGCAGTAAACGAAAAAGTCGGGAAGCCAGATTTTTGTAGCGGAATGCACTAAGACTTCCAGGTTGTCGACGCTAACATCGCACAAGTACTTCTTCATTTTCAACAATCGGTTTTGTTGAATGCATATAAAAATTGGTTATCCGATCTTCGCTATGGAAAGTTATTTACCAAACGAAACAGATCGCTCCTTATAATTTCTCAACATGATAAAATTAAACATAAATAAATGTAACGTATTACGAATACATAGTCAGAAAGACGTTCAAAGCTACATTCAACGATACTTAAGAAATAATTTCTTTGAGCGTGCTGTGGGAGAGGGTGCTAATGAGTCACACAAAGTAATTCGTAATATGCATTTGGCACTGTAATGAGCAATTACTTGAGAGTATATGTGCAAAGTTTTACTAAGATAAAGTCCACCTGTGTACCGCAAAAATTAAGGAAATTATTAACATCGTACTAAGCAAATCAACCTTCACCATGAAACCCAAAAATAAAATGAGATCTGATCGTAACAACTTCTTCTGCACTTTCGGTCGACGATCGAAGCGAAGCAGCGCCTATGGACTTCACCGAGCCAACGTCCAAACTGACGAAACTTTATTTCTCTCTCCGCCTGGCGTGCCCGTGGACAAAAGGCATTAACTAGCATTGGCCAATGGCGACGTGTGACCTGTTATCACAACTCGAGTATAAAAGAAAAACTATATAAATAACACACAGCAAAATAATATCAAAATGTATCCTTCAAAAGAAATGAATGTTTACGAGCTATTTATATTTTGAACTGTATGTAAATCATTATACAAAATATTACTTAATTAACATAATTATTGATGTGTAGGAGTTGGACAAAACCATGGAACTGCCCTAATAAATGCTTACATCAACATAATTGCGGATGTTAGCATTCATATAGGTTATGCAGATGCATTTGGCCAGGAACCGCACCTGTGTAATGTCCTCAATACGTTCAAAGTGATAGTCGTGGGCAGAACAGTGTTCTGTGCAGTGATGGGATTGACTATAGTTACCTTTCGACGAGACGGCCAGTGTAGCCGAGCGGTTCTAAGCGCTTCATTCTGGAACCGCGCGACCGCTACGGTCGCTGGTTGGAATTCTGCCTCGGGCATGGATGTGTGTAATGTCCTTGGGTTACTTAGGATTAAGTAGTTCTAAGTCCTAGGGGACTGATGACCTCAATCCCATAGTGCTCAGAGCCATTTGAACCTTTCGACGATGATCTGTTAAAAATAATGTTTAACGCCTGAAGGTGCGTCTCCTAGCGACGCGAAACCGGTAGTAGCTTTCAGTATAAGTAGTCTATAGTCAGCCATCGAATTTCTTTCAAAATGTAGAAATGTGGATGCAGTAGCCCGCATTTTAAAACAGCATGCTGTGCATTTCAAACTGCATAATGTTGGAGATAACTGAATTGAGTGTGGGCAAGTTATTTATGCTCATATGGTGAGTGCTTCTGTACCCAGGATATCGAAAGTATTTGTTGTTTCAAAGGTACCGTGCCAAAAAAGTATACGAAATACAGAGAAAGCGGAACACATCATCCACTAAGCCATAACGTGAACGAGAAAGTGAGCTGAGTGTTCGTAACAAATAGTCACTGAAGAGCATTGTGACGAAAAGTAAGAGGATGACACCTGAATACCTAATTATCTCAATTGTGAAGCCTGTCTGCACCAAAATAAGGTGAGAACTGACGGGCGACCTGGAATTCCAAAACAGCTCATCAGTGATACAGATGCCTGTAATAGGAAAACATGGTTCCGAAGCCATAAAACCTCACATTCTAGCAGTCGAGTAAAGTCTTTTAGTCGAATGAGTCTTGTTTCACACTTTTTCCAAAATCTGGCCGAGTGCCCATCCCAAGAATGAAATATGACGGATGTATGTGACGTGATATTCCATGGACCTCATGGTTACTCTGCAAGATAGTATTTCTGGCAAGGATTATGGGATCATTTTGGCCGATGTGGTCCATCCCATGGTGCACTTTATGTTACCCAGTGGTGATGCTGTGTTTCAACACAACAGGACCACTGTTTACGCAAATGGTTCAAATGGCTCTGAGCTCTATGGGACTTAACATCTGAGGTCATCAGTCCCCTAGAACTTAGAACTACTTAAACCCAACTAACCGAAGGACATCACACACATCCATGCCTGAGGCAGGATTCGAACCTGCGACCATAGACTGTTTACGCAGCTCGCATCGTCCAGGACTGGTTTTGTGAGCGCGAGGATAAATTGCTGCATCTCCTCTGGCCAGAACAGTTACCACATCCCCTTATTATTTAGCCTTTGTGGCCTATTTTGGAGATAAGAGTGCGTGATCGCTTTCCACCTCCATCATAGTTGTCTGAACTTGTCACTATTTTGCAGGATGAATGATATATGTATAACTTGAATGCCAGACAGGACCAATGTTTATCCATTCCGAGACGACCGAAATCTATTTTGACCGCTAGATGGTTGAAACCGAGTGATTTGGAGTGATAAATAATGTTAGACCCCGTTTCAGTCCGTTGGAAGTGTTTGGGTTTGGCGAATGCCTGGAGAATGTTACCTGCATCCACGAGTAGTGACAAGAATGAAGTACGGAGGAGGCACATAGCTAGAGTGTTGCCCCCTCACTGCACTGAAGGAAACGCTAAATGCTGAACGAGGTGAATACATTTTACGGCATTGTGTACTGCGTAGAGTAGGAGAACAGTTTTGAGGCGATGACTGGTTGTATCGATATTACCCTGACATGAAGCAGAATCTGTAAGGCGCTGGTTTACGGCCTGTAACATTCCTGAAATGGACTAACCTGAACCAAATGAACCGCGCGACCGTTACGGTCGCAGGTTCGAGTCCTGCCTTGGGCATGGATGTGTGTGATGTCCTTAGGTTAGTTAGGTTTAAGTAGTTCTAAGTTCTAGGGGACTGATGATCTTAGCAGTTAAGCCCCATAGTGCTCAGAGCCATTTGAACCATTTTGAACCCAATGGGACACGTTTGGGATGAGTTAGACAGTGTAGTATGCGCCAGACCTCAGTGTCCAACGTCACTACCTTCTTTGGTTTCAAATTTTTAGGAGGAAGGAGCTGCCATTCCTCCACTAACATTCAGACACCTCATTGAAAATGGTCTGAATACAGTTCAAACCGCCATAATGGCAACGGTGGCCGTACCGCCTATTAATGTACACAAGTAAGTTTCCAGATACTTTTGTCAGATTCGAAGCGGTCGGTGAGATCCTTGTTGAGCAAACAAACTGTTGTTGAATATGCAATTAGTTTTAAGTGTTTTTCTATTTGATATGCACTTTTACGTCCGTGGCTTAAGTTTTGCGCCCACATGATTGTCTCCTGTTGTCCCTGTGCAGCAGCAGTGTGGAGGTCCCGTCAACAGCATCTGCCTGACGGTGCACTACACAGTGTTGTAAACAGCATAAACAGCGCCGGCCGTGGTTGTCGCCGCAGTTGCTGCTGCAGCGTCAGCGCACAGCGCAGCGTATCTCTGACACACCTGACGACAGCTGCTTATTAACGCCGTCGAAACGCCACCGCTGGCTGGGCGCGCGCCCTGTAAAACCAAATTACTTCCGTTTTCATAAATTTGCACGTCTATGGCCGTAGCTCGCAATGGGTTGGGCTCACCTGCTTTACATTCTAATTCGCGGTGAAAGACAGCGCGAGGCGGCTGACATGACATAGAGTCGGGCAAAAGGACGGGAGAGGGAAAATTAGAGGAGTGGGACAAGAGAGAGAGAGAGAGAGAGAGAGAGAAGAGAGAGAGGGAGAGAGCTGACGCAGCGTGGCTGAGGACAAAAAGTCAACAGTGCACGGGTGTCCGCCCCGAAACTTGTACAATTAAGCTGGAGTGAAAAATTGCGTAGTTCAATTTGCTTTATGGAAGTGCGCCTCTAGTAGCACTCGTACGATGAGCTCCCAGCAAACTACCTCCCGTCTGCTGAAAGGGCAAGACAGCGTCGGCGCGCAAATTGCTTCCGACACGACGCCCCTCCACACGTGTGCGGTGTGGTGTGGTGTTCCTTACCTGCCGCCGAATGACGCCACAATAATTAAGCACGTAGCGTTTATTGCTCACTCGCTAGCGCACAGCCTCGCGTACGTGCAGAGCTCACTTGCAATGGAACTGCCGCTACAGCGTCACATCGACTGCCGTTCTAGCATTGCGTTATAATGAAGAACGGCCTCTCGGGCGACGTGAATGCCCAGATCCGCTCCGCATTTCCTAATTGGCTCCCGGGAACGTAATAAAACATAAAGGCCCTCGTGGGCTTAAGCCCGCTCACACAAGGTGTCCGCGGCACATAAATTGGGCGAGAAGGTCGGCTTAAATCTCTTCGGAGCTGCGTCGCGCTCGTATGGCGCCGGCACTCGTATTTTTTTCCCCATTTGTATCACTCATTTCGCAGAGAGGAGTGAGACGAGAATTTTAGAGTAATTCAGTAGATAGGAGAGCCGGCGTTCATCACTCGAAAAGTCTGGTGCGTGCTTTGTGCGGCGAGGGACCTTAAGCAGGCGTATCCAATAGGTCGCTTGATTGGACTCTTTCGTACATCAGATGTTTCATCAAGGGCCATTGGCTGTCGTGTATGTTTACATACCTTTTGCCATTACGCCACATACTATGCAAGACATAATTCCAGTGCGATAAATGGATGTTTATCTCAAGTTTTGGGCTATCAGCGCCCAAATTTACACGAATTAAATTGTTTTAATGAAAATCAATAATTTTAAAGTTAAATTTTACATCAAATTACGCATGCTACATGCTGACCTGCTCTAATAACTTAACATGAAGCGTGCTAGCTTGTGAGACAGGGAGGTGTGCCAGTCTCGTAACTAATTCTTGATGCGTACGACCGCTGGTCTGGTATATTGATCAGGATCAGTGTGATTTTAGCCGTTGTACGTTAAAGGTAACTGATGGGTTCATCCGCTATCTGAGACACAGAAAATACAACATACAAAATGTTACAACAAACAGTTCAAAAGTATTAAGGAAACATGACTTTGGGCGTCTACCATAATCCATTGACCTGTAATAGAGGACTGGGTATGTTCCAATATCATGCCTTTGTTTTTCACAAATTAAGTACCAAACAGAACATCATTACACTCTCAAACGTGTAGACAGAATGAACTGTAGCGTTAGAGACGTGTCGAAAGCAAAGTCATTCAGAGCTTAATGACTGTTGATGTTGTTAATGGCTTTTATTGTTACTTTCATTTTAAAATGCGACACCTTCTTCATTACGAAAAGATAAAATTCGGCTTTAATATAAAATTTGTTTTTAGACGATTTCCGATTCGTGATTTTCATTTTAGAAGTTGACGTCCTTTTATTACGAAAGGAAAAAACTGAATATTTGTAGGGTTTTTAGAGTGTTCGGTCTGGTCTCGTCTGTAAACTATGCCTCATGAAATGCTTCTGTGCATGGGTAATGGAGCCATGTGTGTCGTCTTATTCATAAGCTGACTTCTTGTTTCGGTCTAAGAAACTCTGTATGAAAAAAAAATGTCTAATTTCCTAGCGGTGTTGTTTACACACTCCTGTATTCTTTATTTTGTAACACTAAAGACGATTGTGCTGTGCAATGAGAACCAAACGTCCGATAGGGGCGCCACCTTCAGAAAAATTTCCACTTGCTGAATGAAATTAGGCTGTCGGTCCCTGTTTGTTTCCGTGTTCACGATGACTTGCATTGTACTCCTTTGTGTAATTGTCAGGATTTTTTACCATGTGGAGTAATATTCACTCTGATTCCATGGTTCGGATTTTGACACGTTAGAAATTGCACTCTGTTGCATGCACTGCCTGATCGTTACTTTATGTAACAAATAGTAATTTTACGCTATTGTTTCTCATGATGATCTGAGAATGGGATATGAATAAGAACTCGAAACTAGACGTCGTCAAGTACTAAAAAGAGATATTTTGCAAACTCTGATTGTTTGTCATATTGAAAAATTGTAAACAGTCATTGCCGCGATGAGTGACCGCGCGGTTTGAGGCGCCATGTCACGAATTGCGCGGCCCCTCCTGCCGTAGGTTCGAGTCCTCCCTCGGGCATGGTTGTGTTTGTGTTATTCTTAAAATAAGTTGCTTTATATTAGTTTAAGTAGTGTATAAGTCTGGGGACCGAAGGCCTTAGTAATATGGTGCCTTAAGAATTCCCACACATTTGAATATAAACAGTCATTCATCCCATCATCAATGTTGCTTTTAATTGTATTTTGAGAGCTTCAGTACCGTTTTTGCCCTCCGTGAGTGTTTATCATTGCCTAACACCTTCGTGACATGCTCCATATACACGGTGTTTCAAAAATGACCGGTATATTTGAAACGGCAATAAAAACTAAACGAGCAGCGATAGAAATACACCGTTTGTTGCAATATGCTTGGGACAACAGTACATTTTCAGGCAGACAAACTTTCGAAGTTACAGTAGTTACAATTTTGAACAACAGATGGCGCTGCGGTCTGGGAAACTCTATAGTACGATATTTTCCACATATCCACCATGCGTAGCAATAATATGGCGTAGTCTCTGAATGAAATTACCCGAAACCTTTGACAACGTGTCTGGCGGAATGGCTTCACATGCAGATGAGATGTACTGCTTCAGCTGTTCAATTGTTTCTGGATTCTGGCGGTACACCTGGTCTTTCAAGTGTCCCCACAGAAAGAAGTCACAGGGGTTCATGTCTGGCGAATAGGGAGGCCAATCCACGCCGCCTCCTGTATGTTTCGGATAGCCCAAAGCAATCACACGATCATCGAAATATTCATTCAGGAAATTAAAGACGTCGGCCGTGCGATGTGGCCGGGCACCATCTTGCATAAACCACGAGGTGTTCGCAGTGTCGTCTAAGGCAGGTTGTACCGCCACAAATTCACGAAGAATGTCCAGATAGCGTGATGCAGTAATCGTTTCGGATCTGAAAAATGGGCCAATGATTCCTTTGGAAGAAATGGCGGCCCAGACCAGTACTTTTTGAGGATGCACGGATGATGGGACTGCAACATGGGGCTTTTCGGTTCCCCATATGCGCCAGTTCTGTTTATTGACGAAGCCGTCCAGGTAAAAATAAGCTTCGTCAGTAAACCAAATGCTGCCCACATGCATATCGCCGTCATCAATCCTATGCACTACATCGTTAGCGAATGTCTCTCGTGCAGCAATGGTAGCGGCGCTGAGGGGTTGCCGCGTTTGAATTTTGTGTGGATAGAGGTGTAAACTCTGGCGCATGAGACGATACGTGGACGTTGGCGTCATTTGGACCGCAGCTGCAACACGGCGGACGGAAACCCGAGGCCGCTGTTGGATCACCTGCTGCACTAGCTGCGCGTTGCCCTCTGTGGTTGCCGTACGCGGCCGTCCTACCTTTCCAGCACGTTCATCCGTCACGTTCCCAGTCCGTTGAAATTTTTGAAACAGATCCTTCATTGTATCGCTTTTCGGTCCTTTGGTTACATTAAACCTCCGTTGAAAACTTCGTCTTGTTGCAACAACACTGTGTTCTAGGCTGTGGAATTCCAACACCTGAAAAATCCTCTGTTCTAAGGAATAAGCCATGTTGTCTACAGCACACTTGCACGTTGTGAACAGCACACGCTTACAGCAGAAAAACGACGTACAGAATGGCGCACCCACAGACTGCATTGTCTTCTATATCTTTCACATAACTTGCAGCGCCATCTGTTGTTGAAAATTGTAACTACTGTAATTTCGAAAGTTTGTCCGCCTGAAAATGTACTGTTGTCTCAAGCATATTGCAACAAACGGTGTATTTCTATCGCTGCTCGTTTAGTTTTTATTGCCGTTTCAAATATACCGGTCATTTTTGGAACACCCTGTATGTCTACGGAAAGGGCCGGCCGGAGTGGTCGAGCGGTTCTAGGCGCTACAGTCTGGAACCGCGCGACCGCTACGGTCGCAGGTTCGAATCCTGCCTCGGGCATGGATGTGTGTGATGTCCTTAGGTTAGTTAGGTTTAAGTAGTTCTAAGTTCAAAGGGACTTATGACCTCAGCAGTTGCGTCCCATAGTGCTCAGAGCCATTTGAACCATTTGAACCATATCTACGGAAGTCACCCTGTGGTATCCGTTCCCATTCTTCAATGAGAGCCAGTGAGAGTTGTTGGAGAGTCTGCGGAGGGACAGGACGACCACGAACAACTCTGTCAAGCTTTTCCACATACGCACGATGGGGTTAACGTCTGGACTCACCGCCAGCCATACCATTACTTCAATGTCCAGGCCTCGCAAGAGACTCATACTGACGTCCGCCACCTGGGACCAGTCATTAGAAGAAATTTAGGGCCACCACCGTATGTAACAGCCGCCACATGGTCCAACAGGTTCAAATGGCTCTGAGCACTATGGGACTTAACATCTGAGATCATCAGTCCCCTAGACTTAGAACTAATTAAACCTAACTAACCTAAGGACATCACACACATCCAAGCCCGAGGCAGGATTCAGGTCCAACAGGATCAGTTTGATGTACTACTCTCGGGCGATAAGGAGACCATAGATAACAACAAGATCCGTATGACTGTCAACACCGAAGCCTCCGCGCAACATTGAAGAACCTTGGAAATCTGTCAATTTCCTGGACAACATTTGCTAGTTGTCACTCACTACGCGTCTCCAAACACGAAAACGGTCATCACCTTGAGTCTGTGACATCTGAACTCCGCTATGAATCAGAGATGGCCAGACACCGGTCTTCACGTGGGGTTGTAATGCGTCGGCTGTCATGTCCAAGCTGGCTTGTGGACTGACCTATCTCCCTGTGCCGTGTCCACAACTTAGGGATGTCAAATGGAGAGGCATTGGCATTTGCAACAGCACGCCCAAAAGTTCATTCTCTTGCATCAATCAGACCGCCGTTGCAACTGGTACTACATTAAGCTGTCAAATAACATGTGCTTGATTGAACACAACGTCCACAAATGACAACTGCCACCCGTGCACCTCGCTAGAAAAGGTTGAGAACCGGTACTCACTTTCTTCTCAGGGCCAACTGACACTGGTATGAGTATCAGAGTCAAGAGATGGCGAAATGTTTTAGTTCATGTCTACTTTGAAAGCGAAGATGTAGCCAAGCCTTGAGACCAAAAGTACAGCCTGTATCAAAATAGATTTAATATATTGGACGCTGATACCCGTGTTCCCTTACCTCTTTTGAACAGTGCAAAATAATAAGCAGAGCATATTTACATTCAAAGACTTTAGGTTAACTGACGTTCATGGCACAGGTTATTTATCGCTGCCGCTACATTCCCCACAGTGACTTAAAAAATGAAATCGATTTCTCTTTTAGGAAAAGCATCTAACATCGAATGAAACAGTGGAATATAAATGTTGATTACCGTTGTTATGAAATGACAAATTTTTTAAAAATCTGGGCTCAAATACTGGACTGAAATCATTTACCAGATTTGAAAGCATTGAGTGTTATATTCCATTTAGCACATAAATCGTTTCAGAATATTTCTGAGAGGGATTGGAACACAGTTTAAAATATTTTTGCATGTCAGGAATGGTAATGATAGCAAATTTCAATTGCTCTACGGTCACTGGCACCTTACATGAAGAAGTATAGCAAAACCGCAGGTTACCTCTCCGGTTTTCTGAGATTAGCTGCAGTTCCATTCAGAAGATATAATTTGTAGAAATGATATATGCACTGATAAATGAGAACATTATGACCAGATACCTAATAGCCGGTATGTTCACCTCTGGCATAGATAACAGCGGCAACGTGTCGTGGAAGCACTGAGGCCTCGATAGGTCACTGGAGGGAGTTGCCATCATATTTCCACACGCAAGCCACCAAATTCCCGTAAATTCCGGGGAGGGGGGGGGGGGTGATGATCTCTGACGACACATTTAATCACATCCCAGATGTGTTCGATAGGGCTCAGATATGGCGAGTTGGGGGTTGGGGCAACACATCAATTGGAACTCGCCACTGTGTTCCTCGAACCACTCACTCATAGTCTTGTGACATGGCGCATTATCTTGCTCAGAAAGGCCACTGATGTGGGTAAGATGATCGTCACAAAGGGGTGTACGTTTTATTTAACGAGTGTGGAATTTTCCTTGGCCGTATTGATCACTGACGAGCTCCACTGGGCCAATGGATGCCCACATGAATATTCCCTGGACCATATTGGAGCCACCTCCAGCTTGTTTCAGCCGCGCTGTGCAGGTCAAGAAGCTGTTCCCCTGGAAGAAAACGCCTTGGCGACCTCGCATCGGCATGGTGAAGAAGGTGCCAGGACTCATCACACCATACAACACTCTGTCATTGCTCCAACGTCCAGTGCCGATGGTCGCGTATCCATTTCATTGGTAGTTGCCGATCTCATGGTCGTACAGGTGCGTTGTCCAAGGTTCGACAGCGGCTTGCGGCAGCAACAGGAGACCACCTCGGCGAAAGGGACGTCTGCTCGTGCATGCGCAGTTTTAGTATGGGCTGCGACGCTCGGCTGGTACGGACGACGGCGCAGCACCGCACCAGTCACCCCTGTGACTGATGTGTTCTGCCTAGTGTTGTTCCATAACGACTGTCCAAAGAATACTGCACCGACTCGCTCGCAGAAAGTGATACTCTGTGCGTTTGTCTCTCAGCATCAGTGTCTTTAGATTTAAGATATCATAAGGTCAAGGGCGCTTTGTTCCAGCACCATCACAGCTGGGAAGCGGCAATTTCGTCGACAGTCACTTGGCTTGTTAAAAGTTTTTCCGTTCAAGGAACTCCCCGATAAATAGGAGACAGTTTCTTGGCAAATGCGGACAGTACTTCTTCCACAATTATGCTGACGTGTTCTGTAGCGGTCGGCAACCAAATACACGTCGTCCGATGAGATGACCGACCGAAGGCCAACCAAGATCGTCCCCACTCAAGTCATGTGTGTCAGCAATATTCGGGCGAGTCATGGTTCAAATGGTTCAAATGGCCCTAAGCACTATGGGACTTAACATCTGAGGTCATCTGTCCCCTAGACTTAGAACTACTTAAACCTAACTAACCTAAGGACATCACACACATCCATACCAGGGGTAGGATTCGAACCTGTGACCGTAGCAGGAAAGCGGTTCCGGAATGAGGCTCCTAGAACCTCTCGGTCACAGCGGCCGGCTCTGTGTTGACTAGGAAGGAAAATACAAGAGAAGTATAAGATTCTCCTGTTGCTAAAAACTGAGAAAAAGATAATTAAGCTAGCAGGCTTTTATTTTTGATAAATCAATGTTTCAGTCACTTTAAGTGATATTTTGAAGAACATGTGGAGAAACATTAGGGAGTTATAACACCTCTTCTTCTTGATTATTTGGTTTGATTTGTACTTGGCCTCGGCTAAAACTCGGCGACAGTCGGTAGAGTGTTCAGATCGTTATCAAGTTACGAAGACGACGTTACACAAAATAAAAGTGCTGAACCAAAATGTCGACGTGCGTGAGATATTTACTTCACCAAGATTCGTAATTAATCGTTAGTAATCGATGTTTAACTGATTAATGATGAAATATTAATGATAAAACTAATACAGTCACATCCACAACAAATTCCCTACAAGCTGGTCGTAATTTCAAATATCTAAGCAGTCGTAACAGTGGGCTTGTTATTTGAGTCAAAGATTCTACACAAGCGCCGAGCGCTACAGTCAAATATTATCGCTGCGCGTAATTGTTACTCGGGAGTTTCATGTCAATAATTTGATAGAATTTTAAATCACAAATTCACGACTTGGCACGAGAGGGAGTTTTATTGCACAATATCAGTCACTTCCTAACCGAGCCTTGAGAAGAAAACTTTCCCAGGTGTTGGGGGGATTTAAATTATATGCTTCTGATCTGTCACTGAAGTTTAATAAACCACTGGCTATTATGAATGAAAAATGTCTCTCAGTGTTCGTTACCTAAATCACTGTCTAAGTAATGTTTAGTTCAATTACCTAGTTAAAGGTTCACTTTATTCTAGTAGGTTAGAATCCTCCGTTCGAATTCTAATACCGTGATATTTGAAGTCAGAAGATCGCATTACTGCGTCATAATAGATCGCAGTTATTCAATCTCAAAAACAACCTCAGCGCGCCTACATGTACGAGCATTCAAATATATGACCTGCTTCGGCTAACTCTCGTAACGTAGTGACAATGCGTTGAATTATACTTAGTCATTACTCACGATTCTCAAAGAGTACTCATACGGAGTATTCTTTGGGATTGTTGGTTCTACTTTGCGAATATTAATTTAAGCTAATTTTACGATTTATTATGATTTTGATTTTAATTTTACTGAAATTTAATCTTTCTTTCGTAGATTGCTAAATTGTCAAGTCTTAGATTCCTGATTTAATAACTTGTTACTGTCCTAATAATAGTGATAAGTGGAACTTCGTTCGCTTACTCACTTTTTTGGGGATTTGGGACTTCGGGGGAAATCTTTGGGGTATTGGGAGCTAATTTTTGATTTTTATTTCTCGTCCGAGGAAGTGGCATTAGAGAGTGATACGGGAGAAATAGAAGAAAGATTTTTTGGAGTAGGATCAGGAGCCTAGAGAAATCGAGTGAATGGGTTCTGTATGATCACCTTTTTTTTCTAGGTACACTTCAATATGGAAAACAATGAGTAACTTCCTTATGGTTAAGCATACCACATTCCTCTGCTAGTAGCTTCCGCTTCTTTGCTTCGGGAAAGGTAAATTTGATCTGTTACAGTGCTTGCGAAAAATTTAAGGAAGGTCCTAAATGTAGCTAAATCCGTATGTGTCTCTAAAGTACCAGCCTTCCAGTCACTGTTTTATGTGATTTTTTTTTTTTGTTATCCGCTTCTGACTGGTTTGATGCGGCCCGTTACGAATTCCTCTCCTGTGGCAACGTCTTCATCTCAGAGTAGCACTTGCAATCTACGGCCTGAATTATTTGCTGGATGTATTCCAATCTTTGTCTTCCTCTATAGTTTTTTTTCCCTGCACAGCTCCCTCTAACACCATGGTAGCCATTCCCTGATGTCGTAATTGATGTCCTGTCATCCTGTCCCTTCTTCTTGTCAGTATTTTCCACATTTTCCCTTCCTCTCCAAATCTACGCAGGATCTCCTCATTCATTACCTGCGCAGAAACTCCTCGTACCTTACCTTCTCAGTCAACCCAATTCTCAACATTCGTCTGCAACCCCACATCTCAAATGCTTAGATTCTCTTCTATTCTGGTTTTCCACAGTCCATGTTTCACTACCATACAATGCTGTCCTCCAAATATACATTCTCAGAAATTTCTTCCTCAACTTGAGGCCTATGTTTGATACCAGTAGACTTCTCTTGGCCAGGAAAGCACTTTTTGCCAATGCTAGTTTGCCTTTGTATTTGGGGAGCAAAATAACTGATGATGGTCGAAGTAGAGTGGATATAAAACGTAGACTGGCAATGGCAAGGAAAGCGTTTCTGAAGAAGAGAACTTTGTTAACATCGAGTATAGATTTAAATGTCAGGAAGTTGTTTCTGAAAGTATTGGTATGGAGTGTAGCCATGTATGGAAGAGAAACATGGACAATAAATAGTTTGGACAGGAAGAGAATAGAAGCTTTTGAAATGTGGTGCTACAGAAGAATGCTGAAGATTAGATGGGTAGATCACATAACTAATGAGGAGGTATTGAATAGGATTGAGGAGAAGAGAAATTTGTGGCACAACTTGACTAGTAGAAGGGATCGGTTGGTAGGACATGTTCTGAGGCATCAAGGGATCACCAATTTAGTATTGGAGGGCAGCGTGGAGGGTAAAAATCGTAGAGGGAGACCAAGAGATGAATACACTGAGCAGATTCAGAAGGATTTAGTTTGATGCCCTCCTTGCTCCGTCCATCATTGGTTGTTTTGCTCCCTAGAAGCAGAATTCCTTAACTTCATCTACTTCGCGATCATCAATCCTGATCTTAGGTTTCTCGTTGTTCCGATTTCTGCTACTTCTCATTAATTTTGTCTTTCTTCGATTTATTCTCAGTCCATATCCTGGATTCATTAGACTGTTAATTCCATTTAGCAGATCACGTAATTCTTCTTCACTTTCACTCACCATCAGCGAATATCCTTTCACCATGTGTTTTAATTCCACTCCTGAACCTTTCTTTTATTCCGATCATTGCTTCTTTGATGTACAAATAGAACATTAGGGGCAAAAGACATGTCTTACGCCCTATCTAATCCGAACACTTCGTTCTGGGTCATTCACTTTTATTATTCCCTTTTAGCTCTTGTACATATTGTATATTACCCTCCTCTCGCTATAGTTTACTACTATTTTTCTCAGAATTTGGAACATCTAGCACCATTTTACATTGTCAAACACTATTTCCAGATCGACAAATCCTATGAAAGTGTCTTGATTTTCTTTTAGTCTTGCTGCCACTATCAACCGCAAAGTCAGAATTGCCCCTTAGGTGCCTTTACCTTTCCTAATACCAAACTGATCGTCATCTAATACATCATCAATTTTCTTTTCCGTTCATCTCTATGTTACTCTTGTAAACAACTTGGATGCATGACCTACCAAGCTGATTGTTCGGTAATTCTCGCACTTGTCAGCTCTTGTAGTCTTCCGAATTGTGAGGATGATATATCAGATGGCATGTCGCCAGACTATTAAATTCTACGCACCAACGTGAATAGTCGTTTTGTTGCCACTTTCCGCAATGATTTTAGAAATTATGATGGAACGTCATCTACCCTTCTGCCTTATTTCATCTTAAGTCCTCCAAACCCCTCTTAAATTCTGATTCTAATACTGGATCTCCTATCAATTCTAGATCGACTCCTCTTTCTTCTTCTATCACAACAGACAACTCTTCAACTCTTCCCCCTCATAGAGGCCTTCAATGCACTCTTTACACCTAACCACTCTCTTCTCTGCATTTAACACTGGAATTCCCGTTGCGCTCTTAATGTTACCACCCCTGCTCTTAATTTCACCGAAGGTCGTTTTTACTTTCCTCTAAGCTGAGACAGTCCTTCCGACAGTCATTTCTTTTTCGATTTCTTCACATTTTTTATGCAGCCATGTCGTCCTAGCTTCCCTGTACCTCCTATTTATTTCATTATTGAGCTACTTGTATTTCTGTATTTCCCTGAACATTATTGAACTTCCTTCTTTCATCAATCAGTTGCAGTACATTCCTTCTGTTACTCGTGGTTTCTTCGCTGTTACGTTCTTTGTACCTATGTTTTCCTTTCCATCTTCTGTAATTGCACTCTTTAGAGACGTCTACTCCTCTGCAGCTGTACTGCCTGCTGAGCTATTCCTTATTGCTGTATCTATAGCCTTACAGAACATCAAGGCTATCTCTTCATTCCTTGGTACTTCCATAACCAACTTCTTTGGATATTGGTTCTTTTGTTAATTCTTTCGCCAGTTTCGTAACGGCCTCGTCGCTACTGCGGTGGAGGCCGAGTTGCCACGGTTGTTGCGGCAGGCCGAGTCTGTGAGCTCGTGAAAAGGCTTCTCCTGCAGTAGACCGCTAAGACAATTTCTCCCTGTCGCTGTTACATAGCTATGGCCCAGGTTCAGGTAACAGGATAGGAGAACGAAGGGTCTACAACCCCCAACAAATCAGTACCAAAGACACAAAAATGAGTTAAAAAGGTTTACTGATCTATACTGCTTGTCGAATAGTGATATCTGCGACACTGCACGTAATATAACACAAAAAAGGCCCTCAGTGGTTAAGTGCAAATAACAGCAGGTCATCTTCATAGTACATAGCTGCCGATTGATAAAGAACTAAATTAATACCTACTTTTCAAATCGGCAGGGATAGCAGAATGCACTGACAGGAGACGGTATGTCCTCTTTAGGAGGACGGGACCAAGCTAGGCACCTTACTGTATTACGTTACCATTAAGGGCTTTGTATTAATTCATCTCTCTACATTCCGTACTTTGTATTTTTCTAGGACGTTTATTGAAATTAATAACGAACCACGTTGTTAACTATCAAAACTACATTACCAGGATACATATTAAATAACGAAGTTGTACATACACGGTCCCGTCACCTTAATGTTATCACCTGTGGAAAGTTTGTGTAATCGTCTCTTGCAGCTCAAGACGTGCTGGAAGAGGGTCAGTGAGGATTTGAAGGGTACAGTATGTAACCACGCCGATTACAGTGCCCTGGCCAGCTGCATTAGGTTTCTTGGTTGAGGATCAATGGCCCGAAGAGCCCGATTGAGTTGGTGCCACAGATTAACAAATTTGGTTTAAATCCGAGATGTCTGGTGACAAGGGAATAGCAGTAAACATGCTGGTTCTCTTCGAACCTCGCACGTACACTGCAAGCTGTGTGAAACGTTGCATTGCCCAGCTGGTAGACCCCGTCGTGCCGAGAAGAAACAATCTGCTTGTTGGGGTGGTTATGGTCACCAAGGTGCAAGCAAATGTTGATCCATTGTGCCTTCCAGAATAACGAGATGACCCAGGGAATGCCACGAAAACATTGTCCAGACTGTAACGCTCCCTCGTCCCGCCTCGACCTCTTTGACTTAAGCCATTTCACTCTGTACGCGCCAACGACCTTCTGATGGAGCCTAAACGTGGTTCATCTCATAAGGCCACCTGTCGCCACTCAGTGGACGGCCGTTTGCAGTAGTGGCTTGCAGATTCCAGCCTTCGAAGCTGCTTGATGCATGCAATCAGCAGTCAGCATGGATGCATGAATCTGGTATCTGCTGCAACGTTCACTGAGATGTTGAGAAACACTGTTGGTAGCCCCTCGTTTCATCTAGGCGGTCATACGTTCAGATGATCAGCTTGTCTGCACGCCTGTACGCATCTCCACAGCCGTCGTTCACCCCTGCCATTTATGGCCCGTGGTGCACCATAGTTGCTTCGGCGCCGGTTTTGGATGGCGTCATTTGCCATGCATGGTGTACTTGATCCATGACGGCACGCGAACAGTTTATAGACTTAGTCGTTTCGGAAATGCTTCCACTCTTGGTTCGACGGCCAATCTATTTGGACGAGAAACAAATTGCTCCTTTTCCGCATTACGACAACGACTGCACTGTTTTTCGCTACTCCCCCCCCGCAACACACTTTATATAACGCACTGTCAGTGCTGCCACCTGCAGTCTGTGGGTAGTTATTGCACAGTGACGTTGAAGACAGGCAGTAGTCAAGCTAAGGAGACTAGACCGTGTACTATGCTTGTACACTCGTGTACGCCGTTAAATTTGTATGTGATTTGGGGATATACACCACGTAAGATTCACTACACAGAGTTGCCACCGCTCGCAGCAACAATGGTACTAGTATGCTTGGGCGTTTAGGTTGAAACGCGTTTAGCTGTTCCACGCTGCTTCAACGTTATGCCAGTGTTCACCATATCATTGAGACTTGCGAGTTGTGGCGTGAGTCCCTCAGCAGCACATGAGCAGATGTTTTCAATGAGGGAGAAACCTGGAGAGCGGGGGATGGCGGGGGGGTGGGGGGGTGGGAGGGGGGCGTCAGGATAACATTTGAGTAACCTGTTAACAAAAGTAGTTCAGGTTTTATTGTGGCATCATTCGGTCTTGCAATCCAGAGCTGTCACGCCCATATTGGGTTCCCGGGTTTGATTCCCGGCGGGGTCAGGGATTTTCTCTGCCTCGTGATGGCTGGGTGTTGTGTGCTGTCCTTAGGTTAGTTAGGTTTAAGTAGTTCTAAGTTCTAGGGGACTGATGACCATAGATGTTAAGTCCCATAGTGCTCAGAGCCATTTGAACCATTTTTCACGCCCATTATTTACGCTCTTGGCGAATGTTGTTCTATAATAACCCCGATTCCGGGCGCGGCGTGGCGTTCTGTGCAGTCCAGTGGACAGGGGACTGCGGATGGTACGTGCTTCGCGATCAAAAGATTTTTAATACTGTAATTACTTGTTACGTGTGTTTATGATGGTATTCCTTGCATGATGAAAAAATAAAAATAAAAAAGTTATTTCGTGTTTCCTAAGTACTTATCCATCTAAACATAAAATTCTATCTATTTCCTTACTTATCAATAGAGAATTTTTGCTTCATAAGGAATTCTCAGGATTTCTAAACAACGTCTAAAAAGGAAAAAAAAAAACACTATTTTTCTCCTTCAATAGAACTGATATTTTCTTTGTTAAAATGGTCATTAAATGAAAACTTTTTCCTGTTGGCATTCCCTTTGTCCAGATGTTGTAAAATATGATGACTTTGAAATACCTGGCCTACTTTGTGGAAGAGCACTCACCAGAAAGGTAAACGAGGCCTTGTGGAACCTTGGCAGCAGTTCTCGACAACAAAGCAAAGTAATAAAATGAAGGCGATGTAGACACGGGTGCCCAAAAGCCATAACTAAAGTATTGGTGGACAGTGCGACAATATATTAACTACCGATGTCAGTAGACGAAGTCGTCCTCTCTCCACCAAATTCCTCAAAAGCGTCTTCCCGAGAAACCCTGAGTTTAACCTCTGGGCTGTCTCGTCCCATACTCAGTCTTGATCGTGCTACTACAGAACTGCGAGATGTGTCGATAGATATTTCTTCTTCTTACATACGGTATTAAAGGCTATTCTCACAAACAAGTGACATTCAAAGAGAATGAGAAATAAACCCCGTAACCTGCTTGAAGCAATTCCATTGAAGTACTAATTATTTGGCAATTCACGGTTATCTGACAGTTGTTACATACCTATCTGCATGTTGTTTTAATTTTAACAGCTAGTACTGTATGTTACTACTTACATAAGTATACACTGTAATGTATTGTATGTTAACCGGAGGCCCAGAAACGACGGAGAGGCTCCGTCCCCGCCACAGTCGCAGTAGTCCACAACCCCACGACTACTACCGCAGTCCACTTCATCCATCCGCCGCTGAACACCGAATGACTCTTTCAGGGTTATTGTGCGGTTCGGCCCCCGCCCCGCAGGGAACGTCTCACACCAGACGAGTGTAACCCCTATGTTTGCGTGGCAGAGTAATGGTGGTGTAGGCGTACGTGGAGAACTTGTTTGCGCAGCAATCGCCGACATAGTGTAGCTGAGGCGGAATAAGGGGAACCAGCCCGCATTCGCCGAGGTAGATGGAAAACCGCCTAAAAACCATCCACAGACTGGCCGGCTCACCAGAACTCGACACAAGTCCGCCGGGTGGATTCATGCCGGGGACCAGGCGCTCCTTCCCAATCTGGAAAGACGTGCGCTAGACCGCACGGCTAATTTATTAGTGAGAAAAATTAAGCGTACTTACGAAAAATATCTATTTTGACAACTTCACATGCCATACAATGCTGTTTAATCAGAATAGTATGCACCATAGCTGACTTGCAGAAAAAGATACATAATGTCCTAATATTGGGTTAAGAAAGTAGAAACTACTGAAAACATGAAAACATTGAACAGCAGTAAGTGCATAGCACCATTGCTCTGGCACTACAACACCCCGTAAGTTAACAAACAGGTGTTGATATACGTCTTACTATTTCATGTGACATTTTAGTATCATGTGACATTCCAATATTGTATATTATTATAAATGACTGTATATTTTCTTTTGCGGTAGTTTTCACCAAGTTCTTGTTTTATTCTTATCATGTCACATTATATCATGTAACATTATGATAGCATCATGGGACTATTGTATTACTCTATATTGTATTGAAACGAACTGGAAAAGAAAATTGGGAATAAATAAATAAATAAAATTAAAGGGAAAAAAAATACAAATGAGAAAGAGGGAAGACAAAAAAGTATACTGAGAGGAAAAAAAAACATTGTTATCTGCTTTTATCGTGTTTCTTTTATTGCAATTTTAGTGTGTGTATGCCTCTATAGGACTGTACTACAGTGTATATACATTTTGGAACTTTTTCTTTGACCTTCATCTTTGACCTTGTTGTTTGACTTTGGCTTCTAGCTTCTATGATCAACACTTGTGTCTTAATTTACTAGGTGCTGTTGTGCCTGAGAAATGGTGCTGTGCATTTTCTGTCGTTCCACGTCTTCAATGTTTTCTGTCTGCTTCAGCCGGAACTACGGCGATTTTCTGATTTTTGAAAATCAGCTATGATGTATACCTTCCTAGTTAAATAGCGTGTATGACATATGTAGTCGTCACAATAGATATTTTTCGTTAGTACACTTAATTTTTCATAGAAACAAATCTCGTGAAAATTAATCCGCGTTGATATTCACTGATTTCACTTTGTTTCCATTTTTTTGCCAGCAATGTGAAGACGATCCATGATAGAATCCAGTTGTGAATGAATATATTGTAAGGCAGTAAAGAGTTTATTAAGCATTTCCCCAAGCATTGTAACAGAAATGTGGGCCACTAGATAACGCTTCAGATTTATACAAAGTACAAAATGTTCGATTTGCTATTAATTAGACAACAGCCAGCCGCGGTGGCCGAGTGGTTCTAGGCGCTTCAGCCTGGAACCGCGCGACCGCTACGGTCGCAGGTTCGAATCCTGCCTCGGGCAAGGATGTGTGTGATGTCCTTAGGTTAGTTAGGTTTAAGTAGTTCTAAGTTCTAGCGGACTGATGAACTCAGATGTTAAGTCCCATAGTGCTCAGAGCCATTTGAACCAATTAGACAACAATAAGGTGATAAAAAGACGTCTGCAGGGGTCTACAAATAAGATGATGTGCGTGAATGTTCTGCACACACATCTTCTATACATCCACAATCATCGTATGTGAGTTGTGACAAGTGATGTAATTACATAAATACAGTTTGTCCAATAAACATCAGTTTGTTACATCTCTAAAATGTCGTGTACGTAAAATTGTTGCTGACTATTAGCTAATTTTAGAATATGTGATTAACGTGTCAGCTACCCTATGACAGACAACCCAGCACAAGTGGTCCTTTATTCCTATGAGTGATTCCCTCGCAAAGCTCGCTGTTTACTGCAGCCATAACAGACAGTGCGTCGACGTTAACAGGCACTACAGTTTTATGGACGGCCGTTTCGTATCACAGCCAAGAACTTTATGCAGTCATTTGTTACTCTGACGCTATAAACGCAGAGTGAGGGAGGCGTTATTTTCAACACATTTGTTGCTGTTATCTTCTGTAAATCGTGTCACGTCAAGTGGATATCCATAACACTAACCTAGTCAGGCATCATAACGTTAAAGACGGCGGACCTGTATATGAGATGAGATCGTTTCAAATCCCATTCAGGTAACAACTGAAAATTAGATTTTCCACGGTCCTCCTGAGGTCATTCAGGCATATGCTTTTGCAAAGTTTTGTAAGATGAATTGCCTGATGCTTCACCAACTTAACTAGCGAATCTCTTTATCGTCTTAAAGCTCCTTGGGCAGTAATCGTACGTCCTCATATAGAATCGTAGAACTATGTGACCAGTGAGAATCCACGGAATAGATCGTATTTAACTGTATCTTTCCTTAACTTCCAAGAATCTACTTACCGTTTGCGCCCACTGGGGAAGCTGAAGCTACGTCGACTTCAGTGGATCGTTCGCGCTCGCGAATGCTGTCGGTATGCCGGAGTTAGCTAGGACATTTTCACCTGTGATGGGCTAGAGGTGCTACATTGCCATACGATTCCATGTTTGGGCCGAATTGCAATCTTCTGTATGTGCCCTCTACTTCCAGTGTGCTTCCTGCAGTCCAAGCCTGGCTGTTAACTGTGAGCAGCCGCTTAAGAAACACGCGAATGAAGTTTGGCACACGATATCAACGGCTATGGAGACGTTACTCCCAAGCAGTTATACTGAATGGACCTACATTCTTCCGAGGTTGCAAGGTTAATTTTACCCTTTATGTCGCTACTGGAAGTTCCGGTAGTGTTGGTTTACCCTAAATGCCTCTCTTCCTGGAGTGGAATTCTTCGCCGATCGAGATGTTATCGCCTACAAGACGTGGCATTGTGGAATCGACCCTAAGACTCAAAGTAGACAGGCATGCGAAAATTATTTGGTCATAAATTTATGTTAAAATTGCCTCTTGGGATCTCATCGGAAAACTAGCACTGAACATTCACTTATTGCTACTTGCCATGCTTAAAATATCATGCGCCTCTTTTATTAATAGTCGGTCGGTGTGGCCAAGCGGTTTTAGGCGCTTCAGTCTGGAGCCGCGCGACCGCTACGGCCGCAGGTTCGAATCCTGCCTCGGGCATGGGTGTATGTGATGTACTTAGTTTAAGTAGTTCTAAGTTCTAGGGGACTGATGACCTCAGAAGTTAAGTTGCATAGTGCTCAGAGCCATTTGAACCATTTTTATTAATATAATTCATTGTCAGTGATGACATTTATCTTGTCGCCTTCTGGATGGAATAATAATGGGTGAGTACTATTCCTTATTTTCTTATAACCTCAGCTGGGAACTTTTTATAACCACTGCTTGTGATTCTTTAGTTATTTGATAAATTCGAGAATGCCGAGATAGAAAATAAATTCTGCAGCGCTTAAGATTTTGCAGTACTCTTTTGTTATCTTCATGGCTTGTTTACAATGGTGTTCTATCCATCTAAAAGCTCCTTGTTGATTGTGTTTGCTTCTCTCAGTCATAATTCTGTGTTATTTATCCTGACTAGTAATTGTTTTTACTGTTGTGAGTCTCCAGTGGTCTTACGTTAACACTAATGAATCAAAAGCATGTCTTATTGCCCTGAAGCAGAATATTGATTAATTAACGCTGTGTGTTAAAGGCTTTCATTTTTGTTTGTTTCTCAGATATTGCCTAATTATTGTACTGAGTAAATGTTCTTCTTTCATGAAACGTTAATATGTTTTTCAAGAAACTGTATATTTGTTATTTTGGTGAAGGATGAAGCTAAATAAACTTTCTGCTACTGCCCTGTTCGATATTACTCCTAGCTCATAACCACCTACCTGCCTCCTATCACCGCAGAATTATTAGATTACGATTTAAAAACACCTACTCTCAACGGCATACCCCTCGCCGATTTGTAGCAACCTGAAATATTGGCACCTCGCACAATCCCCGTTCTATTAGAAAACCGTGCGCCGCCTCAATACTTAAAGTGCGAAACAGGCTCCCCTTCTCAGTATAAAAGTCTTAACTGCTCCGTATTGCGAAAATTTTTCCTTCGGGAGAGATACATCTAAATCATGTGCTGCTCGACTGTTCTCGATACGCCAGTAAGCACGCGGAACTACATAAGCCAGATGTATAGTTGACGATTCCCATTCCTAAGCCATTACCCTTGCTCGACAGCAAATGATGTCAGCGTCGCAAAATATTTTCAATAAACGGACATCACTCTCTAAAATTAAAGATACGATTACACTGCATGGTATGAGGTCACATTTAACCGTGCACTGACTCGCAGATTGCATTCCCTGAGTGTAAAATACAACGTATATGGAAGAAACAAGATATTTCATACAAATACGGAAACACCTTAGGGTGCAGTAGCAACGCAGTTACAACGACAGCTTTATCTTCGTGTTACGCTGCACGTGAATATGGTAACTCTGTTTGGTACAATTCTCCTCGTGCTAAGCAAGTGGATATCGCACTTAATGAATCGTTTAGACTCATTATTAGATGCATTAGCCTTACACCGCGGAGTGAAGGCCACCATTTTATTGTAATTATCACTCTAGCTACCAGACGTGAAATAGCTGCCTGCAGGAAAAGGTAAGAGATATCTACCTCCAATAAAAGCCCTAATATGGTCACCATTCTGCTATGTCACGACTCACTTGCAGAAAAAGTTTCTTGTGGGTAACAGGCCAATAGACGCTGTTGCCGATTATCTATGTGGAGGGTTAGGTCTGAACGACACACATATGCCGAAAATTTAGAATACGAATTTTCTTAAGTTTAAAAGATATTGCATAATAGGGGGGAGTAATGCAAAGAGGTACAATTTGGAAGTCCTGCTTATCTTCTAAATAGTACCACTGTTATTATAAAGTGTACCACTGAAAGTTTTCTCAACTGCAGCAGTAAATATAGAAATTTAGTGAACATAACCAATATTTATTGTAATTTTTAAGCCAGTGGCGAACGAATTTGAAGCTTTAATTGGTATTCATTACCTAAAATACTGAACTACTTCTGAATTTACAGTGAATAGTTTTAACGTTAACATCTCATTCAAGCTGGGAGCTATCTCAATAAAATACTCTTTTCTTGGCACTTGCTTTTGCACACAAGGTATGTAACCATTCGCTACATTTCAAGCATTTGCTTCTTCCATCTGGTCAACTTCGCAGATCTTGCTGAGGCAACTTGAGGACGATTGCCACGTTTTGTTTTGGCAGTTTTAGTTTTATTAAGCCTACTGTTGTTTTTCTATGATTCTTTGTCAAGGATGAGTCTCTTGCAAGGACCGATGATCTTAACAGCACATTATGTTGCTGTGCTTCTTTCCCTGTTTAGCAGAGTTCGGACAGGGATGATACCTTATCAGTCAACTGACATCCTCCTTCCAAAAGTTTTCTTGGAAGGGTTGAAAGACTCAGGAGTTGATAATTTAGGTAACTTCCTAGATGTTATTGACTTATCTGTTCACTCATTTCTTATTCCTCATATTTAGCTTCTTGTTTTGTATTGGATTTAATCGCTGCAGAGTTCGAATTCTGAAATTGTGTGGAATTGTGTAGATCCAGTACACAAATTTCAGGTATGCAGAAACTGGTGATAGCGTTCCGAACAGTCGCAGCCCTCTTTTGCAACTGAAAAATCTTTGTCTGACCAACACTGCTGTCAGGGTTTGTGCGAAGCTATTTGTCACCTGTTTGGTAGTAATAAACTACTATTGACTTTAAAAATACAGGCTGTTACGCAGGCAACGCATGATCAGAACAGTATCTCTGGGCGGTGGATCTAGGCGGTGAAACTCATATACGGACTTCCTGTAACACAAACTTAGTTCGCTGCCTGGCCAGTTGCAGTGCTGCAGTTTTATGTTCTCCATCATCTCGTTTCTTGTTGGATGAATTGAAGTTTTCCGTACTTGTTGTGACTTAATGGTATACAGATGTTGATTTCATTGCAGTGTGTTTGTGGTTACAAGGTTGTATGTATTGAACTCTGATTTGCATTGTTAGTATGTTACTCGCATTCTGTGTGAAATCTGTTGGTATCTGTAATATTATAAAGAGTAACTTATTCCATATGGGTTTGTTTCATATGAAAAAGAGGCTGCTATCATTACTTGATGTTGCGGGGGCTTATGTGTACTTGTTACTGCTTACTAATCCATGTTTAAATCAGCTTTTTATTTTTTTTATTTTTGAGTCATCAGTCTTTTGATTGGTTTAATGCAACCCATCACGAAATCCTCTGCTGTGCAACCTAAGTCCTCAATTATTTGCTGGATGTACTTCAATCTCTGTCTTCCTCTACAGTTTCTTCCCTCTACAGTTCCCTCTGGTATCATGTAAGTCATTCCCTCATATCTTCACAGACGTCCTATCGTCCTGTCCCTTCTCCTTGTCAGTGCTTCCAACATACTCCTTTCATCGTGCCTTATATTATCACTGCACGTAATGTTTAACATTCGTCTGTAACGCCACACCTCAAATGCTTCGATTCTCTTCTGTTCCGGTTTTCCCACAGTCTATGTTTCATGAAAAAGGAGCTTTTATAGCACTCGATTTAACTGCAGAGTAATTATATTATTTCATTCTACTTTATTTTTATTCGCTCCGTTTTCCTTATTTCCTCATTTTCAATGGAGAACTCATTGTAAGTTCGTTGTTTTCACTCTGCTTTAGTTTTATTTGTGTCCGTTTTCCGTATTTCCTCACACTGGAGAACCCCATGTTAACAGCTCTTGGCAGACTTGGCATTTAACTTTATTACGTCTTGTCATCGAATGTGTATGTAATTCTCATTTGAATTTGAATAGCTTCTTGCCACTGAGTGCCATGCAATTCACAGTGATTTGCAGAGTAAGGATGTAGATGTAGGTGAGTATGCTCTGTAATCTGACTGACTAGAGAACTCTTCCTTGCATATGCTCAAAATGCAACAGTAGGTGTGCAGATATGTTCACATGATAATACTTTTAAATGGACTCAGCATATTAGAATCGTGCTACCATTTCACTGAAAATTCGGGGTTTTGTAATACGTGCCTTGAAGCACAAAAAACTGAAACGAAGAAAAATAACGTATAATACGAACAATATACTTACCATGCATTTAAATCGAGCAATTCACACATGGACTCGTAAGCAGTAACAAACAGACATGAGTCCACAGAACACCATGTGACAAAATCAGCTTCTGTTTCATCTGAAACAAAAATAAATACAAAATCATTGACTCTACCCAATACTGTACTTCGGATTAGGTCAAAAATTAAGCAGAATACGAGCAACAAACACATTTATAGTGCAATTAAAGGAGTGCAATAGAGATACGTAAGTTCAGGAACATAATTTGATGAAACCAGCTTCTATGTGTTATCATATCAGAGGATTTTTAGGTTTTGACAAGCACCTAGGCCTCATTACCTTCAGTTGATAAAGCCCACATCATCGAAATTACAATTTTTGGATTTGAAAATAAAAATTTTACAGTCAAGAAGCAACAACCATCTTATTTACAGAGTTTACGAAAGCCTTCACAAGCGCGCTCAGAACACTCAAAAATGTGGGATTCAGCTAGCGGAATACGTCCCACCAGTTCGTCCTTGGGGTTCTAGTAAGTAAAGAACCACGTCTTTATTTCGGTTAAAAAACGATAAATGTCGTCTCCAGACTTTCTTTACAATTAGATAACAGCCAACAAAAACACATGTCTCAATAAAATTATATAGCGCATGAAGTGTAGTGAGAAAGTATTTGAAAACTTAACTATAGATTTAACATAATCTGTTTCGTTTCGTGGTAACATGACATAATAAAATATACAAATTCAGTTTTCGAATCATAAAATAAATAGGCCTCCTGTTTTTATACAGTTCCAGTTGACATAATATATAGCAAGATAACTATCAGATAAAATCTATTATTAAAACATGTAATCATTAAGTACCAATCCAGACGACTCCATACTTCGCAAGTCCCTTTTTACTGCACGTACGCTAGGGCGATTTCAAATGTTTCTACGTTATATTATCACTGAATAAGTGTAGTTGTATGCTAGATAAATTGTAAATAGATTTTTCTTACTTGCAACAGTACAGACACATAGCTTGATAAAAACTTGTTACTGCCTCATCCCACAAAATAAACACATCAGAAATGTCAACGGTCAAACTGATCACATGTAACAGGTAATACACGTTCTCTCGAAGGGGTGACATCATAATGCAGATAGTTTGGTACACTTCGTACGGCGAGAGAAGAGCTCTGACCAGTTGAAATGGACTTGGCGCACGTGCTTTACGCGTCTACGACGGCCAATAAGATCGTGAAATTTTGTTTTAGGTTACTGTGGCAACGTCCCAGTGTTGCCGTTGTGCTAGGCGACTTCTGCTTTCAGCCCGTGGAGCTGCATGTTTCGTTCAGGTTGTGTGTGTGCATTTGGATTCCATTAATTCAGTTAATTTATGTCCGTATGTGTGGAAAATGGGTTTCTGTAGCGGAAGAAAAGGGGACTTTTGGAAAAGGAGTATGCTGAAATCTCAAGCTTTCGAATATATAAGCATATTGGGTGTTTACTTTGAAAGGGAAGGGGTCAATGGTGGGTCTTTGATAGCAGAGGCTCAAGTGATTGACAGAACAGGAGCACTGAACATCTCTACATCGGCAATGAAGACAGTCCAAATGATAAAAAGGGGGCCAATCAAGCTGGGAGCCCTGTCATTGTGACGGCTGGAAAATCAGTGGAGAGATCGTGACATGTATCTGAAACAGACAACTTTGACGAAAGTGTTATCAGGCAACATATATATGCATACTACAGTAGGAAGAAGTGCACGACACTTAAAAAAAAATGATGACATCGCTGTTGGACACTAGTTTGTTCACAGGCAGAACGACAAGTCTCTCAATGGTTTTACAAGAAAATTCATTTCTGGTAGAAACAGTTCTAAAAAATAAAGATACCAATGGAATGCGGAGGCATTTTGACAAGGAGATGTCATTTACTTCATGAGTTGCTAGCTGCAACTCCGGAGAATGTAATATGGATTGACGAAACTGTGGTGAACTTGGGTCAGGCACGTCACATTGACAGACAACACCCGCCTTGGAACTATGAATGTGCTATCTGCTTCCGGAGGGCGACTAATTAATGTTCATGCTTGCTCTATGAACAGCTTTCTGTCCGATTGTATTACGATGTTTCAATAAAAAACTAGCGATTACCACGAGAAAGTGAATGCAGATACATTCCCAAACTTGTTCGCTACTCGTTTGCTACCAAATGTCAGTTGCGGTAGTGCTTTCGTAATGAATAACGCGTCATACCATCCCGTACAATTAAATTAGAGACCAACAGCTGCTGCAAGGAAAAACGAAATAGTTAGCAAGCTGAAAGGCAATAAATAAGCTTTGAACAGAATAAGCGAAAAATAGAACCTCTGGAATTAGTCAAACGATACAAGCTGTAGAAGATACGGTATATCATTGACACTTAAGCATAGAACAACAGCCACAAAGTTATCCGTCTTCCACCGTACCGCTGCCGTTACAAGGCCACTGACGTAATCTGGGCTCAAATAAAAGTAGATGTCGCGGAGTGAAATAAAAGCTATATGTTGCGAGACCCAGAAAGGCTGGCAAATAAAGCTGTCACATGAAAAACGTAAGCCAATTGGAAAAACGTCGCAAATCTTGTGTGGAAAGAGATGATAAGGTCACATGTAGTAGAAGACATACAAGAAGAATCCATACATATAATTTCTTGTCAGACGGTGAGGACAGCAGCAACGAAGATACTGTAGCCTGTGTGGTTGTGACGAGATGTGGTCAATCTGACGATGATGATCTTTGGTTTTCGATTCTCCCGCAAGAAAAATAAAGGGAACTTCTTCACTTGATATTTTATACGTGCATTTTGCACGTATGATGTCGGAAATGTACACTCCTGGAAATTGAAATAAGAACACTGTGAATTCATTGTCCCAGGAAGGGGAAACTTTATTGACACATTCCTGGGGTCAGATACATCACATGATCACACTGACAGAACCACAGGCACATAGACACAGGCAACAGAGCATGCACAATGTCGGCACTAGTACAGTGTATATCCACCTTTCGCAGCAATGCAGGCTGCTATTCTCCCATGGAGACGATCGTAGAGATGCTGGATGTAGTCCTGTGGAACGGCTTGCCATGCCATTTCCACCTGGCGCCTCAGTTGGACCAGCGTTCGTGCTGGACGTGCAGACCGCGTGAGACGACGCTTCATCCAGTCCCAAACATGCTCAATGGGGGACAGATCCGGAGATCTTGCTGGCCAGGGTAGTTGACTTACACCTTCTAGAGCACGTTGGGTGGCACAGGATACATGCGGACGTGCATTGTCCTGTTGGAACAGCAAGTTCCCTTGCCGGTCTAGGAATGGTAGAACGATGGGTTCGATGACGGTTTGGATGTACCGTGCACTATTCAGTGTCCCCTCGACGATCACCAGTGGTGTACGGCCAGTGTAGGAGATCGCTCCCCACACCATGATGCCGGGTGTTGGCCCTGTGTGCCTCGGTCGTATGCAGTCCTGATTGTGGCGCTCACCTGCACGGCGCCAAACACGCATACGACCATCATTGGCACCAAGGCAGAAGCGACTCTCATCGCTGAAGACGACACGTCTCCATTCGTCCCTCCATTCACGCCTGTCGCGACACCACTGGAGGCGGGCTGCACGATGTTGGGGCGTGAGCGGAAGACGGCCTAACGGTGTGCGGGACCGTAGCCCAGCTTCATGGAGACGGTTGCGAATGGTCCTCGCCGATACCCCAGGAGCAACAGTGTCCCTAATTTGCTGGGAAGTGGCGGTGCGGTCCCCTACGGCACTGCGTAGGATCCTACGGTCTTGGCGTGCATCCGTGCGTCGCTGCGGTCCGGTCCCAGGTCCCAGGTCGACGGGCACGTGCACCTTCCGCCGACCACTGGCGACAACATCGATGTACTGTGGAGACCTCACGCCCCACGTGTTGAGCAATTCGGCGGTACGTTAACCCGGCCTCCCGCATGCCCACTATACGCCCTCGCTCAAAGTCCGTCAACTGCACATACGGTTCACGTCCACGCTGTCGCGGCATGCTACCAGTGTTAAAGACTGCGATGGAGCTCCGTATGCCACGGCAAACTGGCTGACACTGACGGCGGCGGTGCACAAATGCTGCGCAGCTAGCGCCATTCGACGGCCAACACCGCGGTTCCTGGTGTGTCCGCTGTGCCGTGCGTGTGATCATTGCTTGTACAGCCCTCTCGCAGTGTCCGGAGCAAGTATGGTGGGTCTGACACACCGGTGTCAATGTGTTCTTTTTTCCATTTCCAGGAGTGTATTTGTGTGTGTTCGTATAATGAGGCAAACACTGCTAGCGCACGAAAAAAAATTGTTCAAGGAACACATCGCTCATTAGGGTGCTGCCAACAAGTGAATCGTGGTTATTGTTAGGCTTTGTAGCCCTGGCTGCCCCTGGGCCGAAGGGTCTGTCACACCGCTCCCGGCCCCGCCAGTCGCTTGCCCACTGGCTCACTACACTTCCATGTCGAGTTCTGGGAATTGCTCTGACAGCTGTTAGAGCTCATCTATCTCCATACGGTGTATTGTTACGTCAGTGGTACAGTTTACGAAACTTTACCCTTCCTTTTGAAAATATATTGATTGTTATAAATGTAATTAACCACGGATGCATCTGTGTCAGGGGCTCACAAGCTGACCAAGAATACGCAATCCATAAATATACACAGACATCACTTTTAATACAGCTACGTTTCTTTAAATAGCACATGTTTGTGGTGTTCAGCAGAGGAGAGGTGAGGTTGGGGCATCATAACATAATGAAAATTCATTCAGGTTCGGTGTACAGTGTCACCAGGAGGAAGGTGCTAGTTCAGAGGTGTAGGAACACAATGGCTGAAGGAAGCCATCAGAGAGACAATTGTATGTGCGTCTGTTCGTCTCGGGAGCCAGCAAAGAAGAGAAGATCGCCTTGGCGTTTATTCTACCTACCTGCCTGCAGGCTTCACGACAGTGCAGGCAAACCGCATTACGGCATTACAGTATTATGGTTGAAACTGTCTCACCGATTCCATTATTTAAAGTCTATATATTGCGGAAACTATAAGGTTTAGATCAATGAAACCAAGTCTGTCATCACTAAATGTACGTCTACTTGTCATTACGGTAGGAAAATACGTGCAGGTACCATACAAAATACGTAACTTTGTGGGCAGTTATATTTTTCACATTTTATTGCATTTCGAAAATACACTGAGAGAATATATTTGTGTAGGTAACTTATTTAACTGATTGTCACAACAAGATCACAGGTTACCGTAAGAGTTAGATAAGACACTACAAATGTGAAACGCTGGTACATTAATAACCCGTGTAACCACCAGAAAGTTGAATGATAGGACGCAAACGTTCATCCAACCTGTTGTACATATGCCGGATTTCACTTTGTGGGTTGGAGTTCCATGCCTGTTGTACTTGGTCGGTCAATGTAGAGACGGATAATTCGATGATATCCCATATGCGCTGGACTGGAGTCAGAGCAAACCAAAGCAACATGACGACATACTGTAGAACATTTTGGGCTACAACAGCGGTGTCTGGGCGAGCTCTTCCTCTTGGAAATCACCGCGTGGAATGCCGTTCATGAGAGGGAGCATAACAAGTCGAATCAACACATTGACGTTCAATTTTACAGTCAGGGTGCGTGGGGTAACCACGAGATTGCTCCTGCTTTTATACGAAATAGGTGTAAGTCCAGTGTCTCTAGCACGCAGAGAGGTTGGTTAAAGAGCTTCAACTGACCTCCTTCTAATTAACACACAGCCATCACTGCACCGAGGTAGAACCGGCTTTCATCAGGAAACACAACAGACCTCCGCCCTGCCATTCAATGACCTCCTGGCTGACACCATTGAAGCCGCAAGTTGGGGTGGTCTGAGGTCACTGGAATGCGTGCTACAGGGCAGCTGGCTCGGAGTTGTCCTTGAAGTAACCGATTTGTGAAAGTTCGTTTTATGTCACTGTGGTACCAACTGCTGATAATACTGTTGCTGCAGATGCGGTACGATGCGCCACGGCCATGCACCGAACAATATAGTCGCCCCTGTCTGTAGAGGTACGTAGTCGTCCGGAGGTCTATCTTCTTGCCACCGTACTTTCTCGTGACAACCGCAGCCAGAAATCATGGACAGTGTCAGCATCCCTGCCAAGTGTTTCTACAGCGTCGCAGAAGGAACATCCAGCTTCTCGTACCCCTATTACACGACCTCGGTCAAACTCAGTGTGTTGCTGATAATAAGGTCTTTGTCGGCTTAAAGGCGTTCGTGAAATGCGGGCAGTGAAATGATCATGTGGCACTGAAGGCCAGGAGGCCCCATCCTGGGAATTTCGGCCGCTGGGTTGCAAGCCTTATTTCAGATGACGCTACACTGGGTGACTTGCGGTTCTGTGATGATGAGATGATGATGAGGACAACACAACATCCAGTCCACGAGTGGAGAAAATCTCCAACAGGGCCGGGAATCGAATCCGGACCCCTGCAAGGGACTCCTGACTAGCATAAACTCACCACGTTCAATCTCAAAGGTACGTAATGCTCACGACTGTTACAGTGTGTATTTAAAGCTAACTTGATTTCTATCGTCATAGTGTCGCTACTAGCGCCTCTCTTAAGCGACTAGTTCAAAATTTCGTATGTAAAAACACACCTACAAACTTTCGTTTATGTCGCACAATTCGTTCATCATGTTGCGATTATTTTTTTTTTTTTCAAAATGGTTCAAATGGCTCTGAGCGCTATGGGACTTAACTTCTGAGGTCATCAGTCCCCTAGAACTTAGAACTACTTAAACCTAACTAACCTAAGGACATCACACACATCCATGCCCGAGGCAGGATTCGAACCTGCGACCGTAGCAGTCGCGCGGTGCCAGACTGTAGCGCCTAGAACCGCTCGGACACCACGGCCGGAACCTTTTTCTTTTGGTTCAGTGTTCAGTGTGTACGAAGTGGCAAAGCTAGGGGGGACGTCCTGTATGTGGATGTATCTTGTGTGCTGTAGTTTGATGCTTTTATCACGATTAAGCAAATAAACAAATTTTGTAACACTGTACGGTATGTAATGATTAATGGTTACCAAGACAGTTGCTCTCCATGCGTATAACCCAACACTACTTTAGGAAGAGGTGCAGATCGCTGGCCCTACATGATAGGACATGGGGATTTTTCCTTTTCTGCGACAGCTGACTAACATCCCTGAGCCGCTGTAGCAGCGGCACTTCTTGCCTCAGAGCCTCCGGAGGCGGGGCGGGACGGCAGGCGGCGTCCTAATCAGGGCGGCGGAGCCTCATCAGCGGCGCTTCTTCTGCATCTGCCCCGCGCCGCTCTGCTGCCCGCCTGTCGCCCAGCACGGAGCGCCGACCGACCAACCCGCGTTACTCAGAATCCCCTTCCTCCTACTGCCGCCCTGACCCAGCTTCGTACTGGCTGTTCCCAGTCCACTCGCTAAGGCGTCAGGGTGCTTAAGTACCTCTTCACACTACATCTACATCTACATCTATACTCCGCGAGCCACCTTACGGTGTGTGGCGGAGGGTACTTATTGTACCACTATCTGATCCCCCCTTCCCTGTTCCATTCACGAATTGTGCGTGGGAAGAACGACTGCTTGTAAGTCTCCGTATTTGCTCTAATTTCTCGGATCTTTTCGTTGTGATCATTACGCGAGATATATGTGGGCGGTAGTAACATGTTGCCCATCTCTTCCCGGAATGTTCTCTCTCGTAATTTCGATAATAAACCTCTCCGTATTGCGTAACGCCTTTCTTGAAGTGTCCGCCACTGGAGCTTGTTCAGCATCTCCGTAACGCTCTCGCGCTGACTAAATGTCCCCATGACGAATCGCGCTGCTTTTCGCTGGATCATGTCTATCTCTTCTATTAATCCAACCTGGTAAGGGTCCCATACTGATGAGCAATACTCAAGAATAGGACGAACAAGCGTTTTGTAAGCTACGTGGGTATGGCTACGTGCAGGGTGGTCTGTAAGAGTCTGCTAAGCTTGTAAGTGTAAATATGCGTGGGCCTGTCGTTAAGCTGGCTAGATCGCATAAAGTCATACAGCAGGTGATCAACGAATCTATTTATCACAAAGCATGCCTGACGCGTTTCGGAATTATTTCCATCTTCAGAAATATAAGTGCAAAGATAGTAGGACGACAAGAGCGTTATCAGTTATGTACATAAGACGAGATGACTGTCTACACAGTCTGTCATCTCATGTTACGTAGTCACTCATTTTGTACTACTTCTGTACTTGGATTTCTGAAGATGGGAATAATTCCGAAACGCATCAAGCATACTTTGTGATAAACGAATTCATTGGTCACCAGCTACACGACTTTTTATACGATCTAGCCATATTTACTAGAATGGTAGCTAGCCTCCATGTGATTTGTGTCACACTTTGCTTTTCAGGGTGTTGCAGGGTAGGTTATGTTGAGAGATATTTCTTAAAAAAATTCACCAAACTGTACCGTTTTCGATTTATTTAGCATTGAAGTTAGCCAATCATACAGTTTGGTGCGTAAATTCAAGCATCCCTCTAGAGATGTGTCGCCAAACGTGTTTTTCGCTTAGTTTCCTAAAACCGAACAACTGATCGGTGTAAAAAATAGGAAATGTGATAGTATTAAGGATCGAACTCGAACAGAAGGCTGAGCAGTCTCGTACACTATCGTCTCCGTTGTGAGACCAATTGACACTGACTGAAGCTGGCGCGTAGCTTCAATTTGCGCAGGCAACAACCTCATCGCCTAATTTCAAAGCCAACTAACTGGTAAGCAGCGCAACGTATTAATTTTCTTAACAATTATTTCTTAGCACAGCCTATCCTCAAACACCCTTATAAGCTTTTCAGAATGTTCCACGAAGTTTCAGGACTGCAACCGGTTGACGTCGTCATCTTGCCACGATCTTCGGCTGACAGGCTTTGAGCCATCTTCTGGTGCAAAACACCTAGCCGAAACACCGTGGCATGAAGTCGACGTCATCCGGCTGCAATTCTGAAACTTCGTGGAATGCTCTTACGCCCGGAAAATGTCAGTAACAATTTTTCAGACTGTTTCTGAGCATCATGTATACTGGGGTTGGAGAGCAATATGGAAAGATTTCAAAAAAATGGTTCAAATAACTCTAAGCACTATGTCACTTAACATCTGAGGTCATCAGTCCCCTAGACTTAGAACTACTTAAACCTAACTACCCTAAGGACATCAGACACATCCATGCTCGAGGCAGGATTCGAACCTGCGACCGTAGCAGCCAAGCGCTTCCAGACTGGAAAGATTTCGAAAAATGCATTCTCGAACATAAATAAACTTGCTTGAAAATTCAGCAGTTTGCGCTGTTGTATTTGACCACGAAAATTAGCGTAAGAAGAGCAATGAGAGGCCCGTTCAGTTACTTTGAAAGTAAAATTTCGTCAACCGATCTAAGAAGTTTTGGTCTTACGTAAAATCAGTACGTGGTTCGAGATCCTCTATTCATCATTTAGTGACCATTCTGGCGCAGAAACGTAAGTCAATAGAGAGAAAGCCGAAATACTGAATGCGGTCTTCCGCAATTCTTTCACCGCGGAAGATCGTGTCACGGCTCCCCCTATCAATCACCGTACGAACGTCGAAATGGCAGACATTGAAATAGCCGACCGCAGAGGAGATAATCAACTACTATCGCTTAGTAGTGGATACGACCAGTTGAAATACCTATGACATTCTACAGAGGTTGTGCGAAAGAATTTTTTACCCTTCTAGCAGCACTATATCGTAGATCTCTGGCAGCGAAAGGTACCCAACGACTGGAAACAACGCAGATCATTGCCGTTTTCAAGAATGGTCGCAGGACAGATGCTCATAATTATAGGCCCATATCGTCTACGTCAATCTGTTGCGGAATTACGGAATATATTTTACGTACAAGAATTATGACATTTTGGAGAACGAAAATCTCATCTATGACAACAGGTCCGACAAAGGAATGTTGAGAAAAGCAGGAAGATTTTTTCCTTAACAAGAGTGACAAGGTACAGACCTCAGAGTATCTGGGCGGTTAGAATCAAATATTCGGTGATGAGCATGAGGATGTGGAACACAAATGGAAAATATTTAAAGGAATTGTGCAATATGCCCTAGGAAAATATGTTCCGAGTAAAGTCGTAAAGGATGGGAAATATTCACGATGGTTTAAAAGTCACATTAGAAAACTGCTGCATAAACAAAGAGAACTTCATCTCAGATTCAAGAGAAGTAAAATCCTAGCTGACAAACAAGAGCTGAACGAAGCGAAAACAAGCATAGCAGTAGAGCAATGAGAGAAGCGTCCAATGACTCTGAAAGTTCAACTTTGTCGACCGATCGGAGTAAAACCCCTAAGAGAGTTTGGTCGTATGTAAAATCAGTAAGTCAAAATCACCTATTCATTCCCTCAGTGACCATACTGGCACCGAAACGGAAGATAACAGCGAGAAGGCCGAAATATCCAATTCGATCTTCCAAAATTGTTTCACCGCGGAAGATCGTAACACGATCCTCCTATCGTAGTACGAACATCGAAATCACATATATTGGGATAGCCGATCGCGGAATAGAAAAGCAACTACAATCGCTTAGTTGTGGCAAGACGTCAGGACCAGAAGAGATGCCTATAAGATTCTACAAAGATTATGCGAAAGAACGTGATCCCCTTCTAGCAGTAATTTATTGCAGATAATTTGAACAACGAACGGTACTTAGCGACTGGAAGAAAGCACAGATCATTCCCGTTTTTATGAAGAGCCTTAAGACAGATGCAAAAACTTATACACTTATATAGTTGACGTCCACCTGTCGTAGAATTATGTAACATGTTTTATGCTCAAGAAGGAAAATCTCCTCTAAGAAAATCAAGTGACTTCCTCAGAGATCCTGCGAAACTCAGCCTGATTCCTTCATGAGGTCACAAATACGAGCGTACCGAGTATCGGAGCAGATTTGCGGCTGGATTCAAGACTTTCTTGCAGATAGGACTGAACACATTGCTCTTAACTGAAGTCTCGACCCATTCTGCTTTAATTGCCTCCTTTTATACCCGACAGTGCTCCTCTCGTGACATGTACTGACACTTCCACATTACAAATGGGTGTCGGGATACTTCTGGTCATATAGTGTTTATTCACAGTAGTTGAAGTTTGGGTTTATTGTTTTACATGTATATCTTTGCAGAAAGCTCTTTTTAAAACAGTACTTGCCTATGATTTAATATTACGTACTGTGGGTAGCGTTGGGTGTCATACGGGAAAATACGTACTAAGAGAGTGTTGGGATCATGTACTGTTAATATAAATTTCGTGCCTGAGAGATGAAGGAGCGCTGATGTAAACTGTCATTTATGTAAGACTATATTTGTAATACCTAGACAATGTTTTATTTGTGGAAGAAAGTTTTGCTCAAGTTCATGGTCGATTTACTCAGTGTTGATGTGGTGGAGACACATTCAACGCTGCCAAATGCGCCCACCGGCTGAAGTAAGACTGCCAGCCTCTGTTACACATACGAAACAGATTAAGAATGTTACAGACTAGGTCTAAGCTTCGGAAAAGTGCACTTACACTTGTAATGCAGCGTCGGTTTTTATAATAAGACAGTAAGGAATGTTGACAACAGGTGCATGGGACATTTGACTTCGTGTCACAAATAACATAAGAGCAATCACAATGAGTAAGAACACCATAATGTGTATTTCAAAACAATAACCGTTCTAAATAGAAATTTTTTATTTTAAACAATTTGACGGAGATATGATCAACCCCTTACAATGAAACCTAAGAACAGTTGATTTTATTAATACATTATGTAGCAAATAATTCGGCGGTAGCACAGAACCGCATTTAAGCACCTACATACAACATCTTCTTTAAGCATCCAATTAAACAAAAAAGTGGAAAATTCATAAGCAATATTATAATAACAATATTTTATAGTTAGTGTGGTGCTAAGAAACGACTGTGATGGCCTCCAGATTCAAAGTGATATCCTATCTATTGCTTGATATCAAAATAGCGATTGATTAAAATGGTTTTTGCGTCAGTAGTTGTAATTTAGCAACGAAAACAAGAAACTCTTACTTACTATATTGCAAAATTCATATGACATCTGCCTACAACCTCTGATAGTTAAACTATTACAGTTTCATCATACATCCGTTAATTACTTCCACTTGAACCGACTTCACTCCATATCCCGATCACTTTCAGCCAACATTGTTGGAAAGACATTATTTTAGTAAAATAAACTTGTTACTTAGTGGCCTGTAATGATGTCGTTCATTACACAAGGGACCGATGACCGTAGCAGTCTGGTCCCTTTAATCCCACAAACCAACCATTACACAAGGGCGTGTCGCAGAATTTTTTGTGTGAGAGCTCTTAAAGCTTTTTAAACAAGACAAATATTATTAACAAGCCGGCCGTGGTGGCCGAGTGGTTCTAGGCGCTTCAGTCAGGAACTGGGCCACTGTTACGGTCGCAGGTTCGAATGCTGCCTCGGGCATGGATGTATGTGATGTCCTTAGGTTAGTTAGGTTTAAGTAGTTCTAGGGGACTGATGACCTCAGCAGTTAAGTCTCATAGTGCTCAGAGTCATTTGAACCAATTATTATTAACATTTCAAATCCTTGAAACTTCCTGGCAGATTAAAACTGTGTGCCCGACCGAGACTCGAACTCGGGACCTTTGCCTTTCGAGGCCAAGTGCTCTACCAACTGAGCTACCGAAGCACGACTCACGCCCGGTACTCACAGCATTACTTCTGCCAGTACCTCGTCTCCTACCTTCCAAACTTTACAGAAGCTCTCCTGCGAATCTTGCAGAATTAGCACTCCTGAAACAAAGGATATCCTTATTCTTTATGTCTACACATTTTCAGCCATCTGCCGCTAGAAGACACCGAAATGTAGCTTGTAGCCGGCCGGAGTGGCCGTGCGGTTATAGGCGCTTCAGTCTGGAACCGCGGGACCGCTACGGTGGCAGGTTCGAATCCTGCCTCGGGCATGGATGTGTGTGATGTCCTTAGGTTAGTTAGGTTTAAGTAGTTCTAAGTTCTAGGGGACTTATGACCTCAGCAGTTGAGTCCCATAGTGCTCAGAGCCAGTTGAACCATTTTTTGTAGCTTGTAGGATGGCGGTAACTACGTCAGTGCGGTAGAAACATCGTGCTGTTATCGAGTTTCGAATTCGAAGTGTTCGTCTACAAGTGGAGCACTCTCTCCTTGCGACTGTTCCTAATCGTTACTGTTGCCAAATTGCTCTTCTAAACAGCGAGCCGTATGAGAAAACCAGTTAGAAGTTTATCCGCTGTTGATCGTACTTTAGTTACTTGGGCTATACATGGCTCTGCATAAAAAGAACATCTCTGTGTAATCATAGAGCAGAGCAGCACACGTCTGTTTTCATCCCCTGCAGATAATTAATTACAAATAATAACCATTAGCTCTGATTCTACTGTCAAATAGTCTACGCATTGGCAAGAACTGAGAATTACTAGAAAACACAGAAATATGAATTAAATGATAAATGAATAATTTAATAAAATTGATTGTGTTCTAACGTCTGTAATTCATGTAGAAGACAAAGAATTATGCTGAATTTTGCCTATCCAAGAAATGACTTCTCTAATAAACGGGAACTGGTCTTTCGACATTTAATCAAAATACAGAGAGAAATCACGCTTATCAAGTACAGTAGAGTAGGTTGAGAGTGTTATGAGAATGGTAGCAAATCCCTGCACTAAATAGTCCTCAAAAATACTAGAATAGTAATCCCATTTCGTGATCACAGTAAACGAGAGATTCACCAGCTCAAAGTAGTTCAGAGTTCAACATGATTATTCAAAATTTAACATACGTGATACAAAGAGGGGTAATTCAAACTCTGTCTATTTTCAGTTCCGTAAATCGAGCGGCAAATTTTAGAGCCCTATTCTAGAACACATTCAGATCTCTCGAAATATGAAGTCCCTTCAGATGCTAAGGTGTGGTAGCGGCTATTCACACCCCAGAATAAATCATCCATACGACTGTATCACGCACGTTACCTGAGGCAGGTCTGCCTTCTTCAAGAGCTCGACATGGAGTGACCTTCTTTGAGCTGTAACGTAACAGTTAAAATTTCGTAGCGACCGTTCACCGTCCGGAATGTATCACCCACATGACCGAATGAAGCACTATATCATAGGCAGGTCTCTCTTCTTCAAGAACAAGCGTAAAAGTGTGCAGAATCGTTCCCTTGAGATCTTCTCTCGAAAAGTCCCAGTACTCACTTGATTCCAGCAGTGTTCCGCCACATTCCAACTCTCACTGGCGGAAGGCTGTCCCGATCAAAATTACATCGTTCTCAGGTGCTACATACATTATTTAACTCATATCGATAACTCCCAGGCCAAATTAAAATATTACAACAATATTCAAATCAAGAAATTTCATAAACACTCGGTTACACTAAAATCATTTACAATAAACGTAAGTAAAAGCTGGTTCATAAATAAATAAGAAAGCATTCTTGCGCAAGTTAGCTCATGATGAATGACAACATGTTATCGTAAAGTATGTCTCAAACAATTATTAATGGCTTCTTGACAGAAACCTCTTTTTGTTCTCTTTTCAATTATGGTGTCGATTAAAACATACAAGTCACGGCTTTAAAATTGGCACAGTTTTTTTAAGGGCACTTGCAATCAACGTTTAAATAAAATGACGGAAAAATACTAAACTGATCAGTAAAAAAACACCCAATTATGACAAAGTATGATGTATTGATGCTGTATTCAAATGCTGTCTAAATGTGGAAAATACAATGTTCTGACAAATATTTTCATGACGAAACCAATATAAAAGGCATCGTAAATCAATCAATACAATAGATAAAGACGCTTAGCTTACAGTGATGATAGCGACAGTGTAATGTTATCATCCGAGGTACCGTTTGTCGAAATCGAATGAAGCGTTTGAAGCTTGTTAATTCAGAGGTTGATTGTGTAAATGTTTATTCACTGCGAAATATTACCTCTGTATCCACTGGACGAGTCTCATGTTTCCGAAATTGCAGATGTATTCAGGTCTGCATTGATATTTGATGTGTACTATTGTCGAATCTCAAAGACCTTTAACATAACCATCTTTAAGACTGATACTTCGCCATTACCTTTAGCATTATCTATTGCTCAAAGAGCGTGCGAGAGACAGCCGTCCAATTTCCCAGCGTTGGGATTTACCTATTTCCGATGATGCTGCTTGTCTCTGCACATTGCTGGCCGGAAACCGTGAACTAGCCAGGCTGACCGCATCCCTCCTTATGTCCTGGGCCCGCTAGCGTTCACCTATGCTACGTATTTATCTCTCCTCAACACCAGCCCTAGGTGGTCGTATAACTCCCCCCCCCCCCCCCATAGTCGTAACGTTACGTGCTTCAGGACGACAATGCCAAAATACACATGGGCTCTGCAACATCTGCAACAATCCCAAGCGTTGGGTTCAGTGTCATCGATCATCCTCTCAGATGATACATCCGAGTTCCATCAGTTTCTAAAACTTAAAGAACTCCTTTGTGGGCTTCACTTTGGTAGTGATGAAGCAGTGAAATCATACGATGAGGTGAGGTTGTGGCTTCGTCAACAAAGTCGAACACTTTACAGAGACGGTATCAACAAACAGGTCTCTTGCTGGCACGAATGTTTTCGTCGCCAGGCTATGTTAAGAAATAAACGTGTAGACATAAAGAATAAAGATGCAGCACATTAACGGCATTAGTTTCATTTAAGAAGCTATACGAGCTTCACCATAGAAATATTTTGGAGGCATTACTTTTCAACAGGCCGTTGTAATTAACTCTGAGACAATGTATTTCGTTCCTTTAGAGGCATTTACAAACTCTGTGTCTGTAAAATTTCAAATGAACAGAGCAGGAATCAACTGCTTAAAATCACAATCTAAAATGCTAGCAAGTTTTAGTAACTTATTCCCTTGAAAGCAAACCAAAACCTAAAATTAGGGCTGGCTTAACAAAACGTGACTTATCTGTATGGTGGTTCGGTGTGTTGTCGGTGTCCCATCGATGTTTATCCTGATGCGCTCTGTTAGATATGTCTATGACAGCATTATTGATGACTCAACACGTATTGGCAGTTAGTTTAATGAAGTGGCTTCCGATATCAAATTAAGATAATGTCTGTCTGCGGTACGACACCGTATCACTGTCCAGAAGACAGCACACTATACGTTTTCGACCGACCAGTGTCAGTTACAGAGACTGCTCAACCATTTTTCTGGCCACTGAATGACCGACTGTTTGTCTTTTCTTCACAAATAAAACTCACATATAACGTCTTTGATCCAATTCGCAATTCGCAATGTTTATAAATGAATATTGTCTTTTATATATGTTATCCGTTCTACAATCATCATATCATTTAAATATTTAAAAACCAATTCAAAACGTGTCATTGAAAAGTGATAAAAATTAGAATTTTGCACAAACAATACAACCATTGAAATAGTTTTGCAGACCTCTAAGTGGCACAGATTGCTAGTTTATAGCACATAGGGACATATATTAAAAGCTTCAAAGTAAATTATACAGGGCGATTCAACTGCCCCAAACAACGAGTGTTAAGCAAACAAAAACCCCTTCAAAAACTGTCCATGGAATTTTCACATTCGCTCGCTTGTTAAGCACAAACTGATTGTCAAACAGAAAAACAACATGTTGAAGGCGATTTTTATATGTTTTTCTTGAATAATTCGAAACTGTATCCTATAATGAGAACCTATCCCAATACAAAATCTAAATACATTAAATATGCCACAAAAAGGCCGTGTATATTTTTTTCTGTAGATCTAATATTTTGACCGTAACGAACAAGACAATATGAAATTCTTACACTTGGTATTTAAAGGCGTTGCGGGTTGCATAAGACTCATTGGCAAGGGCAGCTCAGTCACCCTGTATAATAAACTGAGAACAAAAAGAATGAAAAATAAACTGTATGCATTCCCCACTCCAGTGGGAATTGTAACCTTCATTCCTTGCATTGGAAACTCTTACACCTTTCGTATTTCATAACTTTCTGAAGTAGAGAGCACCAAAACTTCCTAATCCAATAATGAGGTAAGTGCTATATATAGTTTGTTTTCTGAAGCTGCCCCTGTGTCCGACAGTTCACTTCGATATTCATTCATTTCCCTGTCATCCTACTTTATAGTTTCACACTCTGGTCTCTTCCACACCATCACATTCGAAAGATACCCTAAATGTAATAAAAAACTGAACTAAACTAAACTCGCCCGAACAGACCATGTAGACCCAAGGGTACCGACAGCCGCCTTGTCATCCTCAGCCCACAGGCGTCACTGGATGCGGATATGGAGGGGCATGTGGTCAGCACACCGCTCCCCCGGCCGTATGTCAGTTTGCGAGATTGGAGACACTACTTCACAATCAAGTAGCTCGTCAGGTTGGCTCACAAAGGCTGGGTGCACCCCGCGTGCAGCAGCGCTCGGCAGACCGGATGGTCACCCATCCAACTGCTAGCCCAGTCCGACAGCGCTTAACCTCTGTGATCTGATGGGAACCAGTGTTAGTACTGCGGTATGACCATTGGCACAATACGTGTAATATTTTCTCCATACTATCTTTCGTTAAAGTGAAGAATTTGAATAAGGGACCGATGACATAATTTTGACAAAGAGTTCATTACAGACGGCAGAATCTAGTATCGTAAAAAATGAGATAGGGAATAGGACGTGCACTTCGAAGAAATCCTGATATTCAGCTGGAGTGATATACGGAATCATTTTAAGTAATATAACCAAACACGAACTGGAGCCCTGAATCTTCCTAATAAGAATGTATTGAAATCTGACCACTTCGGTCGGTGAGGGTAGTAGGGTTGTACAGAGAGAGTCTTAGAGATAGCGTAAGAGTTTTCTCGTTAATGATCGTTCTACTCATCACCGGATTATGTAGATCCTGTGCTAATATCTCAGCTGTTAGGGAAGTTTTATAGGAAAGACAAATGTTGAAGTTCGCACATCTAGAACTTAATTTTGATTTACAGGGTGATTTTAATCAAAGTTAAACTTTCAAAACGATATAGAAATATCACCACTGGTCAGAAAGATGTCAAATTGCACCGGAATATTATCGGAGAAGGAGGAAAACGTATGGCAGAAGAATAAAATAGTGCGGAAATTGAGCAATAGATGGCACTATATGTGTCAGAATACGTAAATGAAAATACCTGTCATGCGCACGACCCATTGAAGTTTGTGCGAACACACCGGGTACACGACTTTTCCTCCTTTCGCGTCTGCGACGTTCGCCATGACTGTCTCAACACAGGATTGCGCTCTGCTTATATAGCTGCATTACAAGAATGATGACTGTGCACATGTCGCTCTGCAGAAGTTCCGGACAATGAAGGGTTTGAAAACAGGCGTTGGTCCGATGACTGCCGTCGGTCTGGAGAAAATGATTCTGAAATTCGAAAAGATGGGTTCCTTTGGTGTGCAACCTGGTGGAGGGAGGAAATGGATTGATTTGACGTCAGTGGTAGCAGTGGCCACAGAAATTCTGGAGGAGGCGAGTGGTGGTGTGCAAACGTGTAGTGCACGGAGAATTGCCCGAACATTGGACATACCCGTGAGCATGTTGCGTAAAATTTTACGAAACATCATTTTCTGCTATCCATACAAAATCAGCCATGTGCACGATTTGTTTTCTGTTGACCTTCCAGCAAGATAGACCTTTGCTTTAGAATTTCTTGCTCGCATGGAAGTGGACAATCACTGTCCGTGGAAGATTTTGTGGCCAGACGAGGCGCAGTTCCATACACAGAATTGTCGAATACTGGCAACGGAAAAGCCGCAAGCAAACCAACCAGTACCACTTCATCCCGAAAAGGTCACTGTGTGGTGCAGGTTTACGTCTTCATTTATCATACGGCTATATTTTTCCGAAGAGATAAGTACTTGCGGTCCTTTTACGTGTACCGTCACTGGTAAGCGCTCAGAGTTTCTTTTGCGCAACCACGTCATTCCAGCTCTCCAACAGCGTGGATGTGTGATTGAGATCATTTTTATGCAAGATGGCGCACCTCCGCATATTGCAAATCCAATTAAGCAGCTGCTGAGGCGCCATTTCGGAAATGCTAGAATTATCAGCCGCCATTCCCCTGCAGCCTTGCCGTCCAGATCACCTGATCTTAATCCGTGTGACTTCTAGCAGTAGGGCTTCTTGAAAGATGTTGTGTTCAGTGTTCCGACTGCAAACTTAGCTGCATTGAAGGCGTGCATTCCGCAATACATTTTGAACGTATCCCCGGAAACAATTAGATCAGTTGCGGAACGCTCTGTTTCTCGATTTCAACTTGTTGCAGAAAACGGTTGGCAGCATATTGAACATGTTTTGCGCCAGTAACATGGAACTGGAAATTTGTGGTAAGGGCTATGGGACCAAACTGCTAAGGTCATCGGTCCCTAGACTTACACACACCAGTTATTCTAACTTAAACTAATTTACGGTATGGGCAGCACATACACCCATGCCCGAGGGAAGACTCGGACCTCCGAGGGGGGAGAGCCACGCGAATCGTGCCACGGCTCCTCTGACAGCACGGCTACCCAGTGCAGCAGTCACAAGGAAATTAATAATCCGACTCGATTTTAAATGATGCTTTTTATCCGCTTTTTGGCCTCAGGACTATTAAAAACCGATTTTTCCCATCCGATGTGATATGATGTTGGATGGGCTTGCGTAACTAACAGTATCACACCTGTACACTCATGCACATTGGTACAGTTTGTTTAAGGTCAGACTTACACATTAGGAATTGTTGTATGATTCATTTGTAATTTGTAGTCGACCCCTATTAAATTATGTTGCTCACAGCGCCATCTATTGCTACATTTTGGTAACTATTTTTCTTCTGCCAGACGTTTTCCCCCTTCTGCAATAATATTCCGTTGCAATTTGACGCCATTCTGAGCAGTGGTGTTATTTCTACAGCGCTTTAAAAGTTTAACTTTAAATATAATCTCCCAGTATAACGTAGATGTTGGCAGATATACTATGTACCGATCGAAAATTTCCCGCGGTACTGCTATAAACAGTTTCGTATCTCTTGTCAACAACTGATTAAAGTCGATTGCAAGAGCGGAGTACCTGATGTCACACACGTAACTGATAAATAGCGGTTAAGTACATGTTAATGATGATCTAAGATCAGCTAATTTATTAATTTGATCGTTTTCTGCTAAACTGTGTCCTCTTCAGGTCTAAAACATGCAGAGTAGTGTGAACCGTGGATTTACTTTCAAAATCTTTTCTTAAGAATTTACTTTATTTACTAGCGATTCATCAAGAACACTATATGAGTGTGGAAGTAGTTGCCAGTGGGTAACTGATGAAAACAAATTTCTTTCAACAAATGGAAATTTTATTCCTAAAAGCCCTTTCTCTTTATTTTAAACAGATTTAAAAATTGTAATCAGAAAGCACCCACTAAATATCAAGTTACAATTTATCCAGAGGCAGAAATAACATTCTTTTTTTGTTGACAGTATCAGCTTTCGGGCAGAGAACGTTGCCGCTCCCTTTTAACACGGCCGTAGTCACGACCGCTCACAACAACCTCTGAAAGACTACGCTGGTGCAAAACTTCTAATAAACTGCAGTTTCTGGCGAAGACCTAGCGCAGCACCCCCAACGCTCTCCCGAACCGTCCGCTGCCAGCCGCTTCAACGGACGCAGGAAGGCGCTCCGATCTCCCGTCTCACGGCGTCGCAGCTCTCTCCAGCCAGCCCGATGTCGTGGTTTAACTCCTGTCGCTCTCGTGTCGACCGCGAAGCCACTACCCCTTTCCATACGGCGCAGCCCACTGGACTCACGTGGGGACCTCACATACACCGACGCTCAAGGCGGACAAGTCTTCTTGTGTCTCAGTGCGCGACCGACCAACCGATCGATCCAGCCGCCAACGACCGTTGCCCGAGCAACTCGAGCAGACTGGCGGCCTAACGCGCAGGATCAGATGGAGGACCTCAGCCCCAACCGGGTGACCACTAGATGAGTTCTGTTACTGGCGGAGTGGCCAGTCTCTCATTTTCTGGCTTTAAAGTCTGACCCAAACGACAGAAATACTAGTACTCCAACGACAGACAGACACAAACTGCCGCACAAAAGCGAACGAGAGACAGACCAGCAACTGGTGACGCGAGACTGACCCAGCCTCACTCCGACTAACCAGCTGCCACTGACGAGCTCATAGCGCCCCTTAAATGCACGTGAACAGGCAACTTTTCCCCTTTCCCACCAGAGGGAGACACCAAAGCTGCGACTGCCACAGCGGCGCCACGGCCAGGAACGGAGGGCGACTGCTTCACACTACGCGCTGCGACGCGCTCTTCAAAACAGCAAACTTTACCACGGCACATAGTGTAACTCCGCACTTGCGGTGCGGTGAATGGGATGGATGGCCACATACACTGACCACAGACGACAATGTCCAGGCAATCGAGGAACTGATTGGCAGCAGTCAAAGACTTTCCATAATGAGGACATTTACACAGCAAATCTCGAATGGCTTCTTTAGCAGGGAGTGGATTTCTGTCATCGAGGCATTTAACGATTGACAGAACGTTTCAATTGTTGTTTTCAGAGACTTGGCAAATACGTTGAAAAATACTGTCACGTGTCTGCTTCGCTGTGAAGCGTAGAGTTGCACTGAATAAATGTGACAATACATACCAAAATAATATGTAATTTGCTATTCGATCGTAGATACAATTAATTCAGCTATTTTTTTTGTTTTTTTGTTTGTTTGAGAGAACTGCTCACAAAGCTTATGGTTCCTTATGACCCCGTAGTTGGAAAAATTCCCCCTCTTAAAAATACCATGGTGCACGATGTCTTACGTGGTTATAGACCAATACGCTTCAAAAAAACTTCTTCCAAATTCGAATATGATGCTCATGTCCACATACTTCAAGTCGCGCGTCACACTTCAAGCTGATGTTGACAGATTAAATTTTTCTCTTACTGTCTCAACTTGTAAGTAATACTCCATCAGATTGTTATGTAAAGTCAGCTGCATGCTATCTTTCTTGCATTAAAAAGCAGTAGGGCATACAAAATGCTAACTCATATATGACATACCACTGTCATGTTTGATACTAGGTATTATACGCTATTGTTAATAATAGGCACTGACGTTAAATAAAATTTCCTACACAAATGTAATATTATGTTCTTCTAGTTCTTAGGCATCCGGCTATGCATTTATTTTGCAATACCTTCACAATGCGACTTAACACACCCTGTTTTATTTTCATTTTCTGATTGTACTTTCTTTAAATGTTTAGCTGTTTCCCCACATTTTTGTTACTAAATGTAATCCCATCAAAAAATGGTTTGCATCACCCCAGTTCCCTGAACTCCTGAAGATAGAGGTTGACTGTGGATATTGTATCGCAGACACAGTCCCTTTGACTGTTCAGAGATGTCACTAAACCCACCCAAAGATGTAAACAACCATGCATGAGTAGTGCCTATTAGACGATCCGACAGTCCATCAGTTCAAGTCATTCCACCAGGAAGGAGGTACACGGCTCCTGTTGTCTGTAGTTCAATCATGCCTGGACGGTCAATACCGCGGATCAGACCGGCCGGGGGCTACTACTGCAGTGGATGACCGCTACCTACGAATTATGGCTCGGAGGAATCCTGACAACCACGCCACCATGTTGAATACTGCAGTTCGTGCAGCCACAGGACGTCGCTCGACCAGAGTGGCTAGCATATTATCGAGACATGAACCCTATCGCACATGCCTGGGATAGATTGAAAAGGGCTGTTTATGGATGACGTGCTAATCAACCACTCTGAGGGATCTATCTCGAATAGCCATTGAGGAGTGAGACAATCTGCACCAACAGTGCCCTGATGAACTTGTGGATAGTATGCCACGACGAATACAGGCATGCATCAGTGCAAGAGGACGTGTTACTGGGTATTAGAGGTACCGGTGTGTACAGTAATCTGGACCACCACCTCTGAAGGTCTAGCTGAATGGTGGTACAACCTGCAGTTTTCTGGTTTTCATGAGCAATAAAAAGGGTGGAAATCATATTTATGTTGATCTCTATTCCAATTTTCTGTACAGGTTCCGGATCTCTAGGCACCGAGATGACGCAGAACCTTTTTCACAGCCCCTTCTATGACCATCAGTAGGGTACGCTGGCCCCGCATAACGCCACCCCAAAACATAAGGCAGCCTCGACTTGCAGCACTCGCTGGGCAGTGTGTCTAAGGCCTTCAGCCTGACCGGGTTGCCTCCAAAGACATCTCCAACGATTGTCTGGTAAAAGTCATAAGCGACAGTCAACGGTGAAAAGAACGTGATACCAGTCCTGAGCGGTCCATTCGGCATGTTTCTGGGCCCATCTGTACCACGTTGCATGATGTCGTGGCTGCAAAGATGGACCTCGGTAGTGATGTTGAGCATCGTGCATCCAACTGCGCAAGGTTTGAATCGTAACACGACGTCCTGTGGCTGCACGAAAAGCATTATTCAACATGGTGGCGTTGCTGTCAGTGTTCCTCCGAGTCATAATCCGTAGATAGCGGTCATCCACTGCAGTAGTAGCCCCTGGGCGGCCTGAGTGAGGCATGCCATCGACAATTGCTCTACGTCCGCATCTCCTCCACGTCCGAACAACATCACTTTGGTTCACTCCGAGATGCCTGGACCCTTCTCTTGTCGATAGCTCTGCTTGACACAGTGTTAAAATGCGGACGTGATTGAACTGCGGTAATGACCGTCTAGGTTGAACTAAAAACTAACAACACGAGCTGTGTACCCCCATCCTGGTGGAATGACTGGAACTGATCGGCTGTCGGACCCCCTCCGTCTAATAGGCGCTGCTCATGCATGCATGCATGCATGGGCGTGTTTAATGACATCTCTGAACAGTCAAATCGACTGTGTCTGTGATTCAATATCCACAGTCAACGTCTATCTTCAGGAGTTCTGGGAACCGGGCTGATGCAAACCCTTTTTGATGTGTGTAGTATTTATTTCTTTTCTCTCTTAGCTCTTGGGACATTTGCGCCTTCTCAATAAAAATTGTGTTAATGCCGTTTGTACCGTACCCGACATCTGAGCTTCAGAGCTTGCCGGCATATCACTTCGCTGGAATTACCTTTGATATTTATGCCTGTGCAGACTGTATCATCGGTAATATCTTGCTTTATGGTTTCAAATATTATTAGGCGTTCTAACTCTTGCTACAAAAGTCTGTTAAAAGACTCATTATCTATATATTGAGAGGTGATACTGTGGATCAGAACATGAAAGAAATTTCTGTAAAGGGCATACTTTAAGAGTTATGACCACTTGCCCTTCTCCGCTACCGTGATATTCATCTCTAGTGGCCGGCCGGAGTGGCCGAGCGGTTCTAGGCGCTACAGTCTGGCACCGCGCGACCGCTTCGGTCGCAGGTTCGAATCCTGCCTCGGGCATGGATGTGTATGATGTCCTTAGGTTAGTTGGGTTTAAGTAGTTCTAAGTTCTAGGGGACTGATGACCTCAGAAGTTAAGTCCCATAGTGCTCAGAGCCATTTGAACCATTTCATCTCTAGTACTGATCAAGTCCTCATAGCTCTTAAGGTATGATTTTAGCATCCATGTTGACTAGACAACTTTTTCTTGCTTTGTTCCATACTAACATCTCTCAAAATATGGGCTGCTGTAGAGGAGAGCTGTTTTAAGTATCTTGAATGAAGAGGTGCTCATAGGTTTATACGTATACATTTTAGATACAATATTTACTAGACTTCTTCGAATGATCATTCCTGTTATAAGATGAAATACAGTCCCTCCAGGGACATACTGTATTGCTACAGAGCTATTGCCCCCTGGTTCTACCACACCTGTGTTACTAATTTTAAGACTTTTATGTTTGTGTACTATTTAGTTAGAAACTGACCCTCACTAGCCTTGAAATAACGGTATTAAAATTTAGTTGATAATTACTGTTTTTTCGTCGTTACTTTGTTCCACTTTTTTAATGTTAACAGGTGTAGCAGTGTTACTTGGAGCTGGAATATATATCTGAGTAAATTTCGTAGCACATAGCTTCACTTCTGCTCCTTCTTTGGCATCATTGTATTCCAATATAGCTATAATACGTGTAGATTTAATCGATGAATTGTCCTAGTGCCTGACTCCTGGTGTAGTTTGATACTATATTTTTTCCCAGTTTTCCTAAAAGTCACTCAATAAGTGCAACTAGTGTGATAAGTCTACACTACTGGTGAAGCCGCACTATCACGCTTCACGAGCACAACAGCTAACTAGCCTCCCATTCACCAACTGAAGTTGTAAGGTGTCAGGCAAATCCAACACCTTATATGAAAACCCTGACATGATAAGCAAATGCAGCAGTATGTCACATAGCTCCGAATAAATCGTGACATTAAATTAACCAAAGTAATACGAGTAACCAGCGAGCAAATGGAATACCACAGACTAGTACAAGAATGCCTAAATGCATGTCATACCTTCCCACCGTGAGACAGACGCAATTCCGAGGGGAGAAACGAGAACAGAAGCCGAGAGCAGAACCGTGTTAAGCTAGATGGCCCTACGATAAGGGACGGAGACCCACACGCCAGCCAACCACCAGGACCACCCCCCCAGCCCATGTTAAAAGATAGAGCCCTCCAGAAAAACAGTATAGATCTTACAATAACACTAAAAGGCCCACACCAGCTGCAAGTTTTAGCGTGAGACTTTTTCGCGTCTCTGTTACGTTGCAAACGTTAGAAACATTGCCCCACCACGAATAGTATAACGTTTCTCATTGGATAGACAGAATTTTTGTAGGCGGAGCTTAAGGTTAACATTGAGACCCTGATTGGTCAGATGAAAACACAGCCAGATAGTTTTTTTTAAACCAACTTCGGTAAATTGTAGTAAGGAGAAGTTAGGGGAGAGTTGCTTCCGAGACGGCGAGCTGTGTGGAGCTGCGCCGTCCGCCGCCCCCTGACACTGTCTAACCAACGACAAGGTATTGACGCACGCGATGCCGCATAACAGCGCATAAAGCTTCACTCAGAACTGAAGAAGTCTCATCTGTTACACCCCATTTTTACGTAATACTAGTGTCGATCGTCAATTCAACCTCATGGTATTCACATTTGCTACGTAAGTTAAAATCTGAAACGCGATGATCTTTCTGTTATATAACTACTGAGAAGCCACATCAACCACTGTAATTTACGACAAGTTAGATAAGTAATTAAAGATAATTGAGGGTCACTGTAGACCATTTTGATAGTTTTCTCTTTTGGGAAACTTAATTTAAACCTAGATTATAGATGTGATATGGCATAGGTCATCCTTCGATCCATTGTAGAACTTGGAAACCCACTCAGGGAATATTCGTTCACATTTTTGTTGAACGCAGTTGGCTTTTATCATCCTGTATTAAAATATTTCCTTTTATCAATAGTGCAATTTATACACAATGTTTTGTGAGTAGAATAAAATTTACAATGGTAAACTTAACTGCTTTTTCGACGTTATTTTACCAGCTAACTAAAAATAGGAAAGCCGTGAATCCCTTCCACGAAATTTAGTTAGTATTAAGATTCTTTTACAGGGAGTGCAGTGGAGCTGACGCTGAAATCATTAAGTATTTGGTTATATCATCGCTAGTCTCACTGAACTCTTCTGAACTGTACATGTCATGTGTGGTCTGGCGTCTCCTTACCAGCAACAGGTCCCAGGATCAAACTAGTCAATTCCCTAAAAAAGACGCTCAGAGCGTCGTTGTGCGAAAGTGGTAGGGAGCCACGACTTAGAACAAACAGACACCACGCATAATGTTAGAAAGTAACAGAAACGGTGACATAATCCTAGCACCTAGGAACACACACACACACACCCGTAAGTAATATATTCTGTACTCATCCCTACCGATTCGCTTTTTTGTTATTTGTTGATTCGCAGCGAAACCAGGAACCAGACTAAAACTCTTCAACATTTTGTACGGTATCTTCACAGGACGCTTGCACCGCCCCCTGTTGAGACGTATCTCGGTAGCACTGGCCAGTGCAATTGGTTGTTCAGCGGCCAGCCTAGACTGTCGTAGCAATGCAAATGCGACCCGCTTACATAGCTCTTCCCACAGACGTCACGTGCGTTTAGGTTACTTAACAGGAGACACAGTTGAAACTGGTGCTCGAGGGGTCGGCTCCTACTTTGTGGAACGTCCTGTATCTTTGGGATCTTACGTTGGCTATGAACTCTGACCGACCGGGGCAGCACACCGATAAGCACGCAGGACTCGCATTCGGGAGGCTGAAGATTCAAATCAGTTTTCAGCCATTCTGATTTAGGTTTCCCGTGATTTCGGCTATAGGGAATGTCGGAATGTCGGACTGCTCCTTTGAAAGGACACGGCCAATGTCCATTCTCATACTAATCCGAGTTTGTGTTCCGTCTATAGTGGCCACGCTGTTGAAGGGACGTTAAACGCTACTAAACCCTCCTTTCCCTATGAGCTCTGAAACTCACGTGTCCGGAGTGATGATAGACACACTTCCACTAGGGTAATTTATACGAGGTTCTACTCTGTATTTGCTTTTCTCAGTTCAGGAGGGATGATACAGCAACTAGTGATAAATCTTTTTAAGAAATAAACAGCCTTCGCTACAAAACCAGCTTCATTATTTTATACACTACTGGCCATTAAAATTGCTACTCCACGAAGATGACGTGCTACAGACGGGAAATTTAACTGACGGGAAGAAATTCTGTGATATGCAAATGATAAGATTTTCAGAGCATTCACACAAGGTTGACGCCGGTGGCGACAGCTACAACGTGCTGACATGTGGACAATTTGCTACCGATTTCTCATACACAAACAGCAGTTGACCGGCGTTGCCTGGTGAAACGTTATTGTGATGCCTCGTGTAAGGAGGAGAAATGTGTACCATCAATTTTCCGACTTTGATAAAAGTCGGATTGTAGCCTATCACGATTGCGGTTTATCGTATCGCGACATCGCTGCTCGCGTTGGTTGAGATCCGATGACTGTCAGCAGGATATGGAATCGGTGGGTGCAGGAGGGTAATACGGAACGCCGTGCTGGATCCCAACGGCCTCTTATCCCTAGCAATCGAGATGACAGGCATCTTATCCGCATGGCTGTAACGGATCGTGCAGCCACGTCTCGATCCCTGAGTCAACAGATGGGGACGTTTGCAGGACAATAACCATCTGCACGAACAGTTTGACAACGTTTGCAGCAACATGGACTATCGGCTCGGAGACTATGGCTGAGGTTACCCTTGTCGATGCATCTCAGACAGCAGCACCTGCGATGGTGTACTCAAGGACGAACCTGGGTGCACGAATGGCAGAACGTCATTTTTTCGTATGAATCCAGGTTCTGTTTACAGCATCATGACGGTCACATCCATGTTTGGCGACAGGCGTAGCACCTGGCGTGATGGTGTGTGGTGCCATTGGTTACACGTCTCGGTCCTCTCTTGTTCACATTGACGGCACCTTGAACAGTGGACGTTACATTTGAGATGTGTTACGACCCGGGGCTCTACCCTTCATTCGATTCCTGCGAAACCCAACATTTCAGCAGGATAATGCACGACCGCATGTTGTAGGTCCTGTACGGGCCTTTCTGGATTCAGAAAATGTTTGACTGCTGCCCTGGACAGCACATTCTCCAAATCTCTCACCAACTGAAAACGCCTGGTCAATGGTGGCCGAACTACTGGCTCGTCACAATACACCAGTCACTACAGTTGATGAACTCTGGTATCTTGTTGAAGCTGCATGGGCAACTGTACCTGTACAAGCCATCCAAGCTCTGTTCGACTCAATGCCCAGGCGTATCAAGGCCGTTATTACGGCCAGAGGTGATTGTTCTGGGTACTGATTTCTCAGGATTTATGCACCCAAATTGCGTAAAAATCTAATCACATGTCAGTTCTAGTGTAATATATTTGCCAAATGAATACCCTTTTATCATCTGCATTTCTTCTTGGTGTAGCAATTTTAATGGCCTGTTGTGTATTTTGCCAATAACGCGTTTCGCCTCGTTTAATGCATTTTCAGACTAGCATACAAAGAAAGTACTTGTTGCGCACTTTGCACTTTCTTTTTAGGACAGTCTGAAGATGCCTTAAAAAAGGCGAAATGCGTTATTGGCCAATACAAAACGACGAAGTCTGTTTTTCAGGCAAGGCTGTTTATCTCTTAAAGACACGATGTTTGCTTATGTACTTGGTTCTTAGTACCAATATGAGCTATAATTTTATTCATAATTTTTCATCTGTATCCTCTATGCTTATGACGGTTGCACGACTGGTGCCGGAAATTCCCTGTTACCGAAACCGGTCGCAGGTTAAAGAATACTTTCAATATACTGTTACATGACGTCATTTTTACCCTATATTTTAGTAAATATAGCTATATTTCGGCTGTTTTAAAAGTGAGGCACAAATGACACATTATCTCGAGCCGTGTCGGCTGCGTTGTGCGCCTTGACAGGTGCGCCAGAAGACGCAGCGAACAGGGAGCGCAAGTTGGCGCTGGGGAAGCGGCTGCCAAACTTTGAACTGGGTCCACGCTGCGCACCGCGTCGCCGACTGCATAAGCAGCCAGCTGAATATTCAGCCCGCCCCCCCGCACGCACAACTTGGCCGTCTTCAGCCGTGGGGGGGGGGGGGGGGGGGGGGCACCTTCGCCGAACCGAACCGAACAATAAAGGCGCTAGGCGGAAGCGAAGAGAAGGGAAGCGATCCCTAACGCCTGCTGCGCTTCGTTCCCGGACATACAGACAGGTCGCAGCTCCAGCCCTTTACCGGGTACCAGGCAGTTTCCGTAGCACGTATTCGGAAGTGGAAGTGGTTGTAACTGGCTTCCTCTATCGTGATTAGAGTATGCCTTCCAATCCGTGTCTTTGTAGTAAATGATATGGAAAAATTCTGTGGTCAGTACGTTAACGTAAACAATTTTCAGGTATGTTGCCACGTCGTGAGGTGAAATACCTGTCACTGTATAAAATCGATTTTTTTGGCCACGATTTCAGTGGATCTAAACCCGGAGAAGACGATAGCAACCGCCATCTAACCTTCGGTTTTCTTCAATGGTGAATTTCTGTAGACAAATATGTGCAAAAATTCTTAAAGGCATTGGTCAAGGATGCAGTGTGTCCCTCTCTCTACTCGGCATATACAAAGAACGTGCAGTAAATGACTGCAGTGAATACATTAAAGGTATCAGAAAAAGCAGAGAAAGAATATATACACTCCTGGAAATGGAAAAAAGAACACATTGACACCGGTGTGTCAGACCCACCATACTTGCTCTGGACACTGCGAGAGGGCTGTACAAGCAATGATCACACGCACGGCACAGCGGACACACCAGGAACCGCGGTGTTGGCCGTCGAATGGCGCTAGCTGCGCAGCATTTGTGCACCGCCGCCGTCAGTGTCAGCCAGTTTGCCGTGGCATACGGAGCTCCATCGCAGTCTTTAACACCGGTAGCATGCCGCGACAGCGTGGACGTGAACCGTATGTGCAGTTGACGGACTTTGAGCGAGGGCGTATAGTGGGCATGCGGGAGGCCGGGTGGACGTACCGCCGAATTGCTCAACACGTGGGGCGTGAGGTCTCCACAGTACATCGATGTTGTCGCCAGTGGTCGGCGGAAGGTGCAGGTGCCCGTCGACCTGGGACCGGACCGCAGCGACGCACGGATGCACGCCAAGACCGTAGGATCCTACGCAGTGCCGTAGGGGACCGCACCGCCACTTCCCAGCAAATTAGGGACACTGTTGCTCCTGGGGTATCGGCGAGGACCATTCGCAACCGTCTCCATGAAGCTGGGCTACGGTCCCGCACACCGTTAGGCCGTCTTCCGCTCACGCCCCAACATCGTGCAGCCCGCCTCCAGTGGTGTCGCGACAGGCGTGAATGGAGGGACGAATGGAGACGTGTCGTCTTCAGCGATGAGAGTCGCTTCTGCCTTGGTGCCAATGATGGTCGTATGCGTGTTTGGCGCCGTGCAGGTGAGCGCCACAATCAGGACTGCATACGACCGAGGCACACAGGGCCAACACCCGGCATCATGGTGTGGGGAGCGATCTCCTACACTGGCCGTACACCACTGGTGATCGTCGAGGGGACACTGAATAGTGCACGGTACATCCAAACCGTCATCGAACCCATCGTTCTACCATTCCTAGATCGGCAAGGGAACTTGCTGTTCCAACAGGACAATGCACGTCCGCATGTATCCCGTGCCACCCAACGTGCTCTAGAAGGTGTAAGTCAACTACCCTGGCCAGCAAGATCTCCGGATCTGTCCCCCATTCAGCATGTTTGGGACTGGATGAAGCGTAGTCTCACGCGATCTGCACGTCCAGCACGAACGCTGGTCCAACTGAGGCGCCAGGTGGAAATGGCATGCCAAGCCGTTCCACAGGACTACATCCAGCATCTCTACGATCGTCTCCATGGGAGAATAGCAGCGTGCATTGCTGCGAAAGGTGGATATACACTGTACTAGTGCCGACATTGTGCATGCTCTGTTGCCTGTGTCTATGTGCCTGTGGTTCTGTAAGTGTGATCATGTGATGTATCTGACCCCAGGAATGTGTCAATAAAGTTTCCCCTTCCTGGGACAATGAATTCACGGTGTTCGTATTTCAATTTCCAGGAGTGTATGTATGGGTCGCTGTGATATCTCCAAATGAAAGAAATGTCCAAAGAACCTTACAAATCACGGATAGACTAGTACGAGATGAGTGAAAAACGGAAAGTAACTCAATAGTAACAGAAATATTATTGTGTTCCACGGAATGAGAGTAATAAAGATCGAAGTTGCAGCAAATAAAATAAAACATGTAAAATCATACAAAACACAAGAAGTAAGGTAAACGAAGGAATGAGAAAGAAAGAACTCAAAAACAAAGAAATGAAGAGAAAAAAGCAATGTTTATTTGAACATGTCAGAATTATAGGAAGAAACATGTTCAAAAAAAAATGCTTCGTTCAAACAATTTAAATACTGAAATGAGGAGAGATAAGATTGAATGTTATGTTTGGAGTTTAGCATTGGATAGCTGTGAAATATATGCAATACAAAAAAATAAAATGAAACCTATGAAGCAACTGAGGTATGATGCGGGGGAAGATAAGCTATATATGTAGAAAGCCACCAACTTGGAATTTCTACCAAGAACTAGCGAAGATATACCATTTACGAAAACAGTAGAGCAATGAAATCAGGAGTATATGCCCTAGAAGCAGGATTAGAAGGGACGATAGCCTGAGGAAGACGACGACTGGCTTTCTTAAAACAACCTACAAATAATTCAGAAGTCTCTAAGCACGCAGGGACGTATAAGTTACCTTCCAATAGACCATAATGTATGAAATAAACCTTCTAAAACACACTTGGGGGGGGGGGGGGAGCTGCCAAGCAGTTTAAATATTGATGATGGACAAGGTAATGGAAGAAGAAGAAGAAAGAGAAGAAGGAGGAAGAGGAAGATATTTTACGATATCATACTGCACCATAGTTAAGGAAACGTTCCAATTACATGTGTGTCTTTCATTTACAGAAAGAAATAACGGTTGAATCACTCAGCCTTGAAACACAATTACCACTGTATCATAGTAGCAAATGTTTATACGGAAGTAGCTAACTTCGATGACTCATCGGTCTGTATACGTGATTTTCTTTTAAATATTCGTCTGGTTTGACAGTGTCATCAATATTTTAGTGTCGTGTGCTACCCTCTTCATCTCTATTTAGCTGCTGAAACCGACGTCCTGCAGTCTTTATGTATACTGTAATGTATGTCTGCACCTATCTTGTTTCCTGCTCCTTCCAGTCTCAACTTAGCTATTTCTGGATGTCATGGCAGACGTCGGACTAACGTCTGCCTTGCTTTGATAATTGCTGTCAGTTGCCTTCTTTCATTAGATAAACAGTTTAGAGCTTCACTTCGTATCTTAGATGCCCAACTAATTTTTATCATCCTTCTACAGACAACATTTTGGCGTCAGGAAGGGCATACGGCCATATATTAGTATGCAATAAATTTATCAAAGCATGAAAGACGACTGACACCAGACGACGGGATTAATGCTGAGAGAGAGCAAAATATTTCAACTTCTTCCAGTTACTGTATTACACTTGCACGACGTGGTGACCCCCAGACGTAAGCTTTTAGGGACCTCTTCGCACCTGTCAGTATCTGATAACCGTAGAGCTTTTGAGAAAACTTTCTCCGTATACGCCAAAACTACTTCCAATATCTTCAATGCTTTGGCCATTTTGTTTTGCTTACCAGATGGAATCTTTTCGCTCATTACACAAGCTTTTTTCCTAATTTAGATGTTAATAAAGTCTTTGTTCCATTTACTTTTATTTTGCATCGCTTTAAACTTGGTTTCCTTTATTAGGCTGCGTTCCGTCTTCTGTCTATTCCTTGCAACAAGTTCCCTAAATCTTCCTTACTTCGGCACAGAGGTATTATCTAGTCTGCCAGGGGCAGAAGCAGTAATAAAATGCCTGAAAATCTGTTCTTGCTGAACAAAAAAATAATTAATGTATAAAAAAATATATATATATAGCCGGCCGAAGTGGCCGTGCGGTTAAAGGCACTGCAGTCTGGAACCGCGAGACCGCTACGGTCGCAGGTTCGAATCCTGCCTCGGGCATGGATGTTTGTGATGTCCTTGGGTTAGTTAGGTTTAACTAGTTCTAAGTTCTAGGGGACTAATGACCTCAGCAGTTGAGTACCATAGCGCTCAGAGCCAGCTATCAAAAAATTAATTACGAACTTCCACGAAATTTTAGGGTTGCTATGATAATAATGGCGTGTGACGACGGCCTCCCGTCGGGCAGACCGCTCGCCTGGTGCAAGTCTTTCGATTTGACGCCACTTCAGCGACTGGTGCGTCGATGGGGATGAAATGATTATGATTAGGACAACACAACACCCAGTCCCTGAGAGGAGAAAATCTCCGACCCAGTCGGGAATCGAACCCCGGCCGTTAGGATTGATCGTCTGTCGCGCTGACCACTCAGCTACTGGGTAAGGGTTGCTGACGAATGAAGTCGATATCTTGCCACCACATTTAGGCTGAAAATCATTCAGCTACCTCACTCAAGATTGCCGGTTTACGTCGCTAGGTTTACAACAAAACTTGTCACGTAGTTGTATGCGTAGAGGTTTCCCATGCATGACTGTCCTCTGTCAAATTAGTACCATCTTAGAATACTGCTCCAACTGAAACGCGCAGGCGCATGCATAATGGTGACATTGCATGCACGCTCTCCGTCAGATTTTAGTTATCATAAAATCCTTTCTAGCTTGATTTGTCATTTAGCGTAAAACGTTTCCTATCTGAAAATACTCTGTGCAAGCCTCATAATGTCTAAATAACTTATGCAACGTACATGCAATTGTACCTGCTTATTTTATTGAAGCTGTGGTCTCTCTACAATTTTGGCTTCGTCGCTTTCCTCCAGTACTACAGGCTGGCTCACGAAGTGACCCAACATTCGTTTCTGTCAGGAAAAAAAGATGTCTTTCAGTCGAAGTACATAAATGTGTAATACAGCACGTTATATACTGGAGATTATGTTCTGCTTACGATGTGTTCAACACGACCACCAGCACTTCTACCAGAACTCCTGAATTATTCGCCAACATATATCCTCGGGTATCTCGTTGCGCACATTCATTATCAGCACTGTACGAGAATGTGTTTGGAAGATCTTTTCCGTTAGATATCCCCAAAGAAGAAGAATGACCTAGATTCATATCAGGACTGTACGGGACGAGTTTTGTCAACAAGAAAAATGATTAAGAAATCTGTCTGAAATGGCGTTTGCCTAAGGAACTTCATGCAGGAAGTGTAAGACACCATCAGCAATGTTTGGTCTGGCTCCATCCCACATGAATCCCTTCATTTCTAACTGAAACCTTTTTGCAAGAAAATTATCACGCAGAATGTTTAGATGATGTTCACTGTTCACTGTGCTTTCAAAAAAGAATGGCCCTATCATCGCAAGACTTGAGTAACTCTTTTGGCATGATGCACCTTTTCATGAAGCACGTTTTGATTCTTGGGAGATTACGCTTTGATTCAAATTCCATTCAGCGAATATCATTCTTCGATATTTGTTTCCCCGTCGTTAATTTAGGACACTTATTTTCTATGGATGGGAATCAACTTTTAAAATGTGCTGCACAGATTGTCTAGAAATCCAAAGCTGTGTTGCTGTTCTCCTGGTAGACTTGCCTGGACTTCTCAGTTGACAGATTCAGCATCAGTGAAGGATGAATATTAAAATGCCGTTCGTGCTTTCTCTCAATCTATGAACCGTTGTCCGCCCCAATAGTTGAACGGTCAGCCCGTTGGCATGCCACGGACGGGGGCCCGGGTTCGATTACAAACTGGGGTGGGAGATTTCATTGATTGCTGTGGAATTGTCCTCATTGATGAGTCCCGCTTGGAACTGAGGCGCGATGACCAACCAAAACATGTCTGAAGATGCCCCAGACAGCGGTGGGAGACCAACCTGACTGTCGCCCGCAATGAGGCCCGGCAAAGAGGAGTGATGACCTCGGTTCCTTTTCGTGGTTCTTGTCCATGGCGCCCTTAGAGTACAGTGGTACGTCGACGATATTCCAGGGTCCGTGCTCGCCACAAACGGCGCCAGTTTATACTACTTGCCTTTGTGCTCGCCAAACCATACGTTGGCCAGCAAAGTCGCCGGATCTGTCCCCAGCAGAGAAGGTACGGAGCATTATGGGCAGAAACGTCGAACCACATCTGGATTATGAAGAGGTAATGCGCCAATTGGCGAGGTGTTGACATCACATCACTCATGAGGAATAACTACAAACATCAAGAACAGTTTTCCAACACCTCGGTTCCGAGAGTTCCGGAATTTGAATAAAGATCAACATAAACATCATTTCTGCCCTCTTTATTGCTCACAGAAATTAAAAGTAGCACGTTGTATCACCACACAGCGAGACCTTCAGAGATGGTGGTCCATATTTCTGTACACACCAGTACATATAATACCCAGTGGCACGTTCTGTAGCATTGATGCATGCCTGTGTTCATCATGGCATACTATCCACAAGTTTATCAAAGCCCTGTTGGTCCAAATTGTCCCACTCCTCAACGGCGATTCAGCGTAGATCCCTCAGATTGGTTGGTGGGTCACGTCGTCCATAAACTGCCCATTTTAATCTATCCCATGCATGTTCGATAGGGTTCATGACTGGAGAACTTGCTGGCCACTCTGGTCGAGCGATGTCGTTATCCTGAAGAAAGTCATACACAAGATGTGCACGTATCTTACAGCCGTTAGGGCGCCTTCCGTGACAACCAGCGGAGTACGTCTGTCCCACATAATGCCGCTCCAAAACAGCATGGAACCTCCACCTTGCTGCAGTCGCTGGACAGTTGTGTCTTAGGCATTCACCCTGACCGGGTTGCCTCCAAACACGTCTCGGACGATTGTCTGGTTGAAGGTATATGCGATACTCATCGGTGAAGAGAACGTGGTGCCAATCCTGAGCGGTCCATTCGGCATGTTGTTGGGCCCATCTGTACCACACTGTATGGTGTCGTGGTTGCAAAGATGGGCCTCGCCATGGACGAAGGGAGTGAAGTTGCACATCATGTAGCCTATTATGCATAGTTTGAGTCGTAACACAGCGTCCTGTTACTGCACAAAAGAAATTTTTAAGCATGGTGGAGTTGATGCCAGGTTTCCTCCGAGTCATAATCCGTAGACAGCGGTCATCCACTGCAGTAGTACACTTGGGCGGTCTTAGCGAGGCACGTCATTGACAGTTCCTGTCTCTCTGTATCTCCTCCACGTCCGATAAACATCGCTTTCGTTCACTTAGAGTCACCTGAACACTTCCCTTGTTGAGAGCCCATCCTCTCACAAAGTAACAAAGCAGACGCGATCGAATCGCAGTATTGATCGTCTAGGCATGGCTAATTACAGACAACACGAGCCGTGTACCTCCTCCCTGGTGAACTGATCGGCTGCCGGACCCCCTCTGTCTTACCAGGCGCTATTCATACTTGGTTGTTTACATCTTTGGGCGGGTTTAGAGACATCTGTGAACAGCCAAAGGGACTGTGTCTGTGATACAATATCCACAGTCAACAACTATCTTCAGGAATTCTGGGGTGATGCAAAACCTTTTTAATATGTGTATTTCAGTGAATTATAAGACGAATTACTGCCTGCATAAGGGCCAGTGGTGAACCAATAAGTGATAGACTTCCTTAATTTGTGAAGCTCTTACTCTTGAATAAATAATTGAGTTATTCTGAAATTGAATTCATTCACTTGTCTGCAGATATACACTAATCAGCCAGAACATTGTGGCCATGACCCAGTGTCGATACAAACTCAGCCAAGCGATAGTAGCGTCATCTAGATAAGAGTGACTGCTAGTCAGAAATACGCACTGTGCAAGTAGCTTCAGTGAGCTTGCTATCCGTATGTGGAATGAATATGACGCGCGATCTTTCTGAGTTTGACCGAAGACACATTTTGATGACACGGGGCCTCGGAAAGAGCATTTTGGAAACTGTACGACTTGTCGGGCGTCCGAGAAGTGCTGTGCTAAGTGTCTTCAACACGTGGCTAAGGGAAGGTGAAATCACGTCCAGACGTTGCGTTTGGTGGTCATCCCTCATTACAGATGTCCGATGTCACAGGCTGGGCATACTGCTAAAACAGAACAGGCGGCGAACTGTGGAGGAACTAACATCAGACTTAAATGCTCGGTAGAGTCCTAGTTTGTATGAATATACGTTACGCTTTAGCACCCACTCCTGCCATAGTAATTGGAAATGTTGCGTCCGATTTACTTCTCTTGCTGACTCAGCTTGTAGTGGATGTGATACAGCGCTGTACATAACGGTTGCTTATTGGTATCGAGAGCTTTCCGACATTATGTTTCCTTACGGAAAGGAAAATGGCAACGGGGCGGCTGGCAGCTAGGTCGTATCAGGAGGCCTGTCCCAGCCAACAACAACCACAATATTCAGTGTTTCTAACATCTTTTCGCCGTTTGATCGAGACAGGATCATTTCAGGAAACAGGAAATCGTGAAGGACATACCCGAAATGTTCGGACACAAGACTTGAAGGAAAGTGCGATTAGCACTGTGGAAGTCGACCGCTGGACATCCTTCATAACAACAGTTACTATCCTTATCACTTACAGCGTGGGCAGTGTTTACTAGCGACAGGCTTTCCAAATCGGGAGCTGTTTTGTCACTGGTTTCTCCTCCAGGCAACCACGATTCCGGGATTTGTGTCATCCATCCTATATAAAGATGAAGCCACATTTACGCGGAATCTTCAACTTTCATAACAGTATCTGTGGGACAGTACTCTGAACTCCCATGGTACGGTGGCAGTGAATCGTCAGCATCGGTGCAGTAGGAAAGTGTGGGCCGGGATAATTTTCGACCATATTCTGGGACCAGCCTTCCTTCCACGTCGCCGAACAGGCCTGAACTATCGGCACTTGTTGGGATGACTTTGCCTCCCTGCTGGAAGAATTATCGTTGATGATTCGAGGGGTTATGTGGCTGCTACATGATGGTCTCCAACCTACTTCACATTTAATGTCCGGACGCATCTCAGTCGTGTCTTTCCAGGTCGATGAATCGGACGAGGGGGTCCAGTTGCATCGGCTGCTCGTTCATCGGATCTCAACCCGTGCGATTTTTCGTTATAGGGCCATCTCAAAAGTATCGCGTATGCAGGGCCCATTCCAGACGTGGAGTCACTGGAGCAGCGTTTTCATACTGAAGTGTGACGCTGACCGATGTGAACGTGTGAGACAGAAATGCTACGACAAATACACACATTTTCAACACACACTATGGTACAGAGTTTGTTACAGTCTCTGCAACAATGTGTGAGTGAAGAAATAGTCGCTAGCACGGAAAACATGCGTTTCCGGACATAGGTTCATCAGACCTTTCTTTGTTCCTTCTTCTGTCATCGAACAATCCCTAGAGGTTGTACACGAAGAAAAAAATCACACTGTATATTGCTTCCACATTTCAGGTTTCCCTTGCTTTTTATTAATACTAGCTTCCCATTTGAACTCTGGTTGTTCATACAGCTGCTTCTCTCTTCTTTAAAGGTTTTTTCTTTATTTTCCTACAGGTAGCGTCTGACTTTTTCTAGTTATGCTTGTTTATAAACAACTGTATTCATCCCCTAACCATACCTGAGTATGCATTTTTCACTTTATGTCCATCTCAGGTTTTAGACTTCTGTATTCCCTTTTGCCTGCTTCAATTGTTATACTTTTATATTTTCTCCTTTCATTGATTACATTCAATATCTCCTGCGATATCCACGTACTTTTACTAGGCCTAGCCATTTTATGTATTTGCAGCAGAGGTGCTGCCTTCACTACTTCATCTCGCAAAGCTAATCATTCGTCTTGTATTACATTCCTTCCTCATGTTTCTGTCAGTCGACTCCTAATGTTCCCTCTCAAATTATCATCAACCTCTGATATTTTCAACTTATCCACGTACCATTTCCTTAATGTTGAGCCTTTTTGATATTTCTGCCGTTTTTATCTCCAGTCCACATCCAATAAATTGTGGTCGAATTCTACATCAACCCTCGGAAATATCTTACAATTTAAAAACTGGATCCGATCTCTCTGACTCTCTGTTTTACCAATAATAACCAATTGGAAACCTTCCAGTGTTTCCAGGTCTCTTCTGTATGTACAACGTTCTTTCATGATTACTAAACCAAGCGTTAGTAATGAAAAATTTATGCTCTGTCCAAACTTCTACTAGCCAACTTCCTCTTCCGTTTCTTTCCCCAAAGCCTTCTCATCGTTTTCCCACTATCGAATTCAAGTCCTCCATGACAAACAAGTTTTACTACACTTTGTGTAATTGTATAATATCTTTTATCTGACCTTTCATTCTTTATTGTGTTCACATAGGGTTGTGAGACCTAGACAATAATTAAGAAAAATATAAATTGAGTCTTACATAGAAGATAACAGCAACAAGCAACTTTTTACACTGCTATTTGTTTATTTAAATAGCGCAGTTACCTACTTACCTCTTTCGAACATTAAAGTTTCATCTTCAGGCTGCTAGTTCACGTTAAGGTACATTATATATTAGCTTTCACTTTTGGTTTTCCCAGATGATGAAACTTCCTTGGGGTGGTGGTGCCTTACAACCAAAACATAATGTGCCGCAATGTCTTTTGAGCGTAATTATGCTTCACAATGATATTACATGATATAAACAAATTATTAAAGTGAAAATGTTTTGTTTACTTACGTTGAAAAGTACTGTCCATTACGTTTCAGTGCTGACTGTTTGTGATCACGCAGCAGCGAAGACTGTATGATGCATTTTTTATGTGTATGGATACACATAACTGCTGCTGTTATCGTCTATGTAAGAGTCAAGCTATATTTCGTACACTGCTACGGTCTCAGAAGGTCAGTTTTTGACAAAATAGAAGTAAGGAGAGATTAAATACAGAATTCTGAGCCGGCAGATGTGGCCGAGCGGTTCTAGGCGCTTCAGTCTGGAACAGGGCGACCGCTACGGTCGCAGGTTCGAATCCTGCCTCGGGCATGGATTGTCTGATGTCCTTAGGTTAGTTAGGTTTAAGTAGTTCTGAGTTCTAGGGGACTGATGATCTCAGAAGATAACTCCCATAGCGCTCAGCGCCATTTTGAGCCAGAATTCTGAATTAAGGGTATAATTAAATATTATTTTCATTAATGAAAGAACAGAAAACTGAATAATTAAGTGGAAGAAGCACAATGAAGGAACGGAGACGGAAAGAATAGTAAAGACCCCTAGGAAACAGAGATATAGGAAGATATAGGAAAAATAGGAAAAGGTGGCTTTTGTGAAGAGGGAACAAGCTATGAGGCTTCTCCTTGAGGTGAAGAAGAAGAAAATGAAGAAGAAGAGTTTAAATTCCTTCTCATCCTCCTCAGTCCAAGGTGGCATATAAACTTATACTGCTATGGCTACGACAAAGCGTTCACTTTGCTGTTGATAGTGTAAACTTATGCTATTATGGCTACGATAAAGCGTTCACCTTCATGCTCATAGTGCCTTTCCCACATTCGTATTTTCTTTACTAGACCGACATCTGCATTCCATCTGTTTGGTTCTGCACCGAAAATCTTGGACTCACGTAGTCAGAAGCCAGTTCTTCATACCACCATTGTTCATTTGTTCGAACTTCGTCTAATTTCATAATATCCTATTTCATCTGCAAATTCACTAACTTACTTACTTAATTAAGGTATCTAACACTGCACGCACCGAAACGTAGGATATCTCCTGTTTACGACATCCTCTTTAATAGCTGCCGTCAAAGATCCGAATAGGTGGGACTATCCGTTATCCGGAATATTTTACCCCAGAGGATGTCATCTTCGTTTAACTATACGGTAAAGCTGTATACCTTCGGGAAAAATGTGACGGTAGATGCGCCTTCCTTTCAGCCATTCACATTAGCAACATAAAAATGTTATGTGTGGAAAATTATGAGAGAGTGAAATATATCCAGCAGATAAAGGAGGAATTTAGGTACAAGTGCTACTACGAGATGAAGAGGATGGCACAGGGCAGTAATTCGTGGCAGGCCGCATGAAATCAGTCAAAAGACTGAACACCTCCTTCTCTTCACCCTTCACCCCTCCATAAAGAAACAACTGATGTAGGACTGGAACTGTAAGTGGAAAGTATAGCTCATAGCGTAAAAGCATTCTTGCTGAAACTGATGGCTCCGTGTTCAAGTCCCTGTCCGATGTACTGTTTTTCCCGCAGCTGCCCTCAAATGTTTCCAAACTTATATCGTTTTCAGCTGCCGGTGTTATGGCTCGGTGAATGAACTGCACAAAAATTCTGATTCGAAATCGTGATTTGAAATATCTCATTGCCATGTATGTATGTTTCGGTGCGTCTAATGAATGAGACGTGTACGCAACTGTGTATACCGTATGAAATACCGCAAAGAGTAGTGCTGTATGTCACAGAACAACCCCTAATGGTAAGTTATGGGCAGGAATAAACTGTAACAGTGTTAAAAAGTAGACAGTAATGAAAATCACAATTGAGTACCACAATTACATCGCTTCACGTCCGACTGTCGAATCAGCTTCAGAAAATCCCACCATATACCACTCAGAACCATTGTTAAAACCGGTCTGCATTACGACCTGTAAACGCCGGTCATCATAAAACTGATTGAACCGTAACGCAATAATGCAGCAGGAATGTGGTGGGGGGTCGAATTATGACCCATTATTTAGCCGCCGGGGACGGAACGAGGTTCGCCAAAATATATTCACTATTAATGTAATAACACAGGCGGGGCCGGAAGGGTACGGTTCGGGCAGTTAGTCGCCGATAAAACTGGCGAGGCGTCCAGCCGTCCATCCGTCCATCCTGCCCGGCGACGCCGTGTTTGTGCAATCAGCGGCTGCGTCATTAGGCGTCAGATAGCGCGAGATGCTGCGTCGACCACTGGCCGCGCCACCGCCGCCCCCACCCCACCACCAAACCCTGACACCCCCGGCCCCACCTCTCCTGCAGTGCTGCCACCGCATTACTTCCGGTCGCCGCACAAACACGCGTGCCGCCATCAGACAGATTAAACGCCACGCGTAATTAACAGCGTGCTCTGGCGTGGCGCCGAGTGGTTTCGAACCCGGGACCGTTCTCTGCCCTGTTAGCACTTGTCGTTACTGTCTAGTAGGCCGCCCGCAAAATTTTCACTCCGCCCCGCGGTTTTAGGTGCAGAAATGTAAATGGTAACGCTGTCTAGAGGATTCACGTCGCTGGCACTGCTAAATGTGCCAGTACACCGATTACCTATTTATTTAGCTTACAGTGGAACATATGTTATTATTGCAAATTAACTGGAAATCAAAAAGAACATCCGTTGAAACTTAATTTCCTATCGTAGCTGCAGGTCTCAGCCAACAAGGTATCTCCAAATGGTCACGAGCCTACTCTCGTCGAGAGCTACAGGCAAATTATACATTATTTCAGAAATACAGACTGTGCCAGAGAAACCTCCATTTTGAAAGATAAAACAAAAAGAAAAATTAAGTTTGTCTTTTAATTTCTTATCTAATCCTACATCACTGGAATTTAAAGCAACACTGTTTAAAAAGGCATACACGGCTAAAGTCGCCATATTTTGTCAATACACTCATGTTCTCGAATTTCTATATGTTCTCTCTTTTGAGCATAGCGGTGAGTATACAGTTTGGAAAATGTTTTCGTTAATGCGTGGCAGGTTTCTTGAACAATGAACTTTACATATCACCACAGAAATATCGGAGGGAACGAAATAAGACAAGCGTGTCGGCTACATCTACATCTACGAGGGTCACTCCAAAAGAAATGCACACTATTTTGGTAAAAATACAGTTTTCATTCTGCGTGTGTGAAAGTTTTACAGTGTGTAGATACATCCTTCCAGCTTATATTCAAACTTAGTTCAACCTGTTCCCGTGAGTGGCGCCGTCACAGCATGTCTTCAAGATGGCTGATACACTTGACGTTCGTCAGAAGCAACGTGCTGTCATAGAATTCCTGTGCTGTGAAAACGAGACAGTGGGAAACATCCGCAAGAGGTTGAAAAAGGTATATGGAGATGCTGCTGTCGATAGCAGTACAGTTCGTCGGTGGGCAAGCAGGTTACTTGATGAAAGCGGGCACGGCAATATTGAGGATTGTCCTCGCAGCGGCAGGCCTCCTACAGCACACCCTCCAGACAATGTGCAGAGACTTAACGAATTGGTGATTGCTGACAAACGCATCACAGTGAACGAATTGTCACGCTACGCTGGGATAAGGGAAGTGTTTGCAGAATACTGAAAGTGTTGGCGTTAAAAAAGGTTTGTGCCAGGGGTGGATTCTCAGGATGTTGACAGTGGCTCACAAAGAAACAAGAAAAATGGTATCCAGCGAACTTTTCGAACAGTACGAGAATGGTGGAGATGAATTTCTTGGAAGAATTATGACAGGTGATGAAACATGGCTCCATCATTTTTCACCAGAGACGAAGAGGCAATCAATGGAGTGGCATCATGCAAATTCACCCAAGAAAAAAAAGTTCAAAACCACACCTTCTGCTGGAAAAGTTATGGCTACGGTGTTTTTCGATTCCGAAGGGCTCTTGCTTGTGGACATCATGCAAAGTGGCACCACCATAAATTATGATGCATATGTGACGACACTCAAGAAACTTCAAGCTCGACTGAGTCGTGTTCGACCACATCCGCAAAAGCAGGATGTGTTACTGTTGCACGACAATGCACGGCCACATGTCAGTCAAAAAACCATGAAAGCGATCACAAAACTCGGATGGGCCACATTGAAACACCCGCCTTAGAGTCCTGATCTGGCTCCATGTGACTGTCATCTCTTTGGGAAACTGAAAGACTCTCATCGTGAAACAAGGATTGAGTCCGCAGTTCGTGGTCGTGCGGTAGCGTTCTCGCTTCCCGCGCTCGGGTTCCCGGGTTCGATTCCCGGCAGAGTCAGGGATTTTCTCTGCCTCGTGATGACTGGGTGTTGTGTGCTGTCCTTAGGTTAGTTAGGTTTAAATAGATCTAAGTTCTAGGGGACTGATGACCATAGATGTTAAGTCCCATAGTACTCAGAGCCATTTGAACCATTTGAACAAGGATTGAAGATGATGACTCCCATGTGCACGCTGCCAAACAGTGGCTCCAACAGGTTGGTCCAGAATTTTACCGTGCACGTATACAGGCGCTGGTTCCAAGATGGCGTAAGTCAGCTGAGAGGGTTGGAAATTACGTGGAGAAATGAAAATATTGTTCCCAAGGGATGTATCTACACACTGTAAAACTTTGAAACATGTAGAATGGAAGATGGATTAAAAAAAAAAAATACTGTGCATTTCTTTTGGAGTGGCCCTTGTAGATCTACGTCTATACTCCGAAAATCATCAAAAATTGTTCAAATTGCTCTATGGGACTTAACATCTGAGGTCATCAGTCCCCTAGACTTAGAACTACTTAAACCTAACTACCCTAAGGACATGACATGCCCGAGGCAATATTCGAACCTGCGACCACAGCGGCAGCGCGGTTCCGGACTGAAACTCCTAGAACCGCTCGTTCACAACGGACGGCACTAAAATCATCGTGAGATGCATAGCAGAGGGTACGTCCCACTGCACCAGTTATTCTTCTCGTTCGGATGCGAGAGAAGGTATGAAAGGCCATCTAAGGCAAAATCCCACACACACTGCCGCCCATTCTCACCTGTGATGAACCGCACTCTGTGTAAGCAGTAAAGCAACTCTTCAGACGCATTTTGCCAAGGAGCAAAATTGCTTTCAGTGATTTATTACGCCATAACCAATTTGTATGGCTGGAAATGGAGGTCCTCGTGCATAATTCGTTTGATGTAACGATCGGAAAGGCGAAGGGCAGCTGCAGGCTTGCGTGACGACCGCCAAGATGATTGAAAATTACTGTCTTACTGATCTACTGTATTGTCGTGATCCCACGTGTCGTGATAACCTCATTTTTCTCCATTGGAGTTTTCCAGTTGCCTTGGAGGTGCCGCCTATAACTTTGATATTTAGTTCTCTTTTCCGACTGTTTCTTCCTGTAAATTCAATTTTTTTTATTCTGCGTAAAGCCTACTCCATGTAGCCTGTTCCTTAAAAAATAAATAAATAAAAGAGAGAGAGAGAAGAAAATAAAAGAGTGTTTCAGAGCAGTATATTAGCGACTGATAGTAATGCCGTTGTTCCCTACTAAACAGATTTCTATCAAAATGCTAGGTTCACTTTCTGCCTGTCAGAAATATGCGAACTATTGCACAACTCATACGTTCTTTCTCTCTCTCATACCACAAAATAAGATATTCAAACAAGATTCTATTGATTTAAACTAACAGGCGTATAAAGAATTGTGATGGAAGATAAGAAGCAACCAAAATGAAATTTCGACGCTTGCCTATACAATGACTGTTGATAGCAGACAAGTGGTAGAAGTAATTATGTGTGACATTCAACACCTGGATTTTCTAATCTATTTGGTAAACATTATCTGCGTTCTGTTTTGGTTTAGCTGTCTGTATGAAATAGAAAATGATACTACTATGCTAGGTAGTTGATATGTTTTGTCGAATGCTGTTGCCAAGTAAGCATTCTAATACTTCGTTCTCTAAATATTGATGGTTTACGTTAGGTTACCTTGTACAATAGATAAGTTATTTTTTTATATTTGATCACAAATAAGTTCTGTCTGGAATGTGATACCTTTTTTTCCTACTATAGGGCCTGATGATCTTATAGTAAAGCACCGGTCTCCAAACGTAGTTTACGCGGGATCGATTCCCCGTCTCGCCAGGAACGAAACGTGTTTCGCATTCTACGTTGAACTATGGACCCTGTCTGTCCTGTGCAATAATTGGAATACATTAGGGTACGTACATCCCTGAAGTGGCGTTCCACTGAAACACTTAGATTCGGCCGTTTCTTTTACTCTTTTGTTAGCTTTCATTCCGATCCTATGTCATTATTTGCAAAGTTCATTCTCATAAATAAACAGTAACATACTTAGGTCTCAACGATTGCACTGGCTTTTCTTGTCACCGCTGAGTTTCATCAAAGACGAGACACTTGTCAGAGAAGACATACGTTGTGCTGAGGTACTTTCGCTGGCACTGTAATAAAATCTGTTACCATCGCTACACCAAGACAAAACGAACGATCTTGTTAGTTGCGTGTTTTCAAGGTTTAATGTCTGTAAACAGTAGATTAAAAATCAGAGTGATAATGGTGTCTAACACTGAGTGGCCACCATTAGTTTCTCAGATACAGAAAGTCTCAACAACCACGCACAGATACTAGGATGTGTACTGATGTCCAATTAGTCCAAAACACAGTCAAAACAACCCACAGCACATGCCAGTTCCCACGTGTTTTGTCAAAGAGTGCACATTTATTTTTTTCCACACTCACACATAACACAAAATGCACGAATAGCCTATACAATCAGCTTCTGCCTTGTTTTAACTCCAGTCTGTTGCTAAATATCTTAGAATTTACTTAATATAGCCCTCAAGAACAAACTACAACTCGATACACCTCTAATTGATAGAGTTCACGGTTACTTTCAGAATTCCCACTTATTTAACTTCTCCCACACAGTAGAATTTCCCAACGTAATATTTTAACAGTCTTCGTGTTGAACACAGGAGTGACCTCATTTTGCTTAACAATGCGGCTTATATAACTGCTGTTCTACAGCTTTGTCTTTGTCTTCGCTTAGCCAAGTACAAAGAAACTGGCCTTCTTGGGACCACTTCCGACACAACTCCCACTCACAAACGAGATCCACTACGAATTGTCTCACAATCAAGTTGAAAAGTCCACATAGCATGTCTCCAACACAGGCGCGTTTCCTGCTCACGACACTATTACCCACATTCTTCTGTTTTAACAACAAAATCTCTTCAGTCCTCACAAAATTTAACGGAAATAAAATACGAGGACTATTTCTTTTTCTTTCCAACCTCGATCGGCCGCGAGGTCCTTCAGCTTGGAGTCACAATCAATGCGCATCGTTATGGATACACTTTTCAGCAACTGTGACCCACCATCAAGATAAAATGCCTAGGAATGCCGTCAGATGGAATTATCCTGTTGCACGATAATGACCGTCCCCACGCTGCCAACCGGACGAAGGCCACGCTTCAGCGATTTGGTTGGTGCAGTGTTTACTGCAACATCCTCCGCATAACCCGGATCTTTCATCGTGTGATTTTCACATCCTTGGCGACTCGAAGAACGACATAAATGGATTCGGTTTCAGTGGGACGAGGAAGTGTAAGAGTGCGTACGGCTGTATATCTATCATCGGTCGACAGCATTCTACGGAAAAGGACGTTATCATCTCGTCAACCAGTGGGATGAATGTCTTAACGCGTGTGGTGATTACTTCTGAATGCAACCATTCGATAGCCCCCTTGTGGCGGATGTTTGGTTGTTGTTTATCTGCAACTTACACATTAACAATTTATGCGATGTTTTATACAGTTGGATAATGAACCAATGATTAATCACACAGATAGATTCGCACATGTTTATTAAAAAATAGCGATTTGACACCCATGAAACAATCGAGTAACGTCGAGGGACATGACACCTCATGGGAATACTGAAGTTCGCACGAAATGGAAGCTGGCTGGCGACAACCAAGCAGGTGTTACAAAAATGAATCTCTATGAGGAACGAACGTTTTTCCGGTGTCGCTACTGAGACAGATAGCAAACAAACAGTTCCACCCAGTCCTTCGATTAATATTATCCCCACACTTTGTCTGTCATTCCTCATTTCACGTCGTCCTAGTCAAACCAGCAATTTTCGTTGCAGAACCCTATCAAAAAAATGAAGAAAAAGATACCAATGAAAAACAGACGAAACATGCAGTATAAAGATGTTAAACCCGAGGTGGAGAAAAACAACTTAATACTAAGGCCACGAGGATACGAAATGTCGAACTGAGCGACAGTTTCCAGATACTCATAGGTCAGAAATGTGAAGCTTAGCTCCAAAAAACAACAGACAATCAGTAGAAAGGGCGAAGAAATTCTTTCCGAAGAGTGGTTGTGTTTGGGTGTGTCGGGAAGTTCGGTTTTGTCTCACTGACCTCAGATGAGCCCAGTGTTACACTACGACTACTGTTATCCACCACACTTGTTGTCGTGAGAAGCATTAATTTCGTGCTGTTGCTGTAGAAAGGTGATTGGAGAAAAATTATTTAAAATGAAATTCCTTTTCCTTTTGTTACCATTTCCTAAGTTCAACCAATCTATTGTACTTGTTAAAATAAAAGCTCATTCATCTTTTCCACAATTTAGCAAAACTTAAAACATGTGTCCCTCACATTTTCTTAGAATAACATTGACCTTACAGTATCACATGTCAACTACCTTACTGCAACCATTTTTATGAAATGCAACTTATTAGCTTAATAAATTAATAATATTAATGCACTTTAAACATAGTTGATTTAAAAGTCAGGCCACGGCCAGTAAAAATCACAAAAAATTAGCATCTAACATGTCACGGATACAAATTTAAAGTTTGCCTACCTTTTACTGTTAATCTAAAACCATTATCTTCAGCTAATTTAATTATTAACTACACTCTTAAGCCTAACAGTTATCCACAGATGCAAGTTGGCTTAAACGAAAGCGCTTTTCGTAGCTAATAGGTATGTTTCTATAAAACATACTAGACAAATACAGAAATACAGGGTCATAAACATAAGATATATCATATTTAGCTCATCCAGAATTCGATGTAAGCAGCTTCTATCTGCAGCTGGATAACCTCTTGAGTACACTCCCTGGGTGCATCCACTGAAAGGCGTTTTAGAACGCGTTCCATTGTTTGTGTTTCACCACCCACACTTGTCAATGTGAAATTCTAACATTTCATATTTTTATCGCCCCATCCCTGTACGAAGTTCATTTAGCGTATACCAGTGTCGTCAGTATAGCCAATCAACACACGAAATTAGTTTCCAATTAAGAGACGGTGAAGAAAATGTAGGAATTGATCGGTCCACAATAATTTATCCTAAGCCTAGGTTAGTTTTAACAAAACTAGTACATTGTTCCAAAATAGTGAGAAAGTAGAACTGATTTTTGTTTTACTGTTGTACAAAAATGGAACCGCTCTGGCTTTACTAATGAGGCTGAAACATTTTACTTCCCCATAGTAATCACGAACTTGTGGAACGAGCAACGTTAACTTTTTACAGAATCCAATTTTATCCATCAGATGTAACAACATAAGAGAGACGACTCGCTACTTCAGTTAAACCCATGTAAACATATCCTACATGTTATGGTCGTCTGACTATGGCTGTGCTTCACTAATGTCTGACCATGACCGACTGACAAGTGTTCACCGAACTTTGCGAACCAAGGAAACTAAAGGTGTCACAGTAAAAGACATTGTACTGTCCCTTATTGACTGGTGTAAGACCACCTGAAGAAGAGGCACTAAGATCCATCAGAACCAGTTATTTACAATTATATTTTGACAATTCCGTAAAATTAACGTATATTTTCGTTAAAGCAATAAAAAATTCAATTTTAGAAAATGTTAGACCTGCTATAACAGCTTAACACGGTAAGTGCCACCTTGCGAGTCAAGGTGGTGAGCCAGATCCGAATCCAATCTGTGCGCCGATTGTCGGTGTTGGTGTGGTGCACTGGCCATCTTGAGTGTGTTTCCTATTTATCTTATGGCATTATTACAAACAACGTTAGTGATCTAAGAATAAGAGACATGGAAAAAATATCTAGGTTACAAATTTACGAGGAAATGCTGAAAAGTAATGCCTCCAAAATTTTTGTGTGGAAAATCTTAAAGCGTTTAAAATAAAACAAACTTTATTAACATTGTTCATCTTTATTCTTCATGGCTACGTGTTTGTTTCTCAACATAGTCACTCTGGCGCTGAAAATATTACTTACAGTTAGAGCAGTCTGTTGAGACCATCACTACAGAATGGAGCCACAATCTCACCTCTGCTTGCACTGTTTCATTGCTGTCGAAGTGAAGTCCTCGAGGGTGGCAAGTTGCGGAAACACTCCAAACTCTGTCACACACTTTGGGCTTAACAGCACCGTTTACTTCACGACAACCACGAACAATCTAGCTTCGCACTTTTTAATGTCGGTAGAATCATCACCGTACATAGGTTTCATTCCTCCATGGGTTTCAACTGGAGGCTCGTTTTTTGCTATTATAAACTCTATTACATCACACTGTTGCTAACAAACCGATATAGTTGCATTACATGCCGTGATGTTATTCGCTACAATTCCAAGTCTTCTAGCGGCAGAGGGTTGCAACTTGCATCAGCAAAGCGAGAAAGTCGACCGAGTAACATGTGTAGCGTGTAATACCTCAACCGATATTGCGAACAGAATAAAATATTCGGAATCCCTACTTTTCAGCACGCCCTACTACTTAAATGAAGAATCAAACGTTTTCAGGAGTGTTCAAAGTGTAGGTTCTTAGTGACCTCTGTTCTGGACTGTTTACCTTTCTGCGCCACTGTTGCACTTTGGAGATGTGTTTAGTTTCCGTTTATGCGAGGTGTATCCTCATTTGACTTAGTTTTAATCCGCTTTACGATTACACAGGATTTTCTTGGAAGTCAAAGCCAATTGATTTTTCAGAATTACCAGGAATATTTTGAGATCTGAAGTTACAGCCTTTCTTCCAGTACTACACATGATCAAAGCAGTTATTTTATAAGTATATAGCTTCGACAAATAGTCGTTTCCTAGAACGGAGGAGTTTAATATTTATGTAATCAGAAAATGCCTGGAGAAGAAACTGTTCGTGGTTTTGAATTTTTCTAAATTTCCTAAGAAGTGTTTGTCGTCTTCGGAGTTGTGGTATAGGTGGACGACTTATAGACAGACCGCTGGAAGAACGTACCTGACTGTTCACGCACGTAGAGTGCGCTATATTGAGGGGACATCCTAGCAAGAATCCGATCTCTGAAATTAGTAAACGTTTCCATGGTAACAGTGCCCAGATAATACAGAGACATCTCAAGGTCATTCGTTGTGCTGTTCTCAGTGGCTTCAAAGCGTTTGTCGTGGAGCGTGAGCTACAGATCCAGTTTGTGTTAAGGGAGCGGTGTACACTGTTGTATTGTTAATTTCAAACGTATGTAATGTGGTCTCTTCCTGAAGCCGCAAGAAAGTGGGCAGGGACGGTACCTTAAGGAACCAGTCTCTCGAATAATGTACGGTGATATTTTAAGGAGCAAAGGGATAACGGTAGCCCTCGGGTACGTTTTCCGAACGAGTCGCTGCATCTCTGAAGATTGGAACGACCTCTGTGATGAAAGTAACGAGGGAAAAAGACCAACAGAAACAACTGCTGCTCTTTCGACTCCAGGAAAAACCAAAGTGCGTGCTGCTAAAATGATAGAAGTTGGCATTTCTAAAGAGAATGCAGTTCGGCAACAGACATACGAGTATGACGCCCGGAAGGACGTTCAACCAGGAAGAGGCTGCTTCTTTCACTACAAGATAGTAATCTGTTCCTGTTTGAGTGATGCTAATGAAGATAGGATTTCGACAATAAACGTTTTCTGGAAGAAGAGTGCCGTTTGAACCTGACGATATCCCTGAGTGGAGGAGCTGTCTTTTGAGGGAAGCAGCTAAGTGGAAACCTCATGAAATTGTTCCATCGGACAAAACCTGCGTAAATGTTGATCGTTCCACACAAACTACGAGGATTGATGACACTGCACGAGTAACAATGACAGTTCCAGCTACAAAAGGCAGCAGACTGCTTCTTTTACTTCTGGTTTCGTTCCACATGCTTTGTTGTCTTTTACGTCAAAGAAATCAGAGGAAATCCAAGGGGGAATGACGGCAGTGAAATTTTAAAAAGTGGTTCCTTCACTCTTTGCATACAACACAGTAAATAAGTATATATGATTATGCTCCGTATAAGTAAGCGGTGAATTTATATATTGAAAGGCAACGACGGAAAAAAAATCACAACAGCAAGAAGGAGTTATGCGAGATAAACGAAAGTTGGCAGGCGGGTTTCAACATCTGAACGACGACGTCTGTCCAAATTTCGCGCCAGTCGGGTATGAGTGGCGCACTCTGGGTCACTAGGAGGATGCGAATCAGGTTCGCTTTAAATATACGCTCTAACGGTTGCGAGCGTTAGTTACCTTTGAGATTGGACGTGCTGAGTTGATGTTAGTCCAGAATGCCTTTAAGGCGGCAAAGATGCTATTATCAACGCCTCATTGAATTCGAACTAGGTCGTGCAATATACAGTGTGTCGACATGCTGGCTTGACCTGTCCGATCACCAAACTCTGTCTCCAGTCGAGCACCTAAGGTACATAATCGGACGACAACCCAAGCGACGTCGACAAATGGCATTAATTGTCCTTGTACTGACCGACCAAGTGCTACAGGCGTGGAACTCCATCCCACAAAATTACATCCGGCACTTGTACAACATAGTGCATGCACGTTTTCATTCTTGCTTTCAACATTCTGACAGTTACACGGTTTTAAATGTTCCAGCATTTCACATTTGAAGTGACTTATCTTGCCCTTACATTAACCAATGATTTTGTAGTTTTAATCACTGAAATATGTTAGGTAGACAAACGTATTCCATTAATTTCATTAGTCTGCATTAATTATTTTTTGGTGTTGCGATTTTTTATCGTCGCTTTGTCTATTGAAACACTGAAACATTCTAATCTTTTCTTCACCGCGACATATGTTTCCAAAACTTAAATTCTTTTTAATTACTAAGAGATTATGTTTCAGTTCCCCAATGTGATTAGCGCTTTTCCACTCTTCAGTATACGGCATTGAAATGGCTCTATAATTTTCTGGTGTGACATTCGTAGTCGACCAACAACTATCATCCCCCTAGTAGCATTGGTAACATAGCCACATGCTCTCACGTACGGTTTCTTGGCGGTACGACTATGGGAATGATATCCATAAGATGGGAGTGTCTCAATCGTGCTCGAATTTATACGTAGTATGTAATTTTTTTCTTGTTGTGTGGGCTCTTAGGCCATAAAGGGTTGCAGTATTTTCCTACTGAATAAACGACAGCTAAAGCTGTTGTTCGTACTGTAAATGCCGAACGACCCCATGTGGTACCATGTACCTTCTGTATGGTGTTGTTCCTTGGACGCAGTTTTGAGCTACCTTTGTCACTTGTTCCTTCTAGGTTATCGTGTTGTCTAAAGTAGCTCCTAGATAGTTAAGAATTTTATTCTGTGTATTCACAATATGACTTTTCTGAAAGGAATGATTCACTGTTTTCAAGTTTATTTTTCAGATGAAGACCCGAAACCTCTGTCACAATTCAAGTGAGATAGAGCCTCCATTTACGGGAATAGTTACCCATTGCATCCATTTATTAGAATATTCTCCGTTTTCTTATTCTTCTTTTGTAGCGTAGGAAATAATTCGGAAATACACACATCAAAAGAAGCTTTGCGTCACCCCGTCTCCCAGAACCGCTGAAGATAGACGTTGACTGTGGATACTGTATCACGGACACAGTGTCTTGGACTGTTGAGAGATGTCACTAAACTCCCCCAAAGATGTAAACAACTATGCAGGAACAGCACCTATTAGACGGAGGGGGTCAGAAAGCCGATCAGTTTCAGTCATTCCACCAGGAAGGAGGTAGACGGCTCGTGTTGTCTGTAGTTAACCATGCTGAGACGGTCCATACCGCGGTTTGATCGCGCCCGCATTGTTACTTTGTGCCAGGAAGGGGTCTGAACAAGGAAAGTGTCCAGACGTCTCGGAGTGAACCAATGTGGTGTTGTTCTGACGTGGAGGAAATACAGAGAGACAGGAACTGTCGATGACATGCCTCGCTCAGGCTGCCCGAAGGCTACTACTGCAGCAGATGACCCCTTCCTGCGGAGTATGGCTCGGAGGAACCCTGGCAGCAACGCCACTACGTTGAATAATGCTTTCCTACAGCCATAGGACGTCATGTTACTACTCAACCAGTGCACAATACGCAACTTCACTCCCGACGTCCATAGCGATGTCCGTATTTGCAACCACGACACCATGCAGCGCGGTACTGATGGGCCCAACAACATGCCGATTGGACCGTTAAGGATTGGCATCACGTTCTCTTCACCGGTCAGAGTCGCATACGCATTCAACAATCGTCGGAGAGGCAACACAGTCAGGCTGAACGCCTTAGACACAGTGTCCAGCGAGTGCAACGAGGTGGAGGTTCCCTGCTGTTTTGGGGTGGCGTTAAATGGGCCCGACGTGAATGCCATCCTCCGACCTATAGTGCAACCATATCGGCAGCATATTGGCGAGTCTTCACAGATGACAATTCGCGCCACCATCGTGAACTTCTTGGGAATGACTTCCTTCAGAATAAAGACATCACTCGACTATAGTGTCCAGCATATTCTCCAGACATGAACCCTGTCGAACAACCCTGGGATAGATTGAAAATGGCTGTTCATGGACGGCGTGACCCACTAATTCTCTTAGCGATCTACTCCGAATCGTCGTTGAGGAGTGGGACAATCTGGACCAACAGTGCCTTGATGAGCTTGTGGATAGCATGCCACTACGAATACAGGCATCCATCAATGCAAGAGTCCGTGCTACTGTGTATTAGAGGTAACAGTGTACAGCAATCTGGACCACCACCTCTGAAGATCTCGCTGTATGGTGGTACAACATGCAATGTGTGGAAATCACGAGCAATAAAGAGGGCGGAAATGATGTTAAGCTGATATCTAATCCAATTTTCTGTACAGTGTCCGGAACTCTCGGAACCGAGGTGGTACAAAACTTTTTTTGATGTGTATAGTTACCTTTTGTACCCATTTGTTAGAATATTCTCCGTTTTGTTATTCTCCTTTTTTAGTATAGGAAGTGCGAAATTATCAACGCATCCAAATTTTAGAGATGTTGTTGCTGGCTTGTAAGTAGAACACATGATAAGACCAGAGGCGCTAACTCAGAGCCTTGTGGAAGACAATTTTTTGAATAAATTTGCATGCTCTAGTTATTCACAATAATCTACTGGATTTTAAACATGGCAGAAATAGCAACTGTTGAAATTCTTCACGATAAAGGATGACAGCAACTGTTTTGGCTGTCATCCTTTATCGTAGATAATCTACTGGAATGTTCTGTTGTCAAGCATATAATACGAAAGAACCTTATATATTCATGCTTCTGTTGAAACAGTGTCATATGCTGCTTTTAAATCTACGACGAAAGATTTCAGTGGCCTTTGAAATCAACCTTCACTGTAAGTACTTAAAGAGAGCACTTGGTATGAACAGCTTCTGTTTCGTTGGGAACCGGCTTATTCAGGTGGAACTGACTCCGATATTTCATGGCTATCCCCGTTGATACTATTGTTCTTACGTTTTGTAGACTGTGCTTAGTATGAAAATTGGACGGTAGATTTGAGATCTATTACTTTCTATTCCTGAATGTGGCACTTTTCCGCAATCATTTAGGCAGCTACTCGACTCCGCCTCGGAGAATGCGGCTACACACAGAAGAAAGTTTACACGATGGATAGGTTGACGACTGTGGTGACAAGAAGGGCATTAGGACAAAAAGTTACAATGAAAATAACTCGACAAGTGTGAGTAAAATTCGCGCTCCGAGGATTCCCCACAAACTTAATTTTCTATGTAGTTCATCCATCCGAAGAATCGTGGATTTCGACGATGTTTGGCTGTGGCCGATCCCATTCGCCACTGTAATTTTCCATTTATTTTATTAACTGTGGAGTTATATGAACATGCTAACTGGCAGAAGCAGACGAGTTGACTTGTCTACATTCATCCCTGCTGCGATTACTCGTAATATTTGACAGACGCCTCCAGAGAAGGAAATAGTACAGCCGACCGTAGAGCTATTATCGTTACTCCAATGTCGAGCTATCTTGTGGAATGCTTCAAACGATGTTTTCTGGGATTTTGGAACGTAATCGCAAACAATTTAAGTGCAGCTCTGATGTACTAGAATTACTTTCCTTTGAAACATTACAGATGCTGTATGCTTCGCAGGTATAGACTGACGGGGAATGTGTACGTGAGTGCGTCCGTGTGTGTGTGTGTGTGTGTGTGTGTGTGTGTGTGTAGAATGAGCACTTCCTGACGGACTGCGATATTAGCGCTAGCGTGGCGTGGTACTCGCCTATCACAGCTAGGCGGCAAAGACGTCATCTCCACAGTGGCAGGGAAATTCACGTCATTGTAGCTCAGCCGACTGGCAAGAAATATTTCTTATTTTATACAAAAATCTTATTCATAATCACTCTAATTACTGAAAACCAGATCAGAATTTTGCAATATTTCCGGATATATATGCACAGGGTTGTCCATTGATCGTGACCGGCCCAAATACCTCACGAAATAAGCGTCAAACGAAGAAACTTGTCTAGCTTGAAGGGGAAACCAGATTGAGCTATGGTTGGCCCGCTAGAAGGCGCTACCATAGGACAAACGGATATCAACAGCGTTTTTTAAATTTGGAACCGCCATTTTTATTACATATTAGTGTAGCACGTAAAGAAATACGGATGTTTTAGTTGGACCACTTTTTTCGCTTTGTGATAGATGGCGCCGTAATAGTCACAAACATACGGCTCACAATTTTAGACGAACATCTGGTAACAGGTAAGTTTTTTGAATCAAAATACAGACCGTAGGTACGTTTGAACATTTTATTTCGGTTTTTCCAATGTGATACATGTACCTTTGTGAACTTATCATTTCCGAAACCGCATGCTGTTACAGCGTGGTTACCTGTACATAACACATTAATGCAATAAATACTCAAAATGATGTCCGTCAACCTTAATGTATTTGGCAATACGTGTAACGACATTCCTCTCAACAGTGAGTAGTTCGCCTTCCGTAATGTTCCCACAGGCATTGACAATGCGCCGACGCATGTTGTCAGCTGTTGTCGGTGGATCACGATAGCAAATATCCTTTCAACAGAAAGAAATCAGAGGACGTCAGATCCGGTGAACGTGCGGGCCATGGTATGGTGCTTCGACAACCAATCCATCTGTTATAAAATATGGTATTCAATACTGCTTCAACCGCACGCGAGATATTTGCCGGACATCCATCATGTTGGAAATACATCGCCATTCTGTCATGCAGTGAAATATCTTGTAGTAACATCGGTAGCACATTACGTAGGAAATCAGCATACATTGCACCATTTACATTAACATCGATAAAATGGGGGCCAATTATCCTTACTCGCTTAATACCGCACCATACATTAACCCGCCAAGGTCGCTGATGTTCCACTCGTCGCAGCCATCGTGGATTTTCCGTTGCCCAATAGTGGATATTATACAGGTTTGCGTTACCGCTGTTGGTGAATGACGCTTAGTCGCTAAATAGAATGCGTGCAAAAAATCTGTCATCGTCCCGTAATTTCTCTTGTGCCCAGTGGCAGAACTGTACACGACGTTCAAAGTCGTCACCATGCAATTCCTGGTGCATAGAAATATGGTACGGGTGCAATTGAAGTTGATGTAGCGTTATAAATACCGACGTATCTGAAATTCCCGATTATCGTGCAATTTGTCTGCTGCTGATGTGCGGATTAGCCGCGACAGCAGCTAAAACACCTACTTGGGCATAATAATTTGTTGCAGTTCGAGGTTGACGTTTCACATGTGGCTGAACACTTCCTGTTTCTTTAAATATCATAACTATCCGGCGAACGGTACGGACACTTGGATGATGTCCAGGATACCGAATAGCATACATAGCATACGCCCGTTGGGCATTTTGATCACAATAGCCATACACAACGTGATATCGACTTCTTCCGCAATTGGTATACGGTCCATTTTAACACGGGTAATGTATCACGAAGCAAATACCGTCCGCACTGGAGGAATGTTATGTGATACCACGTACTTATACGATTGTGACTATTATATATCCATCTGTGACAAAGCGAAAAAAGTGGTCCAACGAAAACATTCACATTTCTTTACGTGCTACACGAATATGTAATAAAAATAGAGGTTTCTATTTTAATAGACGCAGTTGATATCCGTTTGCCCTATGGCAACGCCATCTAGCGCGCCAACCATAGCGCCATCTGGTTTCCGCCTTCAAGCTATACGAGTTTCGTTCTTTGTAGTTTTTCCGTTTGATGCTTATTTCGTGAGATATTTGTCCCGTCACTATCAATGGTCCTCCCTTTACAGAGTTTTAGCTAGTTTTCACTCAGTTTTGTTCTGCATTTCGTTGGAAAACTCCAGATTCACATTTTACGAGCATCTGCATTCTGTTCGTACATTTTATGTGCGACGCGTCTGCATGTGACCATGTCACGCCAAACCCGAACGACTGCCGTCGGCCGGCCGAAGTGGCCGTGCGGTTAAAGGCGCTGCAGTCTGGAACCGCAAGACCGCTACGGTCGCAGGTTCGCATCCTGCCTCGGGCATGGATGTTTGTGATGTCCTTAGGTTAGTTTGGTTTAACTAGTTCTAAGTTCTAGGGGACTAATGACCTCAGCAGTTGAGTCCCATAGTGCTCAGAGCCATTTTTTGACTGCCGTCGCCTTGCACAAAAGCGCGTGAATCGCAGTTCTTGTGGAACGAAACGTCGAGACAATGTCTCCTCCTTTAACAGGGCTGCTCCCTTCAGGATATTTCACAAAACTTGTGACGTGCAAGAGATAAGACTGACTATCTTGTACCACTATTGGCTTAGTGCCCCTTACGGCCTACATATAGACTGTTCGTCACTTGCAGTTGGTTAATGATGATGCTAATATGTATTCTATTCATGTAACTTTCTAATACACTTAGTACGCTGATACATATGACTTACATAACGTGAGTTATAATATACTGTATGAATGTCTCTAATTTTCATAACTCACATGAACTCACGCAGCAGTTATCTTTGAAAAAATTTGTATGCGTAGTAGTTATCGGGATCCTTGCTTAAATATCGATAATTGGAAGCTCTCAGTATACTTTCACACAGTACCATGTTTGCATCGACCTGCAAACAGAAATCAACATCACAGTCCTCAGTATGCGGAAGGCACTCCACAGTTGAGAATTGGATCTGAATATGAAGCTGCACAAAGACTATTCAACTTTATTAATGCAGTTTATTGTTGTTGACATGTAGCATTGTAGAAAAGTATGGTATTTAAGCATTTCGTTTACATGTATGAGAACTAACAGTTCCATTCAGAGACGCAGGGGTGTTTCTGAATTTATTTTTAACGAATGGAGAGAACTTCGTCATAGAGACTGTTGAAAATAACTTTCTCAGTATGTTATATTGTGTTGTGGCAGTTTTTATGAACATTTCAGTTCATATTGCCTTTTCATGGTTAGATGGTCATGTCTTACTTCCGTACGGAATACCTGAAGACTATGAGTCATATATATATTGTCGAAGATACACCATCCGTCGACCAGTCGGATTGATGATGATTCAGCGACTCACCTACAGCCTTCAGCAGATGCTTTGCGACTGGTAATGGAAGTCGTGCTAACTGCTAGAGCTCAGCCAGTCGGGTAACTTACATCAAAAAGTTCTGGATACCAGACTAGGTACACTTTCAACTGTCATTTCAAGTAATATGTGCATACGATTAGGTAAATGGTCGAAATATTGATCTGAGAAGTGGAAGAAATCCATAGGAAATTTGCATTCAGAGGAGAATAGGGCTAGAGATTGTTAGAGGTGGATTGCTTCCGGATGGCGCATGTTCTGATTGTGGCTGATGTCACTGAGGAGACTCAACTACTTTGTTTGGTATCACGTCATTCGTCAGGATACTGAGCATAAACACACAGTACACGAACTGATTTGTGTCACGAATAAAGACGTTTTGTCATTCTCCACGAAAAGCTTCCTAAATCAAAAAAGAACTTGTTTTCTGTGTGGAAGATAAGTTTCTTCCCGTAATGTAATATAAATAATTCTCGTTCTTAATACCAGTCCCGATATTAAGTTTCGCGCTGTTCTCATTTCTGCTATTTGTCATTACTTTCGTCTGTTTTCGATTTACTCTCCGTCCATATTCTGTAAAGACCGTACATTCCATTCACCAGATCCTGGAATTCTTCTTCACTTTCACTGAGAATAGCATTATCATCAGCGAGTCTTATCATTGATATCTTTCCGCCTTTAATTCCATTCTAGAAACTTTCTTTCATTTCCATCATTGCTTCTTCGATGTATACATTGAACAGTAGATGCGAAAGGCTACAGCCAACCGTGACATCAGTACCACCTCCCTGGCCCATTTACCTTTTCTAATGCCAAACTAATCGTCATCTAACAAATCCTCAATTTTCTTTTCGTTCTTCTTTGTATTACTCTTGTCAGCAACTTGAATACATGAGATGTTAAACTGATCGTGCGATAAATCTCGCACTTGTCAGTTCTAGCAATCTTTGGAACTGTGTGGATGATGTTTCTCCGAAAGTCAGATGGTATATTGCAAGACTCATACATTCTCCACGCCAAGTTGAACGATCGTTTTGTTGTCACTTCCCTCGATGATTTTAGAAATTGTGATTTAATATTATCTATCCTTCTGCCTTATGTGATCGTAAGTCCTCCAAAGATCTCTTAAATTCATCATTTGGATTTGCAGTTCCTTGTGTTTACAGTGTTTGCACTTAAAATTGTAGGATGTAAGCTCCACCAGTTGTGCAAAACACCGTTTTTCCAAGTTCCCAAACAAGTTTCAACATCACTGTGCCATCATCAGTGGGTTTCCGTTCTATTTAATCTGTAATGTGAACATTTTTACTAAATCATTACAAAATTATGTGGGTATTTAGTTCAAACAACGATTCGTTTCTTTTTGTTAATACCTTTACACTTGGTGTGCATGTAATAAATAATACACAAGTGGTCCTGAAAAGTCACGTACACCAAGTGTAAAGGCATTAACAAAAATAAGCAAATTATTGTTTGAACTAAATATCCACATAATTTTGTAATCATTTAGTAAAATGGTTCACATTAAAGATTAAATAAAATGGAAACCCACAGATGATGGCACAGCGGTGCTGAAACATATCTGGGAACTTGGAAAAAGAATGTTTTGCTTAACTGGCGGACATTACATTCTACAATCTCTTACATTTTAATTCTTATACAGAATCCCCTACCTCTTCTAAATCGACTCCTGTTTCTTCTTCTTTCACATCAGACAAATCTTCCTTCTCATAGAGGCCTTCAGTGTACTCTTTCCACGTATCCGCTCCCTCTCCTGCATTTAACAGACGTAGTTAACGGGTAGTGAAGTGATGCTTATGTGCCAGCCGTTTGTATGTAATCAACACAAGAAGATGGCTCGGGGTGAATACGTAAAAGAACGACACGAAGAAGCTATCGTAGTTAGAAGTACCCATGACCAATCCGCGAACGAAGTGGCCCGATTTGTTGTATTAATGCAGACTGTCAACGTGTCTAGAACGACTGATGTACCACTCGCAGCCATGTAACAAGGTGTACAATGAGTGGCCTCAAACAAGATCCGGCCCAACTGGAAGAGGAAAGCCCTCGTCAGTGACAGTCTGATTTAAGTCTGATTAATGACAATTTTTGCTGACACTGAATGTAGGCACATCCCAAAGCCGTTTCGGTGTGAATGTTGCAAAGGAAAGAGCATTCAGTACATGGTTGGAGTTAGATACCTCGAAAGAGTTATTCCTCTCTACGGCCCACTACGTTTCACAGCTTCAGTAGGCCAACTGCACGGAAACTAGACAGCAGCCGACTAGAGATGTGTAGCATTGTCTCTGGCGTACTTCTTGCCTCTTATTTCAGATGGCGCAAGTTGTCGAGTACGCCAACTGTTCACCCCCATGTTGCCAAGACTGTTTCGGGTACGCTGCTGAAATTTTGCTGTGAAGCCCTCAGACATCCTCCATACAGTCTCTCCCCATGCTATTTCTAAATTTTGAGGCCCTGAAGAAAGACACACGTGGCTGCCAATATGCTTACGACGATGAGGTGAATACGTGGGTGTCTGTATGGTTCCGTGGACGAACATCTTTACACGAAGGCGTTGACCGTCTTGTCTCACACTGAATAAATGTATTAATAGTTATGGCCATTACTTTTCAAATAATAAACAATTTACTTACTTCCTTCCATTTGCCTTGTTTTAATTTGACTGTTCATTATACAATAAAAACGGAATTCAGATATCTCACAACGAAACCTGCTTTTTCTTTTAAAGTGTCGAGATGTTCCTGAATGACTATATATTTCTCATTTATTGGTTTAGCACAGTTAAATGAGAAGAAGAGTTTATGCCTCCTTTCTAGCGTCACCTCGACGTATGGAGTCCGCTCTTTCCACAATGTCACCATTATATGAGGATTTCGTGTTTCCGTCGCTAAACGCGGAATCCTACAGGGTGATTTTGTTCTCCGTCTGCCTGTTGCGCTCTTAAGACACCTCTTTCTCAGAAACTGGTAGAGGAATGAGTTTCAGATTTTTGTCACATGGTTCCTTGGCGACGTAATCAAATGACACGGCCATTTACGACACGTGTTTTGATACTCGCGAACCAACTTATCAAAACCTCTCTCGTGCTTCCCGTTGGCATAGGATAGTAACATCATGAAGTACGGGAAGAAGCAAGATTTTGCAGTACAAGTAAAGGGAAAAACATCTGAAAATGGCTAATTTGTAGTTATATCGCAAGAGGCGCACACACACACACACACACACACACACACACACACACACACACACACACGAAATAAGCGTCTAACGAAAAAACTACAAAGAACGAAACTCGTCTATCTTGAAGGGAGAAACCAGATGGCGTTAGGATTGGCCCGCTAGATGGCGCTTCCATATTTCAAACGGATATCAACTGCGTTTTTTAAAATAGGAACCCCCATTTTTTTTTACATATTCGTGTAGTACGTAAAGAAATATGAATGTTTTAGTTGGACCACTTTTTTCGCTTTGTGATAGATGGCTCTGTAATAGTCACAAACGTGTAAGTACGGGGTATCATGTAACATTCCCTCAGTGCGGACGGTATTTGCTTCGTGATACATTACCCGTGTTAAAATGGACCGTTTACCAATTGTGGAAAGATCGATATTGTGTTGATGTATGGCTATTGTGATCAAAATGCCCAACGGGCGTGTGCTGTGAATGCTGTTCGGTATCCTGGACGACAACATCCAAGTGTCCGACCCCTTCGCATGTAGTTGCTGTCGCGGCTAATCCGCACATCAGTAGCAGACAAATTGCGCGAGAATCGGGATCTAAAAACGTCGGTTCTGAGAATGCTACATCATCATCGATTGCACCCGTACCATATTTCTATGCACCAGGAATTGCATGGTGACGACTTTGAACGTCGTGTACAGTTCTGCCACTGGGCACAAGAGAAATTACGGGACGATGACAGATTTTTTGCACGCATTCTATTTAGCGACGAAGCGTCATTCACCAACAGCGGTAACGCAAACCGGTATAATATGCACTATTGGGCAACGGAAAATCCACGATGGCTGCGACGAGTGGAACATCAGTGACCTAGGCGGGTTAATGTATGGTGCGACATTATGGGAGGAAGGATAATTGGCCCCCATTTTATCGATGTTAATGTAAATGGCGCAATGTATGCTGATTTCCTACGTGATGTTCTACCGATGTTACTACAAGATGTTTCACTGCATGACAGAATGGCGATGTACCTCCAACATAATGGATGTCCGCCACATAGTTCTCGTGCGGTTGAAGCGGTATTGAATAGTATATTTTATGACAGGTGGACTGGTTGTCGAAGCACCATACCATGACCCTCATGTTCACCGGATCTGACGTGCCCGGATTTCTTTCTGTGGGAAAAGTCGAAGGATATTTGCTATTGCATTCCACAGACAACGTCTGACAGCATGAGTCGGCGCATTGTCAATGCATGTGCGAATATTACGGAAGGCGAACTATTCACTGTTGAGAGGAATGTCGTTACACGTATTGCCAAATGCCTTGGGGATGACGGACATCATTTTGAGCACTTATTGCATTAATTTGGTGTTTACAGGTAATCACGCTGTAACGGCATGCGTTTTCAGAAATGATAAGTTCACAAAGGTACATGTATCACATTGGAACAACCGAAATAAAATGTTCAAACGTACCTACGTTCTGTATTTTAATTTCAAAAACTTACCTGTTACCAACTGTTCGTCTAAAATTGTGAGCCATATGTTTGTGACTATTACAGCGGAATCTATCACAAAGCGAAAAAAGTGGTCCAACTAAAACATTCATATTTCTTTACGTGCTACACAAATAAATAATATAAAATGGGAGTTCCTATTTTAAAAAAACACGGAGTTGTATCCGTTGAACCTATGGCAGCTCAATCTAGCGGGGCAACCATAGCGCCATCTGGTTTCCCCTTTCAAGCTGGACAAGTTTCGTTCTTTGTAGTTTTTTCGTTAGACGCTTATTTCGTGAGATATTTGGCCCGGTCACGATCAGTGGACCACCTTGTATATGTTTGAGTTAGAAGTGGAGCGCGACAGTGAAGTTATCTGGTCCCGTATAATAGATGTAGGTGAAACCAAGTTAATTGTTGGATGTTTTGACCGGCCACCCGATTCCGTTGTGACAGTTATATGAGTTGTTCAAAGAATGTCTACAGTCAGTAGCGCGTAAATACCTGGAGGTGACTTTAACGTACCAAGTATAGAACTGGGATGTCTTTGGATTCATTACGTGTTGTACAGTCAGACAGTCGTGTGAAATACTACTGGACAAGTTTTCTGAAAACTGTCTTGAGCATTTAGCTATACTGCCTACGCGTAGTGGAACTATCTTAGATCTTCTAGCTACAAATAGGCCGGATCTTATCGACAATGTGAGCATTGAAACGGGGATTAGCGAGCATGATGTCACTATAGCAACTATGGTTGCGAATGTTAATAAATAGTAGAGATTCGTGCGTCTGTGAGTAGATTTATGTAGAAAGCATACCACCGTCATATTTTAGCAAAGGATCTGTCTGAGAATTGGAGAAAATTCTGGTCCTATTAAACTCACTAGTCGGGTCAAAGGCTTCCATTCAGTCCCTTGTTGACTAGTCTGGTGTGGCAGATGAAGACAGGAAAACGAAAGCCTTAAATTTCACCTTCAAGAAATCGTTCACGCTGGACAGACTCCCGTATGGACAACGTAGTAATAAGCATCTCTTGTGTAGAGAAACAACTGAAAGAACTGAAAGCAAATAAGTGATAGGTCACCAGGTCATGTTGGTATCCCAGTCGGGTTGTACAAAGAGTGCTCTAAGGTATCGGCCCCTTACCTAGCTTGCATTTGTCGCGAATGTCTCGTATAGCAAAAAAGCACACATGACTCCTGTACATAAGAAGGGTGAAAGAAAGGACCCTCAAAATTGCACACCAATATCCCTAATTTCGGCTTGCTGCAGAATCCTTGAAAACATTCTCACTTCGAATATTACAGATTTTATTGCGACTGAGGAGCTTATGGCCACGAATCAGTATGGTCTTAGGAAGCATCGTTCATGCAAAACTCGGCTTGACCTTTTATCACGTAATATACTGCGAACTATTGATGAAGAGCAGCAAACGGATGCCACATTTCTAGATTCCAGGAAAGCGTTTGGCAAGGTTCCCCATAACAGGCTGTTAACGAAGGTATGAGCATATGGAATAAGTTCGCGACTGGTTCGTGACTGGTTCATAGATTTCATAAGTAATAGCACCCAATATGTTATCGTCAACAGCGAGTGTTCATCAGGGGCCCAGAGATCGCCAGGAGTGCCCCAGTGAAGTGAAATAGGACCGCTGTTGTGCTCTATATGCATAAATGATTTAGTGGAAGGTGTGGGGAGCAATTTGCCGTTGTGTGCTAATGACGTTTGGGTGTGCGGTAAGGTATCGTTGTGGAGTGACTGTAGGCAGATACAAGGTACCTAAGAAAAAATTATAGTTGGTATGATAAATGACAGCTAGTTCTAAATGTGGGAAACTGTAAGCTAGTGCGGATGAGTGGGAGAAACAAATCTGTAACGTTCGGATGCAGCATTGGCAGTGTCCTACTTGACACGCTCACGTCGTTTAAGTATCTGGGTATAACGCTGCAAAGCGTTGTGAAATGGAAATAGCATGTGAGCCCTGTGGTAAAGAGGGCGAATGGTCGACTTCGCTTCACTGAGAAAATTGTAGGAAAGTGTGGTTTATCCGTACTGGCGATCGCATATAGGACGCTGTTGCGATCTATTCTTGAGTACTGATAGAGTGTCTGGGATCCGTGTCAGGTAGGATTGAAGGTGGACATCAAAGTAATTCCGTGATGGTTTGCTATATTTGTTATCGTTATGTTCAAACAACACGTAAGTGTTATGATGATGTTTCAGGAACTCAATTGGGAATTCCTGAAGGGAAGGTGACCTTTTCAAAGAATACTATTGAGAGAACTTAGAGAACTGGCATTTGAAGCTGACTGCCGAACGATTCTACTGCCCCCAATATACAGTGCGCATCAGGAACACGAAGATAAGATACGAGAAATTAGGGCCCATACGGTGGCATATGGGCAGTCATTTTTCCATCGCTCTGTTTGCGAGTGGAATTCGAAAGGAAATGAAAAGTAGTGGTACAGGGTACCCTCCACCACACACGGTTCGGTAGCTTGGGGAGATCTTTGTAGAAGTAGAGGTAGATGTAGATGTAAATTATTTGGCTTATTGGTGGAAGGCGCTCGTAATGACATACGAAAACTATGGGAAAATCAGTATCGTTGTCCTTAGCCAGTTGCGTAAGTTAGCGTACTGTATTATTACTGGGACAAGTACTAAGACTAGCGTGAACTATTATAGCGTGATAGTTTAATTTGAAGAAGCACTACAGCAATGAATAACTGCAGTATGAACGTGGAAATGAATTTAATTGCTAAAATGAGGATAGTTATGGTTAATCATTGTTTGGAAGTGTGTTTTTTAGGAATACAATAAGCAAGGTAAGTGACAAGAGCTATTATCCACTTAATATTATCTATTTTATACTACCCTTCCATTTAAAATGAAAAATGACGGCTTTAAAAGTCGTCAAGAAATAGATAAATTTTCCTCTTGGTAACTGAGTCATTAAGAATCAGGAAAACATAACGGGGACGAGGATATATATCTTAAAATTGAAAAACTCGTGCAGAACTGTTTGTGCAAGAGTTGAACAGTGGAAGTGTATTGACAAAAATTCCAGAAAAAATTCTGCAGTGAAAAGTATAGTGCCAAAATGTCGTCAGTGTTGGCCGTTTCCAGTATCTACTTTGGTGTTCATTAACGAGGATCAGTCAGTCCTCCGTCAGTCTTATGGTAGATATTTCCAGAGCCAGTTTTAATTTTTCCGACCTCATGTCAATAAATTAGGTGCCCACTTAAAGCGTATTATGGCGTGTCTGTCCCGTAGCGCGTAAAAAAAATTAATTCTGCAGAGGTGCAGCTTCAGCTGGTAAAGATAGAACAAAGATAGAAATTTACGGAAACAAAGTCTCCAAATACCTATCAGTTTCCCTCTCTTGTCGAAGTCCATAAGATGAGATGGGCAGTGAAAGAAATTTGGCAGAGTGTCGGACACGAGGCTCGCAAATGAGCGGTCCCGGCTGGCGGCCGTCGCCACAGTGACGGCGCGCGGCCTGCTGGGAGTGCACAGTGCACAGTGCATTCGTCCCGCGGGAAATCAGCCGGCGCCCGCCTCCTTATCACTCCGGCGCGGCCTCCCACACAGCCCGTGTCACCCGGACCGGCGCTGCCGCTTTTTCACGCCGAATTTTTTCCTTTTTTTTTCTTTTGGCCCGACTCCGTTTCTCCCTTTTTACCCATCGTGACGATGGTTTGAACCAGCAGGGCGCTGTCGCCTTTTTCAAAGTTCCGCTAGGGGTTGACATGTCCCATCGGCGGCCTGTGTAACGGCGGGCGCTGAGAGGTAGGCTACCTGCGTGTCGCCGCTGTCAGCCCGGCACCGCCCGAAGAAGGGGCTGACGGCAGAGGCTGTGGCAAAAACGAGACGAGGGGTGGCGGCGCGGATCCGGCGCTCGTTCACGGCTGTTACCGACGGCGCCGAAAAACCACCCCCGCAGTCCTGGCCCGGCCGTTATTAATTACGGGCCCAGTCTTTGCCGCGGGCGGAATGACGCGGCCGACAAGCGCCGGGGCCAGCCAGGCAGACACGTGCTCCTCTCCTCTCCGTGGGGCCCATTAACGCTACCCCGTCCACACCTCAGTTTTTTTAATCCTACTGACAAAAGCTCGACTTTCAGTTTTCCTCTCGTCTACAGCACCCAGCTTCAACGCGGTCGCTCTATGTGTGTGTGTGTGTGTGTGTGTGTGTGTGTGTGTGTGTGTGTTTGTGTGTGTGTACGCCTCACATCTTATTTCGAAACTGGGTAACGTCTGGCTCTGAAGCTAATATCACAGTTGACGTTATGGTACTGGCGTTGCTTCAAACGAGTTAGTAATAATCCACTATAGGTTTCGTTTAGCGCGTCAATCACTTTCAAATAACGTAGTCTAACCTTTCTGTACAACCGTAAGACGTTGCCAGTACTCATGCATACTACATTGCCACAATTATCTCTACGGAAAAAAGTATTTTGATTCAGCACTCCTTTTTTAAGCTCAGTTTTATTTCTTTATGGGTTGTTAACGGGCTGCATATTTGGGTTATAAGAGGACTAGCCTTCTTTCAAACTCCGAGGGATCGCGAAATGAAAATCAGAGCGAAGATAAAAAACATTTCATTGGCAATATTTAATTCCACCTTCCAAATACTTCTCGACATAGTCGCCGCTCCGACTCTGGAAATTTGTCATAGGATGGTATCAACTTTCCAAAAACCTCGTCATATGTGGTAGCCACCTGTGATTTGCCCCCATTCCCTACGCTGGTAAGCACCTCGTTCTTTGTAACAAAATGGTGTCCACAAAGCCAGTGGATCATGTGAGTGAAGAGATGAGAGACATAGAGAGTAAGTCCGATCTGTACTGAGGGTCATCAATCAATTACCGTCAAAAATGCCGCAGAAGTGTCTTCGTTGGGCCAGCAATGTAGGGCCCAGAGTTGTCATGAAGCAGGAAACATGTAAAAGTTACGTTATGTAGGTTCCACGAAATCAGGGGAAAGCGTCAATGGGACTTTTTACTCGGCGGAGAATTTTTTTGTTTTAAAAAAATGGGGAGGGGCGGAGTATAGAGCATCAGTGTCCTGACTGGTTTGATGCGAAGCCGCGACGAATTCCTTTGCTGTGCTTACCTCTACACAATAAAACTTACGCCCAACGTATTTATCAGTGCATAGATACACTCTGATCTGTCCTCCCCAAAGGATTTGACATTCTGCAGCTGCCTTTAGTACCGTGGGTGTTTCTTCCAGATATGTAATACGATTTTTACCCTTCTTTCCTATGCTTTCCACACGCTCCACCTCTCACCGATTCTGTGGACAACCTGTTCTTACTTTATCATATTTGACCATCCAATTCTCAAAATCCTACAGCACCACGTCCAAAACGCTTTGCCTCTCTTCTATTCTGGTTTCCCCCTGTCCACGATCCAGTTCCATACGGTGTTGTACTCCAAATGCAAATACTCAGAAATTTGTTGCTCAAATTAGGATAGAGGTCTGATAGTAGTATCAAACTTCTTTTGTCCAGAATGACGTCATTCCCGGTATTGGCTGGCTTTTTATCTTGACCTTCGTCGTCCATCATGTGTTGTTGTGCTTCGTCTACACCAATTTTGGTGTCACATTTATCGCTAATCACATATAGGTTAGTTAGGTTTAAGTAGTTCTAAGTTCTGGGAGACTGATGACCTCAGAAGTTAAGTCCCATAGTGCTCAGAGCCATTTGAACCATATGAACCAAAATAAGAGTATGAGCATTAGAGTAGTCAATCCCTTCAAGAATTCCTGAAATTCATTCTCACTTTCACTGAAAATAACAATGTCATCAGGGTATATTATCGCCGTAATCTTTAATTTTAATCTCACACCTAGACCTTTCTTTTGTTTCCATCATTGCGTCATAAGTGCATAGATTGAAAATAAGGGTGAAAGTCATCATCATTGTTTTATAACTTGGTTCCTGATCTTCATCTTTGTTTTCACCTAGTTTTTTGAACGTGTATTATCTGCCTTTAGGTATAGGTTACTTCAGTTTTATGAAGATTGAGAATATCTAATATCACTTTACTTTGTCGGACGCTATATGCAGGTGTACAAGTCCAATGAGTGCGTCTTGATTTTAGTTATGTCTTGCAAATGCTATTGATCGTAACGTCAGAACTGAATCTCTGGTACCTTTATCTTTCCTAAAGGGTAATTCATCATGTAACATAGCTTCAGTTTTTCTCCCATTCCTCTGTACAATACTATTGTCAACTACTTGGCCACTGCTTGGTCAGCTGGCACAGTTCTTAAATCGGCTACTGCTGCAAAAATGGCAGGTTATCAAGATTTAAGTGAGTTTGAACGTGGCGTTATTGTTGGTGCACGAGCGGTGGGACACTGCATCTCCGAGATTGCGATGACGTGGGGACTTTCCCGTACGACCATTTCATGAGTGTACCGTGAATATCAGGAATCCGGTAAAATATCAGATCTCTGACATCGGTGCGGCCGGGAAAATATCCTGCAAGAACGGGACCAGCGACGACTGAAGAGAACCGTTCAACGTGACAGAAGTGCAATCCCTCCACAAATTGCCTCAGATTTCAGTGCTGGGCCATCAACAAATGTCAGCATGCGAACCAGTCAACGAAACATCATCGATACGGACTTTCGAAACCGATGACTGCACAACACAAAGCTTTACGCCTCTCCTGGGCCCGTCAACATAAAATTGGGCTGTTGATGGCTGGAATCATGTTGCGTCGTCGGACAAGTCTCGTTTCAAATTGTGTCGAGCGGAAGGACGTGTAGGGGTATGGAGACAAAAACGTAAATATGTAAAGGAAAGGATATCACTAATAATGTTACAATTGCTGTCAAAGCCAATACCCAGTAAACGAATGTGAAAAACACGGTAACAGATAATATAAAAACTGCCGACAATAAACTTGCAGAAGGTTACTTAAAAAATGTCACAATAGGTTTACCTCGTCCGATGTGGGTCATCAATGATAGAGTGCGAAGAGTAAATCGACGCTCATAAACTGTAAAAATGATCCCGAAACGAAGTGCAGGTGGATGCAGGAACTAAGCCATCACCCGAAAATCATTGCAGTAGAGAGAAAGATATTCTCATAAACAGGTTGCAAACACGTGAAAGAAAACTGCAGCAGAGGTGAGCCATACGATAAACCGAGTAGGAAAGCTGACAAACGGTAAGAAGATGACGTAAACAGAATTATATCGTACATCATGCAAACAGAAATCTTCTAATTAAAAATTTAATCGAACTACGCACTGTGATACGAATTAGACAGTACATAAACGGGAATGCTTGCCAGTAAAAAATTTAAAATATTTTTTACACATTGACTAAGGCTAAAAGAGGGCTAGTAATTGTAAAGAGCTTATAGCCCAAAACACGAACAGTTTACAATCGTAAAATTGGCATATATTTTTGTAGTCATGAGCAGAAAATTCCTATACAAAATATGACAGAATTGCAACCTTCAAACATTCCATAGTTTTTTAAAAGTAAAACAATAACACAAACTTCCAAAAAGCGTTACAAATGAAAAACAGTACCTTCATAATAAAATAACATGCACAGGGGGACGAGCTGGGAGGCACATAAGGGAGCGAGCGTTATCAGTAAAATAATTAAAATGACTGAAACAAAAGCGGTATCTATACGCATTTACGATTAGTTTATAAGCTAAAATAACCATAAGACTTTCCTGAAAATAGCAGGAGCCTTCAAGATAAAACAAGGTGAATTACAAATTCCAAGTATACTATGGAGAAATATGTAATTATAAAACCAGGATTTTTAAGGGATGAACGTGAAGAGAGATAAACATGAAACAAGTTTTATCGATTAAACTTCATTGTAACAGCCCAACGATTCCTTGAAGATAGGGAACATAGAACCACAAAAAAGATATGCTCACGGTGAGGTGGCAGGTCGAACATAATTCGGGTTTTTCTGAACATCTCAAATCTAGCGGCAACCAACAACACCCGCACGAGAACCTACTGACTTTACAACGCGCTCGCAAAGGTAAGAGAATTACCTTTCTGGAAGAAATTGAAAGTGTTAAGCACTCATGTACTAGGAAGGATGACTTACTCAGTGATCAATTGGCCAGTAAAAACCAGGTTGTTATGACTATATGTTTCCTGTCTTTAAGGAATCTTGAGGTTCATACAACGATGTTTAATAAATAATCCTTGGTTTATATTTCTTCACATTTTTCCCTTAAAATACTAGTTTTGTAATGACACATTTCTCCTTAGTAAACTTGGGATTTTATAATTTACCTCGTTTTATGTTGAAGGTTACAGCTGTTCACAGTAGACTCTTATGGTAATTTTGGCTTATAAAGTAATCGCAAGGCCATATATGCTATTCACAGTCATAGGTTCCGGTTTTGTTTTAGTCGTTTTACTTAATTTTACTGATAATGTTCTTTCCCTTACGTGCCTTTCACCCCGTCCCGCTGCGGATGTTACTTTATTATGAAGGTCTTTTCTTATTTGTAAGGCTTGTTGTAGGTTTCTATTACGGTTTAATTTTTGAAAGAAATTGTACAATATTTGAAGTCTTTTAATATTGTATATCTAAGGTTTCTGCCCATAACAGCATAAGAATACGCCAGATTTACGATTATGAACTCATCGCGTTTTGGGAAATAAGCTCTTGACAATTACTCGCCTTCTTTTAGTGTTAATCAATGAGCATAACAATTTTAAAATCTGTTACTGACAAGCGTTCCCGTTTATGTACCTTCTAACCGTGCCCCAGCTCATAGATTCACTAAATTTTTGATTAGTATATTTCTATTTTGACGTTGTACGGTATAGTTCTTTTTACTTAATCTTTTAGTCGTTTGTCAGTTTCCCGAATCTCTTCATTGTGTTACAAACCTCTGCTGCATTTTTTCTTCACCTGTTATATTGTTATCTCTACTATAATGATATCTCAGTGATGGTTTGATACAGCCATGAGAGCCAGCTAGTGACGGCTATCTTCACTAGCACCATCAGTCACTTTCGGTTTGATCATTACGGCATTACTGTACTGTGTACCCACGGCGTGAACGCGGATCAGCCACCGGCACTTTGTTCCGGGGCCATGTTTGCAGTTCATGAGTGTGGTCTTACTCTGCGCTGTTATCACTGATCACCCACATCGCAAAAAGTAAATCGACGGTTTCGCTTTTTAAGCGCTCTTCTGCACGTTTATTATTGGTGGTTTTTATACTGCCTCTTACGGCGTTTTCCGCGTTCGTTTACCAGGTATTTTAGACATATTTAAAGAATACTTTACAGCAGTAATTATAACGTTTTTCACGTGCTTTCCTATCTTTTTCGTCTTATTTACGTTTCTGGTTTTCTCTTTTGAGTACAGGAGCTCAGGATGGGAACATGCTGACATTTATTACGTCTGTTTTCCACTATTTTTCAAGATAATCTGATGACTCCCTACCCGGGTGAAACCAATAAAGAGCATTCTGCAACATAGATCTGTCTTTTAATATTATTTCTGAAATCTTAGTGTTCGTAATGTGATACATGTTTTGGGTGTGGCCGGCCGCCATGGCCGTGCGGTTCTAGGCGCTGCAGTCTGGAACCGCGGGACTGCTACGGTCGCAGGTTCGAATCCTGCCTCGGGCATGGATGTGTGTGATGTCCTTTGGTTAGTTAGGTTTAAGTAGTTCTAAGTTCTAGGGGACTGATGACCTAATATGTTAAGTCCCATAGTGCTCAGAACCATTTGAACCATTTTTTGAATGGGAGCGGAACATTGCTGGGAGATATTGATATATTAACCAACAATTTACACTACACCAGTGCTAAACCTCTTGCAGTGATTAACTAAGGATAACAAGTGACTTAAAAGAGCAAAAAAATTATTTATGCCACAGTTATATAATAATCTTATCTCCAAACTGGGCAGCACTGCTCTACAGCAAAGACTTATCCTAATACACATACACACATAACGTAGATAACATTGCTTCTGCCAACAAATAATCTTACAAGAGACACCTAAATGAATTAAAAACAAGAACAATAGCTTGTTAAAATGACATGTAGACCATTACTACCAACACTTCCACCGCATCCCCAGCTGATAACAAATATGACACACAGATATGCTATCTACTATAGTATCTGTCAGGAAAATGCGTAGGAAGTAAAAGGATCTGTGGCTTATTTATAATTCGCAGTTATCTCACAAGATCCTCGCCATGTCTTCAGATTAAAATCGATAATAATACTTTCAGATGGCACCAATGCCACGTCATGCAAATACACTTAAGTATAGTTACGGCAAAGTCTAATTCCTCACGGCCTCACCTTGCTTCTCCGCAGAAATGTCTATACCAGGCAAGGACGTAGCCAGGATCTTGACAAAACTGATGGCGGAAGGGGAGGGGTCTGATTTGTTAAAGAGTATGATAAAAAGACTGATTTTTCTCATTTATTCTGAAAATTTCCATAATGGACGATAAACCATTTTACTAGACACAGGAGGTAAAATCTTGTTAATTAGGAGCGCTTTATTCTAGGCGACCACTAAGAAACAATAATGTCACTGACTCCTTTCACCCTCCAAGATCATTTTACACTCTTCTCTTTTCAGTCTGGCAGTGATCAAGAGTGAACAGACGCAAATTTTCAGGGAAACTGTGATTATTAGGGCTACTGAAATAAAGAGATCTCTGTTCGACAGAGAAGCTAGAACAATTTCGGTGCGAAAATGCAAAGGATCTGGAATTATTAAACCTCATGCTTTCTCAAATTTCGTCAAGAATGTTCCGGTAGATGAATGAATGAGGCTCAGTGAGGAGAATCTGGATTATTATTTACTAAGCATATTGCTTTTAGGGTCGGGAGTCTCCGAAGAGATTCTCGGCTCGTCATCGATGCAACTCTTTTCATTTAACCAGAGGGGTTGCATTTCCAAGGAATTAGAATCTGTGAGGAAAAAAAGGTATTCAGAAGGAATTGGCTGCGGCCTACAGTATGAGACCAAACCCAGCATTGGCCTAAACTGAAAATGGGAAACCACAGAAAACCATTTTCAAGGTTGCCGGTAGACGGATTCAACCACCTCTCCTCCCTAACCCATGGATTAGTAACTCACGTATTCAACAAGCAGAGCTACCCCAAGTCGGCGTAGAATTTAAAAAAATTTGTTTTGTACACTGTTTTTAAATAAAATGAAGAGCATCAAAAGAAATCATTCATTTCTGACACTGCATATTGTTCCTTTAATTATGCATGTTGAGTCATTTGATAGAGCATGATTGCATGTATATTTTAAGATTCAAATGTGCATGTAATTGCTGGCTTCAGTTATTATAGTGTTACGAGCGCGTAAATAGAATTTGGATGAAAGGGGATGGGAGGAATACAGGGCGCAGTCGGTTTGGACGAATTCAAGCTGGCCGGAAAAAAGTATTTTAGAACTAACGAATTATAGAATGTGCTGTCATCATATTCCGCATCCGCTCTACACAATCCTCCTTACCGGAACTGACTTTCATAATTACGAGGGTAAGTCAATTATTATCCGCAATTTAGTTATACACTCCTGGAAATGGAAAAAAGAACACATTGACACCGGTGTGTCAGACCCACCATACTTGCTCCGGACACTGCGAGAGGGCTGTACAAGCAATGATCACACGCACGCCACAGCGGACACACCAGGAACCGCGGTGTTGGCCGTCGAATGGTGCTAGCTGCGCAGCATTTGTGCACCGCCGCCGTCAGTGTCAGCCAGTTTGCCTTGGCATACGGAGCTCCATCGCAGTCTTTAACACTGGTAGCATGCCGCGACAGCGTGGACGTGAACCGTATGTGCAGTTGACGGACTTTGAGCGAGGGCGTATAGTGGGCATGCGGGAGGCCGGGTGGACGTACCGCCGAATTGCTCAACACGTGGGGCGTGAGGTCTCCACAGTACATCGATGTTGTCGCCAGTGGTCAGCGGAAGGTGCACGTGCCCGTCGACCTGGGACCGGACCGCAGCGACGCACGGATGCACGCCAAGACCGTAGGATCCTACGCAGTGCCGTAGGGGACCGCACCGCCACTTCCCAGCAAATTAGGGACACTGTTGCTCCTGGGGTATCGGCGAGGACCATTCGCAACCGTCTCCATGAAGCTGGGCTACGGTCCCGCACACCGTTAGGCCGTCTTCCGCTCACGCCCCAACATCGTGCAGCCCGCCTCTAGTGGTGTCGCGAAAGGCGTGAATGGAGGGACGAATGGAGACGTGTCGTCTTCAGCGATGAGAGTCGCTTCTGCCTTGGTGCCAATGATGGTCGTATGCGTGTTTGGCGCAGTGCAGGTGAACGCCACAATCAGGACTTCATACGACCGAGGCACACAGGGCCAACACCCGGCATCATGGTGTGGGGAGCGATCTCCTACACTGGCCGTACACCACTGGTGATCGTCGAGGGGACACTGAATAGTGCACGGTACATCCAAACCGTCATCGAACCCATCGTTCTACCATTCCTAGACCGGCAAGGGAACTTGCTGTTCCAACAGGACAATGCACGTCCGCATGTATCCCGTGCCACCCAACGTGCTCTAGAAGGTGTAAGTCAACTACCCTGGCCAGCAAGATCTCCGGATCTGTCCCCCATTGAGCATGTTAGGGACTGGATGAAGCGTCGTCTCACGCGGTCTGCACGTCCAGCACGAACGCTGGTCCAACTGAGGCGCCAGGTGGAAATGGCATGGCAAGCCGTTCCACAGGACTACATCCAGCATCTCTACGATCGTCTCCATGGGAGAATAGCAGCCTGCATTGCTGCGAAAGGTGGATATACACTGTACTAGTGCCGACATTGTGCATGCTCTGTTGCCTGTGTCTATGTGCCTGTGGTTCTGTCAGTGTGATCATGTGATGTATCTGACCCCGGGAATGTGTCAATAAAGTTTCCCCTTCCTGGGACAATGAATTCACGGTGTTCTTATTTCAATTTCCAGGAGTGTATTTTTCTTTGTTTGGTAGGACTGTCGTTTTACGTTGATGTCGCGTGCTTTGTTTAATTGTTGTTATATCTTGGCAATTTTTTAGCGGCTATATTAGATTTGTTAGCGCTGCCGTGCTTTTAATCATGATTGCTCCGCTGTCTATTTGCATCAAAGAAGAGCAACGTTCAATGATCCGCTTTGTGTGGTTGAAAGGCGTATCAGGGGCCGAAATTCATCGAAGGTTTTCAGTACAGTACGGAAACAGTGTTGTGCCACAACGGAGTGTCTACGAATGGGTTGAAAAATTCCGAAATGGTTGCACACGTGTTATGCACGATGAAGGTGTCGGACGACCGTTTACCGCCACTTGTGAAGAAACCATTGAGCGCTCACCTGAAATGATTCTCTTAGACAGACGCTTAACTATTAGCGAAGTAGTACATCGTCTGCAAATTAGCCACCGTTTTTCCTACGAAATCATTCACAACAGACTTGGGTTACATAAAGCTGGTGCAAGATGGTTCCCAAAATAACTTACATAGTTGCATAAACAAACGCACTTGGACATATGCAAAAACATTTGGATCACTATGGTAACGAAGGGGACAACTTCTTAGACAGGATCATTACTGGTGACGAAACATGGATCCGTCATTACAAACCGAAGAGTAAACGACAGAGTATGGAATGGAAACATCCAAATTCACCCCGGAAGAAAAATTTCAAGACCCAATCGTTCTCAGGAAAACTGATGCTTACGGTTCTCTGAAACGCACAAGGTCCAGTACTGGAACATTACGGGGAAAGGGGCACAACAATAAACAGTGTACGTTACAGTGAGATGCTTACTGCGAGGATAAAGCCTGCAATTCGAACCAAACGCTGAGGATTGATGTCAAAATGTGTTGTGTTGTTGCACGACAATGCCTATCCACCTACTGCTGCCTACACTACTACACTACTGAAATGCTCCAGAAACTCAAATTTGAAGTACTGGATCGTCCTCTATATAGTTATGATTTTGTCCCTTCTTAATATTACTTGTTTGATCCACTCAAACAGGCATTAGGAGCCGTCGATTAGCCTCTGAAGAAGCAGTGAAAGAAGGAGTGCATTTCTGACTCGCAGCTCAACCGAGAACCTTCTTTTATGAGGGCATCAGGAAGCCTGTACAACGATGGACCAAGTGCGTCGAAGCGCAAGGAGACTATGTAGAAAAATGATGTTCTTGTACAATAAAACTCATTACAACAAAATTTTATAACTGCTTTTCATTACCCTTACCCTCGTAGTACCTCTCAGGTGACCAGATTGGGCCATGTTTCGTCATATGGAATATCGAACTAATTTTTTACAGAAATGCGACCATCACCATTTGATCAATGCGATTTTTGGGCAACACGAACATATCAAAGTGAATTTTTGTGCACTCAGGTCAATTTCATGTCATTTGTAATCATATTTAGTGCTCAGCTGCCTTGTGAAGTACTGAAATAATACAGTCCGAAAGTTCTACCAGCCTCCAAATAAAGACTCCAGTGCTAATTTTAAACGGCTATAGGTAGGTAAATAGGTATAATGATATAATAATCAACCAGTCGCATAAAAGAAATTACATTTCTGTATCGCTTTCAGGCACTCAGGGCCCTTCTGTAGAAGGTTATACATATCGCATTATTTCCGAGTGTCAACCATTCGGTGCATACAACAAAATGACATGGTCCTTCTGAGATGGGCACTAAGTGTCCAGAACCAGTAAAGAAATTAAATTTCTTTTATCCAGCTGATTGCTTATTATTTCATTATACACGACTCTAGTTACTGAGAGTGGATAAAATGCTAAAGTAGGTAATTCGCGTATTATAGCAATGCGTACATATTGTTGACGTACGATAACGCTAGCTGACGAATCGAAATCGGTTTTCCTCTTCTTTCTTGCTATAGAGTTATCCACAATTTGAAACTACCACAACAGCACAAAAACGATAAATGGTAGCACTTACGTTAAATTCAACTACAAACATGAATTGAACTGATTAACAACACAGCAACGGAACTCATGCAGGATGACAATTGGTCTTGACTAAAACAGGGATGGGCGATAGCTAATAGTGCTGTGGATGTATAGACAGTTTAAATCCATGGTTGCCCTCGATGGCTATATATAGTCCGTATAACCTTCTCGTCGTGTTTCAGGAAATCAAAATACCTTTCAGTTTCACTACACGACAACTGGGTCGTTTGTGACTTCATTTAGGTGATAGGGGGGAGAGGTGTCCGGACTCCTTGCCCCTTCTTTGGCTACGTCGTTATACCAGGTCGTCTTCACTGATCCCAACATTCACCACCACATTGTATTTTGGTCGATCAGAACTTTGACAAAGACAAATGCGTGCCAAGAGCCTAGAGCCAGCAGTGTCCCTCACTGATCATTGCAGTCCATTGCTGCTTTTTTGATTCTGTGAGCTCCATGGCACTCTGCTTTCCCACGGTTTGTGTTCATTGGTGGTCATCAACGAACTTGTAGCAGACTCTCAACAGACTTCTACACTGAACTGCGTCCCACGGCAGTTTCTTCTGCAACCCTGGCGAAGCAAAAGGAGAGCGGTCAGCAGACTTAAGAGGCACCGGTGCTGCACCGATACTTGTCAGCCGCTGCCAAAGGTGGTCCCTGGCCCTGGCTCCTGTGGATGCGGCTGCTTTCTGCAGACTCACTCTGTCCTGGAACATTCTGGGCCAGCCGGCCACTTTTAAACAACCTCTTCCGTCATGAAAATGCACGGCCGCCGACTATGCACAGCAGAATTATCAGCTGTTTCCACACTGCAGCCACTATGCTGGCTTCCAGATGACGTGCAAGATTCAGCTCCGCGCGTGCAACTCCAAGCCGCTGCATCCCGCTGCCATGGGAAGGCTCGGTGTGGTACTGCTTGTGCCAGGTCACCGCGACACGCGCCCTCTGGCGAGAATAAAGCGAATCAACCGTACCGGCGCGGTCGGCCGAAGAGACAAACGTGCTGTGAAACTTAAATTTCATAGAACAAAAGGGAGAGGGAACATTAATTTCTAGCGCTGTGTCACATATCTGGATTGAGACACAAACACGTTTACTCTTTCTGCAACACCGTAACGTTCACGGGAAGTGTGTAGCTGTAAAGTTATTAATTTTAAACCATAAAAATGAATTTAAAGCCGTTTTTATGTTTCGTAGTTCGTTGAAATTTACGGCAGAGCGAGGTGTGCAACGTGCTTACCACAGAGCGTCCAAGGAGCTTACCATTACATAGACGAACAAGAGATATAAATACACATTCGCCAGAGGCTCGATTTAGATCAGCTGCATATATTCATGGCGGTCAGGTACAGTCTGAAAATCTTGTAAGGCTGTTGCAGGGCACTTTGTGCTAAGAAACAATGGTGAAGAAACAATTTCTATACTTGCGCTGTTTCTGAGTTAATTAGCATTTAAGATAGCAATTCAGGCGGTTTCGCGCGCAAATTGAAGCGGCAGTTAAGCTCACAGTGTAGATGGTAAGGCACGAAGCCGCTCAGCCTTTGGCTCCAGGTCATTCCTTACTATCGTCCAATGTCCTTTATTTGTTTCGCTCTCTTCTTCGGTTTGAGGAAACTAAACTAAAAATATGTTTGGCAATGACTCTGGCAGGCCACTGTAATATGAGGGCAGTGAACTGATTGGCTAACTTCAATGCTAATTAACGCGCCTCTTACCGAATTTTTTCTCAACACAAATCCAGGAATCGTGGTTGCCTGGTGGAAAACCAGTGACAGAACAGCTCCCGATGTGGGAAGTCTGTCGCTAGGAAGCCCTATACATGCTGTAAGTGATAAGGGTAGTAACAATTGTCATGGAGAATTTTCCACACGGTCGCCTGGCTTACCCTGCACTGGTGGGTCAACTGCCTGGTACGGACAAGGCGGTCGACTTCCACAGTGCTACTCACATTTGCCTCCAAGTCTAGTGTCCGAACATTTCAGCTATGTCCTTCATGATTTCGTGTTTCCTGAGACGACCCTATCTCACACAAATGGCAAACTGTTGCAAAAACTGAATGCTGTGTTTGTTGTCGGTGGGGATAGGTCTCGTGATACGACTTTGCTGCCCACCGCCCGTTGCGATTTGCCTTTCCGGAAGTAAAGACCATGTCGGCAAGCTCTCGATTTCAATACGCAACCATTGTGTACAACGCTGTGTCACATCCGCCAGAAGGTGAGTCAGCAAGAGAAGAGAATCTGACACAACATTACCAATTACTATGACAGGAGAGGGCGTTAGGGCTTGACGTACGAGGAACAGTACACCGTCTAGGAGGAAACCCTGCGTACTCTAACTGTGCCTACGTGAAACAGCGCGTATTAGACCGCAGTCTCTGAAACAAAGTATGATTGAACAAACGGTCTCTAGCATGGAAACCATGAATTTCCAAACATAAGTTCATTAGGCCTTCCTGTTCCGTATGTTCTCATATTGATCAATCCCTAGAGCTAAAGTTTGTACATGATACTTCGTTTTTTTATGTATTTATTCACCCCGGACCAGAATAGGATATTAATTTCCTCTCTTGGAATGGGCCAGGAACAACAAATAGCAAACATTACGCACAATATTCTCAGTAGTAATAATTTGCAGTTATAATAACATTAATGATAACTGACATTAGTAATAATAATAAAAGGTGTTGGGAGATTAGATGACTGTGTAGATAATGGAGAGGGAAAATGGTGGGAATGAGAGGGTCGACGGGAGTGGGCTGTGGACAAGCCTATGGAAGAGATAATTATTCTGATAGCAGGTCGAAAATTAGCTGTATTTTGAAGTTTTAAAGAAATTTTAATTTCTCAGATATTTTGAGGAAGATTGTTTCCATGTCAGGTTCCAGAAACAATAAATGATTGTTTCTGGAACGGAAAATGATTTTTAGAAAATGCCTGAGTTATATAATAGTGAAGACAGGATTTTGCTTTCTTTTAAGTAGCTTTTCCGGAGTTCTCTTCATGCGATAGCATAAGATGAAAATAAATACGAAGGAGTGCAATGACTGAGAAGACGTTGTAGCAAATAACGGGTATGATAATTTCTATGGTTATCGCCATGCTACCATGATAATTTTTTGCAGGCAGGAGTGATGTGGTCGAAATAGCGTAAGTCGCAAATATATCGCATACAGTTCCAGCCGGTGTGAGCACTCATACCAAAACCCTTGGAAAATAGGATCACCGTCATCGAGGATAGGGAAATTAGTAATTCTACGAGTATCATTTTTAGTTCGAGAGAAAAACCTTATCAATATGTTTGTAGTGAATGTAGTGACGCTGACACTACCTTGCAGATTGCAGTAAGCTCTAATGTTCCAGAAGTATCCTCAATACCTTTCTACGTAATATACAAAGGTACTCTGCAAGTCACCGTACTGCGTGTGACCGAGGGTACTCAGTAACAGGACTAGTCACTTCCTTTCCTGTTCTACTTGCAGATTTAGGAAGGGGGAAACGACTGTCTATATGCCTCTGTATGAGCAATAATTTAACATACATTATGTGATCAAAAGTTACCGGAAACCTCCCCCCCCCCCCCCCAAAAAAAAAAGTTTTTAATATTAAGTGTATTGTGCTGCTACCTACAGCCAGGTATTCGATATCAGCGACCTCAGCAGTCATTAGACATCGTGAGAGAGCAGAATGGGGCGCTCCGCGGAACTCATGGACTTCGATTGTGGTCGGGTGATTGGGTGTCACTTGTGTCATATGTGAGTACGCGGGATTTTCAAACTCCTAAACGTCCCTAGGTCCACTGTTTCCGATGTGATAGTGAAGTGGATACGTGAAGGTACACGTACAGCACAAAAGCGTACAGGCCGACCTCGTCTGTTGACTGACAGAGACCGCCGACAGTTGAAGAGAGTCGTAATGAGTAATAGGCAGACATGAATCCAGACCATCACACAGGAATTTTAAATTGCGCCAGGATCCACTGCAAGTACTATGAAAGTTAGGCGGGAGGTGAGACAACTTGGATTTCACGGCCGAGTGGCTGCTCATAAGCCACACATTACGTCGGTAAATGCCAAACGACGCGTCGCTTGGCATAAGGAGCGTAAATATTGGACGACTGAACAGTGGAAAAACGTTGTGTGGAATGACGGATCACGGTACACAACGTGGCGATCCGAAGGCAGATTGTGGGTATGGCGAATGCCCGGTAAACTTCATCTGCCAACTTGTGTAGTGACAACAGAAAAATTCGGAGGCGATGGTGTTATGGTGTGGTTGAGTGTTTCATGGGGGAGGGGGGGGGGGGGGCTTGCAGCCCTTGTTGGTTTGCGTGGCACTGTCACAGCACTTTCTGGCTCCCCACTGTTGAAGAGCAATTCAGGGATGGCGATTGCATCTTCCAACACGATCTAGCACCTGTTCATAATGCACGGCCTAGGGCGGAGTGGTTTCAGACAATAACATCGCCGGCCGTGGTGGCCAAGCGGTTCTAGGCGCCACAGTCTGGAACAGCGCGACCGCTACGCGTCGCAGGTTCGGATCCTGCCTCGGGCATGTATGTGTGTGATGTCCGTAGGTCAGTTAGGTTTAAGTGGTTCTAGGGGACCTATGACCTCAGAAGTTATGTCCCATAGTGCTCAGAGCCATTAGAACCATTAGAACAATAACATCCCTGTAATGAACTGGCCTGCGCCGCGCAGAGGCCGCGCGGTTAGAGGCGCCATGTCACTGACTCTGCGGCCACTCCTGTCGGAGGTTCGAGTCCTCCCTCGGGCATGGGTGTGTGCGTTGTTCTTAGCATAGAGGAATTGAAGTTAGTTTAAGTAGTGTGTAAATCTAGGGACCGATGACCTCAGCAGTTTGATCCCTTAGAAATTCACACACATTTAAACATTTGACTGGCCCGCACAGAGTCCTGACCTGAGCCCTGTGGAACACCTTTGGGGTGTTTAGGAAAGCCGATGTCTTTCCAGGCCTCTCTGACCGACATCTGTGCGTCTCCTCAGTGCAGCACTCTTTGAAGAATGGGCTGCCATTCCCCAAGAAACCATCCAGCACCTGATTGAACGTATGCCAGCGAGAGTGGTTAAGGGTGGGCTAACGCCATATTTATAGGTCCCCTAACTCCGACTTGAGAGCATTTCTCCCCAAGCTAGAGAGGGTTCTTGATTCACCTTGTAAGAAGCACCAGAAACTAGTTATATGTGGCCACTGCAATATAAATTTTGTATATGATGATGCAAGAAAAAAGATGTTGGTAGATCTCCTAAATTCATATGATCTGATGCAAATTGTGTTTTTTCCAGCTAGGGTGCAGGGGAACAGTAGCACAGCCATAGACAATATTTCTTATTCATTCTTGCATCGACCCTCTGTCCATAATCATGTTGTATAAATGGAGATGATGTTTTAACCTCTGACGATGTCTTTGGCACAATTGTTTTATTAATCTCCATTGCAGGATATAATTTTAGGTATTTTACTTCTGATGAAGGTATATTTATAAATACCGAAACCGTGATCAAGGATTTTAATAAATCTTTATCCTGCAACTGTTTTAGCTGTTATCATTTACCGTGAAGAATTTCAACAGTTGCTGTTTCAACTGTGTTTAAAATCTTGAGAGATGTTGATATGACCTTTTTTTCCTCCATTTCCAGTCAAGAATCCATCCCGGCAGTTTGTCGGTTTTGTTAATGTTCACCCTGTATAGTTCTCCATTTCAGTCGCTTCGATTTTTTGCTTTTCCAATTTCCCACAGTCCATGATTCACTTGCTGTGCTTAAAGCGTATATTTTCAGAATTTTCTTCCCAATATTAATTCGAGTGTCTGAGACTAAAAGACTTCCTTTGACCCGGAACGCATCTTTAAATGTCCTAGTCTCCTTTTTATGTCATCCTTGCCTCGTCTTTCATGTGTTATTTTTACTTCCAAGGTATCAGAATTTCTACGTTTCTTCTACTTTTATGATTAATCTCATATGTGCTACTCTTCATTATTTTCATGATATTTTTTACTTTTCGCCCTCCTTCCGTAGTAGTATCAAATTACTGACATCCTTATTTGATGGTATTGGAGGTACTAATATTAATTGTATGATTCTAACAAAAACTGCAGCCTTGTTGCAAGTATTGGCAGATCAAGAAAATACTCACACTTTCATATTATAAGTTGTCGAACATCTTGTTTCCACGTTTTGAAGCATTTATAATTTTACTGTTTACCTGATGCTTCAGATACACCTTGTGAAAATTGAACTTCAAAAACAAGTAAGAGGACACCAATGGCAGAACAGACTTATCTACATCAAACAGCGCTAGTGTCCGCCTGCTTAGGTGGGTGGTAATGTGCTTGCCTCCCATGCAATGTGCCTGGGTTCGATTCCCGGCCGGGTTGGAGATTTTCTCCGCTTGGGGACAGGGTGCTGTGTTGTCCTCGTCGTCATTTCATCCTAATCATCTGCCGGCAGTCGCCCAATGCGGCGCCGAATGAAATAAGACTTGCACTCGGCGGCCGAACCCACCTTTGACATCCCCCCCAACAATGCCATACTATTATTTCATATTTCAGCTCTAGTGAAGTTTGCTTACCTGATTAAGAGTACCGTAAGGATAAACCATCCGCAAGCAAAGCTCTAAAAGTGCTTCAGCATCACCCACAGATTAGAGGGTAAACATTGCAGTAGAAGTGTGATACTACAGTCATATATCGAAAGAGGATAATGATTTATTTTCTGCCTCTTTTGGTGGTTATTTTTTTGAGAGTATTGAACATGGGCTTGTGAGGAAGACTTTGCGTTTTTGGCCCTTGGAAGGTGTATTCCAGGTGCGGTCTCAGGGTGCTGCTGCCGGTAGAAGGCAGTCGTTGAATTTCATCAGGAGAGGCGAGCCTCCCCAGTGAGAGACGCAGTCTTCGCACAAGTGACGCTGCGCCCTTCTTCGTGCTTCAGTAGCCAGAGCTGTTGCTTGTCCTAGGTCACTGCAAAGGATGCCGTACTACCACTGCTGTCCAGAGAATAAGTACGATATTTTCGATTTTTCTGCATGGAATCTAAAAGTTGAATCACTTCCAATCCCATTGGGCTGCCAAGCTCTTGGTGCGAAGAGGCTGACCATTCGATGAGACACTTGCCTAGGCCAGGAAAAACCTCATATTTGTTAATGGGCGTGTTTAACACCAAGACTGGGAAGTTCCTGATGTGTAGCCCTCTTTTGCAAGATATAAACCGAAGTCTCATCTGTCATATTGCGTGGTCTCCTTCCTGTAAAGTTTTTGAAAGTAAAAAACTATGACGACAGATGAAGTTTCATGGCATTCATGTCCCGGCTGCCGTACGACTGATTTCTTGGATGTTGCCTGGTACTAATCGGCGTACACTTTGCTGAACTTGCGTTAACATGCGTTAACATAAATTTCGCAATGCGTGGCAGTGCTATCCATGCTCTGAGTAGCTCGCTACTGCCTTGTTTTGGTAAGCAACGTGATTTACCCATCGCATTATAATTTGTGACTTTTTTTATTTTGAGCCATCGGTCTTCTGACTGGTTTGACGCGGCCCGCCACGAATTCCTGTCTTGTTCCAACCTCTTCATCTCAGAGCGGCACTTGCAACTAACGTCCTCAATTATTTGATAGATGGGCTCCAATCTCTGTCTTCCTGTACAGTATTTGACCTCTACAGCTCTCTCTAATACTACGGAAGCTATTTCCTCATTTCTTAACAGATGTCCAATCATCCTGTCCCTTCTCACTGTCAGTGTTTTCCACATATTTCATTCCTCTTTGATTCTGCGAATAAACTCCTCATTCCTTACCTGATCTGTCCACCTAATGTTCAGCATTCGTCTGTAGCATCACATTCAAATGCTTCGATTCTCTTCCGCTCTGGTTTCCCACGGTCCATGTTTCACAACGTTATTTGCCTGCTTTTCATGTCCTACTTGCTCTGTCCGTCAGTTGTTATTTTGCTGCCTAGGTAGTAAAATACCTTAACTTCATGTACTTCGTGACAAGCAATGCCGATATTAATCTTCTCGATGTTCTCATTGAGCCGTGCGCGACTCGTGTTTGTGCCGTTTTTTGGTTGATATCTTGTCTTTGCGGTACTGCCGTCCCACATTTTATTCGAGTTTCTGGTGTCACTAAGTTGCTGGCTTGCCTACCCGTGAGTGGCAGCAGCAGCGCTTATCGATAAGAGCATTGTCGTACTATATTTGGAGCGACCGCTAGTATTTCCGGGTCGTCGTGTGTCGGGAGTTCAGTCGGAGACGGAGCAGCAGTGAGGTCCGGACAGCCATGACTCGCCCGAACATTGCCGACACACATGACTTGAGTGGGGACGACCTTGGTTGGCCATTTGGTCGGTCATCTCATCGGACGACGTGTATTTGATTGCCGACCGCTTCTGGGTTCTCTGTGTGTGTCGACTTGTGATTCGTCCTTGTTATTCCACAGTGACCGTTTTAGCATTGTTCAAGTTGTTTGTGGAAGTGTTTTCTGCGCAACCGTGAGTAGCCTGTGTGATTTTGCCTGAGCAGTTATTTTAATGCTGTTTGCGTGCTGGATTGAGTTGGTCGGTTGGGGCAGAGCAGCGAGGAAGTCTCCGCGGCGCGATGTCAGGCCGGGACTGTTGGCGGATTGTGAAGCGCTAGCTGCGAGAGCTACAAAGTTCGTTGCCAACCGAACCTGGACACTAAAGTTGAGTGATCACTTGTTATCAAACCTCAGCTGCTGTGACATCTCATCTTTCATTGTCAGTTGTTGCTTCCTGGGCCGTTCCAGCTAGCAGCAACGTCTGGTGTGTTTAAGTTGGCGAACTTTTGAAGCCGTCTTCCTGTATGGTCTTTAGCTATTAAATTGGTTGTTACTTATCACTGAAGTGCACCGCGGTATTTTCTGCCTTGTGGCCGTTAACGCCCCCTCCATGAAACACTCAACCACACCATAACACCACCGCCTCAGAATTTTTCTGTTACCACTACACAAGCTGGCAGATGAATTTTACCGGGCATTCGCCATATCCACAACCTGCCTTCGGATCGCCACATTGTGTACCGTGATCCGTCACTCCGCACAACGTTTTTCCACTGTTCAGTCGTCCAATATTTACGCTCCTTACGCCAAGCGAGGCGTCGTTTGGCATTTATCGGCGTGATGTGTGGCTTATGAGCAGCCGCTCGGCCGTGAAATCCAAGTTGTGTCACCTCCCGCCTAACTTTCATAGTACTTGCAGTGGATTCTGATGCAGTTTGAGGTTCTTGTGTGATTGTCTGGATAGATGTCTGCCCTGGTCGTTAGCGTAGTTTTCCGGCAAAGTGTTTTTTCTCGCCGTGTTGATGCTGTCCGGCACGGGGAGTAGTTCGACAGCCTTTTAGTTGTTTGTTCATATTTTTTTCTTAGAGTGGTTATTGTCCCTTGGCTGTTTTTAGATACCAATTTTGAAGACGTAGTGCTGCTGGTATCTACGTCCTCGGCTGATACTTTCCGTTGTCGTGCCGTTGGTCGGGCAGAAGGGAATTGATTAGGTTGTTGGTCGGTCCTTCAGCCATCCCTGGGTCAGGTTGCCATCCGATTATTTAACCTTATTCCTGGCTACCTGTCTCACCTCATCTTACGTTAGAGCTACCTCCTCAGGCCGACCCTTGGTACACTTCTGAGCATTTCAGTTCTGTTGGTTTTAGATTGTGATTTCATTTTAATCTGATGTACTGTGCAAGACCTTCAACCATGTATTAATTTAAAGTGTTTTGATTCTAATCTAAGGCCTTCACCCTACTTAAATTAAAATTTGAAGATTGATTTGCTTAAAAACTAAATTTTGAAAGTTTGTTCTATCTCAAATACTTATTATCCAGGTCCTAAGCTCTGAGTAGTTCAATGTCTTGTGTGTGGCCTTCAGCCGAGTATTTACGTGAAAAATTCCTTTCTAAATAAGGCCTTCAGTAGCGTGTATTCTTTAAAGCAATTTTTATGGCTTGTGTTCAGGCCTTCAACCGTTCTTGTTTTTGGTGTGGTTTGGGCCGTTTTTCTTAACGTGGCCTTCAACCGTATTGTTTTAATTGCATCCTTTTAAGGCAATACGTAATTAAATGGGTCTTAGGAGAATAAGAGTTTGTGTGTTTTGTGCAACTAACGGTAACTTATTACGGTCCCCTCCACAACCATTACCTGATCAACTCTATCCTGCGAAACCAGATTTCACTCATTTCTGCTATTTATCATTACTTTCGTCTTTCTTCGATTTACTCTCAATCTATATTCTGTTCTCATTAAACTGTACACTTCATTCAGCACATCATGTAATTCTTCTTCACTTTCATTCAGTACAGTAGTATCATCAGTGAATCGTATCACTGATATCCTTTCACCTTGAATTTTAATTAAAGTGTTGAATCTTTGTTTTATGTTCTTCGTTGATTCTTCGATATACAGATTTAAAAGAAGGGTGAAAGACTACATCCCTGTCTAGTGCCCTTTTTAATCCGAGCACTTCGTTCTTGGTCTTCACTCTATTATTCCATCTTGGCTCTTGTACATATTGTATATTACCCATCTTTCCCTATCGCTTTCCCCTACTTTTTCTCAGAAATTATCGAACGCTTTTTCCAGATCGACAAATCCTATGAACGTCTCTTGTTATTTCTTTAGTCTTGATTCTATTATCAACCGGAACGTCACAATTGCCTCTCTGGTGCCTTTACCTTTCCTATATCCAAACTGGTCATCATCTAACACATTCTCAATTTTCTGTTCCATTCTTCTCTATATAATTCTTGTAAGCAACTTGCACTTGTCGTCTCTTGCAATCTTCGGAACCCTGCGGATGATATTTTTCCGAAAGTCAGATGGTATATCGTCAGACTCATACATTATACATACCGACGTGAATAGTCGTTTTATTGCCACTTCCCCCAAGGAGTTTGGAAATTCTGAAGGAATGTTATCTATACCTTTTGACTTATTTGATCTTAAGTCTTCCAAATCTCTCTTAAATTCTGATTCAAATAATGGATCCCCTATCTCTGCTAAATCGAACAATGTTTCTTCCTCCATCACATCAGATAAATTTTCCCCTCACAGGGGCCTTCAGTGTACTCTTTCCACATATCTGATCTTTCCTCTGCACTTAACACTGGAATTCCCGTTACTCCCTTAATGTTATCACTCTTTCTTATAATTTCACCGAAGATTGTTTTTACTTTCCTATATGCTGCGCCAGTCCTTCCGACAACGATTTCTTTTTCGACTACTTCACATTTTTCATCCATCCATTTCGCCTTAGCTTGCCTGCGTTCCTATTTGTTTCGTTCCTCAACGACTTACAGTACGGTATTCCTGAATTTCCCTAAACATTTTTGTACTTTCTTGTTTCATCGATCGTCTGAAGCGTTTATTCTGTTACTCATGGTTTCTTCACAGTTACCTTCTTTGTGGTTCAGTTTTCGTTTCCAACTTCTGTGATTGACCTGATGAAAGATGTCCATTCCTCTTCAATTGTACTGCCTACTGAGCTATTCCTGATTGCTGTATCTTAGAGAACTTCAAGCGTATCTCGACATTTCTCAGTTCTTCTGTACCCATTTCTTTGAGCATTGATTCTTCCTGAGTAGTCTCTTAAACTTCAGGCTACTCTGCGTCACTGCTACATTTTGATCCGAGTCTACATCTGCTCCTTGGTACGCCTTACAATTCCGTATCTGAATTCAAAATCTATACCTCACCATGATGTAATCTAACTCAAGTCTTCCCGTATTACCCGGCATTTTCGCAATATACCTCCTCCTCCTGTGATTCTCGAACGGAATATTCAGTACAATTAAATGAAGTTTATGACAGAATTCAATTAGTCTCTCTCCTCTCTCATTCCTAGCCTTTTGTTCTACTTCTTCCCCAACCACTGTATTCCAGACCGCCATCACTAATGGATTTTCATTTAGCTTTACGTACTGTACTACCATTTCAATATCCTCATGACAATTAGATTATTTTCGCCGGCCGCTGTAGTCGAGCGGTTCTAGGTGCTTCAGTCTGGTGCGGCGCGGCTGCTACGGTCGTACGTTCGAGTCCTGCTTCTGGCATGGATGTGTGTGATGTCCTTAGGTTAGTTAGGTTTAAGTAGTTCTAAGTCTACGAGATTGATGACCCCAGATATTAAGTCCCATAGTGCTCAGAGCCATTTGAACGATTTTTATTAGATTTTCATCTCCTTTTACGTACTGAATTATCCTTTCAATATCTTGCATATACTTTCTCTATCTCTCCATCTTCAGCTTGTGACATTGGCATGTATACCTGAACTATCGTTGTCGCTGTTGGTTTGCTGTCGATTCTGATAAGAACAAGCCTATAACTGAATTGTTCACAGTAACACACTCTCTGCCCTACCTTCCTATTCATAACGAATTCAACGCCCGTTATACCATTGCCCGGTTCTGTTGATATTATCCTATGCTCATCTGATCAGAAATCCTTGCCTGCTTTCCATTTAACTTCACTGACCCTTACTATACATAGACTAAACATTTGCATTTCCCTTTTCAGATTTTGTAGCTTCCCTACCATGTTCAAGCTTCTGACATTCAGCGCCCCGACTCGTAGAACGTTATTATTTCATTGGTTTTTCAATCTCTACTTCGTGGTTTCTTCCCCATTGGTAGTCCCCTTCCGAAGAAACGAATGGGGAGATATTCCTGAATGTTTTGTCAGTGGAGAGATCGTCATGAGGTTTTTTCAATTACAGGCCACATGTTCTCTTATGCATCTTTAATGTAGTAATTTATATTGCCTTCTGCATCCTCACGCTGATGATCACTGCTGATTCGTCCATCTTTAGGGGTAGTTTCCTACAACAAGGGCAAGAGAGTACTCCGAACGTCTGTCCGATCCTCCGTACCTTTTGACAAGGCCGTTAGCAGATAGAGGGTCACGTTTTTCAGAATTCTTCGGCCGACAATGTTGATTATTAACCAAGATTTAAGCGCTGGTGGGTTTCACCCAAGGGACCGAGGAGCTTTGATTACTAATCAAAGACGCTACCTTAGATCACCAGTGAAACGTTAATTTGTCATACTGACTCATTAATGTTGAAATTGCTACCTTCTCAGGTACGGATAAGACGTAGCATTTTCTCCATGCAGTCTTCTGTAAAAATTGGTTTCTCTGAGTAATTCTCAGTGATTTAGTAAAATTTGGTCTCTGTTAACTACTTGTGGTATTGCGCCCAATAATTAGGACATAAAAAGGAATGTTAGTCAGACTTTCTTGAAATACTAGGTCCTTAAAATTGTCCTGCAACTTTCTCGTTGTCAGGTGACCTACTAACAATAAATGTAACCTGTTGCACATCTGTTCTTGTTTTGTGACAGTGTTATCCTTGTGCACAGTGATTATTGTCTTATTATTCAGTGATGCTAACGAACATTACACCTGATCGTCTCGTTCGATCATAAGTCTGTTTATTGGATGGGTTCAAATGGTTCAAATGGCCCCGAGCACTATGGGACTTAACGTCTGAGGTCACAGTCCCCTAGAACTTGGAACTACTTAAACCTAACTAACCTAAGGACATCACACACATCCATGCCCGAGGCAGGATTCGAACCTGCGATCGTACCGGTCGCGCGGTTGCAGACTGCAGCGACTAGAACCGCTCGGCCACATCGGCCGGCTTTATTGGATGGGGAAAACTGTGCTCATTTCTCGTAGGGTTACAAGTTTGTGTTGTTTCATGAGAATTTGGCTAACCTCCTTCCAGTATTCAGACGTTATAAGCAATAACATTTTATGGCAACGTCATCGCATGACGGAAGTTATTATTACTGACGGAGGTTATTATGGAACATGTTTTGTGCTCAAGAAGTATGACGTTCTTGGAAAATGAACATCTCTATACAAATCAATATGGATTCCACAAACAGAGATCCTGCGAAACTCAGCTCGCTCTGTTCCTCCATGAGATCCACAGCGCAGTGGACAACGGCGCCCAGGCTGATGCCGTGTGCCTTGATTTCAGTAAAGAATTTGACACCGTTCTGCAATGCCGTTTAATGAAAAAAATACGAATTGTCGGAGCAGACCTGCCATTGGATTCAAGACTTTCTTGCACATAGAAAGCAACACGTCGCTCTTAACGGAATTAAATCGTCAGATGTAAATACAATATCCTGAGTACCACAGGAAAGTGTAATAGGACCGTTGCTGTTTAATATAGGGCATATAAATGATCTAGTAGAAAGCGTCGGATGCAAGGCTATTCGGAGATGATGCAGTTGTTTATACCAAAGTAGCAACGCCAGAAGATAGTAAGAATTTGCAGATGACCTACAGAGAATTGATGAATGGTGCAGACTCTGGCAGTTGACGGTGAAATAAATAAATGTAACATATTGCGCATACATAGGAAAAGAAATCCACTACTGTACAGCTGCACTATTGATGACAAACAGCTGGGGACAGCGTCCGCCGTAAAATATTTAGGCGTAACTATCCAGAGCGATGTTTAGTGGAATGACTATGTAAAACAGATAATGGTAAAAGCAGACAGCAGACTCAGATTCGTCGGAAGAATCTTAAGGAAATGTAACTCGTCCACGAAGGAAGTGCCTTATAAGGCATCAGTTCGTCCGATTCTTGAGTATTGTTCATCTATCTGGGATCCCTATCAGGTAGGACTGATAGAGGAGATAGAGAAGACCCAACGAAGAGCGGCGTGTTTCGTCACGGGATCGTCTAGCTGGAGTGAGAGCGTTACGGAGATACTAAAGAAGCTCCACTGGCAGACGTTACAAGAGAGACGTTGTGCATTACGGAGATATCTACTATTAAAATTTCGGGACAGAACTTACCAGGAGAAGTCAGACAACATGTTACTTCCCCCGACATACATCTTGTCTATTGACCATGAGGAGAAAATTCCGGAAATTTGAGTCAATACAGAGGCTTTCCAACAATCATTCTTCCCACGCACTAGTCGCGAGTGGAACAGGGATGGAGCGATCAGATAGTAGTGCCGAAAGTACCCTCCGCCACACACCATTAGGTAGCTTGCGGAGTATTATGTGGATGTAGATGTTGAGATATTGTCCTCATAAGAAGCTAAAAATTTTCAGAACACAGTCGAGTCGAATTACGTTTGTTCTTTGTTCCATGTACAGTAGTGTGGAAGGAACGAAAACTTTAAAATTCATGAAAGAACTAATTAACTTTCCTTTAGAGAAAAATCCAAGCGATATCTCACCGATTGGAAATAACTATTTTTTCGAAAGTTTATCATTCCGTACCGAGAGTGGCCGTCACGAACAGGGGATTAATACGAAGAGGCATTTGATTCTGGATGTGAAATCAAATCTAGAGTGGTATTTGATTCCGGATACGAAATCAAATCTAGAACGATAAAACTGTGTCAGAGGTGTCACTGAACTTTATGAAAGCTATAATTTCTTTTTATCTACAAGTTAACGAAGAATCATTGCACAAGAAAAAATAGTTGATATCACTTCCGTTATTAAGTGACAATGGAGCGTCCTGCATACTGCTACAGAAAGGTTCAGTTTCCTCAGCCGTATTTTTTGAGGGTACGTTCAAACATCCAGAAGAAGCAGTAGGTAGTGTGACGGAGAGGACTAACGCTATTATGTTTTGCGCATCAACTACACACAGAACTTCGGACACCAGTTGCATACAGCTGGTACACAGGGTACACTACGCGATCAAAAGTATTCGGACACCGGCAAAAACATACGTTTTTCATATTAGGTGTGTTTTGCTGCCATCTACTGCCAGGTACTCCATATCAGGGACCCCAGTAGTCATTAGACATCGTCAGAGAGCAGAATAGGGCGCTTCGCGGAACTAAAGGACTTCGAACTTGGTCGGATGATTGGGTCATACTTTTGTCATACGTCTGTACGCGATATTTTCACACTCCTAAACATCCCTAGATCCACTGTTTTCGATATAATAGTGAACTGGAAACTCGAAGGGACACGTACAGGACAAAAGCGTACAGGCTGACCTCGTCTGTTCTGACAGAGACCGCAGACAATTGAAGACGGTCGTAATGTGTAATAGGCAAACATCTATCCAGACCATCACACAGGAATTCCAAGCTGCATCAGGATCCACTGGAAGTACTATGACAGTTAGGCGGGAGGTGAGAAAACTTGGGTTTTATGATCGAGCGGCTGCTCATGAGCCACACATCACGTCGGTAAATGCCAAACGACGCCTCGCTTGGTGCAAGGAGCGTAAACAGTGGACAACTGAACAGTGGAAAAACGTTGTGTGGAGTGACGAATCACGGCACACTATGTGCCGATCTGATGGCAGGGTGTAGGTACGGGGAATGTTAGGTGAACGTCATCTGCCAAAGTGTGTTGTGCCAACGGTAAAATTCGGTAGTGTTTTTCATGGAGGGGGCTTGAACCCTTTATTTTGCGTGGCACTATTACAGCACAGGGCTACATTGATGTTTTGAGCATCTTCTTGATTCCTACTGTTGAAGAGCAAGTCGGGGATGACGATTGCATCTTTAAACACGATCTAGCATCTGTTCATAATGCACGGCCTGTGGCGGAGTGGTTAAAGACAGTAACATCCCTGTAATGGACTGACCAGCGCAGAGTCCTACCTGAATCCTATAGAACACCTTTGGGGTGTTATGGAACGCCGACTTCGTGCCAGACCTTAGTGCAGCACTCCATAAAGAATGGGCTGCCATTCCCTAAGAAACCTTCCAGCACCTGATTGAACGTATGGCTGTGAGGGTGGAAGCTGTCATCAAGGCTAAGGTTGGGCCAACACCATACTCAATTCCAGCATACTGATGGAGGGCGCCAGGAACTTCTATGTCTTTTTCAGCCAGGATTCCAGATACTTTTGATCACATAGTGTATGTGATTGTGAGACTATAACGTCATCTGTACAAAAATTCTGGACTATTTCACCCAGCATAGCCATTTCCTGCTAAAATAAATGTACACTGAAACTCTGAAATGTGTTACTGTAGGTGTGTCAGTGATTTTACTTTCAACTGATGTTGCAGGACATCTTCGCGACTTGCCTGTGTTACCGGTCGGAAGCTAGTTGTAGGCTCATTTCCTTTCTAAATTTCGGAAAGTCATTGTGTTAAATACCTTTAGAATCGTTGCCGATTTTGCACATTATATCGACTTAAGAGATGTTGCGTGCCACATTTTAAATAATACTTCCTGGTTCAGAACTGTTTATCCACTTGATCTTTGTATCAGATTCGTTCATCACGTTATGAAATGGGAATCATTAAACTATAGTTCAATATTCCAATATTAAATTAAAAGACCAATATGAGACTAGAAACCTTATTTCCTCTATACTTTCACATCATTTCACACACTAATAACGCACATACTATTATTGGATCAATGTATATTTGTGAAGTTCGCCGCATGTCAAAGAAGACAGACATACATCGTTTCGAAATACAGCCTGAAACGCGCACCTTTACTGAGACGTGCGCAATGTAACGTTTCATCGACTTAGGATATTTCCCGGAAGTACAACAAGAAAATCTGCAACTAAATAATACACAACTTCGCTATACGAACGTAGTCTATTTGTAGATCATTTTGGTTTGGCTGTGTTGTTTACTGTAATTTGCATGTTAAATATGTAGTTGTGTTCTTCAGTCCGAGAACTAGTCTTTGCAGCTCTCCTCACTTGTCTATCCTTTGCAAGCCTGTTCATCTATACACAACCTACAATAATTTGAACGTGGTTAATGATTCAAAACGTTGTCTGCTTCTGAAAATTTTATTCGTGCTTCCGGCCCTTACTAAATCGACAATTACGTGGCACCTCAGAAAGTAATCCTTCAACCGACCCTTCCTTTTGGACAAGTTGTGTCATAAATTTTTTTTTTCAGTTCCATTCAGTTCCACTCCATTCGTTATTCGATCTGTCCAACTAATCTTCATTTCAAAAGCTTACTCTAGTTGCCTGAGACCTGTTGACTGCCCACGTTTCACTTCAATAAAGGCTGCACTCGAGACAAACAGGTTCGGAAAACTGTTCCTGGCATTTAAATATGTATTTGATGTTTCACATGCCTCGTCTCAGAAATGATCTTTCTCATATTGCTAGTCTGTATTTAATATCCTCCCTAATTCAGCCCCATAGTGCTCAGAGCCATTTTGAGCCCTAATTCAGCCATCATCACTTATTTTACTGCCCGAATAGCAAAATTCATCTAATAGTTTTAGTGCTTCATTTTTCTAATCTAATTTCTCAGCACCGATCTATTTTATTCGACTACTTTCCATTATATATTTTTTTATATTTTGGTTAACGTTTATGTAACGTGATATGTATCACTGTACATTTTATTCAACTGTTCTTGAAATTCCTGTGTTGTTTCTGAACGAATTACAATCTCATCGACAGACCCCAAAATTATTATTGTTTCTCTTGATATTTAATTCCCTTGCCAGATTTCTCCTTGGAGTCTTTCACCACTTGCTCAATGTACAGGTTGAACAACATCAGAGATAGGTTACAGCCCTGCCTCTCCCCCTTCTCAAGTACAGCTTGTATTCTAGTGTATTGTATTGAACTGGGGACCTACACACCCCACAACAGGCTACAGCAGTCCACTCACCCCACCGCCGCACCACACCGAACCCAGGGTTATTGTTCGGCCTGTGGAGCCCCCCGGGAACGTCTCACACCATACGAGTGTAACCTCAATGTTTGCGTGGTAGAGTAACGATGGTGTACGCGTACGTGGAGAAAGTGTTTGCACAGCAATCGCCGACGTAGTGTAACTGAGGCGGAATAAGGGGAACCAGCCCGAATTCGCCAGGGAAACCGCCTAAAAATCCATCAACAGACTGGCCGGCACACTGGACCTCGACACTAATCCGCTAGGCGGATCCGTGCCGGGGACCGGCACACCTTCCCGCGTTAGACCGCACGGCTTGCCGGGCGGGCTCAAGTATAGCTCATATTAATGTCCTTCGTCCCTTCCGCCTGATTTCTGTACAAGATATAGACAAACTTCTGCTTTCTGTATTTTATCCCTGTCACTTTCAGAATTTCTAAGAGTGTATCCCAGTCAAATATAGTTAAACACAGTGATTCTAAATTGGTTTACTCTCTGTATTCCGTAGTTACATTCACTTTATTGTGTGTTTTTCCATGAAATTGTTTGATAAAATGTATTTTTGATTAAATTAATTGCAATCTTCTTTTTTCAGTGTTAGATATTTGGTCAGTATTTCAACACTTCGCTTTGCGGTAGTGCTAAAATATTTACTCCTTGATTACAATTTTAATTTCACTTGCTATCTTTAACTGAAGACCCTGGCGTCTCCCATACTGCACCTTATGGTGTATTCACAATACTGGTTAACCATGCTACCATCGTGAGAGAAGATATGTAGCTGTGTTCGCTTCTTCTCTGAGGACTCGGAGTCCAAGAATAACACTGCTCTGTAGCATGAATGGCTCTAGTCTCGTAACAGCCGTGGAGGGGTAGGCATGACCTGAACTCGAATATTGGAGAAGGTGTTATGTACAAAGAGAATGATAGTGTAAAAGTGTAGTTGAATTGGGAAAAATGTTACATCCGTACTTCAGATTGTCGTGACTTCAAAGTTCAGTAACATTAATGTGTGATTTGATTTAGATTTTCCTTGTAAAAGTCGTCAACTTCTATAATTATTCCTCCCGGAATCGACAGTCTAATTCTTTTCCATTGTGGATGTTTCCGTCCTCCGTACTTTCAGTAGCTATTTCCAAATGTTTAAAACGAGTGAGTTTCAGTGTCAGTGTGTACAGCGGACAATAGTTTTATTCCTGCAGTTCAGGAGTAAGAAGAGACTTTACAGACGATTTCAGATGTCTACATTACCGACCACTAGCTAGCATTTCCGCGATCTTTGCGAGTGAAGCGGAAAAATTCCATGTATGAAATATTAAAAACCATAAACCACACACTTCTGACAGTCACTGCAAAAGTTACATAACAAATATCATTTAGCTGAGTGTAAGGCGATACCAAATTTCTTGCGCCGATAGAGGAGTTCTTGATGGCGCAGTCGTAAACGTGAAAATACCGTTTGTAGTCAGCTATCGAGCGTAGAATTCGCTGAACTGATTCACATTTGTCTCGTTTTATAGCAGATAATGTGACGCAAACAGCGGGCCTTGGACGCGAGCCAGCAGGGGTGGAAGGATCCCCCCGGCATCGGACCTGTAAGTATTCAATAAGGACTTTGACTGTGCCTCTCGCCGATCCAGAAACAGGAGTAGGCTCTGGTCACCATAGATGCGGTATTGGAGGGACGAAATTACCACACGGGACGGAAAAATTGATTCAACGACGCTAAGACTAATATATAGGGGATTCCCTGAACTGCTTCGCTCGACTGTGAACATTGCACTTGCAGAGCGTAACCAAACGATACTGCGATACTTCGGAAGGTTGTAAAGAGTGTCACAAGCAACAAAGTGAAGATAGGAAACGTCATTCAGCGCAGGAGCCTACAGGGCTCCGGCTGCTAGGCCACACCATCGGCTGCTAACCTGACGTTTTATCGTGAAGGACGACAAAGGGAACTCTTCACAATTATCCAGGCTGTACAGACGACGTTAAATGAGTTCCGTCACAAAAAGCTACGGAGGATATAAACTACTCCTCTTGCCAAAGGGGTGTATCAATATAGCATTCATCAGTCACTATGACTTCGAAGTTCTGTCATTTGTTGGACCCGTCCACATAAACAAGATAGAAGATAATACCTCGTGATGAACAAAGTATTTACAGACGGAAACAAGCAAGAATGAACTTACGCAACAGAAGTAAAGGGTTCGCGAACATTTCAGAATTCGAACTGGTTTAAATCGAAATCAACGTCCTCGTACGCGTACAGATGAACGCATAATAGGCACGCAGTTCTCAATGCAGACTACGAGTGTTATATAAATAAATGTCGTGTGACTAGGGCCTCCCGTCGGGTAGACCGTTTGCCGGGTGCAAGTCTTTCGATTTGCCGCCACTTCGGAGACTTGGGCGTCGATGCGGATGAAATGTTGATGATTAGGACAACACAACACCCAGTCCCTGAGCAGATAATATCTCCGACACAGCCGGGAATCGACCCCGGGCCCTTAGGATTGATATTCTGTCGCGCTGACCACTCAGTTACCGGAGGTGGACTACGAGTGTTAGATAAACAGATGGGAGTAGGACAGATGATCAAGTTTATAGCCGGCCGAAGTGGTCGTGCGGTTAAAGGCGCTGCAGTCTGGAACCGCAAGACCGCTACGGTCGCAGGTTCGAATCCTGCCTCTGGCATGGATGTTTGTGATGTCCTTAGGTTAGTTTGGTTTAACTAGTTCTAAGTTCTAGGGGACTAATGACCTCAGAAGTTGAGTCCCATAGTGCTCAGAGCCATTTGAACCATTTTTCAAGCTTATAAATATGCACTAAGAACAGTTTATATGATGGGATAATAGTTTTAAGTCTGAACACTAGTGCAGACATCTCCATTGGATCTTTTATATGTATTTCAATATATCTCTACAATTTTCAATGGAATTCCTTTTTTGAAGTCAGCTTTATTTTATTTAAGACAATATTGGGTCTTTCACTAAATGTGTATAATTTTACAATTGCACTATGATGAATAACACCGCCTCAGCTGTATAATAAGTCTTTGTTTCTGATGCAACTACTATCGTGACGTTAAAGCCACATCTTCCGGGCCACAGATTTCATTCACAATCTATTCCAAACGATAAGTAGTAGATGACCCAACGTTCTTTGTCCAGTTGTGATAAAACTGTTAAACTGTCAGGAGGTCGCTAGTTCGATTTAAAGTCGAGCAGAATGCTGAGAACATCATCACGACATAGGAAAACTGAGACTTAACATCGTCATGAACACAAGTGGTGGCATTTGTCGATTTTATGTAACAGATTTATGTTGTCAGCCTAACCTGAAACAGAATGATTTTCATTTTTGAGATGTTAACATAGTGTGTAATGATCCCCATCACTACTTCAAGTAAATCATTGTATCTCTATGCCATATACAAACCTTGTCACAATCGGCACAGTTAATTTTATTTTTTCCTCATTAGGTGAATGGTTGCTCTTATCGATGGTAAGAGTTATAATATTTTTGACAGTAATGTCGGCACGACGAGCTACTGAAATACTAGCATTACGAAAAATCTATCCGGCAGTTTCTATTATCTTCTCTACAAATTCCGTCAGTCCAAAAAGTTACGATTCTGGAATAATGAAACCTAGAGAAACGTTAACATGGTGGTTTTTTTGTACATTAGGTGTTCTACATAGTCTTTCCCCACTTCAGTACAAGAAGCATAATGTTCATAAAACGATGTGAAACTATCGGAAATGTCTTTCTTCGTGACGTTGTTCAACACGCACTTAACTTTCATGTGAGTCTCGGTAATGTTGTCAGAGCATTGGCACTTCACGCGAATTTCTTCACTTTACAGTAGGTTCGTATTAACATTAAGTCTCGCCACCTATGATGAATCCTTTTACAACAGAATTATCCAGGTTTGCATTCCAGACTATTCGTGGAAGGGGTCCACGCGTCGTTGTTTTTGTTTGGGAGTCAGGGTGTGTGGGAAAAGCTTTACACACACTTTTCTCTTCGTCAAAACATTTTGGAGAATGTCCAGGGCAATTGATTTGTAGACGGTGCCCCAATGCGATTTGCGACTCAACAACACTGACACACTATGGCTGCACGTCCACTCCTTAAGACTGCCTGCTCCGAACTGACTGGTCGAATGCACAGCTGTTGTTTACGGTTGTTGGTTCAGGCTGTAACTTGGAGCACACATCATGCAATTCCAGAAATACTGGTAGGTGGATTGCGGACACCAGTTTTCATACCGGATATGTTACACAGGATTCAGATCTGGCGAATTTGGCGACCATGGCATCAACGTGAATTCACTACCATCCTCCTGAAATTACAGTATCACGATTCTGTTCTTGTGACACACAGATTTATTTCGCTGGATTATGACATTAACATCGTAGAGGACATCAAGCACGTAGGATGTAGCGATCTGTACCTTTCACGATGTCTTCCATTACTGTTACAGTTCCCATGGAAGTAGCATAATACTTTGTATACCAGTGTGAGCCCATGACGCAGCGCGTGTTTGAAATGTGTGTGAATTCCTAAGGGACAAACTACTGAGACCATCGGTCCCTAGACTTACACAATACTTCAACTAACTTATGCTAAACTGACTTGTGCTAACGCACACACACCCACGCCCGAGGGAGGACTCGAACCTCCGGCAGGAGGGGCCGCGCAATCTGTGACATGGCGCCCCTAAACGCGCGGCGACTCCACGTGGCTGCGTGTTTAAAAGCCCCATTCATCTAGATTACAACATATCCACTCACGATCATCGACCGCCGGCCGAAGTGGCCGTGCGGTTAAAGGCGCTGCAGTCTGGAATCGCAAGACCGCTACGGTCGCAGGTTCGAATCCTGCCTCGGGCATGGATGTTTGTGATGTCCTTAGGTTAGTTAGGTTTAACTAGTTCTAAGTTTTAGGGGACTAATGACCTCAGCAGTTGAGTCCCATAGTGCTCAGAGCCATTTGAACCAGCCATTTTGATCATCGACCTGTTGTAACTAGAAATATGATTTATTAGACCAGGCGACACGCTTCCGCTGGTCCACCATCCATTCTCGATGATCCTATGTACACTTCAGTCGTAATTAATGATGTTGTTCATTCAACATGGGAACACATAGCAGTGATCTGCTGCGAAGCCCTATTTTCAACAGTGTGCACTGAACGGTGTGCTCCTAAACACTTGTTCCTGCACCAGTACGGCACTCAGTCTTCCGTTCTGCCACGTATCACCGGCCGTCCTGCTTTGCACAACGGGCAGGTCCCCAACCTCCATCTTCTGTGATGAAGCGTAGACGGGCAAAACGTTGTCGCCTTCTCGTGGTTTCACCGTCTTCAGAGCAGTTATCACAGGTGCTCACGACAGTAATACCCCAACAGACGATCAGCTATGCCGTTACCGAGACGCCCATTTACAGGAGCCTGCCCATATCAGTCTATTATTTTTCAAAGTCGTTTATGTCAGTGGCTTTCCCCACTTGTTATCCGTATCGTCAGTAGGGTGATTCCTCACTCGTCTGTGTTCCGCTTAACTACTTTCCTTAACGTATCAGGTGGCAACAACGCCACCACGTGGCACTCAGACCCGCGGTGGGCAGTGGTCATCAACATCTCGTTCCTACTGTAATTTTAACTTTTTCGTTTTATTGTTATTCAGTTTGCAGCCATATGACCCATCTACTATGACAGAACTACGTCCGTTATTTTTACATCAAACTGGATTTAATTCATTTGGCCTTCTTTCAACAGCAAGGGGGAGCTCCATTAGTCGTTCTATCACCGTGTTGAAGAATACTTGTTTATATCTATGTGGATGGCAAGAAACTAATCTTTACGTTATTCTGGATATTATTGAAATTCAATGGAATTTACCAATTTCATTCCAGTTACGATTCATTGACTGATGGTGCTGTCAACATACCTTATGTAGTCTATTAACGTTTTGCCTAGTTATCATTATTCTTTATTTTATACATTTCTAGAAATACGATCAGTGTACCTGCCCGCCTACAGACCTTCTTTAGATCTTTATTTTGTTTGTAAATTTTGTTACTGAAGTAAAAATAATTGCTGGATAGTCCAAATTTTAGTAGCTTAATAAGTTCTACAGCATAAGCTTGTAGTATTTTTTTTAATATCTCAATCGTTTAAAGAGATTGATTCCCTCGTCTAAAGGTATCTTTACGGGTGAGGTAATTACGTATGAAGATATGAGTTTAACTGCTCATGGCATTCTTGTCGTGGGTCGGGCTAGCCTTGTGTTTCCAAGGTAGCTGTTGGCGCAGCGGAAACAGTACAGTACGCGAATTTTTTTCAAATTTTGCGTTACTTACATTGGAAAAAAACTGAAATAATATTAAATATATTGTCTATATTAATATTTTCATAGCAGACATGAAAAGGGAATGCCAAAAATTATTTGCTATTGCATATGAATTTCGAGGAAGGGACTGTAAGGTACAAACGAGAACATCGTATATAAAATTAGATACGTCTATTATTTTGATGTTTCTGATATAACAATGCTGGAGTGATATCCATCATAAAAACTGGGGAGCGATAACATTCTTGGCATCTTTACGTGTTATAAGTGCTCCATTTTTAAAATTGCATGGTCGTTATAAGATCTTGCAGTGAATTGAGAAAGTCTTCTCTCTGCCGTGAAATGACATGTAGATGAATAACGAGATAGCCCCATGTTGGATACCAAATATGTAGTGAAATGAAAAATTCTCCTCTCCGATCCGAAAGGAATTATGAGATCTCCCCACACTGGGCGCCGAAAATGTAGTGAATTGAGAATCATGTAATCTCTTGTATAAAGTGGCAAGCAGGTTACTAATTACGTTACCTACGTTGGAAGACAATTATCAAGAGCCATCAGTAAATAAGTGAAATCAAAAAGGAAAAGTTTATGAGAATAAGCGATTGATGAGCGAATGGAACAGATTGTTTAGCTGAATAAAATATGAAACGACGGCATTTATTTCAGGAGCTCTTACGCGCAAGCTGATTTGACTGGTGGTGGCCCGACTGAGTTATTAAGGGGAATGAGGGGTGAATGAAAAATCTCCTCACTCTTGATAGACGCTTGTCATGTGGTGACAAGGGTGGTAGGCGCTCGGTGAGGGTGGCGTGTCGCCTCCCAACCGTCGGCTGTTCTCCTCGGTGGTTCGCCGCTGTGAAGCAGGATCCCCGAACGGTGACCGTGTTGACAGGTCGCCATGAGTTGCTGTAACCGAAGCAGTGCTATCGCGATGTCGGAAGGAGGACGTTGGCGCCGGATGAAAGAGCCCCGTGCTCTCATGCTTCTACGCTGTCTCACCGACTCTTCCCTTCTCATCACCTGGCTAAGCTCAACGACTCCTAGAAATTTTCCTCCTCTCGGTGTCGTTATTGGCGGACCAGATTTTCAATGCTACCAGTCACTGATCACCATTTCATGACCACGTCTCCCAGCGCAGAGCGGAACTTTTCTATCTTCTGTGGACTGGGTGTAACTCGAGAATTAGCATCTTTCTCAAGTTTTCACTATCAAGGATGCTCTTAGCGTCGGTTGTTTCGATTTTTTCCTGGATTACACATTTCTTTGTAATGGGTATCTCCATGTGAGTCCTGAATATTCTCATGTTTGTGCGCCCAAGAACCGGCAGGCATTCGTGATTTACGCTCAACGTCCTTTCTGTCCTGAAAACATATTTTAAGCAGGCTGACTTCCTCCAAAGTTGTTTAGTGTCACACGCGTCCCTTTGCGAATCCTTGCCGTTTTGCGCCTACGCTCTGTCGCGATGCCTGCGAGGTGGTAGCCTTCTCGATACCTTCACACTTTTCAAGGCAGGCAAAACCGGCTGCTGCCAGTCGGAAGATTCACAAGCCTCCATTTGTGTATTCTTGACGGCTTTGTGTTTATACTCCAACCAAATGGCTACAGGGATCCATCAGTTTTAGGCACGGGTTTCATGATCAGCCAGTCTTTTCGGAAGGTGTCCATTCTCAAGCAAGGGGAAGGCATCCTCCAGCCGACCCCCTGTTCCTTTGCAGAACGCATGTCTGACACTTGCCCTACAACATCAGTCTTACCCCTCTGTCCTAGACCACTGACACTGAGTCGGTGAAAGTGGCCCCCCGGGAAGAGGTATCACAGTTTCCATAGAAAAACAAACTTGGTTTACATTCATAAAAGGTCCTGTCTCATCCCAAAGTTTGGCAGAAAGCCATGTGGAACGCATCGTTTCGCCTAATATTAGCGATGATTTCCATTGAGGTCCAATGGTTTGTATTTTGATGCAGTCTTCTCAGGACGTGATTTGCTTTTCTCTTTTTATAAGAAAAGTGCAGTTTTCAACCTTTTTGACCAAATTCTATACCTGATGATTAAAAAGGACAACGCAGAGTTTCACTAGCAAAGAAGATTTAGGGGCGGGAGGGGGGTGGGGGACGGAGTGGAGGGTCAGTACTGAACGATGACAGTCGTTTATTTTCATAAATCTCGCCGTATAATTTTGTATTTTATCTGATATCGCTACCAGTCAGCTAACAGAAGAAATGTGCTCCCCTGCAGATAGGGCTTCGCCTCTGTCAAAAATTTTTGTGTAAGGCTGTCGTAAGTTTCTCAGATTTTGGTTGGTTGTTTGGCTGATTTGTGGAAGGAAAACAAACACAGGGGCCATCGGTCCCGCCGGATAAGAGAAGGATGGGAAAGGTAATAGGCCGTTCCCTTTCAAAGGAATTATCCCGACATTTGCCTGGAGCGATGTAGGGAAATCACGGGAAACCTAAATCAGTGATGGCCGTACGTGGGTTTTAACCGTCGTCCTCCCGAATGCGTTCCAAGATTTGGATGAAGTAATGACGACATGCATTTTCTACCAGATATTCATCCACGGTGTTTTGCATCTTCTGTCCAAATAAGACATTTAGGCAAACGTAGACTGTTGGCAATAATTTTCCAGAAAGGATTATGACAAATTGCGCTGTATACGAGTGGGGACTTTGTTCACATCCGTTCATTCGACGAGAACCTCATTTGCCATTCGACGGTCCCGTGTTTGGTTACAAGTCGATTGGTAGTGACAGGCTGCCACTACCAGGAAAGAGAACACACGAATGTCCATATTTTATTATGCATGACGTTAAAAATACACTGCTGGAAGAATTATTGTACCTGGTAAGAGGACGTCGATTTTTATCCGATGACGGCATATGCCACAAGGGGGATTGTAGATGTAGTGATAAAGGTTTCAACTTTATCAACGTCTCGACTGGTGCCGTCAGAGGATGACTTGGAAGATGGAGAGGTGCGTTGTGGTCTTCAGTGATGAAAGCAGATTCTGTCTGTAAGCAAGTGGCAGTCGTTCGCGTGACGTAGTCCTGGTCAGCACTGTGTCGTAGAGTGCGTTCGTGCGAGACACACTGGCCCTATCTTAGGCATTATGGTGTGTGGTGCGATAAGTTAAGACCCTCGCTCACGTTTGTTATTTCTGGAGGTGACACTGACCAGCACTCGATACGTGCAGCGTGATGCACAGCAGCTCTTTTGCTGTTCTTCCAACAGGAAGGAGATGTATTGTTCCAGCAGGATAGTGCTCGTCCACACACTGCTCGTGAAACTCATAGTGCTCTACAAGAGCTGCAGCAACTTCCCTGGCCTGCACGATCTTCGGACTTGTCTCCAATGGAGCAGGTGTGCGGTATGATTGGACAAGAAGTGACTCGGGCTACTCGTCAGCCAACAATACTTACAGAACTACGTGAAAAGATCGAACAGACGTGGAATAACGTATCCCATGACAGTATTCGCCATCAGTACGATCGACTGGATGGAAGAGTCACTCTCTGCGTTGCTGCCCGTGGAGGCTACACTACGTAGATGTTCACCTGGGGTCCATACCTGGTACCAAAAATACCGCCTGTTCTGTTTGTCTGTGAATATAATCATTTCATCTACTCCATATGCACTGTTACAACAATAAATCTTGAGTTAATTTGAAACCTGTAAAAGGGTATGCTATTCTCCTCCAGCAGTGTAATGAATTACAGAGAGGTACAAGTAAATCCGCCTTAGCAAAATAGAATGTAAGTACAATTAAACGGGAAAGTTGAGATCAATATGTGAATAAGATTGTACACGATATTCAAGTGAGGCAAAACAAAGCACGCAAAATTTTGAAGCACTTTAATAAATAAGAACGAGGTATTTTACAACCAACTATATCTGAAATGAAATGATTAAAGTACTTTAATTGTTTATGGACCTATAATGAAGAAGAAAGAGAAATAAATACTCGTACTATTGATTCTGTAGATCTGTTAACAATGAAAGAACTGCAGAAAGTGATGCAAGAGTAAAGAAAAAAATCACCGAGCACTAGTAACGTAAGAAAAGGATATGCACCTCACGGACTGTAGCGTAGACTGGTCATGTTTTGTGGCTGGATGGATATATGACGAATGAAATAAAGCTCTCATGTGGCCTGTTTACGAGAAAAGGGATAAATGAAAGTGTGCAAACTACTAGGGAATGAGTGTGCTAACTTTTTGTTACAAACTGTGTGCTACAGTTATAAATAACAGCTTAATACCATGTTAGAGGTACGACAAGGTTTTAGAAAAGGTGAATCATGTTCTTATTGCGTTTTAACTTTGGCAAAAGTACTGAACAGTTATTCATTATTTTTTTAGTGATTGTCAAAACATGTTTCACAAGGTCAAACGGAAAATGATATTTGACTCGCTGAAGGAAATGGGTAAACGAGAGTTCCAACAGATCTGGTTACTGCAATTCATTCATTTTACAAAAATAATAAATCCATGTTGTAAGGAATAGGACACAATCTGCCAATATTAATCAAAGAATTACAGAAGGCTGCCTATTGACTGTAGCTTTTGTTATGTTCATATTCACAATATCTTTCTTAAATAGGTGGTTATATTAAACGACACATTTAAGAAGTGATCAATTTAATTTCATGAAGCTGTTTTGTGCTGATAATCATCATGCAATAGAAGAATCAGGAGAAAAGATTCAAACTGCAGTACGTAACTTCAGTCAAATCTCCACTTAGTACAAAATGAGAATATCGACAGATAAAATAAGAAACTAGAACCTAAAAGAGCCTAAATTGTTATGGATCATCAAATAATTGAGCAAGTCAGAGGATTTAAATATCAGGGATGCAATTTTAAAGGTCGGATGGGGTAGAGTTAAAACTGGCCTCTTTCAGACATTTGTGTGGAACCATACAACGTACATGAAACATAACGGAGGGATATGGAAGTTAATCAAGCTTTAAAAAGAAATGGCATTGCCTTTGTCACTGTATAGCAGTGAATGAAAGGTCCTACCGTTAGATTACATACGAAAAATTGAGTTATCAGTGATTAACTTCCTCGGCTTTTTAGCAGGACTTCCATCACCGAAAGGTAGCAGAAATGAGAACAGCGATAAAGCTACCATTAGATTTGGTGATCAAGAACTAGACGAATTTAAGGAATTCTGCACCCTAGGCAACAAAATGAGCAGTAACGGACGGACAAAGGAGTACACAAAAGCAGATTAGCACTGGTAAAATGGGCATTCCCTGCCAAGGGAGGTGTACTACTACGAAACATACGTCTAAATTTGAGGAGGACATTTGTGAGAATGAACGTTTGGGGCACAGAATTGTATGGTAGTGGAACATGGACTGTGGGAGAAGCGGAACAGAGGAGAATCCAAGTATTTGAGATGGGGTGCTACAGAAGAATGTTGGAAATTATGTGGACAGATAAGGTAAGAAATGATGTTTTCCTCAGGATCGGCGAGGAAAGGAATATATGAAAAAAAAACAAAAAACAGTCAGGTTGAAGGGACGTTATGCAAGGACGTCTCTTAAGTCATCAGGAAATAACTTCGATAGTACTAGTGGCAACTATAGGGGTAAAAACTGTGGGCAAGACAGAGATTATAATGCAATAATTGAAGATGCAGTTTGCAAGTGCTACTCTAAGAAGAAAGGGTTGGTACAGGAGAAGAATTCGTCGAAGGCTACATCAAACTCGTCAGAAGATTAATGACTGAAAAAAGATCATTACTGCATCATAAAATGCGTGTCGATAATAGACGAGAACAAAGTGTAGAGCCAATTACAACTGTAATTTAAAGGTAGAGGCTCAACTGCATAGGCCATGTCCAGCAAGAATCTGATAATAGTATAACTACAAAACACACTTGTAAAAAAGAATCGTTTTACTTCTCTTGAAGGTATGGCGTGAACAGTTCTGAGGCAGTAAAGGCCAAAAGGCCTAATCCCTGAAGACGATGCTGATAATGATGATGTATTTAATTAACTAGTTTGAACTAGTAAATCCATAGCTGATTCCAACTGAAATTATTTTTCTTCACAGAGTAACAAGATGATCAGAGGTAAGGGGTGGGGAGAGTGAAGTATTTTTAATTTTTTGCAGGAGGAGAATGAAATTTTTTGTAAACATACTTGGAACATTTAGCTATACACTGAGTGTACTCAATGCAGCCTCCATCAGCTGTGACGGATCTGGCCCAACGATCTTACCATGATGTAAGTGCACTTTGGTAAAATTCTTGCGATTGACCTTTACACCATCGCTTGGCACAGGAAATACGGTCTTTTTCACTATCAAATGTTTTACCGCGCAGGTGGGCCTTCAGACGACCAAAGAGGCAAAAATCAGACGGAGCCAACTCCGGACTGTGGGGAGGATGAGGAACCATTTTCCAATCCATTTTCCTGATTTTCTCCTGCGTCATAAGGGCTGTATGGGGTTTGGCATTGTCATGGTGTAGTCTGATGACCTGACTCTGAAGCTGTAGTCTCTGGGTCTTGATGGGACGTCGCATCTTGTCCAATGACAAGCAGTAACGGCCCGGTTAACTGTGGAGCCATGTTCGAAAAAGTCTTCATGACACCACACTGATCGCAGAAGAAAGAGGCCAACACCTTTCGGCCTGCTGTTCGTGAAAGTGTTGGTTTATTTTTCCGAGGGAAACCCGGATGACGCCACTCCATGGATTGGGTTTTGCTCTCAGGTTCGGACAAAAACAACCATGTTTCATCCTGGGTAATGGCGCCGTCAAAACAGTTTCCAGTCTTCAGTAAAGGTATTCATAAGACCCTCGCAAACATTCTTCCTCATCGTTTGCATTTCTCTTGTCATTAATCTAGGCACCCAACGTGCACAGATTTTTCTGTACCGTAGTGACTGTAGCAGTGATACTACAGTACCCAATGACAAACGAGTAATTTCAGCAAGCTGTCGTGTAGTCACACATCAGTCATTTTGGATGATTTGATCAGTGGTCCCCTTATTCACATCACTCACTGCCGTCGATGGTCTACTTCGTTGTGGATTGTCCAGTAGAGAGAAATCACGTTCTTTAAACCTCTGCAATCATTGCTGGATACCGCTGCGATTCACTGTGTCCTCCCCATGAACAGGGAGCAACTTCCTGTGAATCGATGTGGCAGAGTTATCGCCGGTCTTGAACAGGAACTCCAACACCGACCGCTGTTGCAATCTGACATCTACTTCACGGTCCATTGTGGCTCACCTGTAAATAAAAGAAAATACTTTTATACATCAACTTACAACTAAATGTTCCAAGTATGTTCACAAAAAATTCATTCTACTCCTACAAAAAAAAAAAAAAAAAAAAAAAAAATATATATATATATATATATATATATATATATATATATATATATATATATATATATAGAGAGAGAGAGAGAGAGAGAGAGAGAGAGAGAGAGACGACTGTGCAAATCCTGTTGAACGACCTTTGTAGTTGCAGCAGAGCAGCCGAGGACTATGAATATAATACTCAGCCCAAAACAGAAATATGATAAACGGAAAAAGGTTTTCACTGGATGATACTGTGTAAGAAGCCTCTGGAGATCACGAAAAGTGGCGATATTTGGCAGTTGAAAACAGGAATATCAAAATCCAAAGGAAATCTACTAAAAACAGGATACCCTCTATCGTCCAAGATGTGCATCTGTGGTGAGCTTCAGACAACTCAATATATAATTAATCTTCCACTCTGATGTGAGTAGAGTATGAGCCCCTTCGACAGCTCGGGGTAAATCAAAGCTTTGTCACGGACAGGGACTCGAACCCGGCACCTGTCCTCCTGAAGCTATCGTTCTGACGGATTAAGCTATCTAGTTACGACTCACGAAGGGTCCTCACAGCTTCACTTCTGCCTGTATTTCGGCTCCTAGTTTCCAAATTTCACGGAAGTCCTCCTGCGAAACCTGCGAGAGCAGCACTCATGGAAAAAAGAATATGGCGGAGACATGGCTTAGCCACAGCCTGGGGAATGCTACCAGAATGACATTTTCACTCTGTAGCCGAGTGTGCGCTGACATGAAACTTCCTGGCAGATTTAAACTGTATGCCGGACCGAGACTCAGACTCGAGACGTTTGCCTTTCGCTGGCAAGGTAGAAGACGAGGTTCTGGCGTTAAGTAATGCTGTGAGGACGGGTCGTTAGTCGTGCTTGGATAGCTCAGTCTGGCAGAGCACTTGCCCGCGAAAGGCAAAGATACAGAGCTAGAATCTCGGTTCCGCATACAGTGTTAATTTTCCAGGTAGTTTCAGATCGGCGCACACTCTGCTGCCGACTGCAAATTGCTTTCCGGTACGCAGCCCGTATACTACCGCCCCGATCATCTCATCCAGTGTAACGTCGAGGACATTATGTCAGGCACTCCAAATGCAAATATAGCTTTACTTGCCGTTTTTATGTTGTTTCTCATAACTGCTCCTATTTCTGTAACTTGTACCGATTTTTGTCGTTAATTTGTAATCTGATGTTTGAGAAAAAATAAAAGCCTACAGTTGTGTGCTGCTGGACAACCTGTTCGCACAGGATTAGGGTGGAGGGCGGCAGAAAGTAATTGAGTTTGTAAACACACATTAGAGCCGTGAACCGGTAGTGGGCAGCGCACGATGCTGCCGCCTGCCACTTCATTATTTTTAATCTGCACCGCGCTCGGCTGCAACGAGATTAGCGGCGCCTTTGATCTGGCAGCGGGACTACAGCCGGGCAGGCTCGCGACCCGGCGCCGCGACAGGCGCCGTCGAGCTGCGGCAATATGGAGCTTAGAGCTCAAAAACAAACAGTTGGTCAGCTGCCTCTTTTGAGGCCGGCTTACAGTCTCGTCCGTGGTCGATACAGAATGCTGCCTACGGCTTAGGGGTGGCAGTTGTAGACAGTGAGTGTTTCAACATACTCGTAAAATCCATCGGCCGTCGTAGATGGCGGGGATTTTAGCATTCAAAGCGTTTACCCAATCACAAAAACCATCGGCAGACTTCGAAGCAGGAGATAGTATGTTTCCTTAGGTCTTGTTGAAGCAAGAGGTTCGTTAGGTGTTCCGAGACGGCCAACAGATTTAACGGGGCGAAGACGTGTCATAGGGTAACCGGTTTCCACCACACTGTGGTACTTTTTAACCACGAACCGCACAAGCTGTATACTGTGAAACTAGCTGCAGTCCATGTCTGAAGATGACAGCTGTGTCGGCGAAACGACCACATTGTAAAATGTTGTTGTGATTGTGACACTAACAAAGTGAAAGAATATCACATTTAGTTAGTAATTCGGGTAACAGAATGTCATTTTTTCCCAAATTGATGTACAGGATTGTGGTACATTTCAAGTTCTCACTGCCATCGCCGTGTTGCAGCGCCGCAGCTAAGATAACTAGACCAGCGCGTATTCGGCGGCTTTGCAGTGAGCAACCACCAGCAGCGAGAAGAGTGGCGACAGCCCTATGGTAACGCCAGGGCAATTTAGCATTCTCGCTGTTTCTACAGCCGCTGGAAATTACGGAATTCATTGATTACAAGTCCGACCGATTTATACACGGGAACCTGAAAAATTAAGTTACATATTATCCCACGCCAAGTAACTGTAACGTGATATACATTATACAACTATTGTTAATGTAATCACAAAACATGTGTAAACAATGGTCGAGAAAATCTTTGACCCATTTGAGAACCGCTGTGTGAACGCCCTCATCGTCGGAAAATCTGCGATTGCTGTGAATCAGTTACTCGGTTGCCTAGAAATTTCCGTCTGTAGTCGATATCGATGGCCTTCCTTCCCATTCAGCGTTAACAACGTCTGCCTGGCCTTGGTCTAATGTTTAGCACCATTCCAATATGGCGGGACGCCTCGCGGCTCGTGGTCTTGCGGTAGCATTCTCGCATCCCGCGCACGGGGTCCCGGGTTCGATTCCCGGCGGGGTTAGGGATTTTCTCTGCCTCGAGACGACTGGGTGTTGTGTGTCTTTCATCATCATTTCATCCTCATTCACTCGCAAGCCGCCTTAGTGGCCTTAAAGAACTTGTGGAGCGGTGGCCGAACCGCCCCGCGAGGGGTCTCCCGGCCACGAATGCCACACGCTCATTATTATTATTTGTGGCTGGGCGCGATATTGAATTTGGTCCATATGCCGATAAAATTTCAGGGTCTACGTGCGTGTGCTTTAGACGTTTTAACCGCATGAATCGTAGCGTCCCCCGTACTTTAACGTTGGAGTACGGTTCCAGTTGCTGCTCCATTTCACCCCCACCTGTTACCCGTACCGCAGCAAAACTGTGTGTGTGTGGGGGAGGGGGGGGGGGGGTATTGGGGGGGGGGGAGCCTTGAACATGTACTCTCTTCTGATAGTGCGCTACTGTTGTTGCAGAATGCTCTTAATGTGGGATGACACGTGTTGCTTCCTTTCTGACGTCTCCTCATATTGCTCAAATGGTAACGTAGCAGTATTTCGTGAGTAACGCTGTTCTCCGGTTGAAGAATGCAAGGTTGATGGCGGAGGCCTTGGTGTGAGTAAGCGGAAATTTAGACACAATAATACAGCCTTGTTGTTGGACTTTGTCGCACAACTGTTGCTCTGTAACTTGCGTACCACTTTTTCCTTGGGAATATGTATTGTGTTCCTATCTTCGTCAGCAGTGGCCCACGACAAGAATGTAATTTGAGACATGGCCCTAATGTGAAAAGCAGCTAACAACTCTTACTTATATTCGCTTTTTTCATTGTTGTTATGGTCTTCAGTCCGAAGATTAGTTTGATGCAGATATCGTGTGAAAGCTACCTATGCACCTGAATAACTGCTACAGCGCACACACATTTGCACGTACTTACTGTATTGAAGTCTTGATCTGTCCCACACACTTCTCACAATTACTAAATTGATATTCCATCATATTGCAGAAGGTATACCACCAACCTGAAATTTCTTTTACGCGAGTCATGCCATGAATTTCTCTTTTCCACAGTTTGATTAAGTACCTTTTCATTAGTTATTCGTTCTATCCTCCACTCTTTAAATGTTTCTGTTCTCATCTTGTGGGACCTCTTTATCGTTCATATTTCACTTCCGCACAAGACTACACTCCAGAGAATACTTTCAGAAAAGGCAGCCCAATTTTTAAATTTATATTAGTTGTTAACAGTTTCCTCTTCTTCAGAACCCCTTATCCTCCTATAGGAGGTGTGAATTTTATGTCTTATCCACTTGTCATACCATCAGTTATTTTGCTGCCTAACTAGCTGAACTCATCTACTATTTTTAACATATTAATCCCTAATCTAATTTCCCTCAGTAACGTCTGACTGGATTCCACTACATTACATTGCCTTTGTTTTACTTTTCTTAATGTTCGTCTTATAATCTCTTTCTAAGATACTATCGATTTAGAGTCCTTTGCCGATCTGACAGAGTTACAGCATTAACGGCAAACTTAAATTTTTTAGTTCTTGTCCCTGAACTTTAATTATCTTTCCAAGTTTCTCCTTGGTTTCCCATACTGCTTGTTCAGTACAGATACAGAGATTGAGTACCTTTGGGGTAACGCCACGTCTCCCATGATCTACGACAACAGCTACCGAACAATGACACGTACCACATATTAAGACACGAAAACACTTTCAACATCTTAAATACTCTCACTGATGTAATAACAAAGAAAGTAATTAAGAACTTTCTAAGGGACAACCATCAGTAAAAGACTAACACTTTCACCGAATTAGAATTCGTACACCCTTCCTGTACCGCCAAGTGGGGACCTGGCCAGCCGTCATACGGCTGGAATCCGCCTTACCTTGGACTAGGAGGGAGGGGGGTACAAAACACCGGATTTGACCGCACACCAATTATGACATGTAGTTAGGTTAGATTAGTTGCAGAAGATAGAATAATACCTAGAGTAGACTGCAGCGACACCAGTTTAAAGGCCAGCCCAGTGCCAGGGGCACGCCCACTGGGATTAGCTCAGTGGGCCGTGGCCAACACCAGTAGGTTTATAGTAGCACTGGCACACCTGTAACGCTGCAGGTAGAATGTAGACTCTTAGATTAAGTAGCTTAGAATCCCATAGCGGTTAGACTAGAGTAAAACTAACAGAAGTACCTGTAGTGTAGAATAAAAGCTGCATTAACTGTATCATTAGTAAGACCCACTAATGTAGTTAGGTAGTGGGTTATATGAATAATGTAATGCAATGTTTTGAATAAAGATTTAAAAAAAAAAAAAAAAACTAATCTTTCTTTCACCGTATTTTATCCTTGCCTTCATGATTTCGATAAGTGTAGTCAGTCAACATCGACAAAACCTTGCTGTAAACTTACAAGTGATATATATAAATGTCCGAACCGTCTTCTGAGATAAGACGTGGAGTCGATATTTCCTCCTGTGTTACGACATTTCACCGGAGGCCAAAATGACCGTCCCCGAGCTCGCCATCGCCAGTTTTTCCACTCTTCTGTAAACAATTTGTTTCAGTGTTTTAAAGTGGTGGTTCGGCAATATTTACAACGATAAGCATCTGCTCTATTTGGAATTGGAATTATTACATTCTTCTTAAAGACTAAGGGCTTTCTTCTGCCTCATATATCTTGCAGACCGGATAGAATAGTTTTGTTATGGCTGGCTCTAGCAAGGATCTCAACAGTTCTGACATAATATCGTCTACTCGATGAGCCTTGGAGCTGCTTAGATCTTCCAGTGCTCTGTCTAATCCTTCTTGCAGTAGCATGTCTCCCACCTCATCTTCACCTACTTCCACATCTACAATTTCCTCAAATTTACTTCTCTAATATAGGCCCTTCTTGTTTTCCTTCATCTTTCGGCTTTTATTTCTTTGCTTAGAACTTGCACTCCACCTGAACTATCATTATTCACTCAACTGCTTCTCCAACGCACCTTTAATTCATTTCTTCTCTACACATTCCTTCATAGCTACTTCTCATTTTCTGTCAGTTTTACTTTTTACAGGCCTGTTTCTCTCTTTCGCTTGCCTCATTTGCTGTATTTTTAAATCTCCTTGTTCGATCTACATCTACGTCTACATTTATACTCCGCAAGCCACCCAACGGTGTGTGGCGAAGGGCACTTTACGTGCCACTGCATTACCTCCCTTTCTTGTTCCAGTCGCGTATGGTTTGCGGGAAGAACGACAGCCAGAAAGCCTCCGTGCGCGGTCGAATCTCTCTAATCTTACATTCGTGTTCTCCTCGGGAGGTATAAGTAGGGGGAAGCAATTATTCGATACCTCATCCAGAAACGCACCCTCTCGAAACCTGGACAGCAAGCTACACCGCGATGCAGAGCGCCTCTCGTGCAGAGTCTGCCACTTGATTTTGCTAAACATCTCCGTAACGTTATCACGCTTACCAAATAACCCTGTGACGAAACGCGCCGCTCTTCTTTGGATCTTCTCTATCTCCTCTATCAGCCTGACCTGGTACGGAACCCACACTGAGGAGCTATACTCAAGTATAGGTAGAGCGAGTGTTTTGTGAGCCACCTCCGTTGTTGATGGACTACATTTTCTAAGGACTCTCCCAATGAATCTCATCCTGGTACCCGCCTTACCAATTCCATTGAATTCCGTAACTCCTTTGATATCCAATAATTTATAGAAGGCCTTATCTTATTATCTACACTCCTGGAAATGGAAAAAAGAACACATTGACACCGGTGTGTCAGACCCACCATACTTGCTCCGGACACTGCGAGAGGGCTGTACAAGCAATGATCACACGCACGGCACAGCGGACACACCAGGAACCGCGGTGTTGGCCGTCGAATGGCGCTAGCTGCGCAGCATTTGTGCACCGCCGCCGTCAGCGTCAGCCAGTTTGCCGTGGCATACGGAGCTCCATCGCCGTCTTTAACACTGGTAGCATGCCGCGACAGCGTGGACGTGAACCGTATGTGCAGTTGACGGACTTTGAGCGAGGGCGTATAGCGGGTATGCGGGTGGCCGGGTGGACGTACCGCCGAATTGCTCAACACGTGGGGCGTGAGGTCTCCACAGTACATCGATGTTGTCGCCAGTGGTCGGCGGAAGGTGCACGTGCCCGTCGACCTGGGACCGGACCGCAGGGACGCACGGATGCACGCCAAGACCGTAGGATCCTACGCAGTGCCGTAGGGGACCGCACCGCCACTTCCCAGCAAATTAGGGACACTGTTGCTCCTGGGGTATCGGCGAGGACCATTCGCAACCGTCTCCATGAAGCTGGGCTGCGGTCCCGCACACCGTTAGGCCGTCTTCCGCTCACGCCCCAACATCGTGCAGCCCGCCTCCAGTGGTGTCGCGACAGGAATGAATGGAGGGACGAATGGAGACGTGTCGTCTTCAGCGATGAGAGTCGCTTCTGCCTTGGTGCCAATGATGGTCGTATGCGTGTTTGGCGCCGTGCAGGTGAGCGCCTCAATCAGGACTGCATACGACCGAGGCACACAGGGCCAACACCCGGCATCATGGTGTGGGGAGCGATCTCCTACACTGGCCGTACACCACTGGTGATCGTCGAGGGGTCACTGAATAGTGCACGGTACATCCAAACCGTCATCGAACACATCGTTCTACCATTCCTAGACCGGCAAGGGAACTTGCTGTTCCAACAGGACAATGCACGTCCGCATGTATCCCGTGCCATCCAACGTGCTCTAGAAGGTGTAAGTCAACTACCCTGGCCAGCAAGATCTCCGGATCTGTCCCCCATTGAGGATGTTTGGGACTGGATGAAGCGTCGTCTCACGCGGTCTGCACGTCCAGCTCGAACGCTGGTCCAACTGAGGCGCCAGGTGGAAATGGCATGGCAAGCCGTTCCACAGGACTACATCCAGCATCTCTACGATCGTCTCCATGGGAGAATAGCAGCCTGCATTGCTGCGAAAGGTGGATATACACTGTACTAGTGCCGACATTGTGCATGCTCTGTTGCCTGTGTCTAAGTGCCTGTGGTTCTGTCAGTGTGATCATGTGATGTATCTGACCCCAGGAATGTATCAATAAAGTTTCCCCTTCCTGGGACAATGAATTCACGGTGTTCTTATTTCAATTTCCAGGAGTGTATATGGTCCTCTAATGCCTTCACTATTACCACTCTCCCAAACTTAGCCATTCATCTTCTACTGTATTCATTTCACCTGATTTGGGCCAATTTTGCTTAATGCTCTCTCTGATAGTCTCAGCAACCTCTGATTCTTTCATGTTCGTCAGGATAGAGGTCAGGAGCGGAGGGCGTTGTAAAATGAAAAGTACTGAAGTGAAATGGACCCAGTTTACTCCTGTAATGATGATACAGTGGTGCCTACGTAGGGCTGAGCAGCCCCAAGAGGGATTGCCGTCTGCTCATCAGAGAGGCAGAGGCTAGAGGAGCGACTACTCGGGGCCGAGGTCAGAAGCTAAGAGAGCGCGGAGCTGTTTCCAAGCCGCCCTCGCCGCTCCCGGCCGCGTCCCCACGTGATCAGTCTCTGATTGGAGGATTGATTCCGCCAACGCGCCTTGCTAGTAGCGTACCCCCGTCAGCGCAACCAACCCGTGGGACTTGAGTCTGACCGAAGAGCACGTGGCAGGAATGTGCCGACCATGGTCTTCCGGCCAGCACCTTCCACCACAGTATGCCCAAGCCGGCTCCGCCGAACATTATGCATAAAAAATTTATTTAATTAAATTTTGTCGGCAATGATCCCTCTTGGAGGGTCTCCTCCCTGCACATCCTTTCCCCTTCCGAAGAAGGCTCTCTGGATGAAAATGAATGAGCTTATTCTAATTGATTATTCCATTTAAAAGATATATGATAGTTATGAAGGGTCCCAGAAATTAACATCCATAACATAGTATAAGTATCAATATGTGCAAAAGTTACAAAGTGGCCTGAAGGGCCTGAAGGAAGGCTCTTGAATAACAAACTTGTGAAGTTGGTGCGACGGCAGTGGGGCGGCGCCATGCTGTGAATGTGTGTCGGCGGTATCAGTGGTGGTGGGAACCCAGGCGAAGATGAGGGGCACCGGAGCACAGCACACTGAAACACTCCACCCTCGTGGGGGTGGGAGAATGCTCCCAGGCCTAACAGTCACAAGGTGGTTTTTCCCCGTAATATTACTTGGAGTTCTTAAATCTAGGATTACAATGGTAATTGCCCAAGTGGGTGAATGAGAACATTACAAAATGACAAAAATTTAAAGAGAAAACAAAATGACTTACATATGGGTTAAGACTCGACAGTTAAATTGTGATTCCATAGACTTTACATACAAATACAAATCCATTACAAAATTAGTTCATTGACCTGACACCTAGACTACAACTTAATTCTAAGGGGGGGGGGGGGGGGGGGTGGGCGGGGGTCATGCCTGATCGCATGCACCAAGGTTGGCAGGTAGTTTCAGGTGTGATATTCACCTTCAGGTTGTGAGGGTGGTACTACTTCTCGGAAGGAAGTGAAACATTTGCAAAACCCTCTTTTACAGAGTATCCAGGATACTATAATCAGAATCATTACAATAATGATTGCCGAACCAGCGCTGGGTAGTACAACGGTGGTTAATCGCTTGGTTTGGTGCCAATCAGCAATATATGAGGCCACTCGGTCAAGAGCAACTTGGTTGTGTTCCTGGGTAAGGAGATGATTGATCGATTGGAGGAGATCTGAATCATTGGTATTCGGTAAATTCTTTAGCTTCTCATGGTGATGGAGTTTAAAAGAAAGTTCAGGAAGGTATAAGGTAAATGTGGGAAAGGTGACATGAAAGTTGGAGGGCAATTGAGCTGATATCCTCATGGAAGCAGCGTATACGTCACATCTTGAACTATTATACACTAGGCCACTATTATTCAGTGTTACCTGGTACGATTCGGTCTCTGACATTGAACGGTGGCACACCAGGGTGGCGGTGACAGTCTGTGGAACAGCGAACAGAAAACTGTTGCCAACAGGCTGAATTATTGGTTGACGAAGTGAGACTAGAACACGAGGACATGGAGGTGTAGTAGTTTCAGCTAAAAACAATGACATCTCGCACTCAGTAGTGTTAGTGTGTAAAATTAGCGTGGAGCATAAGTAATGTGTTGTATGGAAGCAACTGGATAGTTCAGCGCGAGAGAGAGTGGCGTGAGTTTGTCGATCCCGACTAACTATTAAAAATTCTTGAGTCTGCCAAACAACACGGTGGTGAAGGGTAGCCCAAGAGACTGGAAAAGCGTATATTTGATAGCACTCGTATTCGCAATTTGCGCACGTGATTGGCAACCTCATTCGCATCCGAATACCTTCCGAATTACGGGTAAGTCGGACCTCCAACGCAGCATAGTAAAAGGGGAGGTTGCTTTCAGCTTCCAATGTTGATAACGGTCGAGTTCATTCAAGCCCATCTCCTTAATAATCTACCGTTCTGTAATTTCTTCAGTTTAAATCGACAGGTCATTACGAATAGAGAGGTCATTCCAATGTGCTGCTGTTACTGTTTAAAATCTGGTTTCCCAACATGTAAACAGTACGAAACTTTCCAGTGTCGCCATGTCTCTTACACGTGTACTACCTTCTTTAATTATTCTTAGAACAATTTATAGCAATGATTGTATTAATCTCTGCGCAAAATTCTTTCAGGCGGTTTCCTCTTCATTCATTTCCTCTGCCCTAAGTCCTTCTAGTTCTTAGAAAGCTCAGGAAGTAAGTTACATACCGCTCCACACTAAGCCGTTGCGGAATAAGACAGACACATTATCAGGAGCGTACGTGTTCTGGTGGCCCTAAAGACAGAGTCCTGCCTCGGTACTGTTAAAATGGGCGTAGTGTGGGAGTGAAATGTCACGGAATCCGAAAAAGTACTCCAAAGCTTAAGTACACGCTACAGACGATTTTTGGGGCAAAACGTCCAATTTCCGTACAGTTTTACCGCGAAACTCTGGCGCTAGGTGGACCAAATGCAGTAACGCTCCACGCTGTACTGAAATCGTACGAACAATTTGAGCATGTCTGCACGGACGAGGGAGATGCGGATCGGGGGAGGAGCAGGAGCTTATTGCTTAACATCCTGTCGACAACGGGGGTCATTAGAGACGGAGCACAAACTCGGATAAGGGAAAGGTGGGGAAGGAAAACGGCCGTGCCCTTTCGAAGGAACCGTACCGGCATTCGTGGTTTAGGGAAATTACGGGAAACCTAAACGAGGTTGGCTGGACGCGGGTTTGAACTGTGTTCTTCCTAGTGCTAACCAGTGCGTCACTTCGATCATTTTATGGATCGGGAAATCTAGATCTTGCACCATGTGATTTTCATCTATTCGGAAAGCTGAATGAACAGTTTGGGGTAATGATATTTTTCAACAATATTTCTTTCATACAGCGGTTTTCGAATGGCTCCGTGACCAAGGAGACGACTTCTATCGACGAGGAACTGACCAATTGTTGGAACACTCCGACCTTAGCTTACAGAGACTTTGTGACGATGCTGGAAGTAGTGTTATATGCCTGTGCCAGTTTAACGTACGGTGCAGCATTTAATAAGAATTACTTAGCTTGCCAGACTAATCTGTAACTTACTTCTTAAAGTCTCCTGCTATTATTTCTTTTCATCTTATTGATACACTCGAGTTCCTCTTATAATTAGATCCTCATCTCATCTCCCTTAACTAGTTAAGTTCGTCTCGTTATACATCTTTTCAGTCTCATCTCTATCTGCCATTCTATTTGGCATACAAACGTTCACTACTGTTGTGGGTGTTGGCTTAGTGCCTATCTTGCCTACGACTATATGTTTGCTTGCTTCTCAAATAGCTTGCCCACACTCTATTTTCCTTGTTCATTGGTTCAAGTGGTTCAAATGGCTCTGAGTACTAGGGGACTTAACATCCGAGGTAATGTCCCCTTGAACTTAGAACTACATAAACCTATCTAATCTAAGGACATCGCTCACATCCATGCCCAGAGCAGGATTCGAACCTGCGGCCGTAGCGGTCGAGCGGTTCTAGACTATAGCACCTAGAACCACTCGGCCTCACCGGCCGGCCCCTGTTCATTATTAGGCGTACTCCTGTTTTATCCATGTTCAGTTTTGTGTTGAAAACCTTGTGCTATCCTGACGAGAAGCCCTGTTCTCGTTCGTTAATTTCCACTATAGCTACCTTTAACGTGTCCACAGCCCTTTTTGAAAACTCTGACTTACCTTCCCGGATTAGGGGACCTAATATTACACACCCTTATCTGTAGGATGCCATGTTATTTCTGCTGATTTGGGCATCTGGCATCCTCACTGAGTACTTCCTGGTCGGTGATCTGAATGGTTGCCTATCTTACTTCCGGAATATTGGACATGGAAATCATTGCGTCACTTGTAAGCCTTTTGTTTTTAATTTCACGACCGATTTCGGGTTAACAAATGCCCATCGCTACGTGCAGTTGCTGAAACAAAACCAGTGTGGTACGCTAAAAAAAATAGCTTTACATACACTTGTATGCATAATATAATGAAAGCTAATGAGGACTATCATTAAAAAAATTCTAACAGGTACATACATGAAAAGTCGCAATACCGTGGCAACAACTAATAATATACGTAAGACGCCTACATTAAGTGGCATGTTATAGGACAGTAGCCGAACACTTAGGTGGTGTGCTGCGAGCCCGACTGCAGCTAGACTGGGTAAGCCGGAGGCGACCACCGCAAGCGTGAACAGATGGCGAGATGACGCACACGAAGGAGGGAGCGATATTGGTGACGTTTCTTATGATAGTACTGTGGTTTTTTGTATGAACGACTGGAAGTGAATGCTGTGAGGCCAAGTAGCCCCACGTTTACATTTAAATTCACAGTTTTAAATGGAGAATAGGAGAGAAAATATTATAAAGTCACGTAAGTGAACCGAAAGGCGTTTAGAAGAGCATAATTAGACGAAATTTAAAAGATTAACGAACAGAGTAAAATAAGGAAACAAAACGAGTAAGCGATAAAAACCACTTAACAAAAAGCTAGTAGTTTATACAACGAAGAGAAAAAGAAACTTTTACACCTACCTAATATCGTGTAGGAACCCTGCGAGCACGCCGACATGCTACAGCACAACGTGGCATGGACTTGACTGTTGTCTGAAGTAGTGCTGGAAGGAATTGACGCCATGATTGCTACAGGGCTGTCCACAAATCCTTAAGAGTACGAGGGGGTGGCGCTCTCTTCTAAACAGCACGTTACATGGCAGTCCAGATATGCTCAGTAATTTTCATGCCAAAGTGTTTATATTCAGAGGAGTGTTCCAGAGGTCATTCTGAAGCAGTTCTGTATGTGAAGCGTGTCGCATTGTCCTGCTGGAATTACCCAAGTACATTGCAATGACCATGGGCATGAGTGGGTGCAGGTGATGAGACAGGATGCTTACATACGTTGTAAGTAGCCTGTTTGTATGTTAGCAGCACTATAGACTGTGTTAATACCACAGACAGCACTCTGTGCCCTTGGCACGAGAGTCTGTGGTTGCACAGAGTAATAGTTAGCGAGTGGATATGGAAGCGTATGGACCCCATATTCTTAGTGGAGACTCTGTGTTGGTAGGACATGCATTGTGAAGTGAGATGAAATGATATGTTTATAAGACAATATGCCAGGAAATGCATGAGGATTGATATATGGTTGATAATGTTTTGGGCAGTTGAATTTTTGACAAGTATATAAGTTTTGGAACTGGATGTGGGTAAGGTAAAACTTTCTAAATACATTTTTTGCTCTTCAACAAAATATTCCTTTTTGGTAACCATATGCCTTGTAGTAGTTGGAATCTTTTTATTTAGCTGGAAGTTGTTGCTACTTGCTGTAATTCATGTTATGAAGATTTCCTGCGAGGTAAGTGACTTATGAAAAAAATAGGGTTTGCACAATCGGGATTCGTGATTGAAATGAGTTTACGTGATTAACAGAGTTGGAGGTAGTTTCATATTTCTTTAATTTCATGCTTTTTGGATTTGTATTATTGTTAGGATTTCTTGCAATTCAGGGCCATTCTTATTGGAAGTCACAATGTAAATGTATAGAAGTCAGGTTGTGTTGGGCTTGTATATTGTGGGTAATAAATGAATAGCTGAAACAGCTGTCATAAATACTTTGGTAAAGAGTTTATGTGACCTCGACATAATCCTCTGCTGTGCTGGGCTCCGCCCTAGCAGCATTGAAATATACCCACTATTGTGTTGCCTTTCAACTTTACTGGTGCTACTTCAACTGCTTTGACGATTGCCGCACTCCCACAAGCGCTCACATAGCTGTAGAAAAGAGAGGCTATTGACCTCACCACCGACATTTCTTTGCAGAATACAACACAAAAACGACATACACTACTACTTGTAAACATATGATTATACACTGGAGGTTTAACTTTGTGCTACTTCCTGAAATGCTTATGTGCTGATGAGAAATATTCTTAAGTTTATACATTTGATTATGACAAAGGTCTCTCTACGAGAGTTGAGAGAATTTCTACCGACACATTAAATGCCACATGGATAATGAATGATGGTTTTTTGCTTTGCTTTGTATATACTTGCTTATTTTGTTTGATATCTGGTTACTAGCTGCGCCGCACCATTCGTTTTATAAAGTAAACACATATGCTAATGAGAACACATTCTGTCAACAGATCCATTAAACAATAATTTTATGATCCACATTCATAAAAAGAGCACTTGGATAGGAAAGAATAATAAGGAGAAGGGACTAGTAACAGGAACTGCATCCATAATTTTCTTTTCTTGGTATATATATATTATTATTATTGGTGTTTTGCCCTTAAAGAGCGCATTTGGACTAAACTACATGGCCAGTTCCTTTTGCTGCCTTCCTTGCTGCCCAAACTTCCCTCATTCGCTCGCTGTGTTTCTGTTTCCGGTCCTCTGTCCATGCTTCTTGTCGGCTTCGTGTCTTCGGCTTCATCTTGATTGCCTTTTTGGTTGCCCATATTTCTTTCATCTTCTGGCTGTGATTTTGCTTGCGTTCTTCGGTCCATTTTATGCCTGTTCGTTTGTCGCATTGTATCTCATGTAGTTTACTTTTCTTAATGATGTTTCTGAACTTTATTCTGTCGTTTATTGTGTCTGCTGTTATGTTGAGCTGGTATATATATATATATATATATATATATATATATATATATATATATATATATATATATATATGTAAAGTTGTTGTGGTGCACCGGTTTAGTGTTAAGATGTGGCATAGAACCATCGCATTTCACTTCGCATAGTTTTGATGATCGCAGATGTACACATGATACTGTAAGCTTACACATATATTTCCCTTATCTGCTTTGCTGTCTTTACTGTAATATTTTTTCTACTTGTGCTTTGTCATGATCAGGTATAAGTTTATGAATTTGCTGCTGCTATTTATCAGACAGTGTCCTACCGAAAGTTACTTCATGTTACTGCGCTAAGGCAGTTCCACTACTGAATTATTTTTCTTGTTTGCTGCTTATTGTCTTATATTAGTTGTAATGTGGCATTTGCTTTGATAATTTAGATATGCTGCTGCTTGCTTTGTCAATTTGCATTTTTTGTCGTTGTTGTTTGTGTTAATTTTTTTGTGCTGCTGCATCGCCTCGTTCTCTGTTTTATGTATCTGAGCTCAGTAGATTTAAGTTAGCTTGAGAGGGGGTGTGGTACATAAGAAAAAGAGTTGTTACGAGTTAGGAAGAAACACATTGAGAATCTATAAAGAAAAGATGTGCCGAAAGAGTATCGTATGATGAGGAACAATTTTTTTGAAAGATGCTGACAGTTATTGGTCCATCCTAGCCTACCACTCCCTTACTTCTTGCAAAACGGATTGTTATACACTCGAGCAAACAAAATGTTAAAAAAATGGTTCAAATGGCTCTGAGCACTATGGGACTTAACTACTGAGGTCATCAGTCCCCTAGAACTTAGAACTACTTAAACCTAACTAACCTAAGGACATCACACACATCCATGCCCGAGGCAGGATTCGAACCTGCGACCGTAGCGGTCACGCGGTTCAGAACTGACGAGCTTAGAACCGCACGGCCACACCGGCCGGCAAACAAAATGTTATACACTCGTATGTATATTGCGTTCTTCATGACAACCAACTCAACCAGATGAATGGACTGCTGGAAACTGAAATCTCGTTTACCCTGAGATACTAATCATTGTTTATGTTGTAAACTTCACAGAACTTGCCTTGTGACAGCCATGGAGTCACATGATCACCCTAAAAGAACGAAGATGCCCATTTCCTTTGTCCCCAGACCTATAGTTACCTTCCAACCAAAACAAATTTCAGTCTTCGACACAAAGCCGATATTAAATGTTCCAGACAAATCCGTAGTGTATTGGGATCGAATGAGGGACCCATCGGACACGTTTTATTGTGCCACTTACATGCAGTTATCACTGTTAGCGAGAGGTTATAGCAAAGAGTGTATGTTCATCGTTTTCCTTTCAATTATTGCTCCAAGGGAGATAGATGGGCTGCTAGCTTGTTGATGTTCAGAATATGTAATCATATATCATTACGTAAATACACAGCTCCAAAACTGGCAGTGTATTTACAATGTTCCGCCGACATCGTTATAGGTCGGCATGTCGATTTTATTTCGTCGATATATCGATCCTTGTCTTCGATACTTCGAAAGCCGATAATGGTACGCTTTTTTATTTATCGATATGTAGTGTTCCAAATGCTTTTAAAAATATCAACGGTCGTAGTTTCACACCCACACACTACCAAGAAGGGAGCCCTTGGTGAACTACAAGTTTTCTGGAGTCTCACTAACTGACCAGTCTGGCATGTGTGAACCTGCCACGAACACTGCTCCCTCCAGCATAGCTCAGCGTACCATTGAGACTAACTGACCTCTTCATCAACGTTAAAGTGGTAGTCCGTGGTGAGGAGGTGGTAGTCCAAGATGTTGATAGGAATGATGCACTGAAGAACGGTAAAGAAAATCGAGGAACTGTTAGATAACGTTTTAGGAAAGGGAATTAGAGACGCAGTTCTGACGAGACGACTTGTCGACAACAGAGATTTGGAACGTAAAATGCCGCTAGATATCTGTAAGTCTAAGAAAAATAGGTGTGAAATCCCAAATAATAAATGTTCCAGTTCAACATGAGTAAGGGATGTTTGCTGTGTCAAACAGCATGATTGATTTCCCTGCCTCTCAAGAGTCATTTTCAGTAGCATGTCATTGTGATTTTTGTTGCATCTGTAAGTTACCTTTATTGCAGCTGTGTACTTGTGACATAGAACACTTCAATATGCTTCCAACCTAGGCACTAGGTGCATGTAATAGTTTACACAGTAAGTGAGTATAATAGCTTGCACAGTATATATGCAGAATGATTTCCAATACATAACGTTTTATAGCATAAAAGTGAAAAAAATGCAGTGACGTAACACAGGCTGGGACAAATAGGAGTGGCCCAGAGAACAGAGCTCCAGGGTACAAAGACAAACAGCAAAGGAAAGAAAATACAATACTAACCTGACCGTAGCAAATGTTGAAAGTGACCACCATTCATCTCTTGGCACTTCTGGGCTATGATCAGCTAGGTGCTGAAGGCAGATCAAAGCTGGACTGCTGAAATTGCAGCAGTCTCATTCGAAATGTTCTGTTTCAGTTCTTGAAGACTATGAGGGTTGTTGCGAAACGCCTCATACTTGAGGGTAACCCCCACAATTAAATCACTCAGTGACATATCAGGTGACCTGGGTGGACAGCTAGGGCCGCGACCAGACTGACATATACTAACAACTCCGTCAGGCGTGAGGATTGTGTAAATGTGCTCCAAGTTTCGGCCTTCTGGGTGGGCAGTTGCTTCATCCTATTGGAAGTAGCTGTACGTCTTTTCCTTCTCAGTTAGTGCTGTCACAAATAGTATCCACTCATCCAGGCCACCTGTATTTGCCCCACCCTCTATTATCTTTGATTGTAAATGAGTCGTGGTAATTCTAGTTTGGTTTCTAATGTTACTTATCCACATTACATAACTCTTCCTCTATTAGTTTTTTTCTCTACGTTTGCAGGGAATATCTTCACAGTTTTGAGGTTTTGTAGTTCTGTGGGCAGTGCTTACATTAACTTCATACCGAAGTATTTAGGGTCAGTTTTTCGAAAACATGTGTATGAAATGCACTGAAATTGTTTTCTGTTGCTATTATTTTTGGGAAGAATAGTTTCATTTTTGTCCAATTTTGGGGGATCTCATAATGCAGTCACAGTGTTAGCGAATGGAAACCTCAGAATGTTAAGACGTCTGAAAAATTTGTACCAGATACTTTTCGCTTCTTTTAGAGTATAATTGGAATGTCTTTCTTCTCTATTAAGACTACTCTTGTCATAGCTGCGATGGTAGACCCCATAGTGTGACTCCATATTGTACGTATGGTTAAAAAACCTGGATATACATAGCACAAAAGGCCTTTATAACGTATGTTTTGATGAAATCACGTTGGTAAATTCTTGTGGCAGACAAGTAATATTCTTGGGAATGGAATTCTGTTTGATTATTCCTAAACCTATTTCAGTTAAAATGTTCGTGCAGTCATGACAACTATATTGTGTGAACCGTAAAAACCTATTTGCAGTTATCAAAAAGCAAAGTATTCGGAAAATTGACATCTATGAAGCTCTTACGTTTTGTTAAACTATGTAATGGTCTTCATTTTCTATTTTGACCATTATGTTTTAAACATGGTTTTATTTTGTAAGAGGACCAACCTCCCAGTTAATTATAAAATGAAAGTAATTTGTTTCTGTTTAAATTCATCGACATCAGCGATATATCGTTAGTTATTATCAGGAAGTAGAACTTTCATCATAATTCGAAGTACGATCAACTTTTTATAAAATAATCTCTTCTCCATGAACAGTAACTACATACAAGGTCATTCATCATCAAACATGCCGTTAAACAACAATGTCCATTTGGGATGACTGTTTTGACCTGAATTTAATTTTATTCGAGTCAGGCATACTTACACAAAATTAGTGGTTAACACTAACTCAGATGCCAGTGCAGTACAGACAAGTGACTGATTGTGTACAATTTGTTCAAATGGTTGAAATGACCCTGAGCACCATGGTATTTATCATCTGAGGTCATCAGTCCCCTAAAACTTAGGACTACTTAAACCTAACTAACCTAAAGACATCGCACTATCCATGCCCGAGCCAGGATTCGAACCTGCGACCATAGCGGTCGCGCGGATCCAGACTGAATCGCCTAGAACCGCTCGGCCACATCGGCCGGCTGTTTACAATTTGTGTGGTATAAAATCAATGCTTTTTGGTTAACCACTGACACAGTGAAAAGAATAATTCTACTGCCATCATGGATATAACTGATAAGAAAGAGAATGTCAGATAAACATGAACTTCTAAGTTCCAAGACCCTCCTCCTAGCGTGGTCATATATATATATATATATATATATATATATATATATATATATATATATATATATATATATATATATGTCTGTGTGTGTGTGTGTGTGCAATGATTTAATTTATAATCGTAGTGTAAGAAGAATTTCCAGGTTCGTATCTATGGGCGATCTTAGATCTGGAGGTAATAAAATAAGACCTGTATACACTTAGAATAATCTACTGTGCAACTAACACTAGTTTATAGCTAGGTTATGGCTGCTTTACTTCAATGTTATATGAAGTTTAGTTTTTGTATACTAAAGGAGTTTAGTACACAAAGAGAGCTATGTCTCTGAAAATAATGCTATCTTGTACCTTCAGTCAGTGTAATAATTTCGGGATGATACATGTCTGTACATCTGAGGCCAAAATGTTGCACTCTTGCTGATGTGTGTGATCATTGTCGGTCGGAGTCCTTATTTCCTATGAATCTACATCTACATCTACATTGATACTCCGCAAGCCACCCAACGGTGTGTGGCGGAGGGCACTTTACGTGCCACTGTCATTACCTCCCTTTCCTGTTCCAGTCGCGTATGGTTCGCGGGAAGAACGACTGTCTGAAAGCCTCCGTGCGCGCTCTAATCTCTCTAATTTTACATTCGTGATCTCCTCGGGAGGTATAAGTAGGGGGAAGCAATATATTCGATACCTCATCCAGAAACGCACCCTCTCGAAACCTGGCGAGCAAGCTACACCGCGATGCAGAGCGCCTCTCTTGCAGAGTCTGCCACTTGAGTTTGCTAAACATCTCCGTAACGCTATCACGGTTACCAAATAACCCTGTGACGAAGCACGCCTCTCTTCTTTGGATCTTCTCTATCTCCTCCGTCAGACCGATCTGGTACGGATCCCACACTGATGAGCAATACTCAAGTCTAGATCGAACGAGTGTTTTGTAAGCCACCTCCTTTGTTGATGGACTACATTTTCTAAGCACTCTCCCAATGAATCTCAACCTGGTACCCGCCTTACCAACAATTAATTTTATATGATCATTCCACTTCAAATCGTTCCGCACGCATATTCCCAGATATTTTACAGAAGTAACTGCTACCAGTGTTTGTTCCGCTATCATATAATCATACAATAAAGGATCCTTCTTTCTATGTATTCGCAATACATTACATTTGTCTATGTTAAGGGTCAGTTGCCACTCCCTGCACCAAGTGCCTATCCGCTGCAGATCTTCCTGCATTTCGCTACAATTTTCTAATGCTGCAACTTCTCTGTATACTACAGCATCATCTGCGAAAAGCCGCATGGAACTTCCGACACTATCTACTAGGTCATTTATATATATTGTGAAAAGCAATGGTCCCATAACACTCCCCTGTGGCACGCCAGAGGTTACTTTAACGTCTGTAGACGTCTCTCCATTGATAACAACATGCTGTGTTCTGTTTGCTAAAAACTCTTCAATCCAGCCACACAGCTGGTCTGATATTCCGTAGGCTCTTACTTTGTTTATCAGGCGACAGTGCGGAACTGTATCAAACGCCTTCCGGAAGTCAAGAAAAATAGCATCTACCTGGGAGCCTGTATCTAATATTATCTGGGTCTCATGAACAAATAAAGCGAGTTGGGTCTCACACGATCGCTGTCTCCGGAATCCATGTTGATTCCTACATAGTAGATTCTGGGTTTCCAGAAATGACATGATACGCGAGCAAAAAACATGTTCTAAAATTCTACAAGAGATCGACGTCAGAGATATAGGTCTATAGTTTGGCGTATCTGCTCGACGACCCTTCTTGAAGACTGGGACTATCTGTGCTCTTTTCCAATCATTTGGAACCATCCGTTCCTCTAGAGACTTGCGGTACACGGCTGTTAGAAGGGGGGCGAGTTCTTTCGCGTACTCTGTGTAGAATCGAATTGGTATCCCGTCAGGTCCAGTGGACTTTCCTCTATTGAGTGATTCCAGTTGCTTTTCTATTCCTTGGACACTTATTTCGATGTCAGCCATTTTTTCGTTTGTGCGAGGATTTAGAGAAGGAACTGCAGTGTGGTCTTCCTCTGTGAAACAGCTTTGGAAAAAGGTGTTTAGTATTTCAGCTTTACGCGTGTCATCCTCTGTTTCAATGCCATCATCATCCCGTAGTGTCTGGATATGCTGTTTCGAGCCACTTACTGATTTAACGTAAGACCAGAACTTCCTAGGATTTTGTGTCAAGTCGGTACATAGAATTTTACTTTCGAATTCAATGAACGCTTCACGCATAGCCCTCCTTACGCTAACTTTGACATCGTTTAGCTTCTGTTTGTCTGAGAGGTTTTGGCTGCGTTTAAACTTGGAGTGGAGCTCTCTTTGCTTTCGCAGTAGTTTCCTAACTTTGTTGTTGTACCACGGTGGGTTTTTCCCGTCCCTCACAGTTCTACTCGGCACGTACCTGTCTAAAACGCATTTTACGATTGCCTTGAACTTTTTCCATAAACACTCAACATTGTCAGTGTCGGAACAGAAATTTTCGTTTTGATCTGTTAGGTAGTCTGAAATCTGCCTTCTATTACTCTTGCTAAACAGATAAACCTTCCTCCCTTTTTTTTATATTCCTATTAACTTCCATATTCAGGGATGCTGCAACGGCCTTATGATCACTGATTCCCTGTTCTGTACATACAGAGTCGAAAAGTTTGGGTCTGTTTGTTATCAGTAGGTCCAAGATGTTATCTCCACGAGTCGGTTCTCTGTTTAATTGCTCGAGGTAATTTTCGGATAGTGCACTCAGTATAATGTCACTCGATGCTCTGTCCCTACCACACTTCCTAAACATCTGAGTGTCCCAGTCTATATCTGGTAAATTGAAATCTCCACCTAAGACTATAACATGCTGAGAAAATTTATGTGAAATGTATTCCAAATTTTCTCTCAGTTGTTCTGCCACTAATGCTGCTGAGTCGGGAGGTCGGTAAAAGAAGCCAATTATTAACCTAGTTCGGTTGTTTAGTGTAACCTCCACCCATAATAATTCACAGGAACTATCCACTTCTACTTCACTACAGGATAAACTACTACTAACAGCGACGAACACTCCACCACCGGTTGCATGCAATCTATCCTTTCTAAACACCGTCTGTACCTTTGTAAAAATTACGGCAGAATTTATCTCTGGCTTAAGCCAGCTTTCTGTACCTATAACGATTTCAGCTTTGGTGCTTTCTATCAGCGCTTGAAGTTCCGGTACTTTACCAACGCAGCTTCGACAGTTGACAATTACAATACCGATTGCTGCTTGGTCCCCGCATGTCCTGACTTTGCCCCGCACCCGTTGAGGCTGCTGCCCTTTCTGTACTTGCCCAAGGCCATCTAACCTAAAAAACCGCCCAGCCCACGCCACACAACCCCTGCTACCCGTGTAGCCGCTTGTTGCGTGTAGTGGACTCCTGACCTATCCAGCGGAACCCGAAACCCCACCACCCTATGGCGCAAGTCGAGGAATCTGCAGCCCACACGGTCGCAGAACCGTCTCAGCCTCTGATTCAGACCCTCCCCTCGGCTCTGTATCAAAGGTCCGCAGTCAGTCCTGTCGACGATGCTGCAGATGGTGAGCTCTGCTTTCATCCCGCTAGCGAGACTGGCAGTCTTCACCAAATCAGATAGCCGCCGGAAGCCAGAGAGGATATCCTCCGATCCATAGCGACACACATCATTGGTGCCGACATGAGCGACCACCTGCAGATGGGTGCACCCTGTACCCTTCATGGCATCCGGAAGGACCCTTTCCACATCTGGAATGACTCCCCCCGGTATGCACACGGAGTGCACATTGGTTTTCTTCCCCTCTCTTACTGCCATTTCCCTAAGGGGCCCCATTACGCGCCTGACGTTGGAGCTCCCAACTACCAGTAATCCCACCCTCTGCAACTGCCCGGATCTTGCAGACTGAGGGGCAACCTCTGGAACAGGACAAGCAGCCATGTCAGGCCGAAGATCAGTATCAGCCTGAGACAGAGCCTGAAACCGGTTCGTCAGACAAACTGGAGAGGTTTTCCGTTCAGCCCTCCGGAATGTCTTTCGCCCCCTGCCACACCTTGAAACGACCTCCCACTCTACCACAGGTGAGGGATCAGCCTCAATGCGGGCAGTATCCCGGGCAACCACAGTCGCAGTCCGATCAGGGGATGCGTGGGACGAGCTGGCCGTCCCCGACAAACCCCCATCCGGACCCCCACAGTGATGCCCATTGGCAACAGCCTCAAGCTGTGTGACCGAAGCCAACACTGCCTGAATCATTTAAATATACTATAAATATATTTGGTTATACTACGTATCTTAAGAAAATACGATCTGTGGAGACAATATTGCAAGGCCTGTTAATCTAAATTGAGAAATGCAAGACTGTGGCATTAAGAAATTTATGTAGAAGTGCTTGGGTTTAAGGTTTGCAAAGTGAATGTTTAAATGCACTCCTCCAGGTGACGCTAGCTAATGATGTCATGAGCGACAGGTCTAGTATATAAATGCATGAACTATGAGTTCTCACACATATGATTCAAATTTGTAATAAAATGTGTTCACACTCATGCTCCAGTAAGACTTGAAATCCAAATGAGTTAGATGAACTGTTTTACGTAGGCAAGTGCATGTAGGGTCACTGGAAGGAAACAGTAAATGACCACTGTATCTGCTATCGTTATAAGCGACAACACTGCCATCACTGCGCCAGATTGTCGAAGTGGAATGCTGGATGCATAATCATTATCGACTTAAACGGTGCAGTGCCAATTTTGAAACTTAACCATGCATTCAACAGTGCACATAGTGAAAATTAACATTTATAACACTGGCATGTAATATATACAACAGTCTGCGAATAACAGGCGATAATTGAAATCAATATTCATATTTTGAGTGTATGGGTCAGTGGAATATGAACAGACTTGCAGGTTCATCAAGAAAATCTCAGATTTGGTTAATGTATTCAAATGATTAAAAAAATTGTTTATATATATATATATATATATATATATATATATATATATGTGAGTTAATAAGATATTTATTTCAGAACAGCCTAATGGAAGTCTTGTGTTACGTGTTATTGTTACAAATATACAGCTCCTTGAAATGAAACCTATGTATTCTGATGTCCGTGAGCACTCACCACCTCACTGGGTGGCTGTCCAGTTTCCTAATATAATGTGTCCTCTATAATGTGTCCTGTCATCCACAACCAACATTTCTTTCCTACCAGAGTGTGAGCACATTTCATCTCAACACAGAAGATCATATGTGGATTTGCTACCATCCAAAATGTTCAGAAGTCTCAAACCAATTATTTTATTTACATAGGTTTCTCTTTTTCATTCGTTCAAAAAAGCCCATGTTTCATATAAAACGGAACTCATCTTTTCTACGAATGAAGACAAATTTCTTTCCTATTTACACTATATGTATGCTAGATATATTTGGAAAGATTGATGTGTTTTAAAGAATTCCATTGAATTTAGTTATTTATTCTCAAACAAAACATCTTGAACATTACACTATGTTCACTGCTCAAGGACAAAATTAAATTTTTTTGGGTGCTATATTCTCCAGAATATCTCTACTTTAACTAAATCGGTTTCAAGAATATTAACTTTATCTAAAACCATATACTCATATTGGTTTCCAAAGATCTCAAATTCATTTTGCGCAAAATAAATTCCACACTTCATTTTGGCACGGACCTCTCGAACCATACTGTTTATAATTAGGAATGAAGCTAATTTCGGAATGCCCTCTCCCAGGTTTTAGCTCAGATTTCCCGTCTGATTAGGAGCAGATATAGTAAACATGAGACTGAGCGATCATACAGTAATCCAGACTTTAACCATAGGCTATGATCTCTAATTATCTGGCGTTGACTTCATCAGAGCTGTAACTAATTCATGAGGTGAATGTCACTTCACAAAAACAGTATAATGGTAATTTTTGTTTTGTAAACCCACATTTGAAGGAAAACTATAATAGTTGTCATACCATGAACATTATGCAGAAAGCTACAATAGCCAATTGACTAAAATTTACTGTACCTTTCTAAAGTTTTTGTATAAGTGAAATCAGTAGAATGCAGTCGAATGATACAAGCGAGATTGTACAAATGAACAATAAATTCATCATTTAAGGGGAGTACATAACTTATAATTGGAATACAACCACGAAGGTGAACGCTTGTATCTGACTGAATAGTCTTTGCTGGACATGCTAATGATAATAATGTAAGGGATACTCTTGCATTTGAATCCTATATAATAATTCCTAATGTTATTTCAGTTAAAATGTTTGCAGCATTATGGCAAAAACATTCAATGAGTAATCTCTGTAAAGCCCTTACTGATCTTTGTTCTTCTAAGCTGTAATGATTTTCTCTATGAAAGAAGAGAAATCAGTTGTTTCCTTTTTTATCTTTCTGGCAGTGGCGCAATATGGATGTAGGTGTCTTCACTCTATCATTTTTGCCATTAATAACTGGAACACTATGTTTCAAACTCAGTTTTATTTTGTTGAGTGACCAACCTCACGGTTCTCCTCTTTAATTATATAATGCAAGTAATTTTTTGCCGTAATTATGACAGAGACGGCTTGCTTGGTGACGCAACGTTCGAGTTAGATAAGCGCTCTATTATTAGTTATATTGTTATCAGTAAGTCCGACATGCATCTTACTTCGAAGTGCGATGAAATTTTTACAAAATAATATCTTTTTGTATATGCACTAACTACATACCGGTATATGGTCATTCATAACCAAGCGCGCAGTTAACTAACAATGAACATCTTGGCGTGAATTAAATTTTCGTTCAGTCCACTAAAGCCATTGAACTTGATCTTAATTAAAGTGAAAATAATCAGTTCTTACTACAATTTCAGTGGCAAATGACAATAATTACACTTTCTCCTTTTTTGCTCTCTTTGATAGTGGATGCGCCTGTTTGAGACTTTGTATCACACGTGAACAAGAAACATAGTCAAATAATATGAAAGGAATGGTTTCATCCTGCTGTGGATAAGTGTTTGACTGCAAATATCACTGAGCTTAGGTTATTGGAAACACTATTTATTTATTGTTTCCAGTTTAGTTCACGGTCTAGCGTTATACCTCAAAACTTCAGGTACTTTCTCATCTAAAAATGGGCTACGTAAGCTACTTCTTGATTATTTTTGAAATCCATGTAAGCAGTTTCTTTTAGATTGATAATGAACTAATTTATGATGGGCCATTGTGCTTTATCACTAACTCATATGAAAATGATTGTCTCAAGTGCTTCAAAATTATTGGAAAGATTTAGCACAACTATACCATCAGCACACTATATTTCATTTTAATCATCATGTGATTGTTCAGTACTTACAAATATATTGAACAGTATTGGTTAAATTACAGATGATTGACGTACACCCTACTCTATGCTTCTTGCTTCTGATCAGTATACGGTGGTAATCGTTACATATTGCCTTCTGTTTCTGAGATATCACATTATCCAATCAGTATCGCGTCTACCAACATCAGCATTCCCTTGTTTCTTTACATGAATTGCATGTGTTGTTCTGTCAAAGCACTTGGAAAAGTGAAGAAAAAATCCAGGCCCTACCATCGTGTTGTCCAAGGCATGTACGGTAGATTGTGTTAGTGATTCAGTTTTGTTTCTATTGATTCCCCTTACCGGTATCCATGCTCTGTTGGAGTTACTGCGTTATGTAAGCTGTTGGTCTATTAAGGATGAGCACTTCCAACGATTTTGAGAAGCCCGGCACTAAAGATGCCGGTTTGTAGTTGTAAGGATCATCATCCTTTTCCATTTTGTACACAGTAGTACTTTAATTAATTTAGGTTGATTAGCAAATGCTCCTTCTAGAATGAACAGTTGACAATACCCAGTAGTGGTGCAGTTATTTTTGCTGCCATCTTCTTGATTAGGTAGTTTGACACTCCATCAAGTGTAGCGAAATGATTTGCTTTTATGTATTTTTATAATTTTTTTTACTTCGTCTTCAGATGCTAATTTAAGGAATAATGAGTGGGTTGGCATATCTGTAGTGGGTTGGCCTATCTGTCACTGTGGTCTGGTAACTTCCTTGGTTATTACATCGATGCTTCAGATTTTCTACTATATCTATGTTGTTATTATTCAGGATGTTGGCAATTTATATTTTCTCTGTGATGATTTCATTATTCCTTTTCATACTTTCTGTTTCATTTGTTTTATTTGTGTATTTTTTGTTGTATTTCTCAGAATGAATTACATCGCAGGCCGTTTTCATTTTATTACTTCTTTTTGAAATAGTTTCATCAAGCGAATTTAGCTTTTGCTTGTTTTATCAACTGTCCGTACTGCTTCTGGTGGTGTTTATAGGTTTAATTACTCTTCCCTTTCTTGTTTCTCTGAAGATAGCCCTCAGTTCTTTTATTTCTTTTGTGAACCACTGCTTGTTTTCCGAATTATTTCTTTTGATCTTGGTTTTTGAGAACGCTATATTGAAGGGATCTGTTAGTGTTTTTAGAAAACCACTTCTCATTTGTTCCTAGGAGTGTGTGCCCACTGTTCTTTTCTCAACATTACTCTGAATATGTTAGTGTTTTGCTGGCTGAATAGCCTAACACTACTTTCTCCGTTTTCGTCATCTGTTGGTGATGTCAGACTAGCGTAGACGTCACATAACTGCCCAAAAGTATCAGAAAATTCAGTTTGTAGGACCTTTTTCTCCTTATCCATTACTATTAATGATATTGACAGTATTATCAATGACTGAGTCGGTTTCCGAAGTTACTCTTGTTGGTTTGATTACAACTGCATTAATGTTGTGTTAGCAGCTCCTTTACTTTCTGCTTTCTTTGTGTCACTCTTCCCATATCAGAGTCAGCACACATTACACAATTCTTAATTTTGTTTTTCTAGTAATAAACTTCCAGGCTGATTAAAACTGTATGGCAGACGGAGGAATGAACTTTTGGCTTTTATGTTTTGGGGGCAAGTGCTCTGCCGATTGAGGTACCCAATCACGAAGCACAATCCGCCCCGCAGCTTCACTCCACCACAACATCTTCTGCCGTCCCATATTAACAGGAGTTCACCTGCGAAACTTGCAGCACTAGCAGATATACAAGAGAGGATACTGTGGAGACATAACTTAAACACAACCTGGGAAATGCTACCAGGAAGACTCATTCACTTTGCACCTGAGTGTGAGTTGATATGATACTTCCTAACTTATAAAAGCTTTCTGGAGGATCGAGACCCGAACACACAGAATACTCTTAAATTTTTGTTCACATAATCTGTAATGTCTAACTCTTTCCATTACTTTTGGGTAAATTTGTGTGTTCCTTAGTGCAGCTATCATGTAGAGTTGCGCTGGAGATGCGAGATAGCGGAAGGCGCGAGCGGCATTTTAACCGATCTGGTCGCAAGCAAGGACGACAGTGGGCTCAGTCAGCTGTTGCAAGTGGAACCAGCAACATCTTCAGGAAGCCAGAGCCGTCGCTGCGCTGGTATCGGTGGACTGGACGAGAAGCCATTTTGGCGTGGCGGCCGAGGTCCCTACAGTGGCGCACTGTGCCTGAAGGTGTTGGAGAGTTATTTGCTGGGTGAATGAGCCAATTCTGGGCTGAGGCGAAAGCGAGTGTCTCGAGAAAATTCTGTGCTGCAATACTCTCAGCCACACATCACTACGGTTTGTGGAAGGTGTGGCTTAAGTGGACACAACAAACTGGTGGAGCGGTTGGGGTCTTTCTCCACGTAGACGGACACCGATCCCTGTGCAGGCGAAGGGAGTTGCTTCTGAGCTGTCCTATGGGATGTACCTGATCATCCAAAACGACTACATAATCCTTGGCAACAATGCAGCCTTGCAGAGTAACATGGAATACCATGGAGTACCATGGCGTGGCTGCCCAGGTCATCACCCATCCTCCGCGATATTTCACTCTTGGGACGTAGACTCGGCCAGAAGTTGGAAACAGTGTGGAATAAGACTTATCCGACCAAGTGACTTTCTTTTATAGTCTAAATTTTTTGGCTTCGGCACCATGTTTTCTTGTTACGGGCCTTTGCACCACTGATACCTTGTTTTGTAATTCCAGCTCGCTCTGCAGTTTCCAGTTAAATGAGCTCCCTTCATATCTTTTTGGTAGTGACAGGGTTCACGAGAGCAGTTTTCAGTTCTGCAGTGACTTTTGCATCGGTAGGTTGTAGGTTGTATGTCCTGTTTGAGTTAATCAGGCTGTAATTGTTCAGATTGTAATTGTGAAGGATAAACAAATAAATGAAAACTTAAGTAATGTTCTTGATCTTCGTATCGATTTAGACTGATAATACCTCGTACATGAATATCTTAAAACTGCCAGTCAGAGTGCAGTTTTGGAATATTCTGCCATTATGATACACTGCTCAGATGGAACATGTTGGAATATGGCGAACAAAAATTACTGAGCCTTGAAAACGGTGTGCCGCACCGGTACTCGAACTCGGGAACTTCACTTTCATGGGAGACTCTCTACCCTCTGAGCTATCGAGTCACGACTCGCAACGTGTCCTCATAGCTTTGATACTGCCTGTACCTCATATCTCACCTTCCAAACGTAACAGAAATTCTGTTGTATAACTTGGCGAACTAGCACTCCTGGAACAAAAATATTCAGGAAAAATGGCTTACGGAAAGTGTACGGAATTGTTTAAAGAGTGAATTTTCATACAGTGGAGTGTGGGCTGATATGAAACTTTCTGGGAGATTAAAACTTTATGCCGTACGGTGACTCGAATCACGGACATTTTTGTAGCATGTATTTGTATATAGTTGCACGAACCATCCTTATCATGAGAATTTCATTTAACAATGGAATTTGGTAATGGCACAGGTAAGAATCTACTTGACTTTGCGCCATTCACAGCAGAAACGGATAGGAAGCTTGCATGTCCAATACAAATGTCCACATCACTGCACCTTAAATCAACTTCTGACTGCTAACAAGCTGTCTGCTGCCGATGATGTAGCACGTTTAGCCAGGCGGAGAACATGCAGTACGGTGATCGCTGTAAATCAAGTCTCTCAGTTTTATTGCGTTCCTTGCCGGAAGCACATTCGCTATATTTTTGGATGCGGTTCGGTGAATAAGGAAGCCTCGTAAACGTGTCATTTCGAAAGCAGTAAGCTGTCTTCTTCCGAAACGAAAGATAACAACTCTTCAGAGATGACAATCGTCATATTTGTTGTTTTTGTCTCCATATGTGGTAAATAATGGTCAAGAATGCGCTGCGACTATTCAGTATGAAGAATATGAAAACTGAAGTTTGGAAATCTGACTGTATCAGACAAATGCTCACTCGAATTATGGTCCTAGCGTGGAGTAACTTACAATACACGCTGTGCACTGGAGTAGTATACGTGCCCTCAACCGATAGTAATACTCGACTGCTTCATAATCTACGACGAAATTCTTTCTTACCTTAACATTGTTGTCTCCTAATTATTATTTCCCGAATTACACTGGGGCTTGTGTAGGGAAGCTGAAGACTTATAGAAAGGAGAGAAAATAACGCTATAGCTTACCTGTAGGTGAGGACAGATCGTTACCCTAGAACCAACTCTTTGAGATATTGCTACCATTTTAGGCAGCAGTGTTTACGCTAACATATTTTAAGGAGATCACAGCTGTACGCCCATCTGTATTCGCGATGCCTTTAGCTGACTTGGGTCTATCAACGTGTATTATTTCAGTGGTATAACGAACATTGGTCTTGAAATTTTCTGTGTCATTAACTGAAATGCATGCATATCAAAAGGAAACTGCATCGTAATTCGTAATAACACAGGCTCTACAATATCGATCCCGGGGAAGTGACTTTCAAGTAAAATGTCTCGCCTGCACGGGAATATACATAATGGATGTATGACTACAGATTGTGGATACATGCTTGACGACATCTGCAAGTTTGGATCTGCCGGCAAGTCATCCTCGGATAGCTGAAACAAAGGAACATTGCATCGTAATTCGGGATAACAGAGGCATTGCAATTTCGTACGGTACGTCACGTTTGCTGCCGAAAAGGTGGCCCAGTGGCAGACGCTAGTGCCTATAATTTTGTCTCCCTGTAGCATCGTTGGATCTCATTTTCGGACACGGGTCTATTCTCGATTTGTTCCTCAAGAGACCGTCTATAGACCTTAGAAGTTTGTCGCAGCATTCCTAGAACGCTCTGTAGTGCACACTGAATTATTTTTGAGCATCAATTTATATTCCACGAAGCATATGGGAAGTGTGACAGAGTGCCAAGAACGGGTGAAGTGACAAATAAGCAAGTCTGTCCTTTCTGCCACACACCCCAGTTTCGAGGTCAGAATCGACGGTCTCCTTCGGAAATATGGCATATACAATTTACGAACCGAGTAAGAAAATCACAGAGAGTTTCAGTTCACCCAAAGACAAACGGGAGCCACTCTCAGCATCAGGGTTGCGGAAAAATGGATATAGGAACTACAAGACGTTCGACTGACAACAGGATCACGAAATGTAAGCGAAACTTCAGTCTTAGAGAGATAGAAAAATGGGCTGATGCTGAGCACAGGTGCGGACCGTTTATAAAATTCGTTGGAGCACATAACCTGACCGCGGTTTGTTCCGGGTACGCATCGAGATCGTCAACAAGAAAGCCAACAGTCTCAGGTTAAGCGGATATTATTTTTCTGTTTCGTGCAGGACGGACACTGTAAATAGCTAGTTAACATATACAGAAACTAAGACCACGGAAACACCATTGAGCAATGCTGCTACGAGTAACCATATTCCTCTAGCTACGGACAAGAGTTCTTGGAGAATAGCAGACGCTCGCGCTGGCCAAACGTCAGTTTGCCAAATAGCTTTCGGCTATCGGGGCAAACGGCACCAGCTTTTTCCTGCCCTAATTGTAACAGCTCCGACTGTCATCTGCGTCTCTCTTCTTGTAGTGAGAAGACCTTCAGTTGTTTCGAACATTATGGAATTCTATACTACTATTGGTGAGAGCCCTCTTGCCTCTTCAGACTAAAGATTATCGAGCTTTCCCTTGTTCCTATTTTGCTACAGATACCCTTGTTAGACGTGCGCTGTTTCCTGCCTGTAACAGTGCCAGAAATGCTTTGCCACATTCCTGAAGGCGTATTTGTTCATTGTCTGCCCCTTTCAAGCATACCTACAATTTCACTCTGCTTCTTATTGCTCTCTTCTTCTGAAAATCACTGCACATGTCCTACATTTTTAACGAAAACAGCATTTCTCCTTTCTGATTTCACAATTGTACTTAATATGTTCACTAGATAAAAAAGAACGGCTTCACTTGTTCTTTTCATCCCTTGAAATAGATCATGACGTCAAAGAGATGGGAGATGTCCTGATGACTGCCACATTATTACAGCGGTCGCTTCAGATACAGGTACCAGTGCATAACCACTTCGCACAGGGGTACACGGGAAGACTTGCCGTTGGTATCATCACCTGCGATTGGCGGAAACACAGGTGTACTGCACATGTCGAGGAATTCTTCGACATGCAAATAGACTTACACACACAGACACACACACACACACACACACACACACACACACACACACCACACACACACATACACTCATTCACGCACGCAAACGCGTACACATACATACACACACACACACACACACAATGATTTAATACGAATGTTGTCCAGAAAGTAAGTTCCGATCGGTCGCCAAATGGACACCTTAGTGAAAACCCAATGAAGCTTTGCACAGATGTGTTGGGTAGTGTCTCTAGTATGACCGGCGATCGCATCAAGATGCTCTTTTCCGTTGTGACCGCACTGTTAGCCAGTAAAGGTGCCTAGAACAACGATGTCTCCCGCCATGTAGGAGGACCCGCTGAGAAGCTTCGCCTTAATGAATGCAGCCCACGTAACACAACTGCCACGCACTTCCTCCTTCATGGCAATTCTCAGCCGCACTCTGCAGTGGCAGTGAAGACGCTCCTGCAGCATTTTCGATGGGAAGTGTTCTATGACCCACAACACAGCCCTAATTAGATCGTCCCGACTATCGTCTCTGTTCACATGAAACGCTGGGTACGAAGACAACACATGGGTGCAGGCTACGCGCTATAGAGCAGTGCAGAGAATTATCGGAAAGCACAGCGGCTGCATTCTATGACGATGGTGTTGGAAATTGGGCATTATGCTCCGACAAATGTCTGTCGGAGAGGCAACTGTGTAGAGAAGTATCTGGAAATTGTAACTAACACTTGTAAATAAAATGTTTCTGATTTCCACTGTGGTTTCCATTTAGCGAGCGATTGGAAATTACTTTCTGGACAACCCTCGTATTTTTGACTGTGTCTACCCACCTTATCTTCAGCATTCTTCTGTAGCACCACATTTCGAAAGCTTCTATTCTCTTCTTGTCCAAACTAGTTATCGTCCATGTTTCACTTCCATACATGGCTACACTCCACACAAATACTTTCAGAAACGACTTCCTGACACTTAAATCTATACTCGATGTTAACAAATTTCTCTTCTTCAGAAATTCTATGATCTAGGGGACTGAAAACCTCCGATGTTAAGTCCCATAGTGCTTAAAGCCATTTGAACCATACATCGCAATATGGCTTGCAGAGAATAGATTTAGACCTATAACTTTATCCTGCGATTATGTAGCCGTGGGGAACGAAATTGTGTTTCATTATATATGTGTGACATTTCAGAACCATATTCACTTGTCTTAATCATAGAGGTTTGTTATTAAAGCTGAAACTGTTTGAAGCGTGTACCACTGGAAAATGTTCTCCATTCAAACGTAAACTGACTGCTAACAGCGTGCAATGAGATCACCAAATGTAATATATAAAATATTACTAGCTTAAAATTTGGTACATGACTATGAATGACGAAAGCTGTAAAACTACTATAGTCTACGTTAGACTATCATCAGTTAGCGCAGACTACGATACTTTCCCTAGTTTTTGTTGTTGTTGTGGTCTTCCGTTCAAAGACTGGTTGGATGCAGCTCTCCATGCTACTCTAACCTGTGCAAGCTTCTTCATCTCCAAGTAATTACTGCAACCTACATCCTTCTGAATCTGCTTCTTGAATTCATCTGTTGGTCTCTCTCTCTTTCTACGATTTTTCCCCCACGTTTTCCTCCAGTACAAAATTCACTAATTTCCTTGGTGGCCCAGGATGTGTCATACCAACCGATACTTTCTTCTAGTCAGGTTGTACCACAAAAATCTCTTTTCCCCAGTGCCGTTCATTAGTTACGTTACCCATCTAATCTTCGGGATTCTTCTGTAGCACCACATTTCAAAAGCTTCGTTTCTCGTCCTGTCTAAAATGTTTATCGTCCATTTTGCATTTCCATACGTGGCTACACTCCATCACTCCATACAAATACTTTCGGAAAGGACTTCCTGACACTTAAATCCATACTATACGTTAACAAATTTCTCTTCTTCAGCAAAGTCTTTTTGCCATTGCCTCTCTACATATTATATCTTCTCTACTTCGACTATCATCATTTATTTTGATTTCCAAGTAGCAAAACCCATTAGCAAAAACCATCTACTTTAAGTGTGTCATATCCTAACCTAATTCCCTCAACATCACCTGATTTAATTCGTCTACATTCCATTTTTTTCATTCTGCATTTGTTGATGGTCATTTAAAGACACTGTGCATTCCCTTCAACTGCTTTTCCAAGCCCTTTGCTGTCTCTGACAGAATTACAGTGTCATCGGCAAACGGTAAATTTTTTATTTCCTCTCCCTGCAATTAAATTCCTACTCCAGATTTATTTTTTGTTTCTTTTATTGCTTGCTCAATGCACAAATTGAATAACATCGGGGATAGCCTACAACCCTGTATCACTGCCTTCTCAAACACTACTTCCCTTTCATGACCCTCGACTCTTATAGTTGCCATCTGGTACAAACGGTAAATAGCTTTTCGCTACCTGTATTTTACTCTGCCACGTTCATAATTTGAAACAGAGTATTCCATTCAACATTGGCAAAAGCCTTCTCGAAGTCCATAAATGCTAGAAACGTAGGTTTTCCTTTTCTTAACCTATCTTTTAGTGTTCCTACATTCCTCCGGAATCTGAGATGATCTTCCCGAAGGACGCCTCCGCCAAGTTTTCCACTCTTCTGTAAAAGATTCTTGTTAGTATTTTGGAGCCGTGACTTTTTAAATTGATAGTTCGCTAATTTTCACGCCTGTCAGCATCTACTTTCTTTGGACTCGGAAGTATTACATTCTTCCAGAAGTCTGAGGGTATTTCGCGTGCCTCATACATCTTGCTCACCAGATGGAAGAGTTTTGTCATGGTTGACTCTGCGGAGGCTATCAGTAGCTCTAATGGAATGTTGTCTATTCCCGGGACCTTGTTTCGACTTAAGTCTTTCTGTACTTTGTCAAATTCTTAACGCAGTGTCGTACTTCTCTTCTCATCTTCATCTATGCCCTCTTCCATTTACTTATTACTGCCCTCAAGTACATCTCCCTTGCATAGACCCTCTATATATTCCACCCACATTTCCGCTTTCCCTTCTTTTTTTAGACCTGGTTTTCCATCTGAGCTCTTGATATTCATACAAGCGATTCTCTTTTCTCCAAACATCTATTTAATTTTTCTGTAGGCAGCATCTATCTTATTCCTTGTGATATACACTCCTGGAAATGGAAAAAAGAACACATTGACACCGGTGTGTCAGACCCACCATACTTGCTCCGGACACTGCGAGAGGGCTGTACAAGCAATGATCACACGCGCGGCACAGCGGACACACCAGGAACCGCGGTGTTGGCCGTCGAATGGCGCTAGCTGCGCAGCATTTGTGCTCCGCCGCCGTCAGTGTCAGCCAGTTTGCCGTGGCATACGGAGCTCCATCGCAGTCTTTAACACTGGTAGCATGCCGCGACAGCGTGGACGTGAACCGTATGTGCAGTTGACGGACTTTGAGCGAGGGCGTATAGTGGGCATGCGGGAGGCCGGGTGGACGCACCGCCGAATTGCTCAACACGTGGGGCGTGAGGTCTCCACAGTACATCGATGTTGTCGCCAGTGGTCGGCGGAAAGTGCACGTGCCCGTCGACCTGGGACCGGACCGCAGGGACGCACGGATGCACGCCAAGACCGTAGGATCCTACGCAGTGCCGTAGGGGACCGCACCGCCACTTCCCAGCAAATTAGGGACACTGCTGCTCCTGGGGTATCGGCGAGGACCATTCGCAACCGTCTCCATGAAGCTGGGCTACGGTCCCGCACACCGTTAGGCCGTCTTCCGCTCACGCCCCAACATCGTGCAGCCCGCCTCCAGTGGTGTCGCGACAGGCGTGAATGGAGGGACGAATGGAGACGTGTCGTCCTCAGCGATGAGAGTCGCTTCTGCCTTAGTGCCAATGATGGTCGTATGCGTGTTTGGCGCCGTGCAGGTGAGCGCCACAATCAGGACTGCATACGACCGAGGCACACAGGGCCAACACCCGGCATCATGGTGTGGGGAGCGATCTCCTACACTGGCCGTACACCACTGGTGATCGTCGAGGGGACACTGAATAGTGCACGGTACATTCAAACCGTCATCGAACCCATCGTTCTACCATTCCTAGACCGGCAAGGGAACTTGCTGTTCCAACAGGACAATGCACGTCCGCATGTATCCCGTGCCACCCAACGTGCTCTAGAAGGTGTAAGTCAACTACCCTGGCCAGCAAGATCTCCGGATCTGTCCCCCATTGAGCATGTTTGGGACTGGATGAAGCGTCGTCTCACGCGGTCTGCACGTCCAGCACGAACGCTGGTCCAACTGAGGCGCCAGATGGAAATGGCATGGCAAGCCGTTCCACAGGACTACATCCAGCATCTCTACGATCGTCTCCATGGGAGAATAGCAGCCTGCATTGCTGCGAAAGGTGGATATACACTGTACTAGTGCCGACATTGTGCATGCTCTGTTGCCTGTGTCTATGTGCCTGTGGTTCTGTCAGTGTGATCATGTGATGTATCTGACCCCAGGAATGTGTCAATAAAGTTTCCCCTTCCTGGGACAATGAATTCACGGTGTTCTTATTTCAATTTCCAGGAGTGTATGCTTCGTTAAATTTGTCCTCTGGCCATTCTTACTTGCCCATTTTGCCCTCCTGTTGGTCTCATTTTTTAGACGTTTGAATTTTCTTTCGCCTGTTTCATGTATTGCATTTATATATATATATATATATATATATATATTCTCCTTTTATTGATGAAACTGAATATCTCTAGTATTACCCAAGGATTTCTACTGGCCCTCTTCTTTTTTACCTACTTGATCCTCTGCTGCCTTCACTATTTCATATACCAAAGATGCCCATTGTTCTTCTACTGCATTCCTATCCTCTCTTCTTGTCAATCGTTACCTAATGCTCCCTCTGAAATTCTCTGCAACCTCCGGTTCTTTCAGGTTCTCGAAGCCACATCCCATTCAATTTCTACCGTTTTGCAGTTATTTTAGTTTTTATCTGCAGTTCATAACTAGTAAATTGTAGTCAGAATCCACATCTGCCCATGGAAATGTCTTACTATTTAAAACCTGGTTCCGAAATCTCTGTCCTGCCAATATAAAAATCAATCTGAAACCTTGCGGTGTCTCCAGGTATCTTCCACGTATACAGCCTTCTTCCATGATTTTTAAACCAAGTGTTACCTATGGTTAAAGTAGGCTCTGTGCCAAATTCTACCAGCTGGCTTCCTCTTTCTTTCATTTTCCCCAGTCCATATTCATCTACTACATTTCCTTGTCTTCTTTTCCCTACTATCGATTTCCATTCTCCCCATCACGATTAAATTTTCGTCTCCCTTAACTACATGAATAATTTCTTTTATCTCACAATACGTTCCCTCAATCTCCTCCTCATATGCGCAGCTAGTTGGCATATAAATTTGTATCACTGTGTTGGGTCTGAGCTTGGCTACAACAATGGTTTCATAATGCTGTTCATAGTAATTTATCCGCGCTCCTATTTTATATTTATTATTAAACCTACTCCTTCGTTACCTCTATTTGATTTTGTATTTGTAACCCTGTATTCATCTCACCAGAAGTCATATTCCTCCTGCCATCGAACTTATTACCACTATTTCAAAGTTTAACCTAGCCATTTTCCTTTTTAAATTTTGTAACCTACGTGCACGAAGAAGGGATCTTATATTTCACGCTCCCATTCGTAGAACGCGAGTTTTGTTTCCTCCGATATCGCCGCCCTTCTGAGTAGTCCCCGCCTGGAGGACTATTTCACCTCCGGAGTATTTTACCCAAGTGGATGCAATCATCATTTAACCACACAGTAGAGCTGTATGCCTTCGCGAAAAATTACAGCTTTAGTTTTCCCTTGCTTTCAGCCTTTCGCAGCAGCAGCAGAGCAAGGTTCTTTTGGTTAATGTTACGAGGAGAGATCAGTCAATCATCCAAATTGTGGCTTCCGCAACTACTGTAAACGCTGCTGCCTCTCTTCAGGAACCACACGATTGTCTGGCCCATCAACAGATACCCCTCCGTTGCGGTTGCACCTACAGCACGGCTACCTCTACCGCCGAGGCACGCAAGCCTTCCCACCAACGGCAAGATCCTTGGTTCACGGGAAGTGGGTTACTTGTAGCTTTTGTCAATGAAGATCACAACCACTTTGCCTGTTTGTTAGGTGTCTTGCATACCTGTCGGGCGTTACTTCATTTCAATCACTTTCTTTGCGTATAGAAACCGAAAATGATGAGCCCTCTATAAACTGACTGAGGGTATATAAATGGTAGTGTAACTCACAGAACACTGTCGTACTACACATTTATGCTCCTATCTGTAAGTAGAAATGAACAGTATTTACAATAAAATTGAAACTGCCACTATATAACTGAGGTTTTCCTCGAAAATTGTTGAGTTGTAACATCTAACAGAGGGATGTTGTAATAAAGATGAAAAAATACGGATTTACCATATAGTACTAAATAACGCAGTTGCCTAAAAAACGTAAAATAAGAAACGCAAAACAAAATCGTGTCAAACATTGCTTGAATACTTCGTCGAACTTATACAAAACATGTTTCCGTTACTACTAAACAACTATTCGCACTCATTAATAATAACAGGGATCTCTTGCCTTTGATCATGATGGAGAACGTTCTACTGAGTACAGAACAACAATAACAATTATATATTTCGTTTTGTTTGTTCGCATGTGAGCTGTACTTGCATCAGAAGTAACTGTTCCAGTGACACAAAAGTGCAGAATTTACACCAGCAGCTAATGTGTTCTTACTTATAAAATGCAATTAATATTTTATAAGGATATGAAATACTGAAAATTTTACTAACATTGAACGATGTGCGGTTCTAATTATGTACAAAACAAACAACAAAGATCAGTCATCGGATCATAGCTGCTCTCTCTTACAAACATTTATGTCTCTTTCACTGCGAGACCAGTAATTCAACCATTTACAAGCGAACTGTGATCCTTGTAGAGCGCAACTCTGTAACTGGAATTTCATGTAGGACATAATGTAGCATAAACACAACAATTTTAATCTGATCTTATAAACGATAGGTTTGACTTGTAATATACAAAGATGTTGAAATGGAATAAGGCAAATATCAGAGTTAGAAACTGTGTACTGTTCTTGAGGCAGCTTAATTGACAGCCTGCAAATACCTGGAGTTTATTCATCCAGTATTTGAGAACCAGAGCACTTAGCGACTTCGAACGAACTTTACATGTATCTTCAAATCTTCGCGAAACTATTTTACTGATGTCACTCCACTAAACTATGAAAGGAAGAAAATTTATCTCGTACTGCGTTTTCCTTGTTCAGACATATCTGAAAATTGTTTACGGTTGCTGAGAAAATGTTTAAAACTATAAAATTTTCGTTGTTCTTAAGAATCAGACGTGACACTTTAATTTGTTATTTCTTTACTGTACCAACTGTATTCGAAGTGCATTTTTCAGACATTATCCAAACATACCAGAGAATGTACCTGCAGAATTATATCATTGTACGACAGTTCAGAAAATACGAGATCACTGACATGTGTGAAAAACAAGATTCGGCTTAAAGTGTCGCACCTTCTTCATCTACATCTTCATTTATACTCCGCAAGCCACCCAACGGTGTGTGGCGGAGGGCACTTTACGTGCCACTCTCATTACCTCTCTTTCCTGTTCCACTAGCGTATGAATCGTGGGAACAACGACTGCCAGAAAGCCTCCGTGTGCGCTAAAATCTCTCTAATTTTACATTCGTGATCTCCTCGGGGGGTATAAGTAGGGGGAAGCAATATATTCGATACCTCATCCAGAAACGCACCGTCTCGAAACCTGGACAGCAAGCTACACAGCGATGCAGAGCGCCTCTCTTGCAGAGTCTGCCACTAGAGTTTGCTGAACATTTCCGTAACGCTATCACGCTTACCAATCAACCCTGTGACGAAACGCGCCTCTCTTCTTTGAATCTTCTCTATCTCCTCCGTCAATCCGACCTGGTACGGATTCCACACTGATGAGCAATACTCAAGTATAGGTCGAACGAGTGTTTTGTAAGCCTCCTCATTTGTTGATGGACTACATTTTCTAAGGACTCTTCCAATGAATCTCAACCTGGCTCTCGCCTTACCAACAATTAATTTTATATAATCATTCCACTTCAAATCGTTCCTTACGCATACTCCCAGATATTTTACAGAAGTAACTGCTACCAGTGTTTGTTCCGCTATCATATAATCATTCAATAAAGGATCTTCATACAATAAAATATCCTTGAAACATCATCAGGCATGACTTTTTAATTTATTGCGATCTTACTACTAACTCTATTCGCAACAGACTTTACAGATGGTATCTACATGCACCATTGAATCCACGTACAAAATTATATCATATTACAACACATGATTCAGAGGATAGGAGACGCGTGAAAAAAGGAGCCCGAACTACCCAGATTGTATTTTTCCAGTGTTTCATGGTGAGAGCACTTAGCGATTTGAAACAAATTTTGCAGCGTAAGTTTTTTAACATTTTGCAATTTTTTTTCTCTTGTTTGCTTACTTTCAGACATGCAGCACTTAAGGGGGGTAGAACGTCAAACAGGCCGACTTGGAGCAGGAGAGACATCACAGTACATTTTAATTTCCACTGTCTATACTTTTACAAATACATTCATAAAACTTTGTCAGTATGACCAAGGAGGATTCAGAATTTACACTCACAGTAGTGGAAGTTCGAAAACATAACAAAATAATTTTTTTTTACTTGTGAAATTTCATCTTGTTTTCACTTACTAATGGCAGCATTTGTTGCTGTAGGTACACTTTTCTTCATAAGTAAGAGATATTCTTCGATGAATGTTGCACAGCATACAAACCATACTCAAACGTGTATGAAAGTCTAGAGTTTTACAAATCTATTAAAAACTGTGGTAAAAATTGAGGTAATTAACTAGAAAATTGGTGTTTTTTTCTAAACATGAAGTTTAAAATATAACAGCTCATCCGTTTTTTCATAAATTAAATAAATTCTTGAGTTTCATACACCTGTAAGTACGGTTTGTATGGCGTGCAAAATTCATCGAAGAATCTCTCTAGTTTATGAAGAAAAGTGTACCTATAGCAACAAATGCAGGCATTAGTAAGTGAAAAAATGATGAAATTTCGCACGAAAAAAATTTTATTTAGTGATATTTTCGAACTTCCACTGCAATGGGTGTGGATCCTGAAGCCTTCCTGGTGATGCTGACAAAGTTTTATGAATTTATTTGTAAAAGTAAAGACACTGGAAATTAAAATGTCCTGAGATGCTTCTCCTGCTCCAGGTCGGCCCGTTTGACGTCCTACCGCCCTTAATTCATTTGTAGAGTCATCAGCTGTTTTCTACACGTGAGTCCGATTCTTTAAAGATTCAGCGTTTACTGGTGTTTATATTCTAATGCAATATTCGGATAACTATACTTCGTGTGTAGATACCGATATCAATTATACATTAAATAAATTAAAAAGCCATCTTCGCAACCAGAGTATAATTTATTTACAACTGTAAACATATAAAAGAGGATACGGAGGCCAACAGGAACGGGAAACAACTCTTGGATCTCTGTGCCAGTATTGGCTTAGTAATCACAAACTCCTTTTTTAAACATAAGAACGTTCACCGGTGTACTTGGGAAGGCAGGGGAACCAGATCTGTCATTGACTATATAATAACATATCAGGAATTCAGGAAGGCTGTGAGGGACACACGTGTATTCAGGGGATTCTTTGATGACACTGATCATTATTTAATCTGCAGTGAAATTGGTATTGTGAGGCTGAAAGTGCAGGTCAGGTTCATATGTAGGAGAATAAGAGTGGAGAAACTTCAGGATATGGAAATCAGGCACAAGTACATAACAGTGATCTCAGAAAGGTGCCAGTTAGTTGAATGTAGTCAATTACAGTCATTGGAAAAGAAATGGACAAGATACAGGGACACAGTACTAGAAGTGGCTAATGAATGTCTTGGAACAGTAGTGTGTAAAGGTAGGATGAAGCAAACAGCTTGGTGGAATCACACAGTCAAGGCAGCCTGTAAAAGGAAAAAGAAGGCGTATCAAAAACGGCTACATACTAGAACTCAGGTAGACAGAGAAAGTTGAAGAAAGAAACAAAGCCAAACAGATAATTGCAGCATCCAAGAAGAAATCTTGGGAAGACCTTGGAAACAGGTTGGAGACTTTGGGCCAAGCTGCTGGAAAACCATTCTGCAGTGTAATTAGCAGTCTTCGAAAGGGAGGTAAGAAGGAAATGACAAGTATTTTGGAAAGGTCAGGAAAACTGCTGGTGAATCCTGTGGATTCCTTGGGTAGATGGAGGGAATATTTTGAAGAGTTGCTCAATGTAGGTGAAAATACGATCAGTAATGTTTCGGATTTCGATGTACAATGGGATAGGAATGATGATGGAAATAAGATCACATTTGAGGAAGTGGAGAAAATCGTCAATAGATTGCAGTGCAATAAAGCAGCTGGGGGGGGGGGGGGGGGGGGGAGGAATGAAATTAAGTCGGAACTCATCAAATACAGTGGAATGTCAGGTCTTAAATGGCTACATAGGATAATTGAAACGGCGTGGGAGTCGGGACAGGTTCCATCAGACTGAACAAAAGCAGTAATCACACCAATCTTTAAACACGGAAACAGAAAAGATTGTAACAACTACAGAGGTATCTCTTTAATCAGCGTTGTGGGTAAAATCTTCTCTGGTATTGTTGAAAGGAAAGTGCAAGTATTAGCTGAGGACCAATTGGATGAAAATCAGTGTGGGTTTAGGCCTCTTAGAGATTGTCAGGACCAGATCTTTACCTTACGGCAAATAATGGAGAAGTGTTATGCGTGGAACAGGGAATTGTATCTATGCTTTATAGATCTAGAAAAGGCATATGACCGGGTTCCTAGAAGGAAGTTATTGTCTGTTCTACGAGATTATGGAACAGGAGGCAAAGTTTTGCAAACAAATAAAGGTCTTTACATGGATAGTCAGGCAGCAGTTAGAGTTGACGGTAAATTGAGTTCATGGTTCAGAGTACTTTCAGGGGTAAGACAAGGCTGCAACCTGTCTCCACTGTTGTTCATATTATTTATGGATCATATGTTGAAAACAATAGACTGACTGGTGAGATTAAGATATGTGAACACAAAGTAAGCAGTCTCGCATATGCGGATGACTTAGTTGTGACGGCAGATTCGATTGAAAGTTTGCAAAGTAATATTTCAGAGCTAAATCAGAAATGTAAGGACTATGGTATGAAGATTAGCATCTCCAAAACGAAAGTAACGTCAGTGGGAAAGAGATATAAACGGATTGAGTGCCAAATAGGAGGAATAGAGTTAGAACAGGTGGACGGTTTCAAGTACTTAGGATGCATATTCTCACAGGATGGCAACATAGTGAAAGAACTGGAAGCGAGGTGTAGCAAAGCTAATGCAGTGAGTGCTCAGCTACGATCTACTCCCTTCTGCAAGAAGGAAGTCAGTACCAAGACTAAGTTATCTGTGCACCGTTCAATCTTTCGACCAACTTTGTTGTATGGGAGCGAAAGCTAGGTGGATTCAGGTTACCTTATCAATAAAGTTGAGGTTACGGATATGAAAGTAGCTAGGATGATTGCAGGTACTAGTAGATGGGAACAATGGCAGGAGGGTGTCCACAATGAGGAAATCAAAGAAAAACTGGGAATGAACTCTATAGATGTAGCAGTCAGGGCGAACAGGCTTAGATGGTGGGGTCATGTTACACGCATGGGAGAAGAAAGGTTACCCAAGAGATTCATGGGTTCAGCAGTAGAGGGTAGGAGGAGTCGGGGCAGACCAAGGCGAAGGTACCTGGATTTGGTTGAGGATGATTTTGAAGTAATAGGCGTAACATCAGAAGAGGCACCAATGTTAGCACTGAATAGGGGATCATGGAGGCATTTTATAAGGGGGACTGCCCGCATCTCGTGGTCGTGCGGTAGCGTTCTCGCTTCCCACGCCCGGGTTCCCGGGTTCGATTCCCGGCGGGGTCAGAGATTTTCTCTGCCTCGTGATGGCTGGGTGTTGTGTGCTGTCCTTAGGTTAGTTAGGTTTAAGTAGTTCTAAGTTCTAGGGGACTTATGACCACAGCAGTTGAGTCCCATAGTGCTCAGAGCCATTTGAACCATTTTATAAGGGGGACTATGCCCCAGACTGAACGCTGAAAGGCAAATACAGTCTTAAATGATGATGATGTAATCATATGAAACTTATCACTGTCCCTTCTAGAGTGTGTATGTGTGTGTCTCGTGAGTGAAGGAGAACAGTAAACAAGTGGAAGTCGCCCGGAGAGCGAAGAGGAGTACCGTCCTGGGCGGCACTCCAGCGCGCTTGCACAGACGGACGAGTACTGGCGCGGCGCACAGCCCTGCAAGTGGCGTCTGGGTCGGCTGGCGTCGCGTCGCGCGGCGGCGGTGCGCATGCGCGGCCGCGGCGGGGGGTGTGCGCGACGCCGGCCGGCCGGGCAGCAGCCACCCCGCAGTGGTCCGGGGCGCTCCAGCTGCGCCACTCGTCCCGGCGCTCCGCAGCTCCTACACGGCGCCCAGCCTCGCCTCACCGCGCCCACGAGACGCTGACGACGACGCCGGCGACGCCGACGCTACTCCGCGACGTCTGCCGAACCCACACCGCGCGGACATGGCCTCGCTGTACACGCGCTGTCGTACAGCTCTGCTACAGGACTGATCCGCCGCTCGTTCCGAACAATAACTGCGTCAGTAGGAATTCTCTGTGACACGTAATAGAGACGTTGCGTGTTTGGCTAGGCGATGGACAGATATAACACTAGCCTAACAGAGCGCAGTGATTGTCAACAGCGATGAGGAGTGACCTACTTTGCGCGCTGTGCTGGTGACCGGGCCGTGTGACCACGAGATGGGCGTGCCTTTGTCCGTGCTACTGCACGGTTGCACGGTGTGCTTTCTTGACTTAGGCATACACCTCTGCCATTAATTTCTCTTCTTGCGAGTTTGAGTACACAAGCGAAAATCTTACCAAAGATCCTTACCAAATGTGACGTTTTTAACAAACGTAGTGTGTGTTGTCTTTGAAGCCATTTGGAGCTACTTGCTTCCACACTCTTTTAACTTGCTCAATATCGATTAAGACACGTCGTATCCTCCTTAAATTGTCTCTAGCAATGACAAGTAGTAGTAACATCAAAACTCATAACGGCTGTTACTACGTTATACAGCACGCCTCTCTCTTGAGAATTTTCTCTTCTGTTCCATCTTTGTGATACTCTATTTGCATTGAAACTCATACCACAATTCGTACCACAATTCATACCACAATGACACAGTAAAAACTTATTTCCAATATTTACTCCGACGTTGGAGTAATACGTTCTTCTGTGACGAGAATTTTCAGCGACAATAGTAATAAACTTTCTTAGTCTGACGAATAGAAACCTCTTTCTGTGTTATTACTCCTCTCAACATTAATTTAATCGCAACTGCACCTTTCGTCCAACACCAGATTGGCTGTGTAAATTCGTTCTTGTGCTAAATGGTGATGTGAGAGAAGTACAGATTTTCCTCATATGTGAATTTAACTAGAAACTCTTTCTACATATTAAGATTGTCACTTCCCGCAGCAGTAACCATAAGTGTCCACAGGCACTACAATATACGCTTATACGCAGCCCTGACGAAAGTTTAATCCTTAAGTCGGAGACATCACTTGCTACCAGAAGTGTTTAGGTACCTTGCCCAGACATTATAATCAAACTCCCGGGAATATCACTCCACGCCAGCAGGGACGACGGCCGTGCACGGATGCTGGAAGCGACCTCAATAAGTCTGCCAAGCCCTGGCGGCACCGCCTCTTTTTACGGTGTCCTGCAGCAGTAAGTCACAACTTTAGCCGCCGCTTTGGTAAAGTTGTTGCGTGCGCCCCGGCCGCCGTATAAAATTCAGCACACGTCCGCGGAGCGAGCATCCCTCCTGGCTGCCCCCGCCCCCCGCCGCCCTCGCTGGCCCTTCGTGCTGCCAGAGACCAGGCTGGGTGCCCTCCTTTAACCTCCCGGTGGAATCCCGCTGGGAGGGCAGTTTGTGAACTACTTTAGCAACTGGTGCAGCTGAGGTAAGGAACGTAGAGAGCTACGCCTATTCTCATTCTGCCCCCCTTCAAGTGACATTTTTTGTTAACTTCAGTGCTGCCCGATCGGAGATTGCGAGTCTTCTGGTCATGTAGGACGACAGCAGATATTTTGTGAAGTTCTACTTGCACCTACGGTAGAATCGGTTAGTGACTAGGGGGAAAGAACTGCAAAATTATGTCGGTGACCTTCCGGAGAACAGACTGTTGGCTTATAGTTCGCACCGTGGAGCCGTTCGCCGAATGAGATGACGTTCCCGATGCTGGTGCTTCGAGCCCTGACGTTGCTGGTGACGGCTTCGGTCGCCAAGGCCCATCTCAATATCTTCATCAACCAGGAGGAAGTGATGAAGTTGCTGGGTGAGTACATTTACTGCCATATCACAACAGCATAATGCTACATTTTGTGTACCTACATTTTTTACAGTATATCATGGTAACCTTTCACTATATAATTATTTATTCACATTATTTTGCCAGTATGGCCAGTATCAAGTGGAATACTATGAAAAGTGTGCCTCAGCTCATGTCAAAACTAAAAATATCTGTCATACATCCTGGTGTATCTCATTTATCTTGGCCACCCGTGATAACTTTTTGTCCAGAGATAAAATAAAAAAAAGTATGAAGCTAATTTTGCTTAAGTTTCCAGAGGGTCTCTAATTAGCATGATTAGCATTCTTGTGTTTTTGTTCGTCACGGAGATACGAATAACAGCACGACTTTTTTAAATATTATCCTACATATAAGAGCTTTTCGGAAAGTAGGGTCCGACCGGCCGCTAATTGAGAACCACAGTGACAATCAAAAACAGTTAGCCACACCTTCAAGCTACCTCTCTAAGTAGTCGCCACTCCGACTTAAAAATTAGTCGTGGCGCTGAACAAACTTTCTAGTACTCTCGTCACAGAAAGCAGCCGCCTGTGCTTTCTGCCAATTCTTTACGCTTGTCTGCCTTTCGTTGTTTGTGCAAAAATGTTATCTTCGTAGCCAGCAGTTCCTGTGAGCAGCGATGAACAACGGAGGGAGCTGTATTGTGGTTGATCAAACACTTCCCATCGAAAAAGCTCCAGGAGCGTTTTCATTGCCCCTGGAGATTGCGGCTCAAAATTTGCTTGCAGAAACAAACGAATGACATTTATGGTATGTGGGCTTCATAGCTTCAGGTGAAATCTCTCACCAAATCCACATACTTGTTTAAGGAATTTCTGCATGATCCTTTGCACTCTCGACCTGAAAACAGCGACGTGAAGCGATCGACAGGCACACTAAAGACACTGCCCAACACATCTGTGCGAAGCTCCATCGGATTTTCACAGTCGTTTCCAATGCGCGCCAAATTAGGCCTTGCTTTCCGAACTCGCCTCGTAGTTTATTTAGCAGTCATGTTCCTCTCCTCTGTTCAGAAACACATCACAGCGTACCAATCACGTAAACATGACGTTATTATGAAGGTAACACAAAACTCTCCTATTCTAGATCACGTTGTAAATACCTGCCATACCGTAACTCGTTCGCTTATCGGAGTTGACAGCAAACAGAACCACATTACTGGAATTAATGTTCTCCCCACCTACATTCTCCATAGATGAGAGATATTTCTACTTCCTCTTTGACGGTGTCATTGTACTCACATAAATCTTCTAAGGAAGACGACTGATAGAGTGACTGGTATGTATTTTTGTAGCCGGCCGCTGTGGCAGAGCGGCTCTAAGCGCATTAGTCCATAACTGCGCTGCTGCTACGATCGCAGGTTCGAATCCTGCCTCAGGTATGGATGTGTGTGATGTCCTTAGGTTAGTTAGGTTTAAGTAGTTCTACGTCTAGAGGACTGATGGCCCCAGATGTTAAGTCCCATAGTGCTTAGAGCTATTTGAACCATTTTTTTGTATTTTTGCTTACTGTCAGCACTACTTAAGTGCTTGACTTACATTACTCTCGGTACCTGCACTGTGTGCTAGATGCAAAATCATTTTCGTTTTGCGTCATATCTATACGAAAAGTACACCGTGATGCGTGTTTGAACAGGTCTTGAGGAGAGATAGTGGATTACCCAATAAAAAATATAGAGTGCTATTTTAAAAACACATGTGGCTGTTGATTAATTTGTAACGTATAACGCTACAGTAAAGAAAAGAATACTGGTCAGTGTCCCCCGGGTAAATGGATAACATTTGTTTTACACATCTGTTGTTTCTCGATAATAAACTATTTTAGATGGTAAAGACAAATGGACCACACGGTCGTCATCATGTCCGTATTTTACGTATATCACATTAAAACGATAGGCATATTCGTTATTCCACTTCGTAATGCTTACACGGACGGAACTGTAGTATTATATTCTATATTTGATTATATTTAACAGTCAAAGTTGACCACGACGTCATCTGAAAATTTGTGCCTAATCACGTATCCCGGCCATGAGCAGTTAATCAAAAACGTAAATATCTTAAGGCGTTTTTTGGACGTATTTGCCTTAGGACTGGAAGAAAGGATTTAGCTAAACATCTCGTCTACCAGAAAGTCACGGGGCACGAATAATTAATTTTGTAATATAGGGGAATTATTCGGCAGTTCTGTTCTCAAAGAAACCGTCGGGACATTCCCCTGGGGTAATTTAAGGAAGTCGTGAAAAATCTAAATATAGCTATCCAAGGGAGACAATCATGAATCATTGCCTCGATTGCCTGGAAACTGTCGTCGAGAACGATGATCTTAATTCCTGGTCAGCATTACCAACGAATTTGAGGCCTTTGTCAGATTATATTGATACCATTTGACTACAGCTGGACGCGACATTTGGTCCATATACACCAGAATTTTATGATGGATTTGTGTGCAATTAACACGTTTTGATCACAAGAATCGTAGAGTCCCGCGTACTTCAGCTTCGGAATACTTCTCCAGTTTCAGCGCTTTTTCGATAGCACACTCTGATGCAGTTGTTATCCGGCCGCAGCAGAATTTCGTCTGCACTCATGCTGCGTTATGGTCTTAGCGTGGGACGAGCTTACTTTCTGAAATCCTTTATCATAAGAGGTCGTGTTTATACGGTTATGTGTAATGTCAGTTGACTGAGAACAAACGAAATGAATACTTAGGAAAGAAGAAATAAGTATTATACAGATAAAATTTAAGAGAAACAAGCATTATAATCACCATAGAGCATGAGAAGAAAACGATCATAATGTAAGGTGTTCATTATGTTTCATGATGTTGAACGACGCCAGAGCACATTATCATAGCCTGTACTCCCTATTCATCATATTTTTTTGAGTGTCAGAAGTTCTAAGACGGGTCTAGTGACTATTTCCGGTGTTGCATTACGGTCATTTTATTTGCATCGCCCTCTGATGCGCAGCTCTTCCTCACCGGCGCTGAATTATCCGACGTACTGGATGTTGTGTCGGCCTGGTATGATATGGTACTGCGGGTTTGCAAAGTGCCACGCCAGTATCGAACGAACACTCGCTTTAACATATCTCTCATATGTATCTCTCTTAACCCTCGTTGCACCCTGTATCATTTTCTCATTCCCTATCAAGCTCCATTCGTGCTATCACTTCTTCTGTTTCGACTTTTACGCTATATTGAATTTGGTGTGGTAAGGATCAAGTGGGGGGACGGGGATTAGCCTATTGTCGTATTGTGGAAATTGTTTCTATAGGTGGAGTTCGAATTGGCCACTAACATGCTCAACACATCATTGTATTAACCGTCTCAACTATGAAGGCGGATTGTATCTGGATGCCCCAATTCCTATAACTATTGCATTCACAACAGCTGGTGTCTGAAACTTCAAGAGAACAGACATCCAGTGGCAACGGTCGTTCCGGAACGGAACGTGTGGAAGATATGAAACAGAGTAGTATTACACACGCAAAATCTTTAGTTTCCTACATCTTCGTGATGGTACCGTCTGAGATTTCATTTAATAGTCTCAATTCGAGAATTACCTACCTGCTGGTTGTGTGGTGATGGTGCCTGTATCTTATTTCTACACCCTGTCGTATTAAACTTTTGGTACCATGGAGGGAAACTATTGCACAGCTGTTTGGAATAATACTTACACGGAATCTGGATGGATACTGAAATGCATTTAGCATGTATATCAGAAGAAAGGAATAAAATTACTGCACATGATAGCTCTTGGAGAGAGAAATCGGCTTCCATATTTCCAAAATACTGTTGCGAGAGTGAATTGCACTTACAGAAAACTGACTACCATATGAAGATGTTCAGGATCAACGTCGCGCCGATCTGCTACATTTATTAGGTTGTTGCTTAAGTTCTTGGTGTTTCTGTTTTGCCTGTTGGTATTCCCGTTGGTATGAGTTTATTTAAGGAATGTTAGTTTTGTTTGTAATTTACTGTTGCTAATTGAGTTTACATATGGTCATTTTGTCATTTGGAGATAGTGAGTGTAGCTGTTGACGCCGGAAAGTGGAATGCCAAATGGAGAAATCGTAACATTTCCGACGCATTCTTCGGTCTGTGTTCATTACAGGGATGACAGCACCGGAGGCAGTCAGAAACATTTGCACCGTGTATGGGGATAATGCCACTGGACAGAGTATGTGAAGGAAATGGCTTTCTCGTTTAAGGACGACCGTTTTGACGGTAGTGACTCTCCACGTTTGGGAAGACGTTCAGTGTTTAATGAAGATCGCTTAGATTCGTTAATCCACAATGGTCACCGCCAGTGCACTCTAGAACTGAACATTCTATTACCGTGTGACATTTGCATGCATTGGGGAAGCTTCAAAAATCGGGTGATGCGCACCACATGCTCAAAGTCGAAATCACGAAAATGAGCTGGTGGCCATATGTGCATTTTTTCTTACACGTCATCAATTAGCTCGTGAGCGACACCGACCATTCCTACTCTGTATCATTACTGGTGACGAGAAATGGCGTCTTTACGATCATTCGCGTCTTGTGTCAGTACTGGTTACGATAAATTATGTCTTGATGCTAACATAAGGGAATGAAAGGGAAGGCTGAGCCAAAACAAAGCAGCAACTCTAAGCACAAAGATCTACGCGCATCCACAAAAGATAATGTTATGCATCTGGTGAAACAGCGACGGTGTGCTCTGCTACGAAATGCTTCCGAAAGACGTAGTCATCACTTCTGATATTTACTGTCAACAACTGAGACGTCTAGCAGGCGGAGTCCGAGAACAACAACGAGAAAGATTGCGTGAAGTTATACTATTCTACGATAACGCCCGCCAGCATTCTGCTAGACCGACAAAAGACACCATGGAGTAGTTGGTTTTGGAAGTCACTCGGCACTTACCTCATTCTCCTTATCTCGCACCCTCAGATTTTCACCTTTTCAGCTCTCTATCGAACAACCTTCAAGGAAATTCCTTTCCGCTTCGAACATGACTCGACGAGTTCTTCGCCTGAAAACCACGTGATTTCTACAGTCGCGGAATCGAAAAGTTACCACAGCGTAGGCAGACTGTTGTAAATAGTGAAGGGGACTATATTATTAATGACTAAGATTCTGTTTTGTACATTATTTGTTTTGCTTATTAAAATTATGAAGAAAAAAACACCTACGTATATACATCCATATTCAGACGCCTGTGGAGAGCATGGCAGAACACTGTACCGGTATTAGGACTCCCGCTCGTTCCACTCATGTGTAGATTGCGAGACTCTTAAACACTTCAGCGTGCTCTTCTGACAATCTGATCTTGTCTTCGCGATCCCTACTGGAGCGATACGTAGAGGGTGCTGGTATATTACTAGACCCATCAATCCGTTCTCAAAATTTTATATGTAGGCTTTTCTATGGAGATTTAGAATCTGTTGTGAAGCGTTTTCCTGTTTAGCTTTTTTCAACATCTCAATCCATGTGCTTTCAGGAATCCATCGGAGAAAAACACTAGTTCGGTCTTGCATGACCGATGGTTTCGTAATCCAACACGTTTGGCATGTTGGAGGTTTTCTGTTCGTGTTTATTACATTTGAGCTCAAATATGTTCCAAAACACTCCAAGAAATCGGTATCAAAGATATTAGCAAGTGTTTTCCTGAATCACTTGTGTTAAACTTCTTATAGACGGATTTGACATGTGCCTTTTTCTCCAGTCACAGGATACGGCTCTTTGTTAGAGAGATTTATGGTGTATTATGGATAAAATAAGGGCCAACTCAGTTGCAAATTCGGTGTACGGTCTAAGAGATATTCTGGCAGGCCTTGGAGATTTGTTCAGGTTTAACGGCTGCATCTGATTTTCAATGTCACTGTCACTAACATGTGTTTCCTTCAACTTTTCAGTGGCGCGAGTGTTGAACTGAGCTTTCCCTTCTAAATGAACCTTTGATAATGATGTTCAGTATTTCTGATTGTACTTTGCTATCTTCAGTTTCAGTTCCGTCTCGTCCATGAGTATCTTTCTGGAGAAAAATTTTCCTTTGCTCGAAGTGTTCCTGATAGAAGCGGACCAACCAAAAAAAAAAAAAAAAAAATAGTAATCTATATCGACAATTATTCTCGTAGTGAGCGGTACCGTATAGTTGTACTGTTTGAATCATTTTACATTTCGTGGCTGCGATAACAGTACAACATTTTCACATGTCTTGAATTTTTTGTCTGAGACTATTACTCGCATTTCCATTAGTTTAAAGTTCATATCAATAGCAAAATCTTACAGTTACAGTTCGCTACGAACTTATCCATCGTAACAAGACTGACATCTAGTTGTGAATGTCAATAGTGCTCATGCAATTGTTAATTTTTACTACAGCGTAAATCGTCCTGAATCATTTTTATAAGGTGCTGCCAGACTGTTACGTGAGTTTATGAGTAATGTTGGGGCTAATGCAGGTTCTCTTTGCAAGAACTATTACCGTTGCATAATATGTTGTTTACGTACGAAATCAGCGACTAATTTTTTCGTTCTCATCAATTTAGACAGTTCAACAGACATCATCACACCATAAATTCAAAACTATTGCCGTTTTTGCGCTCATATCTTTACACTGTTTAACAGTGGCATAATATTAAACACGACGATACGTCAGTTTATAGTTAGTAGATAATCGTTGAAGAGTCGAAACCGTCAACAGAGTAACACTACTTAGTGACTGTGTCTGCGAACAAAAGTCTTTCGAAACGTATTATTCACGATGGTCAACGTTGTGACAGGATGTCGGGTTTCGTTAACTCTACCAACGTTGACATCGGAAGCAGATACAGATGTGAAGTGAGCTGCCAAACGTCACAGGAGTGGTTGTTTCAACAGAAGATGTGCCCCGTATGACACCTAAGTGCTGCGGCGAGATAAACCCGCGTTGCACGAGTCGGAACCTGCCTCCGAACGTGCAAGACGCGTGGTTCATAGCATACCGGAGATTGCACAAGTGTCTATGCAGGAGCCTCAATATCGTAGAGACATTGTTTCCTCATGCATGAACAGTGTTTGCCGAATGGTCGTCGCTTCGCCACCACCCAGCCATAGGAGGCGATCTACGGTTACGGTCGCTCTACGAACGTCAGGAGCTATACGGAGACAAATATACTGCATATTTAGCGGCCTAAATCAGACTTGCGTCGTCGTGCTTTACCATGACTTATGGCGAATGGGCGTAATGTGCGATTTCCCAAAGCATGAATTCGGCAGTACCGTTACTTCTTTAAAAAAAAGAAGAAAAAGGATGGAGCCATGGGAAAAGTCTTGTGTACGAGACGTCTTTAGAGGCTGAAGAATACGCTCTGCCTGCGACACTGTCCAAACAACACCAAGGATATTAGCAAAATGGGTTGTACGTAAGTTTATGCGACGATGCCATGCCCGCTCTGACGTTTGGAGACGCCATTTTGAGCAACTGTTGTAAAAGCAACACTTTGTGAAACTTGTGGAGATAAATGAAATTCTTATTACTGTACAGCCGTCTTAAAATTTTCGGTCTCTCTGACATCAAGTTATCAGCATCATTATTAGCCCTTCAACAGGGCAAATTATAAATTGTCTGAGAATATTGAAGAATATTCAACGGATTTTCTGTATGTCGAGGGCAGGGTTCGGAAGTGGGAGTCCTTAGTTTGAGCGCAGAGGTAGGCTAAGGCGGAACGTCAGTAGATCTGCGCTTATAACTTCCGACTCGGTCATTTCATGAGGAGAGTCTCTAACTTGAAACTGATAAATTATCCCATCCTCCCTGAAAGTTTGTAACATCATAACGAAACGACTCTTCATACTGATAGTCTTATCCGAACGTAAGCTCTCCGTTAAGCCCTGTGTATTGCTTGTAGCAACTACCATTGGAGAAGAACGACCATTTTGCTGTCCTGCCTACTTTAAATCTTCTCTGAATTCTGTATTAATATTGGTAAAGGTTGTGGCCTGCCGGGTACTAGTCAAAATATTGTCGAACGATGATATTCTAAGTTGCCTCTTTTGCAGATGACTTTTATCGTCTTGAAACTATTCCTACGACACTAATTTAATAGCGTCGCCCTACTCTAAATCAAACTAGAGGCATATCACCACATTTCCCTCTATTTCCGAATTGAAGATTTATTGACGCCTAAGGATATGTCGTGCCAACCGATCCATTCTGTTAGGCAGCTTGTGAACTAAATTTCTTTAATCAATTCAATGCTCTTCATTAGTTGGGGTGGGGGGGGGGGGTTGGGTTGTTTGGGGAAGGAGACCAGACAGCGAGGTCATCGGTCTCATCGGATTAGGGAAGGATGGGGAAGGAAGTCGGCCGTGCCCTTTCAAAGGAACCATCCCGGCATTTTCCTGGAGCGATTTAGGGAAATCACGGAAAACCTAAATCAGGATGGCCGGACGCGGGATTGAACCGTCGTCCTCCCGAATGCGAGTACAGTGTCTAACCACTGCGCCACCTCGTTCGGTGCTCTTCATTAGTTATCCGATCTCCTGGAACACACTATTTTCGAAGCCCCTGCTCTCTTTGGGTTTCATAGTCCTCATTTGATTTCCGTATATGGCTATACTCCATGCAAATACTTTCAGGAAAGAATTCGTAGCACTTCAGTTTCAGTATTAGCTAATTTCTCTTTTTCACGCTACTGCCATTTTGCATTTGAAGCACTCTCTACTTCATCCATGGTCCCTTATTTTGCTGACCAGGTAGCAAATCTCATCTACTTCATTATTGTCTCATTCCTTAATGTAATTCTTGAGAAACATGTGATTTAATTGCTCTACACTGTATAGACATCGTGATACTTTTGTTAATATTTATCTTAGTCTATTTACAAGACATTATTCATTCCCTTGCCGTCACTGACAGAATATCGTCGGCAGAAATCAAAATTTTAATTTCCACTGCCTGAATTCCTTTATAAATTTGTCCTTTGTTTCCCTCAAAGCTTTCTCAGTATACTGATCATATAACATGGAGGATAGCATGCAGCATCTTTTGATGTCCTTCGACAATTATAAAAAAAAAATATGCAAATGTGTGTGAAATCTTATTGGACATAACTGCTAAGGTCATCAGTCCCTAAGCTTACACACTACTTACCCTAAATTATCGTAAGGGCAAACACACACACCCATGCCCGAGGGGGGACTCGAATCTCCGCCGGGACCAGCCGCACAGTCCACGACTGCAGCGACTATTATAATTGCCGTCTGTTTTCTGTACGGGATCTAGATAACATTAACCGCCCAATGTTTTATTCTCACTACATCACAGTTTCAAATATAGTACTCCAGGTAACAATGTCAGAAACTTTCTCTAAATCTACATAAGGCAAACTTTTACTATAAGACGTAGGGTTAATACTGCCTCCCATCTACCTAAATTTCGCTGAAACTAAAACTGATCTTCCCCGAGGTAAGCTTATACCAGTTTTCCTATTCTTCTGTAAACAATTTCTATCAGTATTTAGCCACTACAATATTTTAAACTATTATATCGGCAATATTCACACCTTTATACTTTGGAAACCGAAATACGATCCCACTTCGCTTATCTCATGTGTGTTGAATACCAGGTGAAGTAAGTTTGTCATGGTGGGTTCTTGGAAGGGTCTGGTTACTGCTCAAGGAAAGTTGTATGTTCCAAGGACCTTGTTTTGACTTAGGTCTGTAAAATATGTGTCGCAGCGGGGTACCAATCGTCTCATCATCGTCATCTACTTCCTCCTCCCTTTCCATAACACTGTCTTCAGCTTCGTCTTTCTTGAACAGACCTTCAATACGTCTTTCAACGTTTCAGCCTTCCCCTCTTTGGTTAGTAAAGACCTTACACTTCTTCAGGCACCATGTGGCTGTATCGTTGTCTTAACTACACAATGACACCTTAGACGAAATAAAATGCCTTATAATGTGAATTTCGTAGTAGAATCAACAATTAGGAGCGACTATATGAGTAATTAAATAATTATCTTTAGACCAAGATATAAAATCATGTGAAAATTCCAAGGTGTTTACCTGAAGGAAGGAGACCGTGAAAATTCCAAGGTGTTTACCTGAAGGAAGGAGACCGGGGAAAATATGGGTACTGAAATAAGCAAATGTGTAAACGTAACTTGACGCGCACAAGACCAAATAGACGCACCATATGTGTCCTGATCTGAAGTACGTTAGATGAGGAGACGTTGAACGAAGTGAAATTATTATACTGCTATTAATGCTGGATGAACTTTTGGAATGGTAAGCGAAGCAGTAAAATACATATGCGTTAACATAAAAGTTTGCTTCCTTACCAGATTTTTGTAGCGCTGTACAGCTATTACTGTTTTAAAAAAATAGATGCTTTGTTTATACTTGCTGGTTACGTAATTTTCATCTTTAGCTTTCAACCAGAGAACTGAACACTCTTTAATAAATTAGACCGAGCTAAAATACAGTAAGTCCTATGTAACAAAGACGGAGCGAGACGGTGTAGTGGTTAGTACAGTAGACTCGCATTCGGGAGGACGACGGTTTAAGTATTTTATACCTGTTATCGATAAGTGGTAATCTGGAAATGACCAAAAACATTTTATCCTACGTCATATTGATGCTTAAATGGGTTTTAATCGGTATTCTTTCTGAAGACGTTCGATAGCTCCGAAAAACAACGTCGAATTCATCTGATACCAGCTACATTAAGCGTTGTCTCATTTTATACAAGAAGGTGGGGAAGCCGTAAGAAAAGAAAATGGCCGGCCGCAGTGGAAGAGCGGTTCTAGGCGCGTCAGTCTGGAACCGCGCGACCGCTACAATCGCTGGTTCGAATCCTGCCTCGGGCATGGATGGATGTGTGTGATGTCCTTAGGTTAGTTAGGTTTAAGTAGTTCTAAGTTCTAGGGGACTGATGACCTCAGATGTTAAGTCCCATAGTGCTGAGAGCCATTTGAACCAAAGGAAAATGAAGATTTCCGGCAAAACGCTGTTTCCTATTTATCGCCACGCAAACACCTCGCAGACGTAGAATAACGGACCGAGAACTTTGCTGCATAATATTTAGCGTATTTTCTGATTTTCCTTTTCTGAACGAAGTAGTATGAATCATATAAGTGTCAAAGTTTAACCGCTGCACAGTCTCACAAAAAGAGAGTTATAGAAATTAGCACTTCAGTATCGAACAACGAATGATGTGCTTATAACGAACAAAGACTGAGGATTTGATGGATGTCTAGTGAGATTTAACATTTAATACACTGCCGGTAGAAAGAAATAATACACTCTTCTAGCGGTTTCCGATTCACTCAAGATTTATTGTTGCATCAGTGCACGTGGAGTACATGAAATAATTACATTTACAGATAATATAAGCGTTTCTGAGGTACCAGGTATCGGAACATGCTGAAACACCCATATTAGGACATGGTGTAGCCTCCACGGGGGACAATGCAGGCACTTACTCTGCCATCCAGTCGATCATACAGATGGCGGATATTGTCGTGGTATACGTTATTCCATGCCAGGGCAATTGCTGCACCTCTTGCAGAGGACGTTGAGTTTGGCGAGCACCGTATGGGAGAGCTTGTGCTGTGGGAACAACCCATCTCCTTCTTATTTAAAGGACAAAAGAGCTGGTCTAACATCACACTGTATGTACCGAGCGCTGGTCAGCGTCACCTCCAGAAATGACAACTGTAGCTTATCACACGCCAGACCACAAAGTCTGGGGAGAGCCCAGCGTGTCTCAGACGAATGTACTGTAACACACAGTGCTCACAAGGTCGACGACATACACGCAAAGAACCAACACTTGGGTGCAGGCTGAATCTACTTTCATTGCTGAAGACCACGGCGAGCCATTCCAACTTCCAAATGATCCTCTGACGGCATTAGTCGAGCCGTTTAAGTCGATGTTGTGGCGTGAGAGGAAGACGAGCTAGAGGTGTACGTGCCCGTATTCATAGTCCCGCGACTGATAACTGGTTAGCAACAGCTCGTGTTGACATGTCTAGGTTCAGAAGACCTGTTATCTGTGCTGTGATATCTGTACGATCTGCCACTGCTGACCTTATAGTACGACGATCTTGGAGAGAGTCTGTGATACGTGGCCTTCCAGAACGTCACCTACATCTGTGAGAATGTTCCGCGTGACGACTGATACCAGCGTCGTTGCGCAACTGACGCACCACGGGTGACAGTTTTCTGAAAGGACAACCCCGCCACTCGGACGGCAACAATTAGGCCCCTTTGGAATTCGCTTGGTTGGTTGTAGGAAGCATGAGAGCATCTCCGTGGCATGGTTGGCTGCTTGCTTCACACGTTTGCACCACACTGAGACTACCGACTGTGAACATTCCCTATTAAAGGGTAGAGACAGTTGGTGTTCTGTTGGCGGACGACGTAGAAACCATTATCAGCACACCTACTATCTGACTGGTGATATATGTCGTTATCGGATCAAAATTGAGGTCATCTTTCAAGGCGTAATAATATTTTTCCAGCATTGTAAACAGAAGAATTTGCCCCTTCGCTAGCTCATATATATCACAAATCCTTTGCTCAATCATTAGTCCCGCCTGATTTGAAAAGAGAGCAGGTCACTTCTGTTCAGAAAAGCGTAACAGATAGGATGCACATAATTACAATCCAATACCGCTTACGTGCGTCTGGTGGAAGAATATAGAGCTTATTCTTAGTTGAAACGTTATAACGTTTCTGGAGGTTGGTACGTCGGTTGGTTGGTTATTTGGAGAGGGGGCCAAACAGCGAGGTCATCGGTCGCGTCGGATTAGGTAAGGATGGAGTAGGAAGTCTGCTATGTCCTTTCAAAGGAACTATCCTGGCATTTGCATGGAGCGAATTAGGGAAATCATGAGAAATCTAAATTAGAATGGCCAGACGCGTATTTGAAACGGCGTCCTTCCGAATGCGAGTCCAGTGTGCGAACAACCGCCCCACTCGGTGTTTCTGTTGGAAAACAAGCTTCTATCAGTAAACCAGAGCATGATTTCATGATAACCACTGCTTTGAAGTACAACCCCTCCCCTCCCCCCCCCCCCCCCCCCATGAACCATGGACCTTGCCGTTGGTGGGGAGGCTTGCATGCCTCAGCTATACAGATAGCCGTACCGTAGGTGCAACCACAACGGAGGGGTGTCTGCTGAGAGGCCAGACAAACGTGTGGTTCCTGAAGAGGGGTAGCAGCCTTTTCAGTAGTTGCAGGGGCAACAGTCTGGATGATTGACTGATCTGGCCTTGTAACACTAACTAAAACGGCCTTGCTGTGCTGGTACTGCGAACGGCTGAAAGCAAGGGGAAACTACAGCCGTAATTTTTCCCGAGGGCATGCAGCTTTACTGTATGATTAAATGATGATGGCGTCCTCTTGGGTAAAATATTCCGAAGGTAAAATAGTCCGCCATTCGGATGTCCGGGCGGGGACTACTCAAGAGGGCGTCGTTATCAGGAGAAAGAAAACTGGCGTTCTACGGATCGGAGCGTGGAATTTCAGATCCGTTAATCGGGCAGGTAGGTTAGAAAATTTAAAAAGGGAAATGGATAGGTTAAAGTTAGATATAACTGGAATTAGTGAAGTGCGGTGCCAGGAGGAACAAGACTTTTGGTTAGGCGAATACAGGGTTATAAATACAAAATCAAATAGGGGTAATGCAGGAGTAGGTTTAATAATGAACAAGAAAGTAGGAGTGCGGGTAAGCTACTACAAACAGCATAGTGAACCCATTATTGTGGCCAAGATATACACGAAGCCCACGCCTACTGCAGTAGTACAAGTTTATATGACAACTAGCTCTGCAGATGACGAAGAAATTGAAGGAATGTATGATGAAATAAAAGAAATTATTCAGATAGTGAAGGGAGACGAAAATTTAATAGTCATGGGTGACTGGAATTCGGTAGTAGGAAAAGGGAGATAAGGAAACGTACTAGGTGAATATGGATTGGGGGGAAGAAATGAAAGAGGAAAGCGCCTGGTAGAATTTTACACAGAGCACAGCTTAATCATAGAAAAGAGAACCCCTTGTATGAATATCAAGAGCTCAGATGGAAACCCAGTTCTAAGCAAAGAAGGGAAAGCAGAAAGGTGGAAGGAGTATATAGAGGGTCTATACAAGGGCGATATACTTGAGGAGAATATTATGGAAATGGAAGAGGATGTAGATGAAGATGAAATGGGAGATACGATACTGCGTGAAGAGTTTGACAGAGCACTGAAAGGCTTGAGTCGAAACAAGGCCCCGGGAGTAAACAACATTCCATTAGAACTACTGATAGCCTTGGGAGAGCCAGTCCTGACAAAACTCTACCATCTGGTTAGCAAGATGTATGAGACAGGCGAAATACCCTTAGACTTCAAGAAGAATATAATAATTCCAATCCCAAAGAAAGCCGATGTTGACAGATGCGAAAATTACCGAAGTATCAGTTTAATAAGTCACTAGGAATGGTAGAACGATGGGTTCGATGACGGTTTGGATGTACCGTGCACTATTCAGAGTCCCCTCGACGATCACCAGTGGTGTACGGCCACTGTAGGAGATCGCTCCCCACACCATGATGCCGGATGTTGGCCCTGTGTGCCTCGGTCGTATGCAGTCCTGATTGTGGCGCTCACCTGCACGGCGCCAAACACGCATACGACCATCATTGGCACCAAGGCAGAAGCGACTCTCATCGCTGAAGACGACACGTCTCCATTCGTCCCTCCATTCACGCCTGTCGCGACACCACTGGAGGCGGGCTGCACGATGTTGGGGCGTGAGCGGAAGACGGCCTAACGGTGTGCGGGACTGTAGCCCAGCTTCATGGAGACGGTTGCGAATGGTCCTCGCCGATACCCCAGGAGCAACAGTGTCCCTAATTTGCTGGGAAGTGGCGGTGCGGTCCCCTACGGCACTGCGTAGGATCCTACGGTCTTGGCGTGCATCCGTGCGTCGCTGCGGTCCGGTCCCAGGTCGACGGGCACGTGCACCTTCCGCCGACCACTGGCGATAACATCGATGTACTGTGGAGACCTCACGCCCCACGTGTTGAGCAATTCGGCGGTACGTCCACCCGGCCTCCCACATGCCCACTATACGCCCTCGCTCAAAGTCCGTCAACTGCACATACGGTTCACGTCCACGCTGTCGCGGCATGCTACCAGTGTTAAAGACTGCGATGGAGCTCCGTATGCCACGGCAAACTGGCTGACACTGACGGCGGCGGTGCACAAATGCTGCGCAGCTAGCGCCATTCGACGGCCAACACCGCGGTTCCTGGTGTGTCCGCTGTGCCGTGCGTATGATCATTGCTTGTACAGCCCTCTCGGAGTGTCCGGAGCAAGTATGGTGGGTCTGACACACCGGTGTCAATGTGTTCTTTTTTCCATTTCCAGGAGTGTATATTATATATATAATTCCCGGCAATCAGTTGCGACAATTATGCATATAATAAGTTGTTGAAAGTCGTTTGTCGTGGAAAAACTGGCGACTTCGAACATCATTATGTTTTCCGCAAACAAAGTTGTATTTCACAAATGTTATTAATTGTCTTCATAATTTTAACCACGTATAGTTAACGGAAGACGTAGAAACGATATTCCGAAACGAATACGTATAGTTTAAGTCAAACGTTCGAATTAGAATAGAGACCCCACGAACACAAATTTGCTGTGGCAGGTATGAAATATAAACTCCGTTACTCGCTCGTTACACTTTGAAGGACAGATGTTGAATGGGCCGAAACGAGCCACCGCATAACAGCGTAGTTGCCTGCTAACTTCGAAAGAAGGTAGATGCGGTCCCTAGCGCAACTTATAACATCGTCGAAAATCAGTGCGGACGGGAGAGCTTTGGTACACCCTGTTAAAAAAACGGAAAAATGGAGGCGGTACAATTGGAGAGCGATCCGCCTTCAACAACATGCATAAGCAATTAATTAATAATTTATATATATATATATATATATATTATAAAAAACTAATAATAAAAAAAAAGTTGCATGGCGCGAGATTCGATCCGGCGACCTTCGGATTACGAACCCGAGCGCTTACCGCTGCGTCACGACGCTGTACAAAATTATTAATCGTTGAGATTATTTCACGGCAACGGTTTCTTTTAACTGTCGATTTTCTCGACAACGGCTGAGAAGTGCATCTAGGTGCTTTGCCACATTACACCTCTGGCCATGAGCCTTTATTATGCGCAGTATGAATCGAATCCGAATTTCACAATTGGCGGCCTCCCCTTGTTAGAGAAAGCTTTTGACAATTTGGACTGGAGTACTCTCTTTCAAATTTTGAAGGTAGCAGGTTTAAAGTACAGGGAGCGAGATGCTATTTACAATTTGTACAGAAACCAGATGGCAATTATAAGAGCCGAGAGACATGAAAGGGAAGCAGTGGTTGGGAAGGGAGTGAGACAGGTTTGTAGCCTCTCCCCGATGTTATCCAATCTGTATCTTGAGCAAGCAGTGAAGGGAACAAAAGAAAAATTCGGAGTAGGTATTAAACTCCATGGAGAAGAAATAAAAACTTCGAGGTTCGCCGATGACATTGTAATTCTGTCAGAGTCAGCAAAGGACTTGGAAGAGCAGTTGAATGGAATGGACAGTGTCTTGAAAGGAGGATATAAGATGAACATCAACAAAAGCAAAACGAGGATAATGGAATGTAGTCGAATTAAGTCTGGTGATGCTGAAGGAATTAGATTAGGAAATGAGACACTGAAAGTAGTATAGGAGTTTTGCTATTATTGCAGAAGGAACATCCAGCTTCTCGTACCGCTGTTACACGACCTCACTGAATCTCAGTCAGGTGTTGATAATGGCGTCTTTGTTGCCTTATACACATTCTTGTCCAACAGGAAGTCACCATGTCCAATCTCGAACGTAACTAACTCTGACGACCAATAGAACGTGTATATAACGCAAATCTCATTTTTATCTTCAGCGCCACTCTTACGTGTCTGGCGCGAAATCTGAACAGACATCATCTTTCAGATGTAGATACACGTCTACCTACTTTCGTTCATATGCCACAACTTCCTTTTGGTGTTGGGACACATTTTCGGATATATATGAAGAGGTACCATATCTAGAAAACGCCAGCCGGAGTGGCCGTGCGGTTATAGGCGCTACAGTCTGGAACCGCGTGACCGCTACGGTCGCAGGTTCGAATCCTGCCTCGGGCATGGATGTGTGTGATGTCCTTAGGTTAATTAGGTTTAATTAGTTCTAAGTTCTAGGGGACTGATGACCACAGATGTTACGTCCCATAGTGCTCAGAGCCATATCTAGAAAACATTCACGTCTACTACCTGTCTTTTTCATACTCGACAAAACAATAGCTGTAGGTGAACAGCTAGAAGACGTCTCCCTACATCTGCAAAAGGTGTTTCACACTACACCAAATAGTAGACAACCATAAGTGGAATGTAAAAAAAAAAAAATGTGATACTGGACAAGAAGGTTCTGTAGAAACGAAATTATCATCGTGTGAGCCACAAGGAAGCATAATATGACCACCAATGTCTTCATCATACAAAGCATTCAACACATTGATTCAGCAGCATTCCAAGATACTTCGCGTACGATCCTGTTGTCTATAGGAAAGTATAGTCGTTGATTAACCACAAGGAAGTGAACGAGACGCGGAAAAATCTATCGTTTGGTATAAAGAACGGCGGGTCTCTTTAATTTTGGACAAATGAAAGAGGAATAGTAGTAAAGATCTTGTGCGTGCCAGATCGTATAATTAGCTGTGATTTTAGGAACTGATTTGAAATGAGGGAATTAGTGGAATCATTATTACGGTAGGCGAAAGGAATATCTATAAGTTCTATAGTACTGGTCTAGCGTTTGGATCTGTTGTTCACTTGTCAATGACATTAAACGAATTCAGACGCACTGTTGGGATTTAAGAGGCCATTATAACCCCAGAAAGTGTAACAGAAATCTTCTAAACTAAACTAAACTCCGCCCGAACAGGCCATTAAGACCCAACAGTACCTACCAGCAGCCGTGTCATCCTCAGCCCACAGGAGTCACTGGAGCCGGATATGGAGCGGCATGTGGTCAGCACACCGCTCTCCCCGCCCTATGTCGGTTTACGAGACCGGAGCCGCTACTTCTCAATCAAGTAGCTCCTCAGTTTGCCTCACAATGGCTGTGTGCACCCCGCTTGCTAACAGCGCTTGGCAGACCGGATGGTCAACCATCCAGCCCAACCCGACAGCGGTTAACTTCTGTGATTTGACGGAAACCGGTGTTACCACTGCAGCAAGGCCGTTGGCCGACAGATATCTTCAGGAAAAATAAACAGGAATCCTTGCAAGATAGACGACGCAGTTCTTGTGAAACGTAGTTTACTATAACTACAGACCGTGTTTGAAGAGAAGACTGTGCGACTATTGTGTTGGCTCTGTCGTATATTTGTAGTAGGGATCATTCGCTCAGTATCCGACGATAACGAACAGAAATTCGAATACTATTGTCGGACCACCCGCCGCTACACACTGTACAGTGGCTTGGCGGTCATATCTGGAGATGTAAGCCGGCCGCAGTGGCCGTGCGGTTCTAGGCGCTGCAGTCCGGAACCGCGGGACTGCTACAGTCGCAGGTTCGAATCCTGCCTCGGGCATGGATGTGTGTGATGTCCTTAGGTTAGTTCGGTTTAAGGAGTTCTAAGTTCTAGGGGACTGATGACCTAAGATGTTAAGTCCTATAGTGCTCAGAGCCATTTGAACCTGGAGATGTAAATACCAGAAAATAATTTCCGAGAATAGCAGAAATTCAAAGACGGGATTGGCTAAACCGAATACTGGAAGTAAAATATACGAGAATAGACCTCCGTCAACTGCAAACACGTATAAACACTATACTGTTTACATGAGTGGTACGTTTCTCGAGCTTAAAGTAGTACCGTCAGCAGAAATAACACATAGAGAACAAGGAGCATAAGTTAACCTCTTCGTTCCCGTGACTGACGTCGACAGGTGGCGCTGTTATATCGTGCAGATAGTGACGCGCGGACGACAGCGTGTGCGGCTCCCGACAAAGAACGTTATCACACTGCGGGGGAGCTGCCACGTGGCGGCCAGAGATTGGAGCTGGAATGGGCGCCAGCGCGGCGCCCGAGCAAAGCCGAGTGAAATAGTAGAGGCGGTCTATTAGGACGTCAGGCGCACGCTGATGAATAGTGTGCCGAACGACAATTACGCGGGCCCAGAAATAGCGGCGCCTGACGGCGGCCTCGCACGCAACCCGCCGGACAATCCGCCCCCCGCCGACGCCGGACCGCCCCACCCCTCTCCCGCCACGGCCCTCTAACAATAGGGCGCAGCAATTGCTCTCGGGGGAGCGAGCGTGGGTGGCGGGGGAAAGGATGGGAGAGGGCGCCGTCAGGTGTGACACTTCCGGAGTTTTTATCGCTACAGCTGATCGCTGGAGCCGCCGGCACCTCGGCGATCAATGGCCGACGTCGACGTCGACAAATATAGACACACTAGCTGGCTATCCGGCGTCTCTCGTTTAGTCTTTTCTCCGAATCTTAAAGTAGACTAGACAATATGTAAGTGTAAAGACAGAGTAATTTCATTTGCGAGTGTCTATCGAGACAAAACGTAACTACATTTCGGGTCATTAAAACGATAACATGAGGAAGGCGACAATCAACAAAAGTCGAATGTTCGTAATATGATGAAATATATGTTGCATGCTTAGATGAGTAGCACCAAGTAGCTAGTAGTAACGCTGTCTACATTCTGTATGTAAATCAAGATCACCCAGAAGGCTTTCTCATCACTACAATAACTATAGACTGAAGCAATGAATTAAATTTTATAGCAAGACCGGGATTCGAACTAAGATCGACCGTCAGAGAGCGTCACTGTGACAGCAGCATTTTTTGCAGCACGAGACGGAATTTCAAAATCGTTGAAGGACAGGACCAATCGGCACACTCAGTGATTAAAATTCAGGGTGGAAGCATATCAATGATAAGATTGGTTGATGACATTGTGAACTCTCGCGAAAGAGAAGGAGAAACACACAAGGTTGTCTAATAAGTACAGAATATGGATTGAGAGCAAACTGAAAAAGAAAGGAATCAAGAATGGCAAAAATAAAAATTAATTATAAACTCAACATCAAAACAGAGGATCACGAAGTTAAGGAACGTTACTACATCCGTACCAAAATAGCTCATGATGAAGTAGGGAGGGTGTAGAAAACACAAGTTCACGAAGAGAGGGTATTCCTGGCCAAGAGACGTCTACTAGTAACTTGAGGATGAAATTTATGAGTGTCTACGTTTGCAGCATAATATTGTATGTTAATGAATCACTGATTCTGTTAAAACCGGAAAAGACGAACTGTGAAGCGTTTGAGATTTGTTGCTGTAGAAGGATGTTGAAAATTAGGTGGACAAACACTGTAAGGAATAAGCAGGTTCTCCGCAGAATCGGTGATAAAACGAACGTATGGAAAGCACCCTGTAGAAGGAGGGACAGAATGATAAGACGTGTGTTAAGACATTAGGGAACAACTTCCATGATACTAGACGTAGCCATACAGGGTGAAACTGTAGAGGAAGACAGAGACTGAAACAGACTGACGGAAAAAGAAAATTTCAACTGCAGGGGTCGTACGAGATGAAGGGAAGTTGGCAGGCATGGTTTTACATGTGAAAGAAGAATTGTATTCAAACTTCGCGGTAGCCACTTGAGAGTGGCGGTAGAAGCGCCACTATGAGCTGGCAAATCACGTTTGCTGTGAATATTCTCCGTCGTGAGCGTTAGGTACCTATGAGATCGGACATGGTGAGTTGATGTTAGTCTTTAAGGCGTCAAAGACAGCATTACCAACCCCTCACTGAGTTTGAACGATGTCGGTTACGGTCTGGGGTGTGATTTCGTATGATAGCACGAGCGCTCTTGTTGTTATCCTACTCACACTGAACCCTAATTTGTACATCAGTCTGGTAATTCGATATGCTGTGCTGCCATTCATGAACAGCATTCTAGGGGGTGTTTTCCAACAGGATAACGTGCGCCCCCATACCACTTTTGTAATCCAACACGCTCTACAGACTGTCGACATGTTACCTCGGCCTCCTCGATCGCCAGATATCTCTCCAATGGAGCACATATGAGACATCAACGCAAGAAAACTCGTTCATCACCCACAACCAGCATCAACCGTCCCTGTATCGACTGAACGAGAGCAACAGACACCGAACTCAATTCCACAGACTGATACCTGGTACCTGTACAACACAATGCGGGCACGTTTGGATGCTTGGATTCAACACTCTGATGGTGTCATCGGTTATTGATGCACCAACATTTATATTTGCAAAGGTTTTTCTCGCACGTACATTAAACTGTGAACTTACAACGTGAATGACTAAAATATGTTAGCTACACAAAACTATTCCTGATATCGAATTTCTATATACAGAGGCGTCCAAAAGAATGTATCCACTGTTTAAAAGTCCATAACTGGCAAACTAATTGACGGAGTTGTCTGTCCTTTGGTAGTGTAATAGTTTGTAGTTCCGGCAATCGCCACACAATCTTTGTATTGTGTTGTTATGTTTTGTCAGATGACAGTCGCTAGATAGTCAGTGCTTTGTTCTTAGTTGCACGTAGGTACTCGAGTAAACATGGCTGGCGCTAGGCTTACACTCGATGGAAGGCAATCAGTTTTGCAGTGGTATTTTAAGTACGAAAACATTAATGAGGTTCAACGGCAATGATGAAATGAGTATCAAACAGAATCACCGACACGTTTAACGATTCGTCACATTCTAGACAAATTTTAAGCCGAAGGCTGTGTTGAAGATGTACACAAACAACGATCTGGACGACCTGTAACAGGAGCAAGTCCAGTTAACTCCCGTCGTGTGTTACAACAATTCACTCGCTCACCACATAAATCTGTGAGACAGTGTGCCCGTGAAACGGTAGTGAGTCCCTCAAGTGTTCGGCGAATTTTGAAGACAGCAAACTGGAATTGCTACATCCCACGATTACTATACGCAATGAACGAGGACGACCAAGATCGTAGAATGGAGTACTGCGAGATGTTTACTAACATGGTACGCAACGATGAAGAGTTTGCAAAGACGATTGTGTGGTCTCACGAGGCACAGTTCAAACTCAGTGGTACAATAAATCGCCACAATAGCACCTACTGGCCCGCCGAAATCCGAACGTTCATGTAGACAAAGCCGTGAATTTGCCAGGAGCAAATGTGTGGTGTGGCTTGTCTTACCGGGGCTTGATTAGGCCATTCTTCTTTGACGGCACAGTTACCGGTGAGGTGTACCTTCAGAAGCTTCAGACATCCATTTTACCTTCCATCCGAGACTTGTATGGAGACGGAAGAGTTTACTTTCAACAAGATGGTGCCCCAGCCCAGTACCAAAATCGTGTTAGGGCGTGTATCGACGAAAATCTAGCAGGAAGATGGATAGGCCGTGGAGGTGGTGTGGAGTATCCACCACGTTCCCCAGACCTAACTCCTCTGGACTTTTACCTGTGGGGAAACTAAAGGACGTCGTTTATCGACAAAAGCCACGCACATTGGATGAACGTCGAGAATCCATCGTACATTCATGTGCAAATATCCAACAGAACACGTTGCAGTCTGTAGTTCGTGCTGCAGTTCGGCGGCATCGTTTGTGTGTGGATGTTAATGGTGACCATTTCGAACACCTACAGTGATATCTTTAAGTTAGTCTTTAAGCTACACTTTCACCAAAAATGAGACAACTCCATCAATTAGTTTGCAAGTTATGGACTTTTAAACAGTGGATACTTTTTTTTGGACCCCTCTGTATTAATTATTTATTTGTGCTGTGATTTCCCGCCAGTGCATATACTACAACAAATTGAAGATGTACGGTGCAAGTGTTACTCTGACACGAAGAGTTGACGCAAGAAAAGAATATCTAATGGGCTGCATCAAATCAATCAGGTGTCTTATTACTCAAGAAAATAAATAAAGAAATAAATGTACTGAAGAGTCCCTACTGACACGATGACACGTACTGAAAGGAATTTCACTTAGATTCCAGGTCTTGTCGACCGTAATTCAGCAGTGTTTTTGAAACACACTGTGCAAGACCTTTCTTAATGAACGACTATACTAGAAAGCTATGTTGAGTACTCTCTTCAACGTCTTCACGTCGGTACTTTACCTGCCGATGTAGTTCCAAGTAGTCAGGAGGAATGTACTTCAGGCAGCGGGATTCCGATGTAAGTCGTCAGCCCTGACAAGCAGCCCTCAACACCTACCTCAAAAAGGCGCGGGCTGAGCGCGCCGCTTATCTCGCGAGATCCCGTTACGGGGCGCGTAATCAGCGATCTCTTTGTAAGGGCGTCCGAGCTGGCGGGAGGCGGCAGCCACCACCAGGGCCCGATTACCATCTCTTTGAGGCGGCCGCCTCTCTATGCTCCTGCCGCACCAGCTTCCTCGGGGAACCGCCAAACACCTGCTCTTCAATTTCAATTACTCTCGAGAACTCTTTTGCTGGGAAACGAAACGTTGCCGTTTCACATTGCAACTTCCTCTTGTATCAGCCCTACACTCCAAATTGTGTAATCACAAGGCTGTTTTGATTGTAACCCTCACAGTCACGAAATAATATAGTCGATTCAGAAACGCCCTGTAAGCGAGATGTGGAATCTTGCTTCTGCTATCTCCTTGTACACGTACCGCCCAGCTTAGCCATGGCGCTTGGCCTCTTCTTCCGCCTTTGTTGCTCTTTCAACTGCAGCAGGACTACTTTTCCCCATAGGCACTGTTTGAGTGACCAATGTGTGGTGTGTGAGTGTAGAAGCTCGGCGCATGGTTATTGAAAGCGGGTAATGTGGTTAATTTACAAAGTGCTGCCGGCCGAAGTGCCCGTGCGGTTAAAAGCGCTGCAGTCTGGAACCGCAAGACCGCTACGGTCGCAGGTTCGAATCCTGCCTCGGGCATGGATGTTTGTGATGTCCTTAGGTTAGTTAGGTTTAACTAGTTCTAAGTTCTAGGGGACTATCGACCTCAGCAGTTGAGTCCCATAGTGCTCAGAGACATTTTTACAAAGTGCTTTACGCAGAATGTATCTGACGCTGATTATTACAAATAACTGAAATAATTATCATTGGTAAAGGCCTCACATGTGTGAAGGTATAGTATTTTTTACACTGTGGTTTCCAAACTGTAGCGCCTAGAACCTCTCGGCCACCCCGGCCGGCAATACACTAAAATTGCTACACCAAGAAGAAATGTAGATGATAAACGGGTATTCATTGGACAAATATATTATACTAGAAGTGACATATTCACGCAAATTGGGTGCATAGATCCTGAGAAATCAGTACCCAGAACAACCACTTCTGGCCGTAATAACGGCTTTGTTACGCTTGTGCATTGCGTCTAACAGAACTTGGATGGCATGAACAGGTACAACTGCCCATGCAGCTTCAACACGATACCACAGTTAATCAAGAGTAGTTCAAAATGGCTCTGAGCACTATGGGACTTAACAGCTGAGGTCATCAGTCCCCTAGAACTTAGAACTACTTAAACCTAACTAACCTAAAGACACCTCACACATCCATGCCCGCGGCAGGATTCGAACCTGCGACCGTTGCGGTCGCGCGGTTCCAGACTGTAGTGCCTAGAACCGCTCGGCCACAACGGCCGGCATCAAGAGTAGTGACTGGTGTATTGTGACGAGCCAGTTACTCGGCCACTATTGACCAGACGTTTTCAGTTGGTGGAGAATGTGCTGGCCAGGGCAGCAGTCGAACATTTTCTGTATCCAGAAAGGCCGGTACAGAACCTGCAACATGCGGTTGTGCATTGTTGTTGTTGTTGTTGTGGTCTTCAGTCCTGAGACTGGTTTGATGCAGCTCTCCATGCTACTCTATCCTGTGCAAGCTTCTTCATCTCCCAGTACCTACTGCAACCTACATCCTTCTGAATCTGCTTAGTGTATTCATCTCTTGGTCTCCCCCTATGATTTTTACCCTCCACGCTGCCCTCCAATACTAAATTGGTGATACCTCGATGCCTCAGAACATGTCCTACCAACCGATTCCTTCTTCTGGTCAAGTTGTGCCACAAACTTCTCTTCTCCCCAATCCTATTCAATACTTCCTCATTAGTTATGTGATCATTATCATGCTGAAATGTAGGGTTTCGCAGGGATCGATTGAAGGGTAGAGCCACGGGTCGTAACACATCTAAAATGTAATGTCCACTGTTCAAAGTGCCGTCAATGCGAACAAGAGGTGTCCGAGACGTGTAACAAATGGCACCCCATATCATCACGCCCGGTGATACGCCAGTATGGCGATGAGGGTTACACTCTTCCAATCCGCGTTCACCGCGATGTCGCCAACACGGATGCGACCATCATGATGCTGTATACAGAACCTGGATTCATCCAAAAAAATGACGTTTTGCCATTCGTGCACCGAGGTTCGTCGTTCAGTACACCATCGCAGGCGCTCTTGTCTATGATGCAGCTTCATGGATAACAGCAGCCATGGTCTCCGAGCTGATAGTTCATGCTGCTGCAAACGTCGTCGAACTGTTTGTGCAGATGGTTGTTGTCTTGCAACCGTCTGTTGACTAAGGGATCGAGACGTGGCAGCACGATCCGTTACAGCCATGCGGATAAGACTCCTGTCATCTCGACGGCTAGTAATACGAGGCCGTTGGGATCCTGCACGGCGATCCATAATACCCTCCTGAACCCACCGATTCCATATTCTGCTAACAGTCATTGGATCTCGAGCAACGCGAGCAGCAATGTCACGATATGATAAACCGCAATCGTGATAGGCTACAATCCGACCCTTATCAAAGTCGAAACCATGATCTTACGCATTCCGACTCCTTGCACGAGGCATCACAACAACTCGTCACCAGGCAACGCCGGTCAACTGCTGTTTGTGTATGAGAAATCGCTTGGAAACTTTCCTCATGTCAACACGTTGTAGGTGTCGCCAACGGTGCCAACCTTGTGTGAATGCTCTGAAAAGCTAATCATTTGCATATCTCAGCATCTTCTTCCTGTCGGTTAAATATGCGTCTGTAGCACGTCATCATCGTGGTGTAGCAATTTCAATGGCGAGTAGTGTAATTTCCAAAGCTCCATGTAAACTGACTTGCACTGTTATTATTCAGTACACTGAGGAGAGGAAAGTCGTGAGACATTGATATACAGATGGCGGTAGCACCGCGTACACGTCTTGTGTCTCCACTTGGTTCATGTCTTATGGTTTCTGACGTCATTGTGGCTGCACAACAGTTGGACGCGGAATGGTTATTGGAGCTAGACGAATGAGACTTTGTTTTTCGTTACTGTTGTAAATTCCGAGATCCACAGTGTCATGAGCGTGCTGAGAATACCAAATTTCAGGCCTTACCTCTCTCCGCGGACTACGCAGTGGACGACAGCCTTTGCTTACCGACCGAGAGCAGCGGCGTTTGCTTAGACTTTTCTGTGATAACAGGCGAGCAACGCTGCGTTAAATAACCACAGAAATCAATGTGGGATGTACGACAAAAGTGTCCATTAGGAAAGTGCGGAGAAATTTGGCGTTAATGGGCTATAGTAACTGACGACTGACCCATCAGCTAACTGAACGACATCGCCTTCAGTGCCTCTCCTGGGCTCGTAACCATATCGGTTGGACCGTAGACGACTGGCCTGGTCAGATAAGTCCTAATTTCAGCTGGTAAGAGCTTATGGTAGGTTTCGAGCATTCCGCAGACGGCACGAAACGATGGATCCAGGTTGTTTAGAAGGCACTGTGCGAGCTGCCAGTGGCTGGGTTGTGGACTTGGCTGTATTTACATGGAATGGACCAGGTCCTATGGTCCTACTGATCCCATTATTGACCGGAAATGGTTATGTTTGGATCACTTGCGGCCATTCATGGACTTCATGTTCCAAAAGATGTGACTGGCACACAATTTTTCGTCATTGATTTAAAGGACATTTTGGAGAGTTCGAGTGAATGATTGTCCACTCACATCGCCCGACATGAATCCCATCGAAAATTTATGGAACATAGTTGAGAGGTCACTCAGCGCGCAAAATATTGCAACGGCAACAGTTTCGCTATTATGGACTGCTATGGAGGCAGCATGAATCAATTTTTCTGCAGGGGACTTCTAACGACTTGTTGAGTCCACGGCATCTCGAGATGTTTGATTACGAGGAGAAAAGGGGATTCGACATTAGGATGTATCCCATGACTTTTGTCACTTCAGTATACTTTCGTGGTCATTAACAGCATATTCTCGTAGTAACGACTCTTAGCGTAGTCGTAATGGTAAAAACAACGCGGCCAATGGATATGAACTCAACTATTAATTAAATAGTTGAACTGACTCAAATTAGTTAAATTATGATAGCAGAAATCTTACACTCTTCCCTGATCAACTGTAACTGTATGTTAAGTTGGATAATTGTTGTGCATATCACAGCAGTGAGGAATGCCATGAAAAACCAAAATAAAATAGTTATTACAAAACATGGTTACTAGTTCACAGTGAACTATTGCTCTGAGTATCTAATTAGTTATTCTAAGAGTGGTTTCCGTACCTTGGACAGATAGAAGTATTTACTCTTACCGAGCGAGGTTGCAAAGTGTTTGCACACTCGAGTCTCATCGGGGGGGACGATAGTTCAAATCCCCATCAGGAATCCTGATTTATGTTCTCTCTGATTTCTCCAAATCGCTCCATACAAATTCTGTTCCTCTGAAAGGGTACGGCAGTTTTCCTTCCCCGTTGTTGAAACTATGTGAGATGTACTCCGTCTCTAGTGATCTCGATGTCGACGGGACGTTAAATTCTAACGTTAGTTCCTTTTTTTTCACGTTTACTAGTATGTAAATGTGCCGTGAGTAGAAAACAAAAATTCAAAATTAAGTTACTTTAATGTATCGGAGCACAATTCCTGTCAAATTCATAATTATTGTTACTCAAACGACGTTTACACGACAATGTTAAAAAGACACGACACAATCTGTCCAATCTGACTGTTAAAACCATTTAACTTAATCACACATAAAACAATTATGCACTCAAAATGATAATTCAACGTCGAAGTACTGCACGTCGAACTGCGAGGTCGATGCTGTAAAAACCACATCTATTAGAAACAAGATAGAAAATCCGAGAAGAAACTACGTCGGAATAACTATTAATAAACAAACTGAATCAAATTCCTTTAATAACACTGATTATGTTCTGATTTTTAGACTGGAGTGTTGACTACACCGTTTAATTGGTGGGGCGCTTCAGTGAGCAAGAAAGTGACATTTAAATTGCTACTGCCATAGTCCTTGCCACAAATTTCCAGTTGCATCAGGATAATGACAAACACTAACAACAAAGCTACAGTTACAATAAGCATATGTTATGTCATTTACCATTGTTGACTCGTGCTGATGTTGTTTCAGCGTTCAACAGTCCTCCTTGCTATAAACGCATGTTTATTTTGGTGCATTACTTGATAACAGTTATCAGCTCTGCAAACTGAAAAAGTTACGGAGAACACGACTATCACACGAAGAGATAAGGGAATTGTTGGAGCACTCATCTGATTCTCAAAACCCACCTAGTGAATGTGAATCTACTAGTGATGGTGATGATAATGAGGTAGATGTCCTCAAAACTCAGAACTACAGGAAGGTGATGAATAATCGCCTTATGAAGACGGAGAAGAACAATTTAGGGGGAATCTTGTTCAGTGTGACTTATTGTTTTCCCCTAATGGGAATAAAATATGGGCTACAGCTTCCGAATCTGGAATTTCTGCTATGTGGAGCAAACAGGATGTGCTGAAAGAACACCAGGGAGCTTCAAGTTATTCAATTGACAACTGCGATAATGAATAATCTTGTTTTATATTGTTCTTTGTTGTATCCCACATTGACAAAGCGTGTATGTGAACCAACAAGGAAGGTCGAATCGTTTACGAGGAGTGGGTGCATATAGATGCTCATGAAATGGAAGCGTTTCTTATGTTCTGATTCTGACAGGGGTTTACTAGTCAAGAACTGTCGATAACAGTGAGCTTTGGAGTCCTGAGAATGGCCGACCACTGTTGAACGAAATTATGTCTCGCAAACGCTTCCATGCTGTTGCGCTTTGACAGTGCAACAGCCCGACATAAACATAAGTCAAGTACCAAAATGGAAGCAACCATAGAAGTTTCTGAGATGTGAAAAATTAGTCTTATGTCTGCCTGCATTATAAGATAGCGTATGACCATGGATGAGCAGTTGGTCACATTTCGAAATTGCTGTCCATTTCGACAATAGATCCCTTCAAAACCTGGTAGATGCGGAATAAAGATCTGGGCAATCTGTAATAGTGAAACGAGCAACTGCTGGTCGGTGTAAGTGTATTTCGGGAAGGGGGAAGAAACCAGGGCCGTGTGACCTGGAGAGAATGTTGTAAAAATCCTGATGATCGAACTTGAAAACTATGGACGTAATATCACCTGTGATAATTTCTTACATCTCTCGATTTAGTTCACAATTTGTTGTCAAAAGCTCTGACACTAGTCGGTATTATCCGAAAAAAAAACGAAGGTGAACTGCTGGCAGATTTTATTACACTTAAAGGGCGTGAAGTATGTATTATTTGGTTTTCAACCAGATGTGATGATAGCATCTTATATTCCTAAGAAGAAAAAAATAAGTTGCTACCACCCGTAGCTCTTTTCATGACTAACGAACGGTGTCATCATCATAAGTAACGGAGCCTGAAGTTACAGTGACACAAAAGATGGGGTTCGCACCATAGACCACAAGAAGCGATGCTGCCGTATGAAGAGAAAAACAAAGCGCTGGTTATTGGCGGTTTTCTTCAACATGTCTGACGTAAATTTAGTGAATGCATAGACAGCCCGCTCTGTTGGCCGTGCGGTCTAACCCACGGTGTCGAGGTCCGGTGACCCGGCCAGTCTGTGGATGGACTTTAGGCGGTTTTGGCTCTGAGCACTATGGGACTCAACTGCTGAGGTCATTAGTCCCCTAGAACTTAGAACTAGTTAAACCTAACTAACCTAAGGACATCACAAACATCCATGCCCGAGGCAGGATTCGAACCTACGACCGTAGCGTAGGCGGTTTTCCATCTGCCTCAGCGAATGCGAGCTGGTTCCCCTTATTCCGTCTCAGTTACACTATGTCGGCGATTGCTGCGCAAACAAGTTCTCCACGTACGCGTACACCACCATTACTCTACCACGCAAACATAGGTGTTACACTCGTCTGGTGTGAGACGTTCCCTGGGGTGTCCACCGGGGGCCGAACCGCACGACAACCCTGGCTTCGGTGTGGGGCGGCGGAGGGGTGAAGTGGACTGCGGTAGTCGTCGTGTTTTTTTTTTTTTTTGTTACGGTTTTAGGGCGCAAAACTGCTACGGTCATTAGCGCCTGGTCTGTGACTTAGGAAAAGCTAAAAAAACGAAACTGGAAACCAGCAGCAATGGGAGCAAAACTCAAAAAAGTGGGGAAACCAAGAACAGAAGGATAGCTTAAAAAACCACTATAGAAGTGGGGTTGTTTGTCCCCAAAAAGAGCTTCAAATTACTGACGTCATCTCACTGGCACTAATGAACTCGAGAACGTGATCGGCCGATCGCGTGTCATCTGTTAAAATGGATTGTGGACCACTGCGGCTGCGGCGGCGACGGAGCCTCTCCGTCGTTTCTAGGTCTCCGGTTAACATACAGTACAATACAATACAATGCATAGACAATTTGGATGATGCTGGCTACCAATAATAAACTCAGACGTCGAACTTTCATCAATCTAGGAAAGCAAGTAGCAGGGATAAAGAAGTCAAAGAATTCATTTAATAGCACCAGCAAGGGCAGTGAAGCCAGCAGGAAACAAAATGAAAAGATGTGCACATTGTGTAGAGCAGAAAGACAGAAAAAGTCAAATTACATGTTATAAGTGCACCAAACCTGTATGCTCAGAACATTCTGTTATTGTCCGTAGATCCTGCGCAAATTTGCAGTAAGAATAAAAGACAAAAGTAAAACCATAAAAATTGTGTTTCTTATAATGTAAACTTGTGATAAATAAAATTATTTTGAAAGTACTTGTACCTGAAAAGTCGTTCACACCATAAGTACTCAAAATAGTGTCAATTTATGTCAATTTGAACAACACGGGACTGACTGGTAGGCAACGGTATACAAATTTTCTGGTAAAAAGGTGGTTAAAGGAGTAGAACTGCCATTGTCTGTGATATGTTGAACGTCCACCAGAGTGCATTAGTGCTGTTCGTTTTTAGTGTTGTCACCAGGTCTAGTAGGGTATATAAGGGGCGGGAACAATGTCAGACACTGAGTGATACTGTGAAGAACACAGGGATCCCGCGTACACGCGTGAGACGGCGTATCAGCGCCTGATAATTTGAATGGACCATCATTGTGGGCGTCATTCGGCCGGGTCGTCGAATCGTGCAACAGCCATATTCGGGTGACGTAGTGGGCAGATGTTGGGTTGCATGTGAAGTAGAGCGTGGGTACATACGTCGTCAAGATTCCACTTCACCATGTCTGACAGCCACAAAGCAGAACCGCTGTATTGTACACGTAGCACGTTCCTTCACATATGCCTCTACAATCCAAAACCAAATAATGGACTCCCTGCAACATTCTGTGTCACCCCGTAGCATTGTTAGGAAACCAGCAGGAGTCGGACTAAGAAATTTCGGCCCCATGCACAGGCTGCCATTAACACCACACGATAAACGGCTGCATTTGTTGATGTACCGTGACCGGGGAGCACGGACTGCTGATGAATGTCCTCGCGTTCTCCATGATCTGTCTATATGATTGTTTATCATGGCGAGCAAATTCCCCGGATACGTTCCCGATAGAACATTTGTGTTACCGGCTCGTACTGCGTCTCAGTGGCAGTATCTAGAATATAAAGGACCAGTAACAACAGTTGAGGACCAGCTTGTTTCAGGACAGAAACCGTACCATTTCCTGCATACGGGCCAAAGGGGGTGTAATGTGATACTGATCAGTTGGCTCAGACAGCAAAGTTCTTTTTTAATTTGACTGCAAATTACGATCGCTGATATAACATCATATGCACTCCCAGCACGTGAAGTTTCACTACGCTTCCTCCTCCCCTTATGTACGCTTCACGTTTGTGTCAGGCAGTGTATTTCATTGCAGATAAACCGCCACACCTCTTACTGTTTGATTTATGTGACCAGTATTATTCACCAGATGACAGCTTCTTCAGGTATTTATTGGCATGGTGGCAATACATTGGACGTTCAAGGCACTGCTCAGCACCACTGTCATAACAAAACTAGTTGTAGATGGATGTGAGGTTGATGGCGTCAAATAATCCGCGACTTGTAGTGGCTCTATTTGTATATTCATGCCAAACCATTTTGTCTAAAGTGTCCCTCAATCGCTGTCTAAAAGAGCGTACGAGCTGCTGTGACAGATCTGGGACAGCTCCCGCACACTACTGTTTCAGTATTTGAATATGACCAACACAGAATAAAAACTAAATGTCACGTTCAGTCATCAAGTGACCTAATTTTGGGTGGCAATTCGTGAGGCAGTTTCAGTGCACGACGTGCAGCACGCTTCTTAGAGAATGATAGGAATTATTAACTTAAGATAGCTTCGCAGAGAATGATAGAAATTATTAACTTAAGATATTCATTTGTTGATCCAGTCATACAATTTAAAATTTTTTCTACGCTCTGGAGTCTTGTCTTTGCACTTTTCTCAATAATAGATCCTTCGATTTTAAACTCTCTCTGTCATTGTACAGTGTAACCCAAAATTCCATTAACATTTGAAAATACACTAATTTACAAAATAAAGTAGGTAAAGAGGCAAAACTCGGCATACATGCCTTAAATGACATGCGGCTTTGATGAAACCAAAAACGAATGCAAAAACTGACCAACAGATGGCGTTTTTTTCGAGGAAAAGATGCTCTTCAGCGGATGCGAAGTACGCCGATGTGCTGCAGAAGCGCATCATCCACAGCTTGGCTGGTAAATACCTGCAGGAAGGTACGACTTTTTACGTCCGTGTGATTATCGGTTGTGGGGGCATCTGAAGTCTCAAGTCTACCGCGATAGTCCAACCTCATTAGAATGAAGTGATAATTAAATAAAGACCCTAAGTTGTCTACAGGCGTTGATATACATCAACGGGGACAATTTAAAATGTCTGCTACGACCAGGACCCGAACCCTGGATCTCCTGCTTACAAGGCAGACGCTCTATACATCTGAGCCACCGAGGGCACAGAGGATAGTGCAACTGCAGGGATTTATCCCTTGCACGCTCCCCGTGAAACTCACATTCCCAACTTAATGTCTACACACTACATTCGTAGTGCCCACTCCACTCATTACTCGCGGCAGACAATCTGACCGAGTCCCTCAAGAGTTCGGGCAATGCTTGTGCATTCGCACATAAGAAAACGGTCAATGGCCAGTTAACGTTAAACATATATGTGAAGATGGTATCTGTTCTTTCGGACATGTCCGAAAAAAACAGATACCATCTTCATATATACCCTCATTAGAAATTTACTGTAGACGCAGACAGACGGGGTATACAGACTCCGTCCTGGGGTTAGTAATGGTGTGAGGAAGGGCATCCAGCCACCAGCTACCACTAACAATGTCTACCCCGTAGGAAAACGCGAAAAGGCAAAAGAAGAACATGAGATATAAGAGCAATAACAAGTAAGAAAAGCCCTCGGAAACACGACGTTTTGCCCTAATGTTTTCATCAATTTGTTGTTCAGGTAGATCGCCAAAACAGTCATTACACAAATGCATTCACCACACCATCCTTACACAAACGACACTATAGACATAACCTAACTCACCATATTCTGTCCTTACATAGCATACATATATTATTACAGTGTTACTAATATCCATATAATATAACAGATTTCTCCTTTAGCGCGATTTTGAATCGCAACGCTCAGTTTCAACGGTTAAAGTCGGCAACCGAGAAGCAAAGTGGCTTTTCCGCTATCGGTATTCTAAGCAGTGCGTTAGTGAGTGCAGCGACTGTTTCGTTTGGTCTCCTCCTACACATCTTGAAACTTGCGAAGCCGATGGAGCAGATTCGCCTTAGGCTTGCTGGATCAGTTTATGGGTATCGGTACAACTTCTGACGAGTTCGGCGCGGAACTTGGCTGCATACCAATGTTCGACGTATTTGTTACTCCGAGCGTCGCCACGCAGCTTTAGGGATGAGTTTCACAAAGTCAGCGATACTGACTAACCTCTGCTTGGAGCAGTGTGTTGTGAGTGCGTTGTGAAGACAGGTGCCTCTGCCTCCTCGCTCTGTCCGAAGCGGTTCTAACTTCGAAAATGCTGCAGCGTACAGTCCCCTCATAATAAAATGACTTGCCTTACTTTAGGGAATCACTGATTCAAGTGTAACTTTCAATATCCAAGGTAGCAGGCTAGCAGGAAGCGAACATACTACTACAGAATATTCGTTACTGCACACAGAACGTAACCACTGAAGCAATTTATGTGGGCAATAGAATATGAAACATTTGGTAAACACTTATATACACACACAGTACTCAAACTGGAATGTTGATAGTGCGTAGCACTGGAGATCAAGTTCTATCGTCTAACTAACCTAAGACCTTGAAGTAAACTATCTAATCAATGGCCTGTAAAAGATAATTGTTTACAGCATTCCACAGTCGCGTAGAGGAAGTCGAGACGAAAAGTTTGTTACAGGACGGCTGTGATCCATCACGTCGGAATATTACCATAAACTAACCTGCAAAAACCAACTAAGATACAGTGCGTGCACTATGTGCGAGATTTTCAACATTCGTTGCCCCTGTGCCTAGGTTAATGACTCTAGAAAAAAATTAATGTGTCGTTTTTGCACGAATTGTAATGGGATACGTTTTCACTAGAGGCCATGATTTTCAAGCTATTGAAGTAAAACATACAAAAGTAGCTTCCAAATACAACCCCACGTCCACATTCACATCCCACCAGCCAGGACTTTTAGTATGTAGATCATGGTCGTCGTTCCTACCACTGTAAAGAAATTTGAGACCATGAAATTTATTCGCCATATTCGTCCTTCTTCTGCCTTAAATGGCTGGGCTATTACGAAACAAGTATATGGTTGACGTGAGGGCATTTTAAAGAAAGCAGGCTTTTGTAAACGTCATGCGTTAACTAATTAAGCCTTACAGCCACAGTAATGTAGTGGGGTCAAGGCCAGAAAATAGAACAATTTAATTGTTGATTAAATGCTAATACATTTCGCAAAATTGTGAGTTTAAAGTTACACAAACATCATTTTTCCAGTTTATAAGCGCCGGTCTACGCCGATGACGTAAGATAGCTGAGTCAATGAAGACTAAAACAGGTCGAATACAGGAAATAATTCATCTAGTGGCAACCATCGGAGGATGAGTGTGGCTGTGGGTGGGCATTAGAAAGCAACTTTTGTACGTTTCTCCTGATTATTCGAAAACCACAGCATGCAGCTAAAACGTGCCCCAGTACGAAATCGACGCAAATTAAATTTCCTACAATCATTACCTGTTCATTTTTCTATAGATAGGATAGTTTACGGACAGACAGCGAAGGAACACTGAAAAGCTCGCGAACCACTGTTGTATGTTGTACGCAATTATCGTTTGTTCCCTGTATATCGTTGAATTTGCGCTGCAGTCTGTACCAGTCAAGAGGTTCACTCTTTGAACCCGAATTTCAGTCCACTAGCTGCTAGATTTACGGCGGCAACGGGTGATTAGCATTGGCCGGAGCTGTAGACTGGAAAGCAACACGGAAAAATCTCTAGGAATTGTAACTGTATCGTCAACTATCGAACTGCAAAAACTTGCTGAGTGTGGTCACGGGACTCCATTTATCCACGAGCGGTGGAACAATCTCGTTTTTGTGATCTCGTTGGCGAGAGCCGAAAAGTGGTTCAGGTACCAACACCCTCTTTGGTGGATGACGGAACTAGCGGTGGATTTTCTTAAGCTTTCTGGGCAAAAGCGAAAATTTGTTCCACCCGGGCGGCGATTATCTGACCTCAGTGTGCTACCACGGCGTGGAGCGTCTCTCACACAGTTCGCATCATACAGCTGCGTACAAAGGCGAATCCAGGTGCGGCGCAGTGGTAAATGTAAATGTTATAAATGTCGTGTGACTAGGGCCTCCTGTCGGGTAGACCGTTTGCCGGGCGTAAGTCTTTCGATTTGACGCCACTTTGGCGACTTCGGCGTCGATAGGGATGAAATTATGACGATTAGGACAGCGCAACACCCAGTTCCTGAGCGGAGGAAATCTCCGACCCAGCCGGAAATCGAACCCGGGCCATTAGGATTTACATTCAGTCGTGCTGCCCACTCAGCTACAGGGGGCGGACGGCACAGTGGTTAGTACACTGGACTCCCATTCGGGAGGACGACGGTTCAATCCCGCGTTTGGCCATCCTGATTTAGTATTTTCATGATTTCCCTAAATCCCTCCAGGCAAATGCCGGGACGGTTCCATTGAAAGGGCACGGCCGACTTCCTTCCCTAATCCGGTGAGACCGATGATCTCGCTGTTTGGTTGTCTCCCCCAAACAACCCAAGCCACGTGAGCCGGGTGCTGTGTGTCTCTCAGAGAACTGCAGCTGCTTCTCAATGTTCATCCCTCCCCCTCCCCCCCCCCCCACCCCTCCAGCCTAAAAAAAAATCATAATGTACCTTTCATACTTCACAGTGCAACGCTTTAGAAAATCTTCTCGCTATAGCAGTTCGTACTGTAATAAGTTAAGGAAACACCTACGTTTATTCTAGAGAGTTTGGAGATTGCATGGTGATACAAAATTTCTTAGTTCAGCCCCCCGCTCCACCACCATCTAGACCATAATCCCGGATTCGATTCTGGCTGCGTAGCATGTGGCTACGTACGCACCGTGTACATTGAAAAACCGTAAAGAATTACTGAGCGCCGGCCGCAGGTTCGAATCCTGCCTTGGATATGGATCTGTGTGATGTCCTCAGGTTAGTTAGGCCTAAGTAGTTCTAAGTTCTAGGGGACTGATGACCTCAGATGTCCCATAGTGCTCAGAGCCATATGAGCCAATTACTGAGTGATGATCAATCTGGAATCAGAAGGGGATTAAGAACAAGAGAGGCTATTCTGACACTGAAGCATCTTATCGAAAAGCAAGAACAGAAAAATAAACCAACTTAATAGTGCCTTCGTAGATGTGGAAAAGCCATTATATAATGTTAACTGGCTGAAGAAAGCAGGCGTAAGACTTGAAGGTTTGTACGTGATAGCTCATGTAAGAACGAAGTGGCTATGGCTAGGAATTCTCATCAGGAACAAGAAGTAAGATACAGCGTGCTCTCCCCCGTCTTAGACTGGGACTGCTTACTTACGGGAAGCTATAGACAAATTTGCGAAACTTCTGAGGTGTGTATCAAAATTAATGGGCAGAAGATAGCCACGCTGCGTTATGCAGATGATATTTCTGAAGTTGTGAAGACTAGAGATTATCTAGAGAAGGTCTTCAGCACAATGGAAAGAATTTTCTGCAGTCACTTTGCTATGAGAATGAACAAACGAAAGACTACAGTGGTGGTATACAGTAATGAAGAGAAACATGAATGTCTAACAAAAAAAATTGGCAGAGAGAAGTAAGACGTGTTAGAGGAATTTGCCTATTTGCGTAAGAGGGTCACAAGGGATGGTAGAAAGAAATTGTGAGCAGAATACAGCATACCAAAATTGCATTTAATTTGGAAAAGAGTTTACTCATCAGCAACAACGTAAGTCTGGAAATGAGTTAAAGGGATCATGAAAGTATATGTTTGAAGTGTGACCCACTATGTATGTGAAGCTTAGACAGCGGGAAACGAAGGGAGAAGATAGCTTGAATCTCTGGCGGTTTGGTGCTGGTGAAGAATTTTTGAACATCAGATACCAATGAGGAGAAGCCGAGAATACAAGAAACCAGATTTCATTGGAGACACATCCAATAAACAACAACCTGGTAGTACATTTTTTTAGACATAATAACATTACGGGAACAATAGCAAAAGGAGCTACTGAGGGCAGGAATCGCCGGGGACGACCAAGAATGTCATACGTGTAGCAGACTACAATGACGTGCGATCGGATACATACGCAGAAATGAAGAGGAAAACAGACAGTAGAGAAGAATGGGCCTTCTGTTGCAAACCAACCGCGCCTTGAACACTGAGGAAGAAGACTATCAACAACAAAAGCAGTTTCCAGACAAAAGGAAGTAAAAAAGGAGGATAAGAAGAAGAAGAATACACTACTGGCCTTTAAAATTGCTACACCAAGAACAAATGCAGACGATAAACGGGCATCCATTGGACGAATATATTATACTAGAACTGACATGTGATTACATGTTCACGCAATTTGGGTGCATAGATCCTGAGAAATCAGTACCCAGAACAACCACCTCTGGCCGTAACAACGGCCTTGATACGCCTGGGCATTGAGTCAAACAGAGCTTGGATGGCATCTACAGGACAGCTGCTCATGCAGGTTCAACACGATACTACAGTTCATCAAGAGTAGTGACTGACGTATTGTGACGAGCCAGTTGCTCAGCCACCACTGACCAGACCAATTGGTGAGAGATCTGTAGAATGTGCTGGCCACGGCAGCAGTCGAACATTTTCTGTATCTAGAAAGGCCCGTAGAAGATCTGCAACATGCGGTCGTGCATTATCCTGCTGCAATGTAGGGTTTCACAGGGATCGAATGAAGGGTAGAGCCACGGATCGTAACACATTTGAAATGTAACGTGCACTGTTCAAAGTGCCGTCAATGCGAACAAGAGGTGACCGAGACGTGTAACCAATGGCACCCCATACCAGCACGCCGGGTGATACGCCAGTATGGCGTTGACGAATACACGCTTCCAATGTTCGTTCAGCGCGACGTCGCCAAACACGGATGCGACCATCATGATGCTGTAAACAGAACCTGGATTCATCCGAAAAAATGACGTTTTGCCATTCGTGCACCCAGGTTCGTCGTTGAGTACATCATCGCAGGCGGTCCTGTCTGTGATGCAGCGTCAAGGGTAACCGCAGCCATGGTCTCCGAGCTGATAGTCCGTGCTGCTGCAAACGTCGTCGAACTGATCGTGCAGGTGGTTGTTGTCTTGCAAAATTCCCCATCTGTTGACTCAGGGATCGAGATGTGGCTGCACGATGCATTACAGCCATGCGGATAAGATGCCTGTCACCTCGACTGCTAGTGATACGAGGTCGTTGGGATCCAGCACGGCGTTCCGTATTACCCTCCTGAACCCACCGATTCCATATTCAGCTAACGGTCATTGGATCTAGACCAACGAGAGCAGCAATGTCGCGATACGACAAATCGCAATAGCGATATGCTACAATCCGACCTTCATCAAAGTCGGAAATGTGATGGTACGCTTTTCTCCTCCTTACACGAGGCATCAGAACAACGTTTCATCAGGCAACGCCGGTCAGCTGCTGTTTGTGTATGAGAAATCAGTAGGAAACTGCCCTCATTTCAGCACGTTGTAAGTGTCGCCACCGGCGCCAACCTTGTCTGGTTGCTCTGAAAAGGTAATCATTTGCATATAACAGCACCCTCTTGCTGTCGGTTAAATTTCGCTTCTGTAGTACGTCATTTTCGTGGTGTAGCAATTTTAATGGCCATAGTGTAAATAGTTCTTCCATTAAAGGGCTCCAGATAAGTTTTCGAATCTCACCAGATCAGGATGGCTTCCATGTTCTGTTCTACTGTACCGCAGTTGTTGCCGATTGCATTCGGCGTAGCATTTCGGCGAGCCTTCCTCGCGGCATAGCGGCGGTAACATTGTCGCGGGCTGGTACGGGGAACAGGTGAGATAATATCAGCGAATTAATACGCGGGCCGGATCGATGGGATTAGCGGTGACCGCCGCGCCACCTTTGTGCGGAATACCGCGGCAGCATTAGCCGAGCGCGGAACAAAGCTTTCATTAGGACCACTTCTCGCGGAACAATCGCCGCAGACGGTCGGCGCTCGGAGACGGCGCTGCCAAGCGCGCGTCCCTTATTTGTATTTCTGCGTAATGCGGCGGGCGTTTATCACGCATTCACACGAGCGCCGGGATCGCCGCGCGGACGTCTGCGGACAATTACGTTTAGCGGTGCGGCGTAATTGCGCGCTTTATTCGCGGCTCGCCGACTCGTCTGGCGTGAGCCGCGTGTGCTGCAGCCGCCCCCACGCCCGCACTCGCCGTCTCGGCTCTCTTTCTCCTTAGCTCACGCGCAAACACGGGCGAAATGAAAATGAAACTGTTTGCCCGACGAGAGGGCCCCCGAGTCCCTCTTTTCATCGCGCCGGGGGTTCTCCCCTTTTACCTGGCACGTACTCAAATTAATGCGCTGCTACGATTTGCCATTAACTTAATTAAATCCGACCTACCCTCCTGCGATGGGCTATTATTAGGCAAATTATACACTCTCCGTCTGGTCGTCCTGATATTATGGAGTGCGCACACGTGGCGAAACCTCATTCCACCGTCTCACATTTGGCACAGAGGATTGGCGGGCTGGTGGAGGTCCGTGGAAGTCAGTCTTACCTGATACATCTGTGTAAGTACTCCGCAGGCCTCCGTACAGAGCATGGCGAAACGTAAATCGTGTCATTAATATCACTTTTCTTTCCTATTCTTTCACGTACTGCGCAAGAGAAACTACTGTCGGAATTCTAAATGACTATTTACACCTCTTTTTTTTATTTTATTGAGTCATCAGTTCTTTAGTTCATTGTGGCATGCCACAAATTTCTCCCTTGCGCCAAACTCTTCATTTTCTTCAGTATCTTCAACTTCTTCAGTTACTTGCTGGATGCTGCAATTTATTGGATACCGCTGCGTTATCCTAAAATCATTAGCCTCTACACCTCTCTGTAATGCTATAGAACTTATTCCCTGATGCCTTAAGATATCTCCAGTCATCCCATTCCTTTTAAAAGACAGTATTTTCCATTTGTTCTTTTCTTTGCCAATTGTGTAAGGAAACTCATCATTCGTTATCAGTTTCTAATTGATTGACCATTCATGCGGTATAACACATGCGTTTAAATACAGTTGTTAAAACTTTGAAAAGATAAAACTGAATGAAAAGTCCGTTTGTCTACAATAGCTGTATTTACTCAAGTATATTAAAGACTCACGCCACCGGTTTCGTAACTTTTAAGTCGCACCAGCTGATGTATGTAATGCTATGCCATACGGTATCGGGGTGCACAACGGTCTTGCCGCAGTGGATACACCGGTTTCCGTGAGATCACCGAAGTTAAGCTCTGTCGGGCGTGATCGGCAATTGGATGGGTGACCATCTAGGCCGCCATGCGCTGTTCACATTTTTCGGGGTGCACTCAGCCTCCTGATGCCAATTGAGGAGCTACTCCACCGATTAGTAGCGGTTTCGGTCAAGAATACCATCGTAACGACCGGGAGAGCGGTGTGCTGACCCCACGCCCCTCCTATCCACATCCCCCATTGAGGATGACACGGCGGTCGGATGGTCCCGGTAGGCCACTCGTGACCTGAAGACGGAATGCATACGGTATAGGGAGCTGTAACAAAATACAGTAGGATAACAGTTGGCGTGGCTAGGTAGAGTTCTCAGCCTTCTTCAATTGGTAAAAACCGTCATCAATGATTAAGGACTAGTCTGTGTTAAATTCAAGAGAAACTGACATCACTTGACCAGGTAAAGTATGTTCCAATTTGACTATGTCAAGCATCGGACGAAGTTACTCGTAAATGTCCGTTGTTCGACATAAGCCAACCGGAAGAAATTTTAATTGGTCAAATGATGTCATGTCACTGTGAATTTAAATAGATTGGAGCTTCATCATTGACGATGGTTCTTACCAAGTGTAGGATGCTGAGAACTTTGCGTAGCCACGCCAGCTGATATTCTGCGTCATTTTGTAATAGCTCCCTATACCATACTGCATAGTATTACATACACCACGAGGTCCAACTTTAAGGTTGCGAAAACGGTGGTATGAGCCTCTAATCACCCTAATCGACTTCAATAAGTACAGCTATTGCGGACTATTTGACTTTTCATTCAGTTTTATATTGTAAAAGTTTTAATATTTGCATGTAAACACATGCTTTGCACTGTTCGAATAGTCAGTCAGCTATTTATAATTACTTTAGCTGTTCCTGCTCTAGTTTTAAAATATCCTAACAGTTAAATTATCTTTTCTCAAACACTTCAGCTCTCCTATTTTCTGGTTTTCCAACAGTCCATACCTCACTAACATGCAATGTTGGCCGGCCGCGGTGGTCTAGCGGTTCTAGGCGCGCAGTCCGGAACCGCGCGACTGCTACGGTCGCAGGTTCGAATCCTGCCTCGGGCATGGAAGTGTGTGGTGCCCTTAGGTTAGTTAGGTTTAAATAGTTCTAAGTTCTAGGGGACTGATGACCACAGTAGTTAAGTCTCATAGTGCTCAGAGGCATTTGAACCATTTTTTTGCAATGTTGTGCTCAAAACGGACATTCTAAGAAATCTGTTTGTTAAATTGAAGCCTATATTTTATAACAGTATAATTCCTTTGTCTAGGATGCCTAGATTCTCTGTGTTGCTCTGATCTGTACTGCTCTGATTTTTATCTTCTCATTGCTTTCTCTGTCATGTGTTATTTTGCTTCCATGGTTCCAAAACTTCTTAACTTCGCCTCCTTCATTGTTAAGTTCTGTAACTCACTTTGCCACTCCTAGTACCTTCTATTGGGATCTTCCAAATTAGACAAGTCAGTCTGTCCAATATAGCCTGTTCCCTGAACAGTACTTAGCAAATGTTCTTGTGAGCACCTACCTGCTACTTTGTTCGGTATAGGGACGTACTGCTGAGAGACCATAGTGAGTAGACTCCCCAGCTACCTTAGTGAAGCCAGGGAAGCACCGCAGCGAGCGTAATGCGTTTTATTTTCCCATGTATCAGAATACACGAAGCGTGAGAATCTTGTAATGAATGGGAGCATTCTCAGACAGCCAAGTGTTGCATTGAGCAAGACTGTCCACTTTTCAAATGCTTCAACGAATAAACGTATTTTTGTATAACAAACTGTGTTCCGTCTGACCATTGAAGTGGAAGGTCAGTAAGTCCGCCAGCCGAGGTGGCCGAGCGGTTCTAGGCACTACAGTCTGGAACCGGGCGACGGCTACGGTCGCAGGTTCGAATCCTGCCTCGGGCATGGGTGTGTGTGATGTCCTTAGGTTAGTTAGGTTTAAGTAGTTCTAAGTTCTAGGGGACTGATGACCTCAGAAGTTCAGTCCTATAGTGCTCAGAGCCATTTGAACCATTTTTTTCACTAAGTCCTGTTGCACTGTACACGGAAAACTTAAATGTAGCAATGCAGCATCAGAGACCTGCAAGTGAACTGCATACATGAGCTTTTGTGTTAATCTCATTAGCCTATTCCTCATTACTTTCGCCTTTGTTCGGTTTACTTTCAATCCAATACTAATTAGACACATCATTCCATTCACCAGGTCCTGTAAATCTTTTTACTCTCATTGAGGATAGCAATGATATCAGCAAATCTTATAACTGTCATCCTTCTGCCTAGCATTTTAATTCCATTACTGATAGTTTACTTATGTCATTGGTTTCTCAATGTATAGCTTGAGCAGCTGGAACGAAACTGTGCATCGCAATGTAATATTCTTTTAATCCGGCCACTTCGTTCTTGGTCTCTCATGCTTATTGGTCCCTCTTTGTACTTATACATAAAATATGTAACCCGTCTCACCCCACGGATTACATTTTTTTCTAGAATTTCAAGCATGTTTCTTTTTCTAGGTCTACAAATCCTGTGAACATGTAATAATAATGTCGTATGGACCAACGGCCTAGCACAAATGCTTCAATTACTACAGGCCACTTCGGTGGCTTACGTGATCCAATGCACGTCCAGAAACTAACCGGGCTTGACGCTGCAGAGCTTCGGTGATCGGAGGAGATTCGGTGATTTTTCATGAGCATTGGTATGCGCTTTATGAAGTGCAAAGTAAGAATAATCTCTCTGCTCCGTTTAAATTTCCGAAAGAGAAACTGACCGTATCTAAAAGACCATCACTTCTTTTCTATTATTCTGTACATTATTCTTTTCGGAAGCTTGGACGCCCGAGTTGTTAAGATCTCGCACTGATCTGTCCTCACTGTCTTCGGAATTGTGTGAATGGTATTATTCTGAAAGCCTGATGGTGCCGCTCCACCCTCATACATTCCACACACTAGCTTAAATAGTCGTTTGATTGTCACTTACCTTAATGATTTTAGAGATTCCGAAGGCATGTTATCTATCCCTTCTGATATGATCGCAAGACTGATTCTAATACTGGATGCCCTTCTTCATTTATGTCTTCTATAACAACGTCGTCTGCCATATGTTCCCATTCGTAGAGGCCTGCACTCTTTCCATCTATCTGGTCTCTCTTCTACGTTTATCAGTGCTATTTTCATTGCAATATTAACGTTGAATCACTTGTTTTTACTCTCATGGAAGGTTTCCATGTGTTGAATTCATCCTTCCGACAAACATGTCTGTTTAGATTTCCTGTTGTAATTTCGTTTTTTCTGTCGTAATTTGCCCTTGGCTTTCCTGCACCTGCACTCGAACAACACCCCTTAACAAACAACATGTTCCAATCTGTTACATGGTTATATGAATGATATGTACGTTGTACTCAAGAAGGGGTAGACTGTAGTTCGCCTGAAGCGTTAAAACCATCATCTTATCTTTTCTCTGCTATTTTATTAATAGTGTCACGAAAATTATCGGACCGAGGGTTACATTACGATACGTAAAGTCCGTGTCTGGACAAGAAACACTCCAATAGTTTTCCTAACAATATTTTATACCATATAGCCTGAAAGAATGAAGTGAAGTATCCAAACGGGAGAAAGACAGTAAATGAGGCTTCACGGGCTGAGATGGTATGTGAAATTACTTCATTTATTACAATAGCGAGTATGAGAACTGTTATCACAACGTCCGTTTCATCCCCACTGGGCTGTATAAACTATGTAATCAAAAGTATCCGGACACCTGGCTGAAAACGACTTACAAGTTCGTGGCGCCCTCCATCGGTAATGCTGGAATAGAATGTGGTGTTGGTCTATCCTTAGCCGTGATGACAGCTTCCAATCTTGCAGGAATACATTCAGTCAGGTGGTGGAAGGTTTCTTGGGGAATGGCAGCCCATTCTTCATGGAGTATTGCCTGAGGAGAGGTATCGACGTCTGTTGGTGAGGGCTGACACGAAGTCGGCGTTTCAAAACATCCCAAAGGTGTTCTGCGTTCGATAGATTGCATGTAACCAGCGGGTGAGATGTGCAGGCCACACGCGAAACGCAGCTGTGTGACCGACAGTAGGATCGTTGATGCTAGCTGTAGGATACTATAACTTGCATTTAAGTTCCCAGATTATTTCTGTTTCCCTATCCTATGGGCGGCTAGTAACGATCTTAGTATGACATCTTTGAATTCGTTCCATGTCTGATGTTATACTTACTTGCTAATGACTCCAAACACTGGACGAATGTTCTGCAAGTGGTCGGACTAGGGTCTTACGTGCCATGTTCTTTTCAGATACACCGGACTCCTGCAAAACCCATCCAGAAAATCTAAGTTTACTATTAATCTTCCCTAATTCTCAGTTAACGTGATGATCCCATTGCATTTTACCTCTTAGGATTGCACCAAAATTTTTACAAGAATTTACAGGGACTTTAATAACCAAAGCTTCCAATACTACTCTGATAGAGTTCATGAAAACGTTCTCGGTAGCCTAAAGGTATGGTAAGGTATTGGACAACTGGAATCGTCGGGCCATACTCTTTGAAGACAAAACGACTGGCCAATGCGTGTCAGTTCCGAGTGGTAGACGGCTTCGATTAACAATTCTTCATACACTAGCTGCAGGCACATTACCGTCTAACGGCGATTTGGTTTCAGCAAGATTGGGCTATAGCCCATACGAGCCTTTTTCAATGGCTACCCCGAGGGGCAGCTCTCCATTTCGAGTATTCTCGCGATTCAGTGACATCCGTGGCGAGATCAACTAATCTTTCAGCCCCTCATTTTTTATGTGGTGTCTTCTCAAGAACAAAGGTTTTTATGGTTCCTTGACAATACCCATGAGATGAAAGCCGCAATCCTTGAAGACGAGCCATTCCTGAAGAGCTGATTGAGAACCTAATGAGATGCTTCCTCCAATTTATTCAGAAATGCTTCGCCAGTGATGGAACCTATTTTTGTGATGTACCGTTTTTAGAAACAAACTTGTGGTTGTCTTTCAAACAATGGTACTGTGTTGTCTGTAAGTAAATATACGATAAAATACGTAACAACCAACAACCAAACGACAATTTACTACTTCTCGTGGGCTGCCCTGTATATTCCTCTAGCTAGAATTACTCATATTATAGTTTACAAGTGAGGGAATAAGGGCTCTCACGTTCCCAAAATTTAGTGGACCATCCCAGACGCTGGCGAATTTTGTACCTCCTGTGGCTCACAGTGAATTTCACAATCATAAACGCAAGTGATAGTCGTACAGTTAACTCCGTTTTATTTAACACAAGGAAAAGAGTACGAGTGAGGAATAAACAGAACAGTCGCTACACTTACACAGCGATTAGAGCTGCGAAATCGGGGAAGACAGGTGGCTTCTCTACTGCAGTTAAAGATGACGAGGAAGAGGGCACAGACAGTTCCCCCTTTGGACTACCATCGACCAGCCAAACCGACGGAAATATGATTCGTATTTGTCATTTTTTTCTACTCTGTCATATGAGTGTTAGTATGGTTGCACAGACCATTAGATAGTCCTATGAATATCGACGTGACAAACAAGCAAAACATGCGAAACGTGTTTTGTAAACTGCTCCCATAAGTGTTGAGGGACGACCAAAAGGACAGTACAGTGAAGATGGCGAATGAACTTTGGCAACGAGCTCAAATCGAACCTCTTCTTTCTACAATGTTATTACTGGCGAGGAAACTTGAGCATTTGAGTACGACTCGGAAACAAAACGCCAGAGTGCAGAATGTCACAACCCGGCGTCTCACAAACCAATTTGTATAAGTAACAATCAAATAGCCTGTGCCTCCAGGATCGACTGCAAACGCTGCCAGGTACCTGGATGTTCTCGAAAGATTGAGAAAAAATGTCCTTCGGGTTCGAAAGTTGATAATGGGTACCCAGCCGTTCCAACATGACAATGCTTCCAGCCATACAGCTCTACGTGTCCGAGGGTGCCTGGTCAAGTACAGCTTGGCAACGTCGCCCCAGTTCCCACTTAAAGTCCAGAATTGAGTCCAGCAGAATTACTTTTCTTTTCGAAGCTTAAGGTCACCTTCAAAGGACACCGTTTTGATGTTATTGAGCCAATACATGTCAGCTCAGTTTCCACTTATTAAGATGAAAGGGAGTTACACATTCATCTTGTCACTTAGGATTGTTTATCCTTCTTTCACGGATTTAAGTTTTTCTCCCTGTGATTGGCTAATATGTATCTTGGTGACCATCTTTAGTGTAATCAGTTCCTGAGGCTTGGAGAAACATCATGCAACAGTACTTATCATTACACTTATCTGGGCATTAAAGCGTCATTTATCAATAAGTAATTCATTTCTACTCTTTGATTTATATCTTGTTTGGAAATTTATAATATAACTTTGGCCCGTCAGATACATAACCCAAGTAAGTAAATTATATCTTACTAGGATCTTTATGAGTTGTGTGAGACCTCAAGATTTTGCAATTCCCAACCGGTTCTATGTAATCGGTTGTACTTTGGTTATTACTGTTACTACATTTACATCAGTCCAAGTCTAAACGTGTATGAATATTTTATTTATGAACAAACATTCCCGTTATTTCTTTGTGTACATTTTCGTTGTGAAATCATAAATCAGTTGAATTCCACAGTGACGATTTTATCTCTGTAGCTATATGGGAAATTTGACACCAATTCATTAGATAGAAAGAATAGCACATTATTTCCTGCAAATGAAAGAGGAGAGATATAAAAGAACATTACATCGTTATATCTACTCGATATCTACTCAAGAATAACCTTTACTCTTAAATTAAGGACATAAATGCTTATCCTGTTGAGAACGGTCTTTCAGATCATGGTGCACAGCTTGTTGCAGTACATGACATAGCTCCATGCAGTATATCAAATCAGACTTTCAAAGCAGTGCGTTCAATTAACAATATAAATATTGCAAACTTTAGGGAAAGCCTAAAGCCGCTAGACTGAGATGAAGTGTATAAGGAACCCGATGCAAACATGAAATATAACTTATTTCACGATACATTTTTAAGGGTATTTGAAAATTGTTTTCCCAAGAAAATAGTTAAACATAATTCCAAGAAAACATATAAAAAACCTTTGCTAACTAAAGGAATAAGAATATCTTGCAACCGTAAAAGAGAACTGTATCTAACAGCAAGAGGGAGTACTGACCCCGAAATTGTTCAATATTATAAAAACTATAGTGCGGTATTAAGAAAAGTTATTAAAAAGTCCAGAAGCATGTGTATCATGTCTGAGATCAGTAACTCTGATAATAAAATTAAAGCAATTTGGAATATTATTGAATGAGAAACAGGGCCACCAAGAGCACAGGAAGACTTTAGTGCCATAAAACTGAATGACAAGGTGTACTAACAAACAATCAGAAATTGAAAATATTTTCAATAATCATTTTTTTAAATGTTGTGGAGAAAACAGGATCTAGATCTTCACTAGAAGAGGCAAGGGTACTAATACAAGAGGCCTTACCTGTGCAGTTTGAAACAACTGTAATTCTACCAACCTCTCTCTCTGAAATCAGTAAAATAATAAACTCACTGAAAAGTAAAAGCTCTTACGGAATTGATGGCATTTCCAGCAAGGTACTTAAAGCTTGTTCCCCACAGATAAGTAGGATTCTCAGCCATGTATGTAATAGCTCCTTGGAGCAGGGTGTTTTCCCAGATAGACTGAAATATGCCATTGTAAAACCATTGCATAAAAAGGAGGATCCATCGGATGTCAACAACTACCACCCAATCTCTCTTCTGACAGCTCTATCAAAAATTTTTGGGAAAGTAATGTATTCAAGAGTAGCCTCCATATTTGTAAAAATAAAGTACTAACAAAATGTAAATTTGGTTTTCAGAAAGGATTTTCAACAGAAAATGCTATATACGCTTTCACTGATCAAATATTAAATGCTCTGAATAACTGGACATCACCCATCGGTATTTTTTGTGATCTCTCAAAGGCCTTTGATTGTGTAAATCATGGAATTCTTTTAGATAAGCGAAATCATTACGTTTTGAGGGGGGCAGTGCACAAATGGTTTAATTCATACTTAACTGGAAGAATGCAGAAAGATGAAATAAGTGGTTCATGTAATGTTAAAACAACAGTTGATTCCTCAAACTAGGGGTGGGGCTATCAAGTAGGGGTCCCACAGGGTTCGGTCTTAGGTCCTTTACTGTTCTTGATATACATTAATGACTTACAATTCCACATTGATGAAGATGCAAAGTTAGTACTTTTTGCTGGTGATACAAGTATAGTAATAACATCCAAAAACCAAGAACTAAGTGATGTAATTGTAAATGATGTTTTTCACAAAATTATTAAGTGGTTCTCAGCAAATGGACTCTCTTTAAATTTTGATAAAACACAGTATATACAGTTCCGTACAGTAAATGGCACAACTCCAGTAATAAATATAGACTTTGAACAGAAGTCTGTAGCTAAGGTAGAATTTTCAAAATTTTTAGGTGTGTCCATTGATGAGAGGTTAAACTGGGAGCAACACATTGATGGTCTGCTGAAATGTCTGAGTTCAGCTACGTATGCTATTAGGGTTATTGCAAATTTTGGTGAGAAGAACCTCAGTAAATTATCTTACTATGCCTACTTTCATTCACTGCTTTCGTATGGCATCATATTCTGGGGTAATTTATTGTTGAGTAGAAAAGTATTCATTGCTCAAAAACGTGTAATCAGAATAATTGCTGGAGCCCACCCACAGTCATCCTGCAGGCATCTATTTAAGGATCTAGGGATCCTCACAGTAACCTCACAGTATATATATTCACTTATGAAATTTGTTGTTAATAATCCAACCCAGTTAAAAAGTAATAACAGTGTGCATAGCTATAACACAAGGAGAAAGGATGATCTTCACTATGCAGGGTTAAATCTGACTTTGGCACAGAAAGCGGTACATTATACTGCCACAAAAGTCTTTGATCACCTACCAAACAGCATCAAAAGCCTGACAGATAGCCAACTAACATTTAGAAATAAATTAAAAGAATTTCTAGATCACAACTCCTTCTACTCATTGGCTGAATTTTTAGATATAAATTAAGGAAAAAAAACAAAAAAAACTTAAACATTAGTGTCATGCAGTATTTTGTGTAATGTAATATCTTGTACAGACATCTTTTGTTCACCTGACACGTTCCACATCATTACGAAGTGTCGTATTCATGATCTATGGAACAAGTATTAATCTAATCTAATCTAATGTAATCGAGTGAAGTATATAAGTGGTTTAGGCTTGTGCTTGCGCTGCGTGGGATTGTCAAGCTCAGCACTACTCGTTCATGTCCCTGTATTCCTAAGAAAAATTAGAAAATATAAACCGCTACATATGTGGCGAACAGATAAAGGGCGCCATATATATAATCGAATAAAAGCCTTCTCTTCAGTTAATATTTAACTGTTCACGTAGTCAGTTATGCTAAAGTGACTTCGTATTATCAGTTTCTGGTTACTTAACCTACAGTTAGGATATCCTTTTGATATACATTTTTATTCTGTTACGTATTAACTTTTGATTCTTCTGTAGAATCTATTAATAAGTCTATTAATAAGAATCCAGTGACTCAATCTGTCATAACTTGTGTCCTCATAGAATCACGTAGGTCTTTTGTTGAGATCTTCAACTTCTGGAAACCGATGGTAGCTCTAAAGACAATAGTTCCGATTCAGACCTTATCCGTAAAAGTTATTGGAAAAAGAAGAAAATTACACATTCCTCACAGTTACCGGAAGAGCTTAAGTATAATATAGAAACACGAGCCTCAGGAATCGTTTGTTTTGAGTTCGGCCACAGTCTGCGACTTGCTGGATTGTACGCCATTGACATCTCCTGAGATAGCCCCTAGTAGTTGGCCAGGCATACCGAATGAATGAATATTGGAGCTTCTTGTATGACTAGCAACCATATTTTTATACGTCTGGATTATCTCTGCTGCATATGTTTGAATGTGATACGAAGTACTACAGCTTTTAAACAGGGAGCGGGTTCGTTTTCGGGAACCATCGTAGTTTGGTTTGTTATTAATGTATATTCCGTGCCTAACATTTCGTCCTCTAGTGCTGAAGACATCATTAGAGGCTATAAGACTCAGATAGGAGATTCAAAGTTAAACAAGCTCAGCGAACCGAAATGCCTATACGTATACACGCGACGGTCGGTTCGTGATATCACACCGCTGCCTAACATTACGTGTTCGTGCCAACGTATGTTAAGGAGATCACTGTGGGAAAATATTGTCACTGTTTACCTTATTTAAAACCAAATCCTCAAGAAACTGCTATCTGAGTTTATATAGCCTACGATGTCGTGTCCAGCATTACGAGGTGAAACGTGAGGCTCAGATACAACCCTTGGATTACAGCCTAGTGCCCTTAAAATAAAACATAAGAAGGACGCGGATACCGGCCGTGAAACTTGTTGGAAACGAAAAGTGTGGTAGTGTCGTGAAGTTCATATGACACAACTTTCTCTTGCTCTTACACATGTTCTGGACATTGTCAAGCTAGGGTGCGATGTAGATGAATACAGAAACAGAAGTACTCCTTCAAACATCCATAATCGGACTTGCTCAGCCTTCATTGCGATGACCAATTTCAGCAAACTACGTTGCCATCATCAGATTTGTAAAACATAACTTCTGCACTACATTTCACTGATTCTTGACCAAATGCTTCTTATATCATATCATGTTATATCACAGAAAGATATTTCGTGAACATGAGAACAACAGTATAACAGTATATCAGCAAGTGAAGTATAAAATATCTGTTACACAGAACAATGTACATATTGCAGTCATTATGAAGGCTCATGTTCGTACATTAGCAGAGTGAAGACTGAGATTCTTATTTGGATTAGTTATTTATTGTATGTCTGCAGTGCACATTCTCGGATTGTAAGTTTGTCTTCATACGTTATATAACACGATGTATTTTTCTTTGTAACTACTACCATCGAGCTACCTAGTGGCTGGTTGTAACACATACGATGTTTAACTTAGAATCTCAGTTTTCATTCTCTTAATGGACGAACATGGGCCTTTATAATCAGTGCAATATTACTTTGTTTAATGTAATAGTAGTTTTATGCTTTGCTTCCGGATATACTGTTGTTCTCATGCTCATAAAATATCGTTCTCTTATTTGATACGATATAAGAAGTATTTGATCAGGATTCAGTGAAATGTAGCGCAGAAGGTATGTTGTATCGCATGGTATGGCCCATGTTTACGTTAAACAGTATTGAACCCTTTTAGAGTTGAAGATGTTGATCTATGTTTTACAGATCTAGTGGTGGCAACGTAATTTGTTGAAACCGGTCAAAAAATAGAGGCTGTACAATAGCGAACTTGGCTACCTGAAATTGTATGTCAGTCATTTGCTCTTACTTGTTACAAACCCAGCGTTCAAAGTCAGAGGGGTAGACTGATTACACGACGTTCTGTCCGTCAACAAAGCAGGTCCGAAAGCAGAACGCACGGCATTCCCTGCAATGACACGAGTATTCCTAAACCAGAAAGAAAAAAAATTGTTCACATTTAACACGGCAGATATAGGAGGGTCCAGGTCACCTGAACAGTTAATGGTGGAGAGGCGTTAAAGTTTTCGCTTAAGAATGATTTCTCCACAGTTATTAGAAAAAAATCCCATTTATATGGTAGGCGTAGAATATATCTGAATAGTGCTCTAGCACCGAGGTCTATGCGTAGCGTCTATAGATGATAATCTAAACGCTCTCAGACCTGGGTTCAAATCCGTCCACCGCTTAAATTTTGAATAAAAATCATCACCACTGGCGGCCGAGGACTTCTGGTATAAGAAGTCACCCTCATTCTGCCAGTGGCTTTGACAAGGAGGGTGGAGGAGGGGAGAGAAGTTCTGGGCACTCTCTTGGCCTTAGGGTGGGAAAGTGTCCCTGAAGGCGGAAGAGGTAGCAGTTATCGAGGGTATGAGGATGGAGAAGGCAATGGAGACCCTCCGTTAAAGACACCTAAGGCCTGTTATGAAAAAATATCACGACAATCTCTCCATTGGCAAAATATTCCGGATTGGTCCAGTATTCGGATCCCAGCGAGGGACTACCAAGGGGGAGGTGACCATGACAATAAGACTGAATAATCAACGGAAAGATAAGGTTCTAAGAATCGGGGCGTGGAATGTCGGAAGTTTGAACGTGGTAGGAAAACTAGACAATCTGAAAAGGGAAATTCTAAGGCTCACTCTAGATATAGGCGATGTCAGTGAAGTGAAATGGAAAGAAGACAAGGATATCTGGTCAGATGAGTATGGGATAACACAAAAAAACAGTATAACATGGTACAATGGGAGTAGGATTCGTTATGAGTTGAAAAGTAGTACAGAGAGTGTGTTATTGTGAACAGTTCAATAATGGGGATATTTTCGTCAGAATCGACAACAGACCAACACCAAAAACGATAGCTCAGATATGTCGACGACGTAAGCTGAAGATGAAGAGGTAGTGGAACTACATGAGGATACTGAACACTGAATTCAGTACGTAAAAGGAAATGAAAATTTCATAGTCATGGAGGATTAGAATGCGATTATAGGGGAAGGAGTAGAGGAAAGAGTTAGGGGAGAATTTGGCCTTAGTAGTACGAGTGAAAGAGGAGAAATAGTTCGGCAATAAATTTCAGCGAGTAATGGTGAATACTCTGTTCAAGAACCACAAGAAGAGGAGGTATATTTGGAAAAGATCGGAAGATACAGAAGGATTTCAGTTAGATTGCGTCATGGTCTGACAGAGATTCCGAAATAAGATACTGGATTGTATGGCGCACCTAGGAGGAGATAAAGACTCAAATCATAGTGTGGTAGGAATGAAAAGTAGTCTGAATTTTAAGATATTAGTCAGGAAGCATCAATACGCAAGGAAGTGAGATACGAGGATACTATGGAGTGATGAGATACGCTTCAAGTGCTCTAAGGCTGTAGCTACTGCAGTAAAGATTAGCTCAGTAGGGAGTACGGTTGAAGAGGGATGGACATGTCTATTGAGGGCAGTCACAGAAGCTGGATACAAAAACTTAGGTGCAATGAAGGTAACTGCAAAGAAACCATGGGCAATAGAATAAGTACTTCAGTTGATCGAATAAAGAAGGAAGTACAAACACTTTCGTAGTAATTCAGGAATACAGAAATAAAATTCACTGAAGAATGAAATACATAGGAAGTCTAGGGAAACTAAGACGAAATGGCTGCATGAACTATATGAAGAAATCGAAAAAGAAATGGTTTTCGGAAGGACTATCTCAGTATATAGGAAAAACAAAACACCTTCAGTGATGTTAAAAGCAATGTGGTGGGATTAAGAGTGGAATGGGAATTCCACTGTTAAAAGTAAAGGAGAGAGCGGATAGGTGGAAAGAGCACATTGAAGGCCTCTAGGAGGGGTAAGATTTGTGAGATGTCACAGAAGAAGAAACAGGGACGAAATAGGACAAGGATCTAGTATTTGAATGAGATGTTTAAACAGCTTTGAAAGACTTAGGATCGAATAAGGCAGTAGGGATAGGTAACGCTCCAGAGGACTTCTAAAATCATTTGGGGAAGGGGCAACAAAACGACTATTCACAATGGCGTGTAGAATGGCGATACAGCATCTGACTTTACGAAAATATCAGCCACACAATTCTAAAGATTGTAAGAGCCGACAAGTGCGAGAATTATCGCTCAATCAGCTTTACAGCTCATGAATTCAAGTTTCTGACAACAACATGATACAGAAGGATGGAAAGGAAAATTGCTGATGTGTTAGATGACGAACAGTTTAGGTTTTGGAAAGCAAAAGGCAACGAGAGGCAATTCTGACGTTGCAGTTAATAATGGAACCAAGACTGAAGAAATATCAGATCACAATCGTAGGACTTTTCGACCTAGAAGAAGCGTTTCACAAATGGAAGTAGTGCAACATGTTCGGATTTCTGAGAAAATTAGGCGTAAGCTATAGCGAAGGACAGGTAATATAAAATATGCACAAGAACAGTCAGGGACAATAAGAGTTGAAACCCAAGAACGAAGTGCACGGGTTAAAGAGAATGTAAGACACGGACGTAGCCTTTTCCCCTTACTGTTTAATCTATACATCGAAGAAGCAATGATGGAAATAAAAAAAGATTCATGGGTAGAATTAAAATTCAAGGTGAAAGGATATCAATGACACGATTCGCTGATGCCATTGCCATACTCATTCGAAGTGAAGAATAACTACATTATTTGCTGGATGGAATGAACAGGCTTATGATTACAGAATATGGTTGGACAGAAAATCGAAGAAAGACGAAAGTAATGAGGTGTAGCAGACATGAGAACAGCGAGACACTTTAACAACAGAATTGGCGATCACGAAGTAGATTAAGTTTAGGAATTCTGCTTCCTAGGCAGCGAATTAACCCATGACGGACGGAGCAGGGAAGACATAAAAAGCATACTAGCACTATCAGAAAGGGCATTCCGGACCAAGAGAAGTCTGCCCGCATCAAACATAAGTATATTGATTTCAGAAAAACATTATGAAAATGTGCATTTGGAGAAGAGTATTGTATGTTAGTGAAACATAGGCTGTGGAAAAACCTGAACAGAAGAGATTCGAAGCATTTCAGATCTGATGCTAGAGAAGAATGTCGAAAATTAGGTGATTTAATAAGAAAAGGAATGAGGGGTTCTCTGGAGAATCGGCAAGGAAAAGAATATATGGAAAACACTGACAAAATGGCTCTGAGCATTATGCGTCTTAACTTCTCAGGTCATCAGTCACCTAGAACTTAGAACTAATTAAACCTAACTAACCTAAGGACATCGCACACATCCATGCCCGAGGCAGGATTCGAACCTGAGACCGTAGCGGTCGCTCGGTTCCAGACTGTAGCGCCTAGAACCGCACGGCCACCCTGGCCGGCGAAAACACTGACAAGAAGAAGGGACATGATGGTAGAACTCATGTTAAGGCAACACTAAATAACTTTCATAATACTAAAGGGAGCGTAAAAACTTAATAGGAAAACAGAGATTGGGACACAGCCAGCAAATAACTGGGGACGTAGATAGCAAGTGCTGCTCTGACATGATGAGGTTGGCACAGGAGAGGAAATCGTGGTGGGCCGCATCAAACCATTCACAAGACTGATGACTCAAAAAATCTGCGATATTGTTAAGCCTCCATCATTTTGTGAGATGGATTTCCGAACTGAGAATTACATATGAGAGCTCCGAAAACACTGTGCTGTTGTTATAAGTGTATGTAGCGTATGTCGAGCATATTATTTATGTGGAAGCAGGATATCTCCACTTTGTTGGCGTTTGGCTGCAGTCCCAATTAGGGGTAGTATGTACCCGTTACTTCTGTATCCTCCGTTCTGACTACTTCTGAGCCGGCCGAAGTGGCCGTGCGGTTAAAGGCGCTGCAGTCTGGAACCGCAAGACCACTACGGTCGCAGGTTCGAATCCTGCCTCGGGCATGGATGTTTGTGATGTCCTTAGGTTAGTTAGGTTTAACTAGTTCTAAGTTCTAGGGGACTAATGACCTCAGCAGTTGAGTCCCATAGTGCTCAGAGCCATTTGAACCATTTGACTACTTCTGACTGTTCAGTTGAGCTATACCTCTTTGCAAGTACCCAGTCGTCGGCGAAACCAAAGTTACTTGATTTTATTTTCGGCATGTCTGCAATACACAAGCTGCAGAGAAGTGGAGAAAGGACTGATCCCTGTCATAGATAGTTTTAAATTTTGGTGGGCACTTGATGTTGGATCCCATCACTCCTTTTTGGTCAGGACAACCTTGAGATCTTCTGTCCATAAGACACCTTCAGTATATCTTACGATCTGATATGTATATGTATCCGAGGTGGAATGAAATAGGAAGTAAGAATAACAACAAAATTAGAATTATGTTAATACCTTCAGCCGCTAACGGGCGTTGATATATATCAACGGGGACAGGTGCAAACATGTGCGCCAACCGGGAGTGGAACCCGGGATCTCCTGCTTACAAGGCAGATGCTCTATCCATCTTTATTTTTCCTTTTCTTTTTTTATCAGATGTCTCGCGTTTTACCTCTTTTTGTTTTTTTTCTTTTTTCCTTTTTTTTCCTCTTTGACCTCTTCCGCCCCCATCTGAGCCACCGAGGGCACAGAAGATAGCGCGACTGCAGGGACTATCTCGCGCACGCCTCCAGCGACACCCACGTTTTCACCTTGTATGTCCACACACTACATTTATAGTGTCCTACCCCAACACACTCATTACTCGTGGAAGACATTCTTATCAATTCCCGTAAGAGTTAAGGGAAAATGTGTGCATCCGCACAGAAGAAGAAGATCATGGCCGGTATTGCCAGAACTATATACTTATATGGATGTGGCGTCTATTCTTTCAGACATGTCCGAAAGAACAGACACCATATCCATATAAGTAAATAACAACAAACATTAGTCCTTGACTAATAACGCCGTACGAGCAATTACATTTTGGTTTTTAATACAGAATTCATCTGAATGATTCGCAAACGGCTTTAGACCCATAGAGACAACGTGAGAAGCAGAAAAAAAATGCTATGCAGTGCTGTGGCGAGGCGACAAGGCGTGCGCCTGAAGGCTCGTTATCTGGAATTGCTTTTGGAAATCTGTGGTAAGTTCCTACGGGACGAAACTGCTGAGTCATCGGTCCCTAGGCTTACACACTACTTAATCTAAGTTAAGCTAACTTAAGCTGAGGACAACACACACACCCATGCCCTAGGTAGGACTCGAAACTCCAATGGGGGAGCCGCACGAACCATGGCCAGACTCCCGAGACCACGCGGCTACCCCGCTTGGTTCGTTATCTGGGCAGGCAGCTGCCTCCGGTAAGATAACACCCAGCCGCAGACACCGACACAGCCCGCCTGCCGGGCTCTCTAATGACCGGCAGGGCGCGCTGCGCTTGACGCATGGCCCCTGGCAGCGTTCCCTCGACGTCTCCGGTAGCGGCATCCTTCACTGGCGGCGGGGTCTGCGGCTGCTGCAGCTCTAGTGGTGGTGATGTGAGAAGCGACTGGGGCGGGACCACGTGCTGCCGACGTGCGCCGCTTCTCGCCTTTTAGCTCCCTCCTCCTTTTAGCAACTACCTGCTGTCTTTCTCAGATTCAGGCATCCTCTTGTTTACCAATACGTATGAGGATCAGTTACATCCTCAACCCACATTTCTGATTATCTTGAAATCTTCATGCATTCCGTAACAGTTTCTTCGCAGCGTGAGTTTCGACTGCGAAGGCTAGGACAGAAAATGTGTGTACCGTCACAAAGCAATATGAAATCGGAGCGTGTTAAGATTGTAGTAGGATAGGCGGATGGTTGACTTCGATTTATTGGAAGATTTTTAGCGAAATGTGGTTCAGCTATTAAGGTGACCGTATATGGGACACTAATGCGACCTTGTTGAGTGCTGTCCGAGTGTTTTGGAACAGCAGGTCAGATTAATGGAAGATGTCGAAACAATTCATAAGCGGACTGCTAGATTTGTTACCGGTTGGTTCGAACAAGGCACAAATATTACGAGGTGCTCCGGGGTCTCAAACGGGAGTCACTGCATTGAAGGCGACGTTCTTTTCGAAGAGCAGTATTGAGAAAATTTATATAACTGGCATTTGAGGCTGACTGCAGAACGGCTCTACTGCCGCCAATGCACGTGTTGTATAAGGACCATGAAGATAAGATTAGAGAGATTCGTACGGAGACATATAGATAGTCATTTTTTCCCTTACTCTAGTTACGAGGGAACAGGAAAGGAAATAACTTATAGCATTACAGGGTACCCTCCGCCACTCACCATGCGATGGCTTGCGGGGTATGTACTTAGATGTAGATGTACACTTAGTGCTAAGTTCTATATCTACACCTGCCGTCCACAATGCTCCGAGACTGGTTTTATGCCTAGCTGTAATAGACGTCACCGAAATTAATTACGGTTGCACCGTTCACTAATAACTATGAACAACAGACCTGCATTCGACCATTGTTCTTAACAGGTAGTGTTAAGTAGTGGACGTGTGACCATAATGTATCAACATTTTTACATGACGAACTGTAATGGAGGAATAAAGTGAACGTTCCTAAATTAAGTATTCGAGACACTTTCCTGACTGTTTTGAAGGTGTTAAAAGTGTGTGCAGTATCTATCCCGCGCACCTTGACTTCCGCACGAAAACAACGAAAATTTAGAATCTCTGCGGCTACTTGACTGGAATGTAAAGTCATCTTGAGATTGAGTGTTATCAATGCAAAACTACCACAGAACGACAAAGTGCAGACGGGTCTGTGATGGTTCGCCAAAACCGAAAAAGGTACGAATGTGACTTGCTAGTCGAACAACACCGCAAAAATGATAATTTCTCAATCTGTTACATTGTTGTTTGCACGTTACCTACGTTTTACTCAAGAAGGGGCAGACTGTAGTACGCCTGAAGCGTTAAAACCACCATCTTAACTTTTCTTTACTATTTTCTTAATCGTGTCACCAAATGTTTTGGACCGAGGGGGTAAATTACGGTAAGTAATCCCTGTATCTCGACACAAAGCATCCCACTAGTTTTCTTGAAAATATCTTATGATATATAGCCTGACAAATAGAAGTGAAGCATCCCAAACGGCAGAACGGAACGAAATGAGACTTCATAGGCTGAAATGGTAAGTGAAATTATTTCAGTTATTTCGATATGGAGTATGAACCCAGTTATCATTACTATCCTCACGTCCAGTCTGGACTGAATACGCTATGTGATCAAAAGTATCCGTACATCTGGCTGAAAATGACTTACAAGGTCATGGCGCCCTCCACTGGTAATGCTGGAAATCAATCTCGTGTTGGCCCACCCTTAACCTTGATGACAGCTTCCGCTCTCGCAGGCATACGTTTAATCAGATGCTAGAAGGTTTCTTGGGGAATGGGAACCCATTCTTCACGGAATGCAGCACTGAGGAGGGATGGAACCTGCCACGAAGGATTCAGGTGGGGACTTTGTGCAGGCCAGTCCATTACAGGAATGTTATTGTCGTGCAACCACTCCGCTACAGGCCATGCATTATGAACAGGTGCTCGATCGTGTTCAAAGATGCAGTCGCCATCCCCGAATTGCTGTTCAAAAGTGGGAAGCAAGAAGGTGCTTAAAACATCTATGTAGGCCTGTGCTGTGATTCTGCCACGCAAAACAACATGCGTTGGAAGCCCCCTGCATCAAAAACACGACCACACCATAACACCACCGCTTCCGAATTTTACTGCTGGCACTACACACCCTGACACATGACGTTCACCGGGCATTCGCCATACCCACACTCTACCATCGGATCGCCACACTGTGCACCGTGAAACTTCATTCCACACAACGTTTTTCCACTGTTCAATCGTCCAATGATTACCCTCCTTACTCCAAGCGAGGCGTCGTATGGCATTTACCGGCGTGATGTGTGGCTTATGAGCAGTCGCTCGACCATGAAATCCAAGTTTTCTCACCTCCTGCGTAGCTGTCTAGTACTTGCATTGGACTCTGATGCAGTCTGGACTTCCTGTGTGATGGTCTGCATAGATGTCTGCGTATTATACATTACGACCCTCTTCAACTGTCGGCGGTCTCTGTCAGTCAACAGACGAGGTTGATCTCGACGCTTTTGTGCTGTACGTGTCTCTTCATGTTTCCACTTCACTATCACATCGGAAGCAGTGGACCTAGAGATGCTTAGCAAATTGGAAATCTCGCGTACAGACGTATGACACAAGTGACACCCGATCACCTGACCGTGTTCGAAGTCCGTGAGTTCCGCGGAGCGCCTCATTCTGCTCTCTCACGATGTCTAATGACTACTGAGGTCACTGATATAGAGTACCTGACATTAGGTGGCAGCACAATGCACCTAATACGAACAAAGTATGTTTGTGAGTGTCCGGATATTTTTGATCACATAGTGTAGATACACTGCAAACCTGTTATAATCTTGTTTTGAGGCAAGCTGGCCCAGAACCTATGTATCTGTTCGTTGATAGCCTGTTGTTGCCACTCAGATCGAATTGACATGAAGACTGGTTGTACACGTTCCAACGGGGAAAGATCTTGGAATCTTATTGGTCAAGAGAGTACCTCAGTGTCACGTAGACATTTCATAAAGACACCTGCCACGTGTAGACGACCATTCTCCAGTGGAAAATTGGCACGACGATACTGTCGAATGAAGGGTAGCACGCAAGAACGCAGGATATTCGTTGACGTACCTTTGCGCCATCAGAACTCGTCTATCAGTACCAGGTGTGACCTGAAATCAAACCCGATGGCTCCCTACACCATGACGGCAGGAGTGACAGCACTGTGGCTTTCCATAATATTGTAAGAATGAGACCTCTCCCAGCTGGCTTGTATACGCGCTGAAATTTTTCTCTGCGATTCATGCAGAATGCAGTGCGATTCGTCAGTCGTCCATGCTTCCTGGTCACCGCATCACTCCAAGCGCAGTCGTTTGTTTTGTACTGATACCTACATTTTACACATAGAATGGTAATCCCGGAGTCCTGCTGCTTCTAGTGCACGAGCAATGGTGCCGTTTACCGTATAATGCAGTGTTTCACTTGTTCTCGAATGGCGGCTGCAAATGTTAAGGGGTTATGATGTGTTTGGTACACAATAAGGCGATCTTCCTTTGTGGTCCTCAGACGGGTCGACTGTAGCCTTGAAGACGAGTATACTTGCCTTCCCGTTTCCATACAGTCCAGCACTGGTCTCCTATCACAGACAAACGCCCAGAAAATCCGGGTACTGAACGGTTTGGTCAGCCGTCCAAATGGAGACCCACGACGAGGCCCTGTTCAACCTCTGTCAGGAGGGTACGCAATACCATCGTGTCGCTCATTGCTTATTCAACATCTGAAACTGTTCACGCCCCGTGTATACCCCACCACGCCTGGTAACAAAACACTGTTATTATAATTGTGAAGGTTGTTCTACGTGTCACAGAGAATTGCAACTCTAATTATTTACGTCTACGAAGTTACTTTGACATCCGAAGATGTCTTCTCGATACTTCACTGTTTTATCAGGCAGAGTAGTTTGGAGAAAACGGATTGTGACCTACAGGGAGGAGTCACATGTGACCATCTACATCTACATAGATACTCCGCAAGCCACCTGACGGTGTGTGGCACCCCTTCACAATAGTTCTCTGTTATTCCAGTTTCGAATAGCGCGCGGAAAAAACGAACACCTATATCTCCCTGTGTGAGCTCTGATTTCCCTTATTTTATTATTACGACCGTTTCTCCTTGTGTATGAGGGTCACTCCAAAAGGAATGCACACTATTTTTGCAAAAATACAGTTTTTATTCTGCATGTGTGGAAGTCGTACAGTGTGTAGATACATCCTTCCCGCTTGTTTTCAAACTTAGTTCAACCTGTTCCCGTGAGTGGCGCCGTCACAGCGTGTCTTCAAGATGGCTGCTACACTTGATGTTCGTCAGAAGTAACGTGCTGTGATAGAAATCCTGTGCTGTGAAAACGAGACGGTGGGATACATCCACAAGAGGTTGAAAAAGGTGATGGGGATGCTGCTGTCGATCACAGTACAGTTAGTCGGTGGGCAAGCAGGTTACATGATAAAAGCGGGCACGGCAATATTGAGGATTGTCCTCACAGCGGCAGGCCTTGTACTGCACACACTTCAGGCAATGTGCAGAGTTAACGATCTGGTGACTGCTGACAGACGCGTCACAGTGAACGAATTGTCACTCTACGTTATGATAAGGAAAGGAAGTGTTTGCAGAGTACTGAAATTGTTGGCGTTAAAAAAGGTTTGTGCACTGTGGGTTCCCAGGATGTTGACAGTGGCTCACAAAGAAACAAAAAAAAAAAAAAAACGGTATGCAGCGAACTTTTGGAACAGTACGAGAATGGTGGAGATGAATTTCTTGGAAGAATTATGACAGGTGATGAAACATGGCTCCATCATTTTTCACCAGAGACGAAGAGGCAATCAATGGAGTGGCATCATGCAAATTCACCCAAGAAAAAAAATTCAAAAACCACACCTTCTGCTGGGAAAGTTATGGCTACGGTGTTTTTCGATTCCGAAGGACTCTTGCTTGTTGACATAATGCCAAGTGGAACCACCATAATTTCTGATGCATATGTGACGACACTGAAGAAACTTCAAGCTCGACTGAGCCGTGTTCGACCACATCGGCAAAAGCAGAATGTTTTGCTGTTGCACGACAATGCACGGCCACATGTCAGTCAAAAAACCATGGAAGCGATCACAAAACTCGGATGGACAACACTCAAACACCCGCCTTACAGTGCTGACCTGGCTCCATGTGACTATCATCTCTTTGGGAAACTGAAAGACTCTCTTCGTGGAACAAGGTTTGAGGATGATGACTCCCTTGTGCACGCTGCTAAACAGTGGCTCCAACAGGTTGGTCCAGAAGTCTACCGTGCGGGTATACAGGCGCTGTTTCCAAGATGGCGTAAGGCTGTTGAGAGGGATGGTAATCATGTGGAGAAATGAAAATATTGTTTGTAAAGGATGTATCTACACACTGCAAGAGTTTCGAACATTTAGAATAAAAAATGGATTTAAAAAAAGAAAATTGTGTGCATTTATTTTGGAATAACCCTCGTAGGTCGGCGTCAACAAAATATTTTCGCATTAGGAAGAGAAATTTGGTGATTGAAATTTCATGAGAAGATCCCACTACACAAGAAACACCATTGTTTAGTGGTGTCCACCATAAGTCCTGTATCATGTCCATGACACTCTCTTCCCTATTTCCCTATAATACATAACGAGCTGCTCTTCTTTAAACTTCCTTGATGTACTCCATTAATCCTATCTGTCAAAAGGATCTCAGACCGTGCAGCAGTACTCCAGAAGAGGACAGACAAGCGTGATGTAGGCAGTCTTTTTGGAAGAGATGTTCCATTCTCTAAGTGTTCTGCAAACAAAACGCATTCTTGTGCTCTTTCCAATTTAAACTGATCGCAATTGTAATTCCTAGGTATTTAGTTGGATTTGCGGCCTCTAGGTTTGACTGATTTATCGTGTAACCGAAGTTTGACGGATTCTTTTTAGCATTCATGGTAACGACACCTCATTATTTAGGGCCAATTTCCAGTTTTTGTACCCTTCAGATGTCATTTCTAAATCGTTATACAATTTGTTTTGCTCTTCAGATGAGTTCGCTGGACGATAAACGACAGCATCATCTGCAGACGACCTGAGACGGCTGCTGAGATTGTCTCCCAGATTGTCTTTATAGATAAGGAACAGCAGATGGCCTGTAACACTACCGTGGCGAACGCCAGAAATCACATCTGTTTCACTCGATGACTGTCCGTCATTTACTACCAACTGTGACATCTCTGACAGAAAATCGCGATTCCGGTCACATAAAAGAGACGGTATTCCAAAAGCACGCAAATTCAGTTCAAGCTGCTTGTGAGGCACAGTGTCAAGAGCCTCTTGGAAATGAAAAAAACGGAGTCAATTTAAAATCCCTTGTCAATAGCACTCAAAACTTCTTGTGTGTATAGAGCTAGTTGTGTTTCACGAGAACGATTTTTTCTAAATATACGTTGATTGTGTGTCAATAGACCGTTCTCTTGGACGGAATTCATAAGTTCGAACACAGTATAGGTTCCAAAAACCTGTAGTACATAGTCATTAACGATATGGGTCTGTCATTTAGTGGTTCAAATGGCTCTGAGGACTATGGGACTTCTGTGGTCATTGGTCCCCTAGAACTTAGAACTACTTATACCTAACTAACCTAAGGACATCGCACACATCCATGCCCGAGGCAGGATTCGAACCTGCGACCGTAGCGGTCGCGCGATTCCAGATTGAAACGCCTAGAACCGCTCGGTCACTCCGGCCGGCTGTAATTTAGTGGATTACTAAAATTGGAAATTTCTGGTAAGGACTATGGGACCAAACTGCTGAGGTCATCGGTCACTAGGCTTACACACGAACCGTGACAAGACGCCCTAGACCGCACGGCTACCTCATTCGGCTTTGTGGATTACTCCTACTACCTTTCTTGAATATTGATGTGACCTCTGCCACTTTCCAGTCTTTGGGTACCGACCTTTCGTCGAACGAGTGGTTGTACATAACTGTTAAGTGTGGAGCTATTGCATCAGCTTATTGTGAAAGGAACCTTATTGGTATACAGTCCGGACCGGAAGACTTGCTTTTATTAAATGATTTAAGATACTTCAGTACTCCGAGGATATCTACTTCTAAGTTACTCATGTTGGCACCTCATCTTGATTCTAACTCTGGAGTATTTACTTCGTCTTCTTTGGCGAAGAAATTTTGGAAGGCTGTACTTAGTAATTCTGCTTTCGCAGCACTGTCGTCGATATTATTTCCATTGCTATTGCGCAAAGTAGGCATACTGTTCTGTACCGTGTCTCAGCGTACTGAGTTATCTAAAAGGGAGTAGTGTTTGGAGGGAGTTCTGCCCGGAAGTACAAGGGGTGCTCCGAACCTCGACGCCGTCTTTGAAACACTTACGACGTTGTAACAAAGTAAAGTTACCAGTTTATCTTTGATTATTATTGAAGACGATAACTATATTGAACTTCCGCGAACACCATAGTTCGAAAAGTAAATCTTTCATTTGATAATTTTGTTATTTTTAAAACTTAGTGACGATATATATTGGTTGGCGCTTTATTTTAAAGTTCCACCTGGATCGCATTAATTTTTACATTTCACTTTGACCGGTTTCGGCTACTGTCATCTTCAGATAATAAAATATTCTGATGTAGTATCAACCTCAAACTAAACATGTAGGTACATAGTATGTAGTATCAACGTCAAACTAAAGACTTAGATACATAGTATTTACCTACATGTTTAGTTTGACTATGATACTACATCAGAATATTTTATGGTCTGATGATGGCAATAGCCGAAACCGGTCATAGTGAAATGTAAAATAAAGCGCCATAACTATAATCACGGACTCATTTTCAGACTTTATGTCATCAATTGATTCATTGGTTGGTTGGCTGATCCCGGAGAGATGACCAAACAGCGATGTCATCGGCCCCATCGGAACAGGGAAGGAAGTCGGCCGTGTCCTTTCGTAGGAGCCTTCCCGGTATTAGCCTGAAGCGATTTAGAAAAATCACGGATAACCTAAATCAGGATGACGGGACGCAGATTTGAGCTATCGTCCTCTTGAATGCGACTCCAGTGTGCTAACCACGGTGCCACCTCGTGTAGATAATTATATGTCTTAGTCTTGTACGTCTGATAATAAATGAAGATTCAACAAAATATAGTTCTGCACAAACTCTAAAACAATTGCAAATTTTTGTGAATTCCTGGAATACATTAAATACAGAATAACTTGTGGTGCTTGAAGAACAAAGACAAAATGAAATTTTGAAGTACACCATCTATCCGCCGTTCAATAGAACGCCTTACCAGAAGTCAACAATATTGGCTAGTATAAAAATATTGGAATAGGGCCTAATCTTGACAAAGGTCCTGAATGTCCCGTTTGTACAACGGCAGGTTGTTTGTGAATGGTGCTCGAGCATAGTTGTAAGTGGTTGACAGTGGCCTAAGTACCGAGTTTCCAATCGTGTATCAAAAAATAAAATCTTGCAGATCGTGTGCACGAAATAGCCCCGTTTTTCAGTCATCTGAGAGCGCATAGGTAGTGCCCGCAACCCGGCGATAGAGCAGGGCCACCTTTGCAGATGCTGAATACTGTGCCACAAGAGCTGTGTAAGCGGGGGGAGAGGGGGCGGGTAATTCATTTAAAACATCACTGGGTTCGTTATGTCAAATAATAAACAATTGCACAGAATGTAGCGAGCCTGTAATCAGCTGCCAATCGAGGCGTCTGGACAGACGACGACGGGAAGTGAATGGCCTAAGAGTGCTGAGTGGAAGGCGCTGAGGCGACGAGGAAAAGTGTTTGCCTCTCGCCGGAGGTGTCGCGCTTCAGCAGGGGCGACCGCCCCAATGGCAGCGGCGCGGCGCGTGGCGCTAACAAGAAAACTTCGCCGCCGCACTGTCTCACTGCCTGCCGACAGCCCACTGAGACGGGACGGGCAAACGCTCTGCCTTCGCTGTCACATGACCAGTGGGGGAAAAAAAGTTCTGCTCAACGAATATCCTACAAGTACTTTGGCACCACTCTTGGGAGATTTACTTATCATCGAACCTAATAACTTTCACCTGTTGTCGTTCATTTCAAACAACTGTAACTTTAAATATTAGTTGCTGTTCTTTTCTATGCTGCTCAGATGATTGTATTTATTAAAATCTCAGTGTTTGCAGACTCAACTGAGAAATTAGTTCCGCAAAATTAATGTCTCACAGGGTAGCCGTGTAGTAGTTAAGGCTAACTGAAAAAGAATGTCCTGAACACCTGAAAGATTCATACTTGTGCTGAAGCAGTGAACCTATATTTTAATGCAAGAAAAATTTGCGTTCAATTTTTGCGCTAACTTATTTGTCACGTCATCAGTCAAGGCAAAACTCAATAACTTATTTCCTCACAAAATAGCAAAAATTATTAAAAATCTAACTGATGAATTAGTGCAGCAACTATTTCAGGTTTATGTGCAGTTAATCGCAAAACTGTGGACGAAAACAAGAAATATCATTCAGCTTGAATACGTTCCGAGGTTTCAAGATCAATTGCCGGAACAAAATATACAGGAACAATAACAGCAATTTCTCTTATTATATATTATTACTATTTACAGTCATAGAATATGCGGCGTACAAGAAATGGTGTTTTGAGAGTTTTTTTTTAAACTCTTCTTTGTGTCCGTACTATATTCGTTCCCCCTGAGTAGTTATTCTTTCCTGTAGTCAGTCGCGCGGTTCCAGACTGAGCGCCTAGAACCATAATCCACGCAATTTCAAGATTGAAACTGCCGTAAAGTGCGAATATTATCGCAAAATCAGATTAACAGCTCATGCATCAAAGTTTCTGACAAGACTAAAATGCAGAAGAACGGAGAAGAAAATTGAGGATGTATTAGATGACGATCAGTTTTGATTTAGGAAAGGTAAAGGCATCAGAAAGGCAGTTCTGACGTTGCAATTGACAATGGAAGCGAGGCTAAAGAAACAGCCGAGAGGGAACAATGGCAGTAAGAAACCTAGAACAAAGTTCACGGATTAGAAAGATGTAAGACAGGGCTCTAGTCTTTCGTCACTGCTGTTCAATCTGTGCGTCGAAGAAGCAATCCCCAAAACGTTCAAGAGAGAAATTAAAAATGAAGGTGAAAGGATATTAATGTTAAGATTCGCTGTTGATATTGTTATCATCAGCTAAATTAAAGAAGAATTATAGAAAATGGCTCTGAGAACTATGAGACTTAACATCTGAGGTCATCAGTCCCCTAGAACTTAGAACTACTTAACCCTAACTAACATCACACACATCCATGCCCGAGGCAGGATTCGAACCTGCGACCGTAGCAGTCGCGCGGTTTCAGTCTAAAGCGGCTACAACCGCTCGGCCACAGTGGGCGGCGAAGAAAGAAATGTTTAACTGGACGAAGAATCTAATGAGTACCGAGTATGGAGTGAGAGTAAATCGGAGAAAAACGAAAGTCAGCGAGAAATTTCACATCACTTTTGGTTATCACGAAGTAGATGACGCTAAGGAATTCGGCTACCTAGGCAGCAAAACAACCCATCACGGGAGGAGCAGGGAGTACATAAAAAACCTAATAATACTGGCAAAATGTGCATTCCAGTCCCAGAGAGCTCTACTAGTATCAACCATTGGCCTTAATTTGAGGAAGAAATTTCTTAGAATGTACGTTTGGAGCGCAGCATTGTGTGGCAGTGAGACATGGACTGTGGGAAAACCAGAACAGAAGAGAATCAAATCGTTTGAGATGTGGGAGGTGCTACAGAAAGATGTCGAAAATCTTGTGACCTGATACTATAATGAATGAAAAATTTGTTTGCCGAATCTACAAAGGAAAAAAGATATGGGAAACACTGATAAAGAGATGGGACAGGATGGTAGGACATCTGTTAAGACTACACGGAATGACTTCCAAGTTACCTGAGGGAGTGTTAGAGGTAAAAACTGTAGAGGAAGATAGAGATTGGAATACATTCAGTCAAATAACTGAGGGCGCAAGGTGCAAGTACTACTCTGAGATGAGGAAATTAGCACAGGAGTGGAATTCTTGGCGGCCGCATCAAACGAGTAAGAAGACTGACGGCTCAAAAAAGAAAGAAAAATGTAGAGTAAATTTTCGAAGAAACCAGTAATAGCCACCGAAAAAACCAAGACACTCTGGCTGCCTTGCAGTAGATGTATGATTTGCAACACGTAATACATGAGTCTCTACTGCTGACAAGTCTTGGCCATTAGGTGGCGTGCGTGTGACTGTCGGTTGAACGGTATCAGCGACGACGCCTGGATATGAGTGTTACCCCTTACAATATAGTCGGTTTCATAGCCGACCGGAATACAGGTCAGTGCCAATCATGTTTCTGAGACTTTACAAAGAGTACTTCGAGCATTGAACATTATTATTTGACTGATAACTAAATGCCTATTGAAAGAACAAATATTAAAAGAAATAGAAAGACATTTAGTTACTTAGCCAAAAGCCTTCGCTCAGAGCGACGCATAAAACTGCATGTCCTCAATGGGGCGCACTAAAGCAGGTGGGGAGTAGTTGGCTTGAGATCTCTGGTACCGTCCAGCGATATGATATTTTCCCACATATAAGATCATGCAAGGCGCCGAAACAGAGTCGGCCCAATTAGGCGTTTGGAGGATATGGCACAGATGGTTCCGTGGGGCTCTGGACGAGTTTCCGTGTCTTGACGAGTGACCATTCACTCAGGTTACAGTGAAGATGAATCAGAACTCTTATTTCGACATTACTGATGTCAACATGTGGCCCCTCTTTGTCGACTGTTTGGGATATTCAGATAAAACAGCAGTCAAGTAGATTAGAAATCGTAGTAGTTTATTCAGGAACAATTAAAGGGAAAACTTACACCATAGGCTACCATGCGATACTGATAAATGAAGTAACACTATCTGGTCACTCTGGGAAGGTTTGTCATGAAGCCCTAGCGCCGTGATGTGTAGCACGAGGACTGTGTCTACAAATCGGCGTGCTCTATGATAACGTCCGTCCAGCTATGACGATGTTCGGCGCTGGTCTGGAGTACGCTCTGACTGATGGAGTAACTCCGCGCTGAATCTTCGGTCGTCGATACTGGAACTTCACTCAGTTTCTCGGCTTTCCGAAAATGTTGGGTTTCGCAACACGAAGTTTAGTTCTCCCAATCACGTGGACAATGCGGTCTTTTGATTTGACGTTTTTTAAGCTGCTTTCACAGGAGTGAGGAACTGTAGCAGGCGTGGGGGATCCACGATATTGTTGAGTGGTCCGGTTGTAAAGGTGTAGAGCGAGGCGGAGAGCGCGATTCTGAAGAGACTGGAGCTCCTTCTTGTGTTCTTCGGCTGTCTTCCCCCAGACCTACCCAACGACAGGGCGAAGCAGCGCCTTATACTGTGTAACATGCAGTATTTGAGAATGAGAACATAATATTCAACTTGGTTTACACCTTTGAAACCTTTTCTCGTTTACTACCACGCAAATTAATAAGAGGAAAAAAATTCACCGCTAACTTCATTTCGCTGTTCATGCAGTAACACTGGCACAACGAGAATGAACTTTTAATTTATTTTTCCCTCATTACAAACTTTAGTCGCCAACGGCCTTGCCGCGGTGGTAACACTAGTTCCCATCAGATCACCGAAGTTAAGCGCCGTCGGATTGGGCTAGCCGTTGGATGGGTGGGCATACGGTCAGCCGAGCGCTGTTGGCAAACGGGGTGCACTCAGCTTTTGTGAGGCAAACTGAGGAGCTACTTGATTGATGTCGTAGACTGATATATCGCCGGGAGAGCAGTGTGCTTACCACATGCCCCTCCGTATCCGCATCCAGTGACGTAGCTAAGCCTCAGGAACGTTTAATGGATAGTAAAATTGTTCCAATATAGTTGTATTTGATTTATGATCTTTTCGTCCGACAAAAAAAAAAAAAAAAAAAAAAAAAATCCCTCGGTCATTTTTGCAGGTGTCCTATCCAGTGTGACCTCCTGGAGCATGCTGGTCCAAGCACAGTGAATTTTCGAATACTCTGAGGACAATTTAGTACAAACCAAAAGGGAAATAAGAAATTTATGACAATAGTTTATTGTTTAGTATTTTGATATAAAAAACTTGAACTCAAAACGTAGCACTTCTCTAGCGTCACAAGAAGAATTATGAAGGGCGTTTCTGTGGTGGGACCTCCCTTACAATGCTAAGAGTTAGTGACACTGCGACATCTTCAGTGCGTGTAAATACGTATAAACTCCTTTCAAGGTTGGCTTCCTTAAGTTGACAGTATGTAGATTTCTTAAGAGTTTTAGTCTCTGCTGCCCGTTAGATTATACTAATTGACGACATCCATTAGCAACTTGTTAGATGATGTCGTTACCAACAATTGGTGCAGGCCTATGTCAGACCCTTCAAACGAAGTTACAAATGACTCTGAGCATTGTGCGACTTAACTTCTGAGGTCATCAGTCGCCTAGAACTTAGAACTAATTAAACCTAACTAACCTAAGGACATCACACACGTCCATGCCCGAGGCAGGATTCGAACCTGCTACCGTAGCGGTCGCTCGGCTCCAGACTGTAGCGCCTAGAACCGCACGGCCACTCCAGCCGGCACGAAGTTACAGTCAGAGTCAATAATCTGTCAGTGACTTAACGACTTTTGCAGCAATATCTATAATAAATGCTACCTTTAAGGCTTATAGAGGGCATACTGAAAGGTAATGCCTCCGAATATTTTTTGCGAAAGCACTTAAAGTTTTTTAAATAAAATAAACGTTATTAACATTCCACTACTTTGTCGTGCATGTGTACATATCTGTAGCCCTCAGCCACAGAGAACTATGAATTCGTGGCTGTGTGTAACTAAACTACACTATGTGATCAAAAGTATCCGAACAACCCCAAAAACGTACTTTTTTCTTATTAGGTGCATTGTGCTGCTACATACTGCCAAGAACTCCATATCAGCGGATCCAGTAGTCATTAGACATCATGAGAGAGCAGAATGCGGCGCCTCGCCGAACTCACAGACTTCGAGCGTGGTCAGGTGATTGAGTGTCACATGTGTCATACGTCTGTACGCGAATTTTCCACACTCCTAAACACCCCTAGGTCCACCTTTTCCGATGTGATAGAGAAGTGGAAACGTGAAGAACAAAAGTGTACAGGCCAACCTCGTCTGTTGACTGACAGAGACCGTCGACAGTTGAAGAGGGTCGTAATGTGTAATAGGCAGACATGTATCCAGATCATCACATAGGAATTCCAAATTGGATCAGGATCCACTGCAAGTACTATGACAGGCGGGAGTTGAGAAAACTGGGATTTCATGGTCGAGTGGCTGCTCATAAGCCACACATCACGCCGGTAAATGCCAAACGACGCCTCGCTTGGTGTAAGGAGCGTAAACATTGGACGACTGAACAGTGGAGAAACTTTGTGTGGAGTGACGGATCAAGGTACACGAAGTGGCTATCCGATGGCAGGGTGCGGGTATGGCGAATGCCCGGTGAACGTGTGTAGTGCCAACAATAAAAATCGGAGGCGGTAGTGTTATGTTGTGGTCGTGTTTCTCATGGAGGGGGTTTGCACCCCTTGTTGTTTTGCGTGGTACTATGACAGCACAGGTTTATATTTTTTTAAGCACCTTCTTGATTCCCACTGTTGAAGGGCAACTTGTCGATGGCGATTGCATCTTTCAACACGATCGAGCACCTGTACACGATCGAGCATCTGTTCATAATGCACGGCCTGTGGGGGACTGGCTCCACAACAATAACTTCCCTGTAATGGACAGGCCTGCACAGAGACCTGACCTGAATCCTATAGAACACTTTTGGGTTGTTTTGGAACGCCGACTTCGTGCCAGGCCTCATTAACTGACATCGACACATTTCCTCAGTGCAGCACTCCGTGAAGAATGTGTTGTCATTCCCCAAGAAACCTTCCAGCACCAGATTGAACGTATGCTTGGGAGAGTGGAAGCTGTTATCAAGGCTAAGGGCGGGCCAACACCATACTGAATTCTAGCATTACCGATGGACAGCCCCCCCGAACTTGCTGGTCATTTCCAGCCAGGTGTCCGGATACTTTTGATCACATAGTGTATGGGGGTGCACGAGAACCAGCATGCTGTAATCGAGTATCGCATTGAAAGAGCCCGTCCACACATGGAGCACCTTCCACGTAAGCATGAAAATGCTAGAGCACAGACGAGCGTGGCGACATTTGCAACAATCCGATCCCTTTGGTTCATCGCCATCGTTCGTCCTCCATACAGTCTCGACTTTTTCCTCAACTGATTTTCACCTGTTTCCAAAGCGGTGGAAGCTGAGGTAAGGACAAAGTCTAACATTCTATAGTGACAGTAACAACAAACTGGTCTCTCTTTGGGAGAAATATGTTCGTCGCCAGGGTGACTTCATGTAGGCCTGAAGGATAAAGATGTAGAACTTTAATAACATTTGTTTTATTTAAGAAAAAGCCTTTAGAATTTCCCGATAAATAATTCGGTGGGTTCACCTTTTAAATTCTTTCACGAGGAGAAGTGTGTATATTCGTCATGCTACCGGCCATTGAATAATCATAATGTACGCAGTAGCCGGGAAAGAACCAAAATGTACATAGTAGCCGAATCAACATTATACATATATACAAAATATTTAGAGACTTAGGACGTCCTCGTTGGACGACTGTCTACTTCAGCTTACAGTGTTTTCATCTGTCAAGAGAACCTCACCCAATGGTTCTCCTTGAGTTTCATCGTACTTGTAAGATTTGATGCTCACTGCCCGGATATCAGTTTCTTTAGACTGTATGATGTAACTCTAAAAGTCTGTAACTGAGGCGTAACATGGGGACCAGCCCAGTGTCCACCTAGTGGTATGTGGAAAACCACCTAAAAGCCACACCCAGGCTGGCCGACACACCGGCCCTCGTCGTTAATCCACTGGGAGGAATCGATCCGGGGCTGACGCGCCTACCAGAGTTCAGGAAACAGCGCATTAGAGCTCTCGGATAACCTGGCTACTGAAGATTTAACACAAATTGTGATAGTGAAAACAGCGAAACAACAAATCCATAAAACAAAATGTGACAGTTTACACACAGATCAAAATGAATCTGCTTATTCCTTTCACCACGGCAGTTAGCCATTGAAAGCATTATCATAATTGTTATTATTATTATTATTTCTTTTAACTGTGATATCTTGCTCAACCTTCAGGAAGCCTCGGTGGATAGTATGCCATGCACACTAGGATCTTTCGTGAAAGCGTTACTGTTTGACCGCATTTCCAGTCCACTCAATGCATTCTTGTATGCGACAATACCAAGGTTGTCACTATCTACGCTTAACAGTATCAATTCTAATATCTTCAACTTTTTAGTGGTGCTAATTTATTCATGTTCAGAGAAAGCGGAACACACTAGAGATAGTACGTTCATATCCCAAAAACGTGTACATCACTAACTTCCGCAGAAATGATGAGAATTTCAGTCACCTGTGTTCAGCATGCGTCCTGTTGCCTAGTAGGCATAGTGTCCACCATGGGCCCTGATAATTTGTCCCATGCGTGGTGGCACCGACGCGTATAATGCGCGAATGGCGTCCTGTGTTATAGCCATCCACGACGCATTCACCTCGTTCCAAATTTCATCTCTTGTGGTTGGCACTGGGTCATAGTGCTGCAACAGTCGTTTCGCCATACACCACAGATCTTCCCTTGGCGACAAGTCTGGTTATCAGGAGAGCCAGGACAAAAAGTTGACATCCTGCGACACCAAGGAGGCACGTGTTAGTGCAGAAACATGTGGTTGTGCATTGTCCTGCTGAAAAATGGCTTCTGGGGAGCTGTGCAAAAAGGGTATGGCTACAAGGTGCAGGATGTGATTCGCGTAGGTCCCACTGGTCACAGTTCCCTGGGCATGCACCAACCGTGATCTGTGGTTGTACAGAACAGCACCTCACATCATAAGGCCTTGAGTTGGCGATGTATATCTTGTGTGAATGCAGTCACTGTGGTGCCACGAAAATTCGGCCATCATTTTCAAACAAACAGAACCTTGATAGGTCCAAAAACACCGATGTCATACCTGGCCCCAGTGACGTCGTTCGATACACCATTGAAGTCTAGCAGTTTCTGCACATTCGGAAAAGGAAGGCGATGAAGTGTACGACGCACTTAACCCATGCCGTCATAAATGTCGACCGATTGTCACCCCTGACAGTGTTCGATGTGTTCCACTGTGCCACTGTTACACCTGAGCCGAAGAGGATCCTGAAATGCTATTCGGATGTGATATCGATCTTCTTGGGGGTGGTCTGGGTGGTGCGTCCCGATCCATCTCGCCGTGTTCTACGGCCTCCCGTGATCCATTCTGCACACACCCGTTGCAGTGTGGAAACACTTTGTCCCACGCGAGCAGAAATTTCCCGAATGGGTACATCACATTCTCTCATTCGAATGATGCGCCCTCTTTCAAACTCTCTGAATTGACGGTACTGTTCGCGCATACGTCTGCGAGGCATCCTGCACGTCTGCTCAAATCACACTGATCCATTACTTCGGCTTATAGGTACAACAAGAGCCGCACTCACATCATACTGGTAGATGATTTTGCGCCTCGATATCGACATTGAACGAAAACCTACGGGCTGGCATGGTTCAAATGCTTATCTCCTAAGCAGAACATACCAATGTGCATATCCTGTGGTAATGAACGTCCAACCTCTGGTCGTTCAAGATGTTCGGTTTCTGCGAACATTAGTGTTTCTCCGATGCTTTATCGAAGTCAAAAAACTTTCCTCTCATATCTAGAGTTTTAAAAATCCGCGTAGGCCTTGCACTTGTAATAACTGAGACAACGCCAGCTTGAACTTGACACCTTGATTTTTTTCAGCTCTTCTAGATCAGAGAAAAATCCCTGTCGGAAGAAGAGAAGCTGTGATCGATTCTTTTAAACACTCCTGATATGACCAGAAAAACGTAGAGAGATAACATCAAGCTGTTTAATATTTGCCCGCACTCCAGACACACAGCTTCTTTTGTGTTTTACAGGACCATCAGAGTCACTAACAACTTGAAGCAGACAAGATTCAGTCACGTTTTCACATCTAGAGTACTTTCCCTCATCCCAAACACACGTAATCCCATCTCCAGTATCACAACGAAGAATGTTGAAATTGTGTAAACTAAGTTCAAAATGAGTTTAGGTAGCTGGAACACTTCCTCTAAGTCCATGGTTACAGCTTACGTATTGCTCTCAGACAATGGTTAGGTAATACTGCAACTTCTCATGACGTTGAAAGTTACGTCAGATTTTCTGTGGTGTAATTAACGATATTTCCAAAACGAAAGTTGAGGATAGTCATCGTGGAAAACTCTGGAATAAATCATGTATAATACCTTACCTTTTAGGGTAATTGTTGAGAAATACCTTTTCAGCCTATGAATATTTAAATCACAACTCAAATACTCGTCCTCTGATTTCAGTCTGTTATAATGATTTAGCTTTCTAGGTATGGAACTAATATGTTCTTCAGTTTGTTCCATATCGGATAGCAAGAATTGGGAATGGGTTCTTCCTCCACTTATTCCTTTGTATACAATTTTCCTTCTTGTTTCCTCTTCACCAGGTTGACAATAAGCTTTGAAGTGATTAGAATAATGTCCATAACAGTCTTCTTGCATACCCTGCAATATTCCCCGTTTTCGTCTGGAACAGTGAAGATTACCGAACATTGTCTTCGACCCTTGGTGAGATCAGTATATGAGCGATGTCGACGTCTCTCATTTAGCAGTAACTGCAATGAGCGTAGTAAACAGCTACCTGACTGTGCGTATCTTACTTGCAAATGCATGAAAGGGAATCTTCTTCATATTAACAGTGGGGATCATGCACTCATACCGGCAGCTACATATAACCCGAACTCAAAAGCTCTGTGATTGTACGGAACCTGAGAGATGCGTGGGTTGACATGGCATTATTACAGTTTCAGAAGACTTATTCTTGCATTAGCTTCTGCACTTGAATCTAAGCATACAGAAATGCAACTGCTGCAAAACAACTTTTCAGAGTAGTTACCCTACAGTTGGCCGACTTTTGCCATTGAAGTGCACATTCTCTTTGTTTTCTCTGAACAGAATAACAGGAAATATATCCACCCCTTCAAATTACCTCTTCCTCATTCAAATACATGATTTTTAAAAAGGAATGGCCTGATTTTCGACGGTAATAATTACGAAACATTAGACGCGAAGGAAAGGAAATATGTTTGTTTTAACGACCGTTTGCTAGAGTTTCAGAAAATCAATTAATGTCAGTCACTGTGTCTCTTAAGTTTGCACTCAGTCACAAGTAAGATGGTGGCTCCTCAACAGAAAGTGTTCAGTTTGCTAGGTTAGCAAAATGTGAGTCAGTGATTTTGGATCGGCGTGGTTCTCGTCAGTGTTTTGGCATTGGTACGCCTGCACCCAAGAATGTATGTGTATGCAGAAACCTGGCAGTGCCTCATACGACTGTCTGGTGAGTGTTAAGACGTCGTTTATTATATAAACCGTACAGACTACAATTAGTGCCAGACCTTCAGGTCGGTGATAAAAGGAAATGGATTGACTTGAGCAATGTTCTACAAGAGGACATGGAAGACGATTCATTTTCATCACGGTTAATCTTCGGTGATGAAGAAACTTTTCATGTAAGTGGTAAAGTAAACCAACATAACACGCGTATATGAAGCGTCCAGAACTCTCATGACATTATTGAGATAGAAAAAAACTCACCTAAAGAAAGCGTTTCTTTGTGCCATTTCTTGTGAAAAAGCGTACGGTCCCTTCTTTCTTGAGGAAAACACAAGGATTGGAGCGAACTATCTTGAAATCCAGCTGAACTGGGTTCATCCAAAACTTCCTTTTTCCAACAAGATTGAGCTCCAACAATCTGGCACAACAACTTACGTCAGTTCCTCAGTGACACTATGCGGTTTTTCCTTATGGGGGTATGCGAAGGAAAGTGTGTCATACCCTCCTTTCCTCGTGACATTGAAATTATGAAGAACATAATAACATCCGCCATAACTTCTGTAATAGCAGATACATTGTGTAAAGATTATTACAGATTTAGCTATCGTCCAGGTGTAGTTCGTGCTGTTGCTGCTGGTGGACGCATAGAACATTTTAAATAGCATAGCGAAATTTTTAGATTTTTTGAGTATTTTTCACCACGTTTGTAGTATGTCTTTATTGGTAAATAGAGCGTTTTGAATTGAGGTCGCTCATTATGAAACGTCCTGTATGTTTGTTGCACATCAGATGCTATTTTAAATGACTGTAGAACAGTCTACATTTCAAAAATAGCTACCTGAAAATATTACTTATTAAAATATAATTATGAATGAAATAATATTAGCCTATACACCTACTCATTTAATTTATTTTGTAGCTCCCCAACATTTCAGTAGCTTCAGTACTTTTCACTACTAATCCTTGAATTGTTTTGTTGTTTGTTGGAACTCATAATATTCCGTTTAGATTCGGAAATCGTGTTAATAGTGGAACCAGAAGCTATATTGATTACAGACATGTTGAGCGGGAATGAGAGATGTACATAACTACACATGCTAGGTGTCATACAAAAAGCGCTGCAAATATCAAACAGTATTGTCATACACTAAGAGCCATCTATGAATATCCACTTCAACTACTTGCAGCAGTAAGACTACATAGCGCTTTTAGCAGGGAACTGGCGTTTATACTTACATTACTAGCCATTAAAATTGCTACACCACGAAGATGACGTGATACAGACGCGAAATTTAACCGACAGGAAGGGGATGCTGTGATATGCAAATGATTGGCTTTTCAGAGCATTCACACAACGTTGGCGCCGGTGGCGACACCTACAACGTGCTAACATCAGGAAAATTTCCAACCGATTTCTCATACACAAATAGCAATTGACCGGCTTTGCCTGGTGAAACGTTGTTGTGATGCGTCGTGTACGGAGGAGAAATGCGTACCATCACGTTTCCGACTTTGATAATGGTCGGATTGTAGCCTATTGCGATTGTGTTTTATCGTATCGCGACATTGCTGCTCGCACTGGTCGAGATCCAATGACTGTTAGCAGAATATGGAATCAATGGGTTCAGGAGGGTAATACGGAAAGCCGTGCTGGATCTCAAAGGCCTAGCAGTCGAGATGGCAGGCATCTTATCCGCATGGCTGTAACGGATCGTGCAGCCACGTCTAGATCCCTGAGTCAACAGATGGGGACGTTTGCAAGACAACAACCACCTGCACGAACAGTTCGACGTTTACAGCACCATGGACTATCAGCTCGGAGACCATGGCTGCTGTAACCCTTGACGCTGCATCACAGACATGAGCGCCTGCGATGGTGTACTCAACGACGAACCTGGGTTCACGAATGGAAAAACGTCATTTTTTCGGATGAATCCTGGTTCTGTTTCCAGCATCGTGGTGGTCGCATCCGTGTTTCGCGACATCGCGGTGAACGCACATTGGAACCGTGTTTTCGTCATCGCCATACTGGCGTGCTGGTATGGGGTGCCATTGGTTACACGTCGCGGTCACCTCTTGTTCGCATTGACGGCAGTTTGAACAGTGGACGTTACATTTCATATGTGTTACGACCCGTGGCTGTACCCTTGATTCGATTCCTGCGAAACCCTACATTTCACCAGGATAATTGCGCTACCACATGTTGCAGGTCCTGTACGGGCCTTTCTGAATACACAAAATGTTCGACTGCTGCCCTGGCCAGCACATTTTCCAGATCTCTCACCAATTGAAAACGTCTGGTCGATGGTGGCCGAGCAACTGGCTCGTCACAATACGCCAGTCACTACTCTTGATGAACTGAGGTATCGTGTTGAAGCTGCATGGGCAGCTGTACCTGTACACGCCATCCAAGCCCTGTTTTACTCAATGCCCAGGCGTATCGAGGCCCTTATTACGGTCAGAGGTGGTTGTTCTGGGTACTACTTTCTCAGGATCTATGCACCCAAATTGCGTGAAAATGTAATGACATGTCAGTTCTAGTATATTTGTCGAATGAATACCCGTTTATCATCTGCATTTCTTCTTGATGTAGCTAATTTTTATGACAATAAATTCTCTATAAAACTTACAAACTCTACAATTATTGCAATGGTGGAAGACGCAGAGAGGGACTAATGATGCTGCTCTGCAGCCGATCTCTCTTCCGCTACTCATTGTCAGCAGACCTTCCCGTTTGGAAGCTGGCAGACGGCTGCCCACTGGGGACCCTGTGGACACCTCCTCTCGGTGCTCTTTCCGCCGCCACGTTCGGCAGCCCCTCTCTTTCCTCGCACCTCCCTGCCGCCCACGCTCCCGCTGGTTCCGCACCACCGCTCTGCGCGTGGGGCCGCCGCCCCCGGCGCGTTGGCGCCAGGCCTGCGCCGGACTGCCAGTTGGCGTGGCCGGCCGCGGCTATTAATCACTGCGAGCCGGGAAGAGCGGAGAGAGGAGGGAAGGGAAGGGCGCGAGTCAAACGAGTGCGGCGCTGCGCGGCGCGGCGCCGGCCGCTGCCACGGCCGCAATCAGCATATGAAAGGCGGCCGCGTGACAAATTGCCAGCGAGCCACGTCCCTCTCCCTGTCCGCCGCTCTGCGGGGGTGGCTTTAGTTACCGCGGCCGCAATCCCGGCTCACACCCGGTCCTCATCCCTGTGCTCTGGCCCGTGTTCTCGGTTTAGCGCCAGGACTTCTGCGGTTAGCGCCAGTTGCCGAAATTCGTTCACTTCCACACCTGCCTTCGGGAAAATCTGTCCGCGTCTCGGCAGCAGCTGATTGTTGGTGTTCTCGAAAGTTCTCCCAACGGAAGCAGTATGGGAAAAATATCTTCCACTACTCTCTACTAAAAATGAAACACATCCAGAGTTGTGGCTTGGAAATTCTACATCGGCACCGGCACAGAGCAGTAAGGACTTATGCGTTCTATGGACGATTGGCAATGTACAGTCGGCCCATAACAGCAGCTCGGAACCAGTCTGCTTCTGAATGGGGTAAATTGCTGCTGGCATCCCACAGGGCTCAGTTCCAGGACCAGTATTGTTTGTGCTACACACAAATGATCTGAAATGTTATACCGACGAAGCAGAACTAGTAATCTTAACTGAATATGCAACTATCATAATCAGTTTTAAAAGAACTGCAACATCGAATGTAGTAATATCTAAAAAATTTAAATATAAGAAGCGAAAGAAAGGTTCCATTCGAACGCTGTTAAGTCCAGAATCAATATGTGAGTATAAATATGATAATCCCAGCGACGCACCAAGATGACGATACCCGTTTGATGAAAGGTAGTGTCGTGCTACGTAAAGAAGTCCGACACTGCCTCGTCCAACAGAAATCGTCTATTTTTCAAAGACCCATTTGAGGGAATGAGCCGGCCGTTGTGACCGAGCGCATCTAGTCCCTTCAGTCCGGAACCACGCGGCTGCTACGGTCGCAGGTTCGAATCCTGCCTCGGGCACAGATGTGTGTGATGTCCTTAGGTTAGTTAGGTTTAAGTAGTTATAAGTCCCATAGTGCATAGAGCCATTTGAACCGTTGAAGGGACTGAAAGCGTGATAAACGCATGGGAAGAGATCTGGCCTAAGGGGCGAATGCTCGACGGTATTCCACTTGAGTTGTCGTAACTTCTGCGTATAAGATATTTGTGATATTGGATCATGCGTTATCATGACTCAGTAGCACTCTCTGTCGCACCTTCCCACAACGGTAGTTATCGACAGACATGCTCCCCCATACACATTTTTCATTCGCCGATGGATTTCTGTTGGTGATCGTCCGTCTCAGCCAAAAAAGAATAACAGCACGTTGATGTTGATTAGAAGGAATAGCGTCACCATACTTCACGCTTTCACATTTACCGCATGCACGTATGACCGAGCCGGCCGGAGTGGCCGTGCGGTTCTAGGAGCTAAATCCTGGAACCGAACGACCGCTACGGACGCAGGTTCGAATCCTGCCTCGGGCATGGATGTGTGTGATGTCCTTAGGTTAGTTAGGTATAGTTAGTTCTAAGTTCTAGGCGACTGATGACCTCTTAAGTTAAGTCGCATAGTGCTCAGAGCCATTTGAACCATTTTGAACGTATGACCAACACGAATATCACACTAATTCACTGCGTACATATCGGTGCTTTTGTATCCGCAACGGAGTCACACTATGTTGGATATAGGCTGCAGCAACGCCCTCTAACGGAAACGTTTTTATCACCCATCGTATTAGTAATTGTTTGTTGGTAAACTGTCTATGACTCAACTTCATCTAATTTTGTAGAAGAGAAGATACTCATCAATGACAGAGCAAGGAAACATATGGAACCAATTGTTAAAAAATTCCAGGGGTGCATATTAGCCAGAATTAGAAACTTTTCTCTTTCAGTTCCGCATAGTTATGTCATCAATATGACGGAACCGCGGCAGCCGGACAAGTGGGCTGTCAATTACAGAATTCCACTGGCAGCTCTGTAATACTACTATTGAGCACTTGCACCTCGCAAGTTGCCTTAGAAGGCACCAGGTTACACCGTGGCAACGCCTAGGCCAGCTTCTTTCAGGTCTACATGAAAGCTAGCACGGGTTTTAGAATCAAAGAAAGCTGTACGGGCAAGTACGAGTATATCTGGCCCATCAGTATTGTCATTGGTGACTTGCACTGGGGACTCGTCTCTCGTCACCCGATGTGTGATCTGTCGTGTCCCGACGTGACTGGGCTTCTGATGAGCCTACTGCAGGCGCCGTACTCCAATTCAACACTGGTCCTTACCGCAGGCTCGCCATTCACGCAGTCTATAAGACAGTCGGCCGGACCTGCAATTATACGCAGTCACAGGTCTGTTCCTGCGTTCGATTCGGGTCGCGCTAAGCCCGGCTAGCCTGTTTGCCGACTGCCCGCAACGTACGCTGCAGTCCGCGTATGTGCTGCGGCGCTGTATCGCCAGCGCCTGCCTCAGCAAAAACACCCTGCCGACTGCTGCAGTTCCCAGCCATGGGCACTGGCAACATTAGCTATATAGAATACACTCCCAGTAAAAGCTGTTATTTAAGGAGGGTATTATCCGGCTTTGCTGTCAAAACGAATCAAACATTACTCATTCCCTGGGGAAACCCTTACTCAACATCCAGACAGTCAGACTGTCATCCTACTACCACTGGGTGACCATCAGCAACCCAGACTGCTACAACACATAGACATCCAGTAAAAGTTCCATAAAAACACTCCGTATGGATGATATCTGAATATCTATCCTCGAAGCAAATGTAAGAAACATTTAAAACCGTTATTCATACGAACAACGGTCTCACAAAAGATTTAGTGTCTTAGAAAGCCTATTGTGAAGTGTCAGGCACAATTTGAAGCTAAAAGTACAATTAGTAAATTTAAAATTGGAACAAATATAGTCTTCACTATCCACAATTTAGCCTTACTCTTTCACAGGAAGGAACAAAGTATGCTGACATAAAATTGTACGACTGTCTTTTTTTTTATAGGTACTAGCAAGTAATGAAAAATTAAACTAAAAAATGGAAATCATTTCCACTTGATAATTCCATCTGAACCATTCATGAACCAATTTATGAGTAAATAGTATGTAATAGTTCTATCTAATTTACTAAATGTAGCTATAGATTAAGCCTGGGAAAGGAAATAGCACAGAAAGCGAGGAGGCGAGGGGCTAATGTGCCAAGTCACGAAATTTTAATATTTGAACCAAGAAAGATTATCTTTTTTTATAAACCTGTACTCCGAATTGTTACTTTGTATTTTCTTAACGAGTAAAGTCTTAGGTTCTCTGATGAATGCAAGCAAACAAACAATACAGTTATAGAATTAGAAATTCAACTATTTAATTTGAGATAACAAACCGTTGACTTTCACTCAGCTCTGGTGATTCTGTCCAATATAAATGAAATAAAGCGTAGTATGAACTAAAGCAGGGGGAAAAACATTTCAATTAACAGGTGGTCCGTAGTAATAAATCCACTATAGCAAACATTTAGCTAATATAATAGAAACAACAATAACAATAATAACACTAATAATGATAATAATAACATAGAACACTGTGAAACTAGATCGGCAACGATAAAATATGTGTAAATAAAATTTAAAGAACAAGCTGACTTCTGCAGAGAGTAGTAAAGTTAGTCCAGAATTCCAAAGCTAGCACAAATAATACCGATGAATTACGTATCAGGCTTGAACGCGATAGACAGGAATATCTGTAACATGAGCAGTGAGAAAAGCACATAGGTTGATTATGAACTGAGATTACTAAGGCTAGTTCCATTACGGTGTGTATGAATAAAATAAGATCGTCAGTGCACACAGGGCTTCAACTAAGACAGGAAAACTGGGCTAGCCTTTATGCTACACATACAGTAGGTTACAGGAGCAACTCCATAATTAACAACGTGGCTGAAAGCCAATAGACAGACCAAACAGTGACATAAACAAGTTACCAATGTCACTTAGTGCGACAGGTAGACTCCTTGTAAATAACATCGTGGTTAACCCAGGCTTAAAACATACAGTGTACAACATCACGTGGTGCAGTGGACAGCTCCGAATAGCAGCTCGTGCAGTCTACAATTGAGTAGCATAGATGTAAAAGCCGCTAAATGCATTTTTCGTCGATTGTCAATTGAGCCCACAACACGATGGAATACGTTTCAGGGTGTAAAACCTGCTGTAAACAGTTGAAACTGTAGAAAATTGTGTTCGGTTGCAAAAGCCGCTAATTTCAAGTTGTCTTCGGGTAAAAAGCCCGCTAAATATCCAACGTTTGCAAAACCCGCCAAGTTCAATAGGTATGGTAGTCACCATGTCATATCCGGATGTAAAATACGCCAAATGACATCAGACTTAGCAGTCTGGACATTCAAAACTGCCTTTTAGTTCCTTACAATTGAAAGGGATATATTTCTTATTCGGAGATAGGTTGGCTCCGCTGTAGCGAACACATACACAACAATGAAGCTCTCACTGCCGATGTGTTGCCGAAATGTACGCAGGTAAGCACAGTTCAGCTGATCAATAGGATGTTCGTTGACTTATTTGCATGAGTCTTTTGAAGAAAGTAAATGATTTTATGGGCGATTTTAATGCAGAACGTGGCAGAAACGAAGTGGGAGTAATTGGAAAAGGGAGTAGTTCTGCATCAACTCGAACCCATCATTGCAGTTGCAAATGACCAGATCGAGACCGAGGGCGATGGACCCTCCTGGAAAAGGAAGGGGCGTCCTGATCAGTGAAAAAGAAATGTTTCCAGAACAGAAAGTTATGCACAGGAAATGTATTATCAAAGCTATTCTATGCAATGAAAACTGAGTTGACACTAATTGTTATGACGTACGTAGAAGGATTAGTGTAAGTTACAGGTAACTGGTATCTCCAGAATCAAAAAGCCAAGAACATCGTGTTCACGAAAACATGATTTGTCTAGTTCATGGGGATGCCTTTTAAAACTTTGAAATAAAAGGCAAGAAGAGCATCTTGAAGAGGGGAAAAAAATTCGACAACGAAACAGCCCAAAACCTAACACAGCTGGCGTAGAACTTTCAGAAGCCGAAATCGGACGCGTAAAAATACTTTTGGGGCTCCAATTTGTTGAAGACTGGGAGACCACCGACAAACTCAGTTTCTACACCAAGGCGTTAGAAGAGCAGGAAGTCACTCCTAGAGACGCTCCTGCCGCTTTCAGTCATCAAAAGATGCAGGAAGCGATTTTGAGATGATTTGCAGTGTTGAGGTACATGTCACTTAAAATCAATTTTCAACTAATTCCTTTCTCTAGAATCTTTTGTCACTGTTTTAACTAAGTTGAAACTTTCCGCCAATTTAATTATATTCTAAATTTTGTTGATGTTTTACTAAGATGAAATTTGTAGCTTATTTTATTTTACGCAATATCTTGTGATCTGAAAAACGCGATAGTGTATTTTTTTTTTTAAAAAAGAACTTAATGTTTAACATTCATACGTGTTCTCATTTTGAAGTAAAGTCAGTTTTTCCTGGTGAAGTGATGTCAAATTCGTATTTTTATTTGCCAATTTTGTAGAATTTTAGTACTTCTCTTTGAAATAAAAGGTTTTCTGTTTTTATTCGCAATTATTAAATTCCACCTTTCTGTCATTCCTAACATGACCAAATAGCGGATTTTACAAAGGAATGCTTGTTTTGTAATTGGATCGATATGTTTGCAAAACTCGTTAACTGCTTAAATCGGAAACCGCTAAGTCAGTATTTCACTTAAGATTTTAGTGTACAAATCATAATCGCAGATTTCAGCCATTAATGCCGTGCAGCTAATTATATTTTTAATTTTTTCTATAAAGAAAATTACGTCTTTAACAGTTTGGATGCGACAAGTTTTTGCGATTATCTGTTTCGCTTACCATGAAGTTAGCGGCTTTTAGATCTGTGCTACTCAGCTGAAAGTGCTCACCAAACAACTCCGTGCGGCTCGGGTATTCCACTTAGCCCATGATTTCTGTGGATGCAAATCAGCAGACGCAATACCAAATCCGATCGACATGTTTCTCAGGCGTGTAAATCGACAGATTAGCAATACAAACTCTCGCTCAAAGTCATATTTAAAGCATCCTTCTGCGACGTATCTGTCAACACTTGCCACTGGGTGGCTATCCTCCAGTTGCCGGCTGTCAACGACCGTCAGCGAGCTCATGCGGACCGCCCGTTAACTAGACGCGACGGAAAGCACCCATGCCCCATAGCGGAACGCGAATGGGGCGGTTACTTTGCTATAAGCAAAGAGGTTATATCGAAGTTTCGATATGATGTCGAAACAGCGCACGGGGCAGAAAATGTCCAGTCATTTAATTGGCCGTTATATAACTACGTTTTCACAGAGAAAATATATCGTATTTGTACATCTACTGACACGTCCCACATAACAGTAAGTTTTCGCGATTATTGTCTACAAAACTTGCAAAAAATACTGTAAATTGTACCAAAACGTGCATTATGTTCCGGAGCACCATATGGAAGTAGGGGAATGTTTTATTTAGCCTTTTGATTAGCTTTCTGTAGCACCAAAATTGTAATAGCCTCTGAGCATCAAGACTTAGGTTTTCATTGCTCTTCCCAAACCACTTTAGGATAATGCTGGAATCATTAATCTGAAAAGCACACGACCGATTTAGTTCCTTATCGTTTTCCAATCCTAGTTTGTGCTCTGTTTCTAATGAAATCATAGTCAACGAGACGTAAAATCCTAACCTTCCATCTCTTGACTATCAAACTGAGTAAGTAAGCGTTATAGTCTCCAAACGGTTGTATCAGACTCCAAAATTTGTCTCTTTTTCCGTAATGCGACAATCGCTCCTATGGACCAAAACTGCTTCCCTTTAATTTATGCTATGTCTTCCAAAATTCTTTTTGCTGTATTATTGCAGGTTTGAGTGTAGTTCAGAGTAATGCAATTAATTGTGTGTTAGTAGGTGTAAAGTCAAAAGCATGTGGTTTACCTGATTTCATATAAAAATTACTTACCTTTAGCCGTTCCTAGAAAATTTTGTAATTTCTTGATTGATTAATGCACACCTTGTTACTTCAGAGTGAGTGGTATCACAATCGCCCGCAACCTACCTAACGACAAGTGTTCGTGCGATGCTGCTCACTAGCTATGAACGTATTTGTAGAGGAAGTTCTCTGTTATTTGGAATAATTCATTTTCAGCGATGTTACTTAATAAAACTGTAAATTAGGTTCATGAAGAATCAGTTCGTGATTATAATACCTTTGTGTCAAAAGATGGGTGAAACCGGTAGTGTAAAATTACTAGCATTACAATATGCACTAAACAGATATTTTTCCGTTAATGTCAGGAGCGCGTCGTTATAAGGAAATACTACAATTCACGGAATTTTCAACTGCGAGCCTGCTGTATGCTGTCTATTCTGTCACGGAAGTGTCCATTTCTTTTGGGTGTGATGAGTCAGCTGTTATTAATGTCGGTACTCCGAGGAACATGCTCAGAGTCGCCCTTTAGCACGTTCATGATGGGCTGCTGCTTTGGATGAGGAGCTGCGGACTTATCGCAGCATATAATGAAATCAGTGGAACGCCAGAAGTGCGCTACGATGAATACTAAGAGTGATCGAAGCTTATAACGTTGGATATTTCTCTCCTAGCCTATTCTCACAAGACACCATCGTACATTTCATCTCAGATGACGCCACGGAAGACGCAACGGGACATTTGTAATGCTGTAAGTTGTCTGTACTGATGAGAGAAGGCTCAACTCCGATGTCAGTGACAGTAGTGTGCGATTGCGTCTTCAACGTTAAGCAGAATAAGTGATGCGTCAGGCAGACATCTAAGGGTCTAGCTCCTGGCATCATACGTACATCCTGCTCTCATAGTGTACTTCGGATGTTTATTGGCGAAACACTGTACAGTCAGGATATAACTAGGATCATCTATCTCAGTCTACGTCCATTACCACTACGTCAGCAAGGTGTGTTCGTATTTCAGACGAAGATCGTGCATACAGATCCCGAGTAACCTATCGCTGTCTCCGAGGTGTTCAGCTGCCCTAGCCAACATGAACACCATACATCCTCCATTTGATCTTGGCTGAGGGTGATGGAGAGGCATCTGATCAAATTTTCATGCCCGACAGCTGTCGTTAACTACTTAAGATAACAGAAGAAAACGGAAAGATGGTAAATGACACTTTTAACATCTTCTATGTGCATGATAGCTGGACTGGATTGTAGCTGGAGAATACTATACACGATTTTGACATTGCGCGGAAGTCAGTGCCCATAAGTGTGACCTGGTGTCTCTGTTCCTATGTATTCTACAAAGTGTATAATATGTTAAGGAAACGTCATTCATATGGAGTTTTTATTTCAGACTCATTTCTTCATTTTCCATTTCAGTTTCTTACAAACAGTGGCACAACCGGAATAAATTATTTTCTCTCTCTCGTTCATCTGTCTTTCTGCAACTTGGTGTGCCAACAGAAAAGTGATTATGAAGAGTTTACCTGTATTATGTAACTAGTCTGGCTGGGTGAGAGAGAGACGGCAATCAAACATTTGAAAATTCTCTACTGCCGCTGCTGCCAAAGTGACTGGCTGCCCAGTGGTGTAAGTTAGATTACAAAATGAGAGGGTACATACAGAAGGAGAAAATGAAATGTCGACAAATAGTTTTTCATATGGTATTTGTATAACAACCTACAAAGTTGAAGCAAGGTTAAAACTTGACGGTACTCTTAAATAGGAGCACTGTTCCCGTTTTAACAAATCTGTACGGTAACTTATACCTAGTTCTACGCATATCTAACACGATTATTCAGTCTTGAAGATTTGGGAGCCAAATGAATGAGAGGAGTGCATTTTAAAAGGCCTAATCGGTACATCATTAGGAGCAGATAGAGGGAGAAAAAAATTTACTTCCATTCTTGCATATATTAGATACAGTGGAGCTATTTACAGCTGTACTTCGTTTCTCTATCGTTTTGTGAGTAGGTGCACTTCATATTAGGAATTCATCGACTTCTGATATTCCCACACAACAAGATATGATCAATGGGTCAATAATCAGTCACAGACCACATATATTTGAGTCATTACTATATAAATACGTACCGAGTGGTAGCTTAACTGTACATTAATTAGAACGGTCGCTTTGACCTTTCGTTTTCCAATTGATGAACTGGCACTCAAACCTGAATTAACTTCTACATTTTTGCCTTGAATGTGGCTTCTTGGAGCTATATTAAACTTGCCTCTAATAGCACGGCATCGAAGAAAATTTATGGGAAATAATCTTCGGATTTAAAGCAATTTGATACAAGCGCAGTTCCTTCAATCCAGCATTAGCCCGATGACCACCAGAAAAAGTTCGACTGTCACCTCTGCGAAAGGGTTAGGATGCTAAACTAAAAGTCACATGACGATGAACATAAGTAATGGCTGGTGGTAGCTGTTCTAATGGCAGAGGCGGAAACATGTGCAATGGCAAACTCGGTGAGAAAAAAAGCCTACGACAATCTGAACGGGTAGTAGGGCTGTTGGCAAATTCCTACCAGCAGCGACAGTTCATGCGTGGATGTTGGGAAATGTTAGTAGAGGGATGTTATCGTCATACCTGCAGCGTCAGCATACTTGTAACACGTGAGTGATGGTCTTAAATAGGCCGCTCGTTGTGCAAGATCGTGTGAGTTTTCTTTGTTTTCCTTGTGTTCGGCTTCCTTATCTACGCCGTTTGGTAGGCTCTATGGCTACAACTGTCGGGGTCAGTCACATTTGCTGTCATACAGGTGTTTGCCGATATGGCCATTGTTGCAGGCTTTATTTAAACTTGCCTTAGGATGTTAGACACCACGACGGAAAAGTGTTTTTCAAGTGTCTGGAGTTTTTCTACAGGCATGTGGCGAGTTTGCTGAATACCTCGACTAGAGTATCGAGGCGGAATTCATTATGCAAATCCGCGGTGTGTGCGTATTTTGGAGCAATGCCTATGATTCGTAGCATCCTGTTCTGTATGATCTGCAGGCGCCACAGACGGGTTGGAGCTACGTAGCCCAAGACTGGAGCTGCATACGTCATCAGTGGTCTAATAAGTGTCATGTACATGGACCTAGACTCCCTACTATTCAGTGTGCCGTGCCTGTTAGGCATAGGGTACAGCTGTTTCAGCCTCGCTTATGCTTTGTGTTGTGTGTGTCTCCCCATACGAGGTTCCGGGTACTTAGTACACCAATGTGTCTGACTTTCTCACGGAAACGTACTGGGCGTGCCTGTAATGTGATTTACCTACAGTGTGATATTCGTGCAGTTGTCTGGCTCTCTGTGTGAAAAGAGCGGCCTCACACTAGTCACACTTGTAGACGTTAACTCTGATACCCCATTTCTCCAACCAAAGATTCAATAGATCTGAGTCCTGGTGTAGTCGTGGGTTTCCAATCTTGCGCGAATATCGCCGTATCATCTATGTAGGTGGCAACTATCATGTTGTGTGTTGCTGAAATATCGTTAATGTTGAGGTTAAACAAGAGGGGCCGCAGTATGGTTCAAATGGCTCTGAGCACTATGGGACTTAACTTCTGAGGTCATCAGTCCCCTAGAACTTAGAACTACTTAAACCTACCTAACCTAAGGACATCACACACACCCATGCCCGAAGCAGGATTCAAACCTGAAACCGTAGCGGTCGCGCGGTTCAAGACTGTAGCGCCTAGAACCGCACGGCCACCTTGGCCGGCGGCCGCAGTATGCTGTACTGGAGTACTCCGGCTAGTGTACATGTGGTTCTTATTGTTTACTCTGAATGTCAATATTGAAGTTCATGTGTGTGAGATATGAGTTAACGAGACATACGGGTCGGTCAGGAAACGCAAGAACGCCGAGTTTGTGAATGACGCCGTAGTGCCATAGCCGATCGAAGGCTTTTTCGATGTCTAGGGAGATAGCCCCCGTTGCTTTGCCTGTGTCATACTCTGTCTCTTACGTGCTCAGCTACGTGGAGGAGTTTCTCTGTAGGAGAGTGAGGGTTTCCGAGGCGAATCGCTCCAGACGCAGGGTGTAGATGTTGACGCAGTGCCTAGTGAGTCGTTTTAGATTCGCCATCTCAAACAATCATTCCGCAGAGAGCTCAGCAGGCCGATGGGAATTATTCTAGAGACGATACGCGGTTGAAAATGGAGAAATCCAGTGATACAAGACACTTTCACAAAGCGTGAGAAGTGGTTGAAGGACGGTGAAAGCATAAGTAGGCTCAAGGCGTTGCACGTTCACGCTTCATTACAAAACATGGACGTCGGAGACCAACACATTCAGTAAAACAGGACAGTCGGCGACCTGTGGCAGATCTTACAAGAAAATAAGATGCAACTGTGAGCAGAAGAGTTTCGGCGTACATCAATCAGTACACCTACCGATATACAACGAAACAACCAAACGGCTCTGCAGAAGATAAACCTCTTATGTTCTTGTGTTGAAACAATTGCACTGGTAATTATGACTGCAATGGGCACGGGACTCTCGAGACAGGATCATGGACCATTGGAAACTTGCCCTATGGTCGGATGAATTACGATGCAGGTGTCCAGATAGGGTGTCTTCATCTTGAACGCCTGCTCGAAACATACGCCATGTCATGGAGTGTCCAGGAAGGGAAGGGAGGCAGCATTAATCTGTGGGAGCGTTCATACGAGCAACAATAGAAAGCTCCAAGACGTCTCCGGACTACATTAACATTATTTAGGCCACCTCTTCATTCCAAGGTTGACGTCTTCGCCGACTGCGACGACATCTGCCAGCAGGATAAGTGTTTGTATCAGAGGCCAGAATTATGGTACACTGGACCGATCAGCTTGATACTGACCTCATTTTGATGACCTAACCAGCAGATGTCCCTGATCCAAACACGATGCAATACATATGGAAGGCTATAGCTGGTTATTTTGTTAGACTTGCGTGACCTTCACTTAGACAGCTTGAGAGATGGCATGCCACTCTCTCACTTTAACAACATTGTCTAGCAGATTAATATTTACATTTTAGGGAATGACCTCGGTGTTCTCCTGTACTACATTTGCTATGTGTGGTTAATGATGTATTCTTCTTGAGCAAACTGCGGGCGGAATGTTCCCGTAACTGCATGTGCAACTCGTAGAGAGCTTGCACCCGGAGTGCCATAGTAAAGGTGACCAAGGACAGAGAGTGAGAAGAATTGCGTGCCATAAATGCTGAGCGTAGCCATCTGGCCGTACGACTGAAACAGCGTTCAGCGGTTCTTATCTGCAGAGGGACTTCTGGCTGAAGTTCTCTCCTCCTCCTTTTGCTTCGAGTAGAACTGAAGGGTGCTGGTTCGAAAAAATTTTTACCTGGACCAAGCGCCACTCCATTTTATAAGATGGCTGGAGGGCTGGGAGGAAACAAATTAGGAGAGACTGCTGTAAACTGAACTTTTGTGTAAACGATGGGAAAGTCCTAAAACTCCACACATTCTCATGCTAGAAGCTGGGATGATACGGACACTGCAGCTGGTGTTCACATCTAGTGGAAGTAGGACTGTAACCCCCCGCCCCCTAGCGCCAGGAAGTCGACAAGTTCTTTTAGTGAGTGGCAAAAACAAATATTTCGTGGGAACGCTTGTTGGGAAACTTAGCAGCCTTCTTTCAAAAACTGTAAACAGTCGGCCAGAAATGACTAGTTCACTTCATAAATGATGGACTGTCGTCGCATTCAGGTAGATGTTTTTTGATAAAACGTGTCTCGTGCTTACCACTAGAAAGACGTCTCCCTACTCCAAAATCCTATTTTTTCAGACATTAAAGATGCGGAGTCACTGATTGGTTCATCTCAGAATACACAAAGTCGAGGCTTGCTCGCTGAGCGTGGGAATCTCGGTGGTCTTTCTGGATTATTTACCGGACCAACAGAACAGTCAACAGGGAAAATTCAGTGAGTAAAATATTGTTTTTCTGGTTTGTGCAATGTGGGAGTAGTTTTCGTTTTGATAATTCAGCTCCCGTACTAATCCTTGATGAGAAGTAGTGGTGATAGTTGTAGGTGTTAATCTGATCGTCTTCCACTGGTGTAGAACTTCAGGTGTGAGATTTGTGGTCTGTATCTTGTGGTGGACTAAGAGCCTGTCGCAGTTTCCAACTGTTCCGGCTATGGAAAGGCATATCTCTCGGAAATATTGTCCGTCATGTGGGTGAACTTATTCGTCCTGAGTCAGTCGTCTGACGTTTGACAATTGCAGCATCCGCCGTCGTGCCTGTGAGTCAAACTGGTTTCTACAGACCAACGAACGAGTACACATCACACTGAAATTTTCCGACATTTCAGCGCTTTGATAGGACAGTTTCCTGCTTTCAGATAATCAAACGGCCAGACTGTATAGTTTGCACATTTTAGAGGACTCGTCAGAACATTACACCTGCCACAGTGACCACTCCTCGCCCACAGCGCGCCGTTTCCTGCTGACACCTGAATCAAGTTGGAAGGGTAAAGTACTTGTACTGCTGCCCTGGCGAAGGGTTGTCAAATGATACAGATAGCTCTCTGTTCTCAGATGAACCATAGTTTGTGGTGTAGCTGATCGTAGTTGATTCAATTTGAATGCAGTCGGACCTCGTAGTGGATTCATGTAAACGAAGCGAGATAGCGTTGTAAGAGGGATTACTTAAGGGGAGAATTTGTGTAGCTTCCACTCCAATCTATGCCTTTTCTATCAAACACCATTCCTTATTGATTTGTGTTTGTGATTTTTGTAGAAAATTCATCAGCCGGTTGTCCAAAAAGTTGTATACTAAACGTAAATAAAACTTGTCATTTTTTCGTAAACTTAATTACGCCACTGTTTACCCCATTTACTATTCATTGCTTTTATTTTATTGTAGTGGTACATGAGTACAGCAGCAATTTAAGGTTCAACAGCATTAAATTAGTTAAGTTGATTATCAGTTTCATATCTGAAAGTGATTACATGCATAGGGAAACAAATGTGCCATGAGTAATTCACTAATGTGTACAGAAGACTCATGTGAGTAGCACAGGATTTGAAGGTTATTGACCAGATAGCATTTTTCTTTATGCAAACATAATAATATTTAGCTTCAAATGGCTTTAAGCACTATGGGACTTAACATTTGAGGTCATCAGTCCCCTAGACTTAGAACTATTTAAACCTAACTAACCTAAGGACATCACACACATCCATGCCCGAGGCAGGATTCGAACCTGCGACCGTGGCAGCAGCGTGGTTCTGAACTGAAGCGCCTAGAATCGCTCGACCACAGCAGCCGTCATATTTAGCTTCACCCAGACATATATTCATGATTAAAACAATTGAGGACTTGCAATATGGCGCCACATACTGCCTGAAATCTATCAAGTATTTGTCGGAATCGCTACTTCATTCGGTTCCAAGGATGGACCAACACGCTATTAAGATGGTTGTAATGCTGTGACTCATGAGTGTTTGTAGTGTGTGTTGTGTAATTGAAGCACACTGTGGTACGTAACAAACCAGTCATCGGCTTCATTCTGTGACACCCATTTAAGTCCTAACCACAGTCTTGTAGTTGGCAGAAACAAAGATATCGGCCTCGAGTTTCTGTCCAGTGGATTGCTTTTTCTGGTAGAAGGCTTCGAACAAAAAGCGTTTCTTGAAGGGTTTCTTGCACAAGATGCATTTTTGTCGTGAAATGTCTCATGTGTTAAGGATTATTTATTGTTATTTAAGTTATTCAACGCAAATATCCATTATAGAAAGAATAACAGCATTTCCAAGTCTCTCTTACCTGTCTACCGAGAAATTTGCTATGAAATTCGGCAATTAAGAACGAGACCCTCCTGCATCACATTCTGACTGTCTCTGGCTTGTTATACCCTCTCTGTTCACGCAAGCGGACCCTTTGGCCGTAAGATGGGAGCACTACGAGGCTAAGTGAAGTACAGTGTGTCTGCAGCTAATTATTACCCAAACGATTAGCTCTGTAAACGTCAATTACCTGGCCCCTGTGTAAATAGCAGGAAAAGATATTTTATTGTGTTCCCTGGATGGGCTGCTTATATTTTTGAAAGATTGGTCAGCGTTTGACAGTATTGACGGGAGTACATTCTTTGAAATTCTGAAGGCGGAGTGAAATGCTATTTGCATCTTGTACAGAAACCACTCAACATATGTAAGAGTCGAGGGGCATGAAAGCTAAGCAGTGTTTGAGAGGGGAATGAGACATGTTTGTAGCCTATCATTCGATCTATACGTTGAGGAGGCAGTAAAGGAAACCAAAGAAATATCTTGGCTTCAAATGGCTCTGAGCACTATGGGACTTAACAGCTGTGGTCAGCAGTCCCCTAGAACTTAGAAATACTTAAACCTAACTAACCTAAGGACATCACACACATCCATGCCCGAGGCAGGATTCGAACCTGCGACCGTAGCAGTCGCACGGTTCTGGACTGCGCGCCTAGAACCGCGAGACCACCGCGGCCGGCAAGAAATATCTTGAGTGTGGATTAAGTTTTAGAGAAGATATAAAAAGTATGAGGTTTGCCGATGGCGTTGTAGTTCTATCAGAGACACCGAAAGACTTGGAAGAGCAGTTATATGAAATGGACTGTGACTTGAAAGGAGGACACCAGATGAACGTCAGCAATGGCAAGACAAAGGCAATGGAAAACAGTCGATTTAAATGACATGTTACTGACGGAATTAGATTAGCAAACGAGACATTTAAAGTCGTAGTTGTTATTTGAGCAGCAAAATATTATGGCAGAAAAAGAAAAGATATAAAATGTAGACTGGCAATGGCCAGAAAAGCGTTTCTGAAGGAGAGAAATTTGTTATATCACATATAGATTTAACTGTACTGAAGTCTATTCTGAAAGTAAGTGTATGGAGTGTAGGCAAGTATGGAAGTGAAATATGAACGATAAACATTTTAGAAAAGAAGGGAACAAAATCTTTTGAAAAGGAGAGCTACAGGAGAATGCTGAAAAGGAGATGGATAGATCACGTAACCAATGAGGAACCACTGAACAGAACTGAGGAGAAAACAGATTTGTAGCACATTGTGAGTGGAACAAGAGATCGGGTAGTGGAACACATAGCGAGACATTAGGAGATCACAAATTTAATAATGGACTGAAGTGTGGTGGTAAAAATCGTAAAGTGAGACCAAGAGATGAATATCTAACCAGATTCCCAAGGATGTAAGTTGCAGTAGTTATTCAGAGCTGAAGAGTCTTGCACAGGGTAGACTAGCATGGAGAAGTAATTCAAATGAGTCTTCGGACTGAAGACCACATGACAGGAGACAGCATTTTATGCAGTATCCTTGCTCGGTGCAAACGAATGAATATCCGTGATACTGTGAGACAGTGATCCTCATTTTTACTAAGATGCTACACAATTAGTACTATTATACGTTGGGACTTCGTGAGATACAGTAACTTTCTCTCCTGGTAAAAATTACTACCCTAAGAATGTTGGCGGAACAGAAAAGGAAATCGTTTCGTCTTTTTCAGTGTGCTGCAATCATCCGACTTCTACCTCTGCTCGCGGCCAATCATGGCTATGGAGAAAATAGTTATTGAAACATGAAATGTTAATTTGACATATTCCTCGTCCAAATATCAGACGAACAATGAAAGAATTGTACCGTTCCTGGTATACTCCAACGGGGCCGAAGTGAAAACATTAGTAATGTGTTAGACACAGACAGATCATTAAAATAGCCTATACTCATCACTGTTATACAGTGACTTACGATACACAATAAAGATACTCTAGCCTAATTTACACAACCTGAACACTCTGAAATACGTTCAATTTCTGTAAATTTTCATTAGTGCTTGGAAGAACAAACTAACAATCACTAAATATGGGAAAAGGCCTGATATTCTGTAACTGACTTTATAAAGCCACAAAGTCACTTCCACTTCTTATGCAGTAGGTTAGTCTGTTAAAATGTATGAAGTACGAGGGTAAGTCAATTACTATCCGCAATTTAGTTATATTTTTGTTTATTTTGGTAGTACTGTCGTTTCACGTTTATGACACATGCTTTGTTTATTTGTAGTTATATCTTTGCAATTTTCCAGCTGCTACATTAGTTTCGTTATCACTGCCATGCTGCTAACCATGGCTGCTACGTTGTTTACTTGTACCAATGAAGAGCAACGTTCAGTGATCCGTTTTTTGTCGTCGGAAGGAGTATTAGGGGCCGAAATTCATCGAAGACTTTCGGTACAGTACGTGAACAGTGCTTTGCCACAACGGAGTGTCTACGGATGGATTGAAAAATTCCGAAATGGTCGCAGAAGTGTTAGGCATGATGAAAAAGCGGGATGACCGTTTACAGCCACAAATAAAGAAACCATTGAGCGTTCACGTGAAATGATTCTCTTACACAGAGGATTAACTATTGACGAAGTGGCACATCGTCAGCAAATTAGTCACGGTTCTGTCTAAGAAATAATCCTCAACAGACTTTAGTTTCATAAAGTTTGTGCAAGATGGGTCCTAGAACAACTCACACAGTCGCGTAAACAAACGTGCTTGGACATCTGCAGAAAACATTTGGATCGCTATGGTGACGAAGTGGACAACTTCTTAGACAGGATCATTACTGGTGACGAAACATGGATCCATCATTACGAGCCAGAGAGTAAACGGCAAAGTATGGAATGGAAACATCCAAGTTCGCCGTGCAAGGATAAGTTCAAGACCCAATCGTCCGCAGGAAAACTGATGCTTACTGCCTTTTGGGACGCACAAGGTCCAGCACTGGAACATTACGGGGGAAGGGCACAACAATAAACAGTGTAAGTTACAGTGAGATGCTTACTGCCAGGCTAAAGGCTGCAATTCGAATCAAATGCCGAGGATTGCTTTCAAAAACGTTGTGTTGTAGTACGACAATGCCAGTCCGCATACTGCTGCCCACATTGCTGAAACGCTCCAGACACTCAAATTTTTTAAGTACTGGATCATCCTACATATAGTCCTGATCTTGTCCGTTCTGACTATCACTTGTTTGTTCCACTCAAACAGGCATTAATGGGCCGTCGATTTGCCTCGGGTGAAGCAGTGAAAGAAGCGGTGCATTCCTTGCCCGCAGCTCAACCGGAAACCTTCTTTTATGGGGGAATCAGGAAGCTTGTACAACAATGGCCCAAGTGCGTTGAAACGCAAGGAGATTATGTAGAAAAATGATGTTATTGTAAGTTTCTTATTGAATTACAATAACTACTTTGTGAGTAATAACTGCCGACCGGGGTGGCCGAGCGGTTCTAGTCGCTACAGTCTGGAACCCCGCGACCGCTACCGTCGCAGGTTGGAATCCTGCCTCGGGCATGGGTTTGTGTGATGTCCTTAGGTTAGTTAGGTTTAAATAGCTCTAAGTTCTAGGGGACTGATGAACTCAGATGTTAGGTCCCATAGTGCTCAGAGCCTTTTTTTTTTATAATAACTCTAGAGTGAAATGACTGAAGTCATGGGACATTGATATTCACATATACATATGGCGGTAGTATCGCATACACAAGATACATAAAATCAATGTACTGGCGGAGCTGTCGTTTGCACTCAGGTGTTTAATGTACAAAGGGCTTACGATGTGACTGTGGCCACAAGATGGGAATCAACAGACGTTGTACGCAGAATGTTAGTTCTAGCTAGACATATGGGACATTCCGTTTCGTAAACCGTTTGGGAATTCAATATTCCGAGGTCCACAGCGTCAAGGATGTGCCGAGAATACCGCATTTCAGCCATTACCTCTCATCTTGGTCAACGCAGTGCCCGACGGCCTTCACTTAACGAACGAGAGCAGTGGGTCTGCGTAGTGTTGTCAGTGCTAACAGACAAGCAACTCTGCCTGAAATAACCGCATAAATCAACGTCGGACGTACGGCTAACGTATTCGCTACGACAGCGAGGCGAAATTCCGCATTAATGGGCTATGGCAGCAGACGACTGACACGAATGCCTCTCCTCACAGCACAACATCGTCTGCAGCATCTCGCTTGGGCTCGTGACTCTGTCAGTTGGACCTAAGACGACTGGAAAGCCATGGTCTTGTCATATGAATTTCGATTTCAGGTGGTAGGGCCGATGGTAGTATTTGAGTGTGGAGCAGACGTCACTAAGCCATGGATCCAGGCTGTCAAGAAGGCACTGTGCAAGGCGGACGTGGTTCCATCATGTTGCTGATTATGTTTACATCGAATGGGACTGGGTCCTCGTCCAACTGAACCGATCATTGACTGTACATGATTATATTCGGTAGCTTGGAGAACATTTGCAGCCATCCATGGACTTCATGTTCCCAAACATGTTACTGGGCCACAACTGTTCGTGATTGTTTTGAAGATCATTCTGGTGAATGATTTGGTCACCCAGATAGCCCGAATTGATTCCCATCGAACATTTATGGGACACAGTCGGCAGCACCGGCAACACTTTCGGAATTATGGACGGCTATAGGGGCAGCATGGCTCAGTATTTCTGCTGGGGACCTCCGACGACACGTTGAGTCCATATCACGTCGAGTTGCTGCACTGCGGCGGACAAAAGGAGATCCGACACGGTATTTCAAAAACTTCGAGTTTGGAAACATAACTTTCTGCATTCTCAGTTCGTAATGGTAAATTCCTCACTGAGCTTTATACTGCTGATTCGTTTTTTTAAAGAAATAAGTCTGGCATTAAAAAGAAACTTATCGTACAACCTTAGCTAACTGTAAGTGTTTTGTACTATGAATCGTACAATGATGATAGCTGGAAGACTACTGTTCGGAGGTTTAGGAGGTAATTCTTAATAGAACGACCTTTAAGGACAGGAACACGAAGCTACGAATGATTTTGGAGAAAAGCTACATATATATCCTTTACCAGTAACCAGTTAAATTTCCTCAGACTGCCCAAATAAATCTTATCACAGCCAGAAAAGAAAGAAGACAATTTCATCAAAGGAAATATCGGAAATCAGAACTGTTGGCCAGTGAGTCGGCTCACCTCTACGTACGTACCTGCTTCCTTTCCACTTCACCGACGCGTCTGTTGGCTGCTTTTCCTTGAAGGATCGCTTCCAATAACAACCGGCGAAGGGGAACAAGTCGCGAAACACAATAACGTTGTTTACCTCTCTGTTTTCCTTTTCCGGCTGCTACTGCTATCGACCGTCTGCTGTTCCGTCAATTATAATTGCAGCGGCAGACAGATCTGTCGGGTACAAAAACATTTCGGTTCTGCTGCCTCGGAGTCTGTGTTCTCAGATAACACAGCTCTGTCAATGTTTTTCTGTTTCTCCGCTCGTAGCCGGCTGTAACTTTTATTTGTAGCAGGTAGCGCTGGACAGGAGAAAAAAAAACAGGGTTCAATCAGGAAAACTGTCGCCTGCCGCTACTAGGAATCGTTTGACGGCCACAACATTAAGAATGGACTGAAAAATTCCGAAATGGTCGCGTAAGTGTTGCGCACGATGAAGGAGCCGGACGACCGTTTACCGCCAGAAACGAAGAAGTTGCTTTGCTCTGCAGATTTTATTGGATTGGACACTATCTGTGAGCATTACCAACATATTTCTCAAATGTACTGAATCCAGAGAAACAGATATTTTTGTATTTCACAAAGAGGCTTAATACCCTATTGCTATGTTATTAATGTATCAGTGTTGGAATATCTTGTAAAAGTTTAGGAGATACGAAAATAAATGATTACATGGGCTCAATCGTAGGTGGCAGATTTCGGTTCTTTGATATGCTACTGGGAAAATGCTGTAGATCTACAAAGGACACAGCTTCTTATAATATTGCTCAGATGTATGCTATTTGTAACAACTACGAATAGCAGAGTGTACTGAACGTGTACAAAGAAGAGCAAAATGAATGGTAACAGGTTAGTCTGACCCAACGAAGAAGTTGTGGGACATAAACTGGCAGATGAAGATAAACACCATCTACCACACGAAACATTAATTACAAAGTCTCAAGAACCAGTATCAAGTGAGGAATCTAGAAATGTAGTCAGCGCCTTGAACACTGCTCCAGTAGCGATCGCGAAGGCGAGATAATGATAATTACGGCACATACAAGGGCTTTGAAGCACTCATTTTTGCTGCGCTACATAATCGAATTGAACGAAAAAAATCCCTGATCTTTTAGTATGGCACATTGGAAAGTACCCTCTTCCATTCACTTCACAGTGCCTAGGAGAGTATGAATGTGGGTATGGATACGGCAGTAGTGCAATGTCGAAAATGGATGGAAATTGAAGACACAAAGAAGAGAACTGCAAATAGTTACAAACTTGTTCATTCAACTTCTCGTGCTTCTTATATTCTGGATCTAATACTGAGAAAAATAAATAATCAATTCCAACTGTACAGTGCTTCTGTAGACTTTGATGGCATTTTTTTCTTGGAATTCTGCATTGTCTAAAGCAAACATTTTGTACCTGACGTTTCCCCTCCTAATGCGGCAGATATCTTTCGACACAATGAGGACGTCGTTTTTGCGCAAGGCAGAACCCTTGGACACCTGAATATTCGTCAAAGAGAGCAATCGAAGCGCCGTGGGTCTGTCACTGATTATAATTTTACAGCGTTCACGGTGATAATGACACCCACAAAAACTGCTGCGGCTAAGTACATGGCTGTCGAGAGTAATCACTCAGCGGAGGACAGATGTCTGCCCTTAACAACACGAGATTTCCGTTGATGACTGTAACATAATTATCTTTATAGCTGATTGTTGCGGTTTCTCAGGAAACTGTGTAAAGAGGAGATGGTGTATGTCAGTGATGCAATAGCGCTTATTCCGCAACTGCAGAGACGAAAATGTTTACTGTGGAAACAGCAATACTGAAATCGGACTATCAATCTCGCTACAGTTTGCAGAGGTATTCTCGTCTTGCATTCATTTGTTAAGCTGTACCGTTACTGAGAATGGTGAATGGAGGTCATTTTTTGGAGACTGGGAGTAGGGACATGTCATATTTCATCAAATGTTCGCATTTTTGCTACTTGTTGGTGGGACAATATTAACGGTCAGAAGTGCAGACATGAGTTAGTGTAAAAGCATGTGCGACTACAAAGGGCCGCAATTGTTCCAGTGATCCATCTGCAGGATGATAATGTCTGTGCACACTGAATTACTGCGATCGATGAACTTTTCAGAAAGAGTATATCCAGGGCAATATTTCTGGATCTGCGCTGAGTAGGACATATCTAGAGGGTGATCAGAAACAGCCTGAAGAGCTTGTAAGAGTTTTACGGGGTAGATTGTGCTGAGAAGTAATCGTTTAGCAAAAAAGTACAATATGTTGCGCTGTTCTAATTTAATTAGCGTCGATGTTAGCCAGTCAAGTCGTTGGGGGCGCATATTCAAACAGGCTGCCACAGACAGTGTCCCCAAACGTGTTCTTCATTTGATTTCCTCAAACCGAACAAACGTAGCTCTTGTTCACCGGGTTTAAATGTACTACTTCCGAAAACACACAATTTAGTTGATAATGAATAACTGATAAGCCACAGTCACACAGATGTCGGTGCATTACTGCATTTTAGGAAGTGAAAATGCTTGAGTTTACCCGTGAAACATTCTGATTGGCTAACGTCAATGCGAATTAAATCGGAAAAGTTGAGACGTAGCGAATTATTTTCTCAATAATTATTTCTCAGCACATCGTAAGTTACAACACCCTTAGAATCTTTTCAGGCCTTTCTGTCATCAAAAGAAATCATGAGACGTGTAGAATTTATAAGGAATAATATGTATCGCCGATAGAGCTCGTGAATCATATGACAGATATTATTCCACGTCGCAAATGCAAGATGATTTCGGTCCATCCCGTCATCGTAGGCTGGTGTCAAGTAATTTCTACATTATTGTAACTACTGTCCACACCATTACCGTGGCTTGTGATCCTTTTTTCTTCGTATCTATATTTCAAATTTCACTATCAACGAAGGTTATCAGACAGAGAAGTATCATTGCCGATAATTAGCCAGACAGAGAACTAACATTTCCCAAAATCAGTGATGCATCCATTCACAAACTTTCATTCATTGTCATCAAGTAATCCAGTCAGCAGCTTTCAATCGTCCAGAAGTCATCTCCCAGTCATCATGATCATGACTGTTATCAAAGCATCATCGAGTCCTAATCGTCACCGGATCATCATCAAATCACAATCATCATTAATATAATCACCACCGTTAGTAGTAGCTAATCGTTGTAATAACTCTTTAGTCCAATTTCTCGATCACTGTTTACATTTTGCCATTCATTCATCGTGTACATTCTGACCGAAATTAAATACCAACAAGCAATCCCTGACTCACTAACTGCCACGTTCCTGCAAGCTTTCCATGTGCGATTTGAATGTTAGATATATTTACGAGAATGGTTATCATATCTAAAGTGCTGTTATGCAGTCACCGCTCTAATGGTTTTCCTTTGCACGAAGTCTGCGATGCTAGAAAAGAACCTACACGTATTATGAATTACTTATTTACTGTAATTACTTCAAGATTGATGCGCATCTTAGCACTTGGTCTTCAAGATGTGACTGCCCCTTACCGATGGCCAGTTGGCCACTACGTGTTCGTACATGGAAAACAAATGTTGTGTCCTAAAAGAGTGTTAACAGCATGTGAATATCGACTTCCACGTACGTGAAATGTCAGTAGCGGGGCCTTTTCTAAAGCTGTTATGAGCTTATGTAGAATAGTGTTTCACGCTTCTGTATGCCGTTGGATGGCGTAAAAGTGTTATTTACTATAGGAGCTCTGCAGATAATGATAGCCGATCAAACCGATGACATACATTAAGAATCGAGAGAAGCCAAACAGAAGGGCCGAAAATTATGTCTTCTCCATATAGCTGGAAATTTACACAACGGTAAATTTTAGCACAGTAATTTAGCACGAGTCAAGGGTTTTGTAGTGCTGAGAGATTTGACTTTCTTCGAAATATCCACTGTTTAATTCCACATGATCAGACCCTGGAACTTATGACAAATCCATACTTAATGGCACGTCATGCATTAAAAATCATTATATTCCCGCAGAGCGAAAAATGTATCGATGACTAGGTTGAAAATCTTTGCGATATCAGTGACGACATTATAGTTGAACTGATATTAAGTGTCAAACAGCTCAGTGAAAATATTTTATAGAAGTTAAAAAAATCTGAAACAATTCTGCATACAGCAATGATAGACAAACTGACTTTAATGTCAAGGAAGAGTACTAGAACCGAAAAAAGAAAACTTTTCTAAATGACCATACGTTGGTTACGCCTTGTCCTGCACCTGGAGCTCTCAAATGGTAACGAGTCAGCGACAAGAGCAGAGAAGATGGTGCCTTTATCCTAGGTTTCACCGGTTATTACATAGGCTCATCCATTCGAATGTTTAACCTGAACTGTCAGAACTAGGAAACCGTTGTGTTAGTATTAGTCAAGATATCTTTACGTTAGACGTCAATTCTTGTGTTTTGTACCGGGTAAAATAAGACTTAGTTCAAGTGCTGTAGGAAAACCCAATTGTCATTAAAGTTCGCAAATAACTATATAAACAGCCTATATGTGGGGAAGACAACTAGAAGTAGGCTACTGTTCATATCAGGTTCCGCACATCTCGCATTTAATGCAAATCACAAAACTATACTGGGCCGCAACTTATTATCCTTTTACTCCATGGCTGCTGGATGATTTTCCAAGTCGTATTTGAAAAGTAAACATGAACTATCTGAGTTGAATATGCCGTTTATAAATCATCCAACGGCCAATGCTATCATGGCATACGGGAATGGTGTAATAAACATTGAAATGGGTTTTCATTCGAATAGTAGATTGCCGTTTTAATAACAAAGTATTTTGTCTTGCTTTTTGACAGTGCATTAAAAATCAAGAATGGACAATGGACTTTTATCCTAACGTATTAAGAAATGCATTTTAACAAATGAACTAAAAATAAAATAAAAAATATTAATGATTTCCAAATTAAAATTTTGCACAAAATATTCCCGACAGTTGTGCCTGTAACATACTACTTACGTTGACTCCATTGTTTCTGGCTACCTCTCGAAACACACACTTTGGCATCAGAGAATGTGGCAAAATAAATTTTTAAAATTTTATTTTTATGTGATAGGATCAAAACACCTCTCATCTGCTTTCATTCTACGGTTTTGCTTTAGGACCTTTAGACCGATACCGGTAGGCGTTTTGAAGCGTTCTATGATCGTATGAAATGCAAATCAAGTGTTAACATACAAATTGCTTAATGGAGCAAAGCTACACCTCTAGACACGTCTCATTCTTTCTTTCCAAGCTATTTCACACACTTCTTGTTTCGATACAGTTTTAATCTGTATAGATGGACAATTGTGTTTTTCAACGTATTGGTTTTCCGAGAAATTTCCTTCCACTGAACGTCTATTACGGTGTTTCAGCGTTGGTATCAAGTCATTGCTCTGTACCTTGAATATTTACTGCATATTTCGGTTTGTCTTAAAGTTACATTTACAGCGCGGATAATTTTTTTTTCGAGTGCAGAGATCTAAGATACTGAGTGTGACGACGACTATGCATGCACAGAAACAGAGGAAGGTGGTGTATCCTACTGCCTACGGAAATTAACCAGTTCTCGACGAACTCGTTAATGTCAAAGCAACGAATTTTGTCGAATAGTTTTTACTGATGCAGTCACTTTTACTAATATTTTATTAGTACAATGCATTTTGCCAGCATGTTGCCATCATCACGTGCATTATACAGTTACTTATACAACAGCTCATAGGTTATGTACATTGGCTGTGTGTGCCAGTGGGATTAAGAATCGAAAAATAAACCAGTGTCGAAGGATAAATCTGTTACAGTATGTACATTATGTGAATAGCATGATTAGGTAATATATTAATACGTTTTCTTACATCTTTGTTGGCGATTTCATTCTCTGGCACACAGAGCACAGTAACGGGTAAATCAAAACTTAGCATTTTCACAAACATCTGTTTACATCTTTCCGAAGAGTTTTAAAATCTAAGATAAACTACTTACAATTTCCTAGACTGTTAACATCTTTCCAGAGAGTTATTAAATCTAAGTTAAACTACCTACAATTTCAAACACAGTAATATATACCTATAGTGAAGATGACGACTTTTATGTAGATGTATTGGCAATATGGAGAATGTTACATGGATACTGAATGAAAACTATTCTGTCAAGGAAACAAACATTTAATCTTGGAGAAGTTTTTAAAGAAGTTAACATTATTACTTTGAAGCTTATAATTTAATAATACATCTCTATGTGCTGCGCCATGAATAAAGATTTCCAGTTCTTCATATAAGTCCATTTATTGTCCCTTATTCTTTACCTGTTACTGTGTTCTGTGTGCCATAAAATTAAATCGACAACAGAAATGTAAGCAAACGTATTAATATATTACCTAGTCATGCTATTCACATGATATACACACTGTAACAGATTTATCCTTCCACACAGGTTTATGTTTCGATTCTTAACCCCACTGACCCACACAACTAATGAACATAACCTATAAGCTGATGTATAAGTAACTGTATAATGCACCTGATGATGGCAGCATGCTCCCGAAATGCATTGTCCTAATAATAAAATATTAGTAAAAAGTGACTGCAGCAGTATCAATTATTCCACATAATTTTATAATACAGTCGCAAACCCCAAACAACATCTATATAACATGGATAAATTTAAATTTAAAAAACGAATTTTGTGTTTATGTCTATTATTCACTTTTATTTTACTGCTTGCTTTGTTTTCGAGACAATCAAAGGGTGAAAAAGGACACGATATGTGTACAAAGAGTATTATCTGAGACCAAACGTAAGAAACTGAAATACGATTTAAGTTATACAATACCTGAACAAAGAAAATGCCTGCTCAGTGCATAAATAAGAACGTTGATCAATGACCAGTTCAGAAAGAAACCTCCAAAAAGCAGAGATCGCTGGTAAAGCATTTATTTCGATAACCAGATAAATGGACACTTTGTACTGCCTTATAAATGTTACAAAACTGTTGTGGCATTTGTGACCACTTGTTAACATGTGGATTGTCGGCCACCAGTAACAGACGACGAACCTTTGAAAGTCCCTGCCATTAGTGCAGGTGAAACGCAAGAAATTTCGTTGAACAAACTTCAGGTTGAGTAAACGTTTGGAAATGGTTGGATGAGAAATTTTTATCAGCTGTAAGTTCTCAGTTGTGCAGAGAATTTACTGTACCGCCTCATTCACGAACATCCACTGTGAATAAAATGTGTTATCATCAGTAGCTTATTAATTCAGTTAATATGTTTCGACTTTTTTTAAAGGAGAGTCGCTTAAAACCACTCTTCGACAGTGAGGCGCCAAAATGCACAACAGACACCACGCACGACACTCACAATTTTGCTGGTGACGTACTTGTACAAACGACCATTTGTGAAAAGCGAATCGCAGTTCAAGACAGGTACTTTCACGAGCGATCGACTGAGACAAGAAAGTCACTCAGGTAAAAAGGGCTCCACTGTTTCTGTGTTAATCTCTCTGGAATTCATATTATTCATTAACAATAGTACTGCATAAAGGCTGGATTAGAAGCTAACAGAAAAACCGTGGTTCAAAAGAATGACTTTACTGCTGGTAATGTAACACTTTTCGGACTCAGCCTTCTTGAAGTACCTAGGAGCAACATGCTGCATGTAGATATAAAGGTTACAAGATGTGCACGCAGAGTGTGACCAGCAAAACACTGAGTCCTTTTATGACTGTTATGTGCACATCTCGTAACCTTTGTATCTACAAGCAGCATGTTACGTACGAATCTGAAGAGGGCTAAGTGTGAAACGTGTCATTTATGAGAAAGAAAGTCATTCAGTTTTTGAAAGCCGGCCGCGATGGGCGAGCAGTTCTAGGCGCTTCAGCCGGGAACCGCGCAAGTGCTACGGTCTCAGGTCCGCATCCTGCCTCGGGCATGGATGTGTGTGAAGTCCTTAGGTTAGTTAGTTTTAAGTAGTTCTCAGTTCTAGGGAACTGATGACCTCAGATGTTAAGTCCCATAGGGCTCAGACCCACTTGAACCATTTGGTTTTGAAGCATGGCTTTTCGGTTAGCGACCAATTCAGCCTTTGCCCAGAGCTACTGTTCATTATCAACTTTGTCTCATTCACTTAAAAGAGCCCATGATCACTATGAAGGTCTGTTCAAAATATTCCAGAACTCCGTCCACAAGTTGTTTCTGCGCTTACCTTTTACCTATTATGCATGGTATCCTTCGAAATGCTCTTCTCCACAACTGATACACCGCTCCTAACGCCGTTTCCACATCCGGAAGTAGTCTTGTTGCGCCTCTTGCTGGATCGCGTGAAGCGCCGTCTGCGAATTTTCTTTTATCTCGTCTGACGTTACAAATCTTCGACGTTTCTACGGGGTTTTCAAGCCTGGAAACAAAAACAAGGCTCCAGGGTCAAGGTCTGGAGAGTAGGGAGGATGAGGCAGCACAGTGATTTCGTTTTTTGCCCAATGGTCACTCACCACCAGGGATGAACGTGCTGGTCTGTTATTGCATCAAAACCGTGAACTCCCGGCCCACCACCAATTATGATTCTCTTAAAGAACATCTAGTTCCCATTTGCGCGATCCAAAATCTCTTCACTGAATGCGAAGCGAAGGTCTTTCTGGTCTTGGCTCATGAGCCGTGGGACGAAATTGGCGACGACAGGATGCATTCAAAGAAGCTGTGTCAGCATTTCGCTACATGATCTAACCAATATGCTACAGTCTTCTACAATCTCTCAGACAGTTACTCTTCGAATGGCTTGCAAAAATTCGTTGACGTTATTAACATGAGCGTCGTCGGTAGAGTCAAAGGACATCCTGAACAATGGTCATCTTGAAGTTCCTTCCAGTCTTTTTTCTAAACCGTGTGAACCATTTGTAACAAAAAAATGGCTCTGAGCACTATGGGACTTAACATGTGAAGTCATCAGTCCCCTAGAACTTAGAACTACTTAAACCGAACTGACCTAAGGACATCACACACATCCATGCCCGAGGCAGGATTCGAACCTGCGGCCGTAAAGGTCGCGTAGTCCGAGACTGAAGCGCCTAGGACCGCTTGGCCACACCGTCCGGCCATTCATAACACCAAGTACGACTTAAAGCACTCACTATCATAGATTTCATGCATCATTTGATGTGTCTCTGTTAAGGTGTTCCTCAGTTTCAGCAAAATTTAATGCAGACGCGTTGCTCTTCTAACTCTGCGTTCTCGATATTCGCAAACTGCGCTACACAACGTTCTACTCAATACAGCCACCGAACAATTACTAACAGACATACTACACTCCTGGAAATGGAAAAAAGAACACATTGACACCGGTGTGTCAGACCCACCATACTTGCTCCGGACACTGCGAGAGGGCTGTACAAGCAATGATCACACGCACGGCACAGCGGACACACCAGGAACCGCGGTGTTGGCCGTCGAATGGCGCTAGCTGCGCAGCATTTGTGCACCGCCGCCGTCAGTGTCAGCCAGTTTGCCGTGGCATACGGAGCTCCATCGCAGTCTTTAACACTGGTAGCATGCCGCGACAGCGTGGACGTGAACCGTATGTGCAGTTGACGGACTTTGAGCGAGGGCGTATAGTGGGCATGCGGGAGGCCGGGTGGACGTACCGCCGAATTGCTCAACACGTGGGGCGGGAGGTCTCCACAGTACATCGATGTTGTCGCCAGTGGTCGGCGGAAGGTGCACGTGCCCGTCGACCTGGAACCGGACCGCAGCGACGCACGGATGCACGCCAAGACCGTAGGATCCTACGCAGTGCCGTAGGGGACCGCACCGCCACTTCCCAGCAAATTAGGGACACTGTTTCTCCTGGGGTATCGGCGAGGACCATTCGCAACCGTCTCCATGAAGCTGGGCTACGGTCCCGCACACCGTTAGGCCGTCTTCCGCTCACGCCCCATCATCGTGCAGCCCGCCTCCAGTGGTGTCGCGACAGGCGTGAATGGAGGGACGAATGGAGACGTGTCGTCTTCAGCGATGAGAGTCGCTTCTGCCTTGGTGCCAATGATGGTCGTATGCGTGTTTGGCGCCGTGCAGGTGAGCACCACAATCAGGACTGCATACGACCGAGGCACACAGGGCCAACACCCGGCATCATGGTGTGGGGAGCGAACTCCTACACTGGCCGTACACCACTGGTGATCGTCGAGGGGACACTGAATAGTGCACAGTACATCAAAACCGTCATCGAACCCATCGTTCTACCATTCCTAGACCGGCAAGGGAACTTGCTGTTCCAACAGGACAATGCACGTCCGCATGTATCCCGTGCCACCCAACGTGCTCTAGAAGGTGTAAGTCAACTACCCTGGCCAGCAAGATCTCCGGATCTGTCCCCCATTGAGCATGTTTGGGACTGGATGAAGCGTCGTCTCACGCGGTCTGCACGTCCAGCACGAACGCTGGTCCAACTGAGGCGCCAGGTGGAAATGGCATGGCAAGCCGTTCCACAGGACTACATCCAGCATCTCTACGATCGTCTCCATGGGAGAATAGCAGCCTGCATTGCTGCGAAAGGTGGATATACACTGTACTAGTGCCGACATTGTGCATGCTCTGTTGCCTGTGTCTATGTGCCTGTGGTTCTGTCAGTGTGATCATGTGATGTATCTGACCCCAGGAATGTGTCAATAAAGTTTCCCCTTCCTGGGACAATGAATTCACGGTGTTCTTATTTCAATTTCCAGGAGTGTACAAGGAAACTTTCAACAGGTATGCATTAAACACAGGCATGTGCAGGGATGCCAATCATATTTGAACCCAACACACCATTGGCGCGAAATTACGAATGTTTCGGAACTTTTCATACAGACCTCGTAGATTGTAGGACTGTTACCGAGCGGCCAAGTGACCCTCTACCGCTGACGTAAGACATGGCGGCGAAGTGGTGTGTACATACCGGGCGTTTCTATGGAAATAGCTCACTAAGATTGGTGACATGGAACCGTGTTTCAAAGTGCCCATGACCACAATTTCGAACGAACTCTAGCGATTTTCTGGTGTATCGACGCGGACCATCCTACGTGGCAACAATGAATAGTGCTTCACTCGGAGCAACAAGACAGAAGAACATTCGTGTAAAGATCCTAACCGGCAGGAACAGGAGACGAACGTCGTTCCTTGTCAGTTTCTAATCCGGTAGGAATTACTGCAATCAGTGAACGCAGATACTTATCAATCTATTTACGAGCGAACGTTGCAAAGAAAAATGCATACGCTGTACATATTAAGTCAGGAGCATCGCACAAGGCCATTGGCCACAGCGGCTTAGAAGGCTGGACGTCTTGAACATATATATAAAATAAATACAGTAGCTGACTGGAGACATGTAGTGACCTCCGATTTCGCTTCTTTCCAAGTGCCGGAACGTGTCGGTTGCACCCTGGACCGAATGAAACGTGTAACGGAGAATGTGTGGAGAGAAACTTCCTGACCGAAGATGGTTCTGCAGTGTTTTCCGGGGTGCTTTCCACACGTTACGTACATTAATACAGGTTACCATTAAGAGGAACGTTGAAAATTATTTAAAAATTCTCGGTGGTCAAGTGTTGCCGTTTTTTCTTCATCTTTACTACTAGTAGGCTGTATACATATCCGTATTCCAAAACGACAACACCTGTGGTCACACCAATACCAAGTGTTACCCCCTCCAGAAAATGAAATTGGAGTTGAAAAGATGACGTTTTGTCTCCGAATAAAAGATTCAAGCCAAATTGCAACTGATTCTGCTAAGTGCCAGCAGTACTTCCAACGATGGTGAAATCGCGAGTAGGGTTGCATACAAGCTCGAGGGAACTACTGTAAATGTGACTGGAAATCAGGATACGTTGTCTGATGTTTAAGGGGATGTTATCGGTAATTTTACGTATCATCTGGTCCGTTCGTGGTTTCATGGACACTCCGGCATCCTATTGCATCTCGACTGGCTGGCTGAATCACCAGATTTTAACCACAAAGATAATCTCCGGGGCTATTTTATGGGATGTAATCATGAATGAGAGGCTTCTTAAGGCTTTCGTGGCCACTTGTTGACAAACTGCCTATTGGCGTCTGTCTCGGGTTCTTCGGCCGACGTTCATATAATGATTTTTCTGACGTTTCGCCAGCACGAGTGGCTGGCATTGTCAAAGCTTCATCCTCCATTGCCGGTGGTGAACTGGAGCCGAGCTCGCGGGCGCAGACTATATGTACCTGGCGCGCCAATGTCCGAGGACTTCTCTGCGGTCATTTCCGGTGCGATTCTCATCTTGCTACCTATGAGGGTCGTTTGCTGCAGTACGGGAAGCCAGGATCCGTTTACCTTAAGGCTTTCCTCTTTCTTGTTCAAACTGTTCGCGTGTTTTTGTATTTCTACAGCTTCTCTGAACAAGCTCGTGTGATAGTGCTTCTCTACAGCCAGAACTTCCGTGTCGGTGAATTTTATTACGTGGTCGGTCTCATGATTAGTACGCTTGTAACGAGAGCAGGACGAATATGTGAGCCGTAACACCTTGAACGAGAAATGCAACACCTGGAAACTGTCCTGAGGAGCAATGGGTACTCCACAAATTATATTAGAAGTGTAACAGAGCCAAACACTCGGCGAAGTAAGGAACCAGAAAAAGAAATGTCGGGTACGGCCTTTCTGACGGACAGAATCGGCCGTATATTGCACAAATATGGCGCAAAGACGGTTTTCAAACCGACAAGGAAGATCAAAGAGTGTCTTAGGTCGGCGAAGGAGAAAATAAACCCACTTGCAATGTCGGGAATATACCGTATACCATGCACATGCGGAAAAGTTTATGTCGGAATGACTGGACGATCCATCAACACCAGGATCAAAGAGCATAAGCGACATTGCAGGTTGGGGCAGGTGGAGGAATCGGCCGTGGCAGAGCACGCACTGAATGAGACCGACCACGTAATAAAATTCTCCGACACGGAAGTTCTGGCTGTAGAGAAGCACTATCACACGCGCTTGTTCAGAGAAGCTGTAGAAATACAAAAACACGCGAACAGTTTGAACAAGATAGAGGAAAGCCTTAAGGTAAACGGATCCTGGCTTCCCGTACTGCAGCGAACGACCGTCACAGGTAGCAAGAGGAGAACCGCACCGGAAATGACCGCAGAGAAACCCTCGGACGTTGGCGCGCCAGGTACATATAGTCTGCGCCCGCGAGCTCGGCTCCAGTTCACCACCGGCAATGGAGGGTGAAGCTTTGACAGTGCCAGCCAGTCATGCTGGCGAAACGTCAGAAAAGTCATTATATGAACGTCGGCCGAAGAATCCGAGACAGAAGCCAATAGGCAGTTTGTCGTGAATGAGAGGCTTAAACTGTTTATGGTGAAATTGGAGATACTTACAGAAGTTTTTTGGGGGTGACAAAGTATTTATCCGATATGATTATCTCAGATAGGCTACAGGAAGACAGCTGAGGATGTCCTATCGTCATGTGGGAGCTCATGCGTCCGCGTTGCCAGCTGTGGCACCACAAGTGACGGCTTGCTTGTGTCTGTTGCAGGCCTGTCGGCGGAGCTGTTCTACGTGCGAGAGGGCGTGGTCAACACGTACGCCATGAACTTCGTGGTGCCCGTGCCGGCGCACATCAGCGATCTGGTCTTCTCCTGGCAGTCGCTCGCCAAAAACCCGGTGCGTATTTACATTCAGAGCTCTGAATGTTTTAGAGCAACCAACTTTCGTAGCTTTTACTAAATTCAGTGTTGTAATCCAGTTCCATTCTCAGTTAATTGTGTACCAAGAAACCACTGGAGATCCCAGTGTTCCACTTACTCTTAGACTGCAATCATTTCACATGTGGAACAGAGCAGTGACCCATGGAGACTCGTTCCAGCAAATAAGTGGCCCCTTTCTGTCAAAGCGCGTTATGCTGAGGGGTTTCAACCTTGCCTAGTGAGTTCTCAAAATGCACATGAAGTGGGATCATTTGAACATACTATTGGCTGCTTGTCTCTCGCGAAAGCAGTGGAACTACTCAGACTCTGTGTTCTTCAACCGTTTTGTGAAAGCACACTCCGACGAAAAGAGGCACCGAGACCCGATGGGATGAGATTTTCTTTTTCCGACAACAGATAACACAGAACCCGTTCGTTGTTCCGAGACACAGCTAGTGTGGGAAGTCAAGAGCAGTTTTCCAAATTTTTGTGCAAGACATGACCGACCGTGAATTGATAGGATAAAAAAGCGAGACAATGACGTAAGCTCGTGAGTCCCTGATTCTCATACAGTGCAGCCTAAAAGGCTACCGACTGGAGAATGAGATTTACTCAGTTTTCGTTGGGAGAAAAACAGTAATACGACAAGTACACCAATAGCTAAAGTTGGACGAACTTTTTGTCACCGGTGGGCATTTTTGACGTGAACTCTGAGCAAAGCACACACAGGAGATGGTAAAAACCCAAAGATTTCACTTAGCTACAAAGAAGCGAAGAAGACGCACTTCTGGATATCGCTTCGAGAATGACACTTGCACTTAAATTTCTCGCTGTTTGTGAGGAAACTTTAATTCCGATCACGTTTCCTTCGCTTTAGTGTACATCATCCACAGTCTGCTCGTCAACACATAACAGTTTTGGTGAGAATATCTAGCGGCATCGGCTGGTTAGGAAGGAACGAAGTTAAGAATTTTCTAGTAATTCAACGCATCCATGTAAGTTCACCCACGATTAGGCGGAGAGGCGTGGTGGTATGGTTAATTTACTTTCTCTACCGGTACAGTCCCGCAATCATAATTATCGACCCGCGGCTACGTTATAATGCTAGGAAGTTGGCCACTACCGACCACAGTTTCTTATCCGACAAATTTACCGGAACTGTTGTTGTTTATCATAATTTATTTTCATGTTTCGTTTAGTCGTTCTTTGTCATGTGTTGAACTAATTGTAAGTAATGTCCATATTAATATGTGAACACTGAATACTCTGTAATAAAATTTGCTTCGCGAGGCAGAAGGTTTTGATTTCATATCTAGTGAATCCCGTTTCTCATGCAGTTTATTCGTACTGAACTCTGGGAATGTCAAGACCTACGACTCACTGGCAGGGCAATTTCTGCTTTCATAATAGCGTTTGTTGAAATCAGTTAACTTTTTTATTGAGTCTCAGAGTTGTTCAAGAACCGATCTGCCTCTCAGCAGGGCAGCTGATGCAGGAGGAAGGCTCAACTCGATTGGCATCTCATACACTGCTGATGTATGGTATCACGTCCAGCTTATTCTTACTAAGTATAAGTTTTCACTTACGCTCTGTAAGAGTAAGTCGGATGTGAAATGTATCAGGAATGTTGCATTCTTTTCACAATAGCGAGCTACTGAACCGCGTAAGGAAAGAACAAACTAAATATTTGATGGTCAATACGATGGCGTCATTATAAACACAGAACACGACAGCCATATCTGATGAAGCTTCCATGACAATGTACAATGAGAGGAGAATGACTACATTCATTCGATAGGGAAACAGAGAGGCAAGCAGGCACGTCCCTGCTATTTCCACTTACTTTCGTTACAAGCAGTTCCTAGAGGCTTTTTGTCGGTCTTGTTCCGGTCGTTCCATAGCGCGCCTTTCAAATGAGTTGTAAAGCACTGATAGGACTAGCTAGGAGTTTTGATTTTCCACTAAGTGTGTTAAGTACACACATAATACGAAAATTCGTAACTAACTAAAGCAAGAAATGCACATCAACACAGTCTACGTAGATTCGTTGTAATTGTGACATAAAGTCACGCAGGAAGAATGCAACAACACTGAACATTAATATGAGTGCTCCAGAATTACTGAATTGGTCACGAAACGAAATGCCACTAGTCAAAATCCAGTGGGTTTATTTTACGCGTTTCGGGAGAGGCATCTCATCAGATAGTCAGGAAACCAAAATACAAATGACAGAAAACGTACATAGGTATACAGAGCAACATGACAAAGGCATATTTACAAAATTTCATCGTATTGAGAGCTGCCATATACACCATGATCATCTAGGTATGCGGATGCAGAAAGACACGTTGCAACGGATACAGCTGTCAAGGCAGACTAATCTCAGAGCGACATTATGTTTTCCAAGTAAACAATTTGTGCCACCAGGGTGCGATGAAGCATACAAAAGTGGTCCCGCATAGCGACGAAAACCGAATAATAAATTACAATACATTTATAAAAAACTATTGAATAAAAAACAGAACTTTCACAAAGGTATTTAAAGCAAGAAAGTTAAACAACATGCCGAAAAACAATTCTTGCATTGGTGTAAAGTGCCATCAATAGAATAGACATATAAAATAAAATGCATAAGGTATACAAATCAATTAAACAAAATCAATTTTAAAAGGTGTATTGACAAATACCGCACCACATAGTGATATACAATAAAATAAGTGGAATTCCAATGTTAAGCGTGCCAGGTGTAAACTGTGGTGTCACCGCCAGACACCACACTTGCTAGGTGGTAGCCTTTAAATCGGCCGCGGTCCGTTAGTATACGTCGGACCCGCGTGTCGCCACTGTCAGTGATTGCAGATCGAGCGCCACCACACGACAGGTCTAGAGAGACTTACTAGCACTCGCCCCAGTTGCACAGCCGACTTTGCTAGCGAAGCTACACTGACCAATACGCTCTCATTTGCCGAGACGATAGTTAGCTTAGCCTTCAGCTACGTCATTTGCTACGACCTAGCAAGGCGCCATTACCAGTTTATATTCAGTGTAATAATGTCTAAACAAGAGCGATGTTCTCCAATTGTGGATTAAAGTTAAGTATTCCAAGAACTACGTTCTTTTCTTTATAGGATAATTACTTTACCTTGTTCCAGACCTCACGCCAATCTGCGTGAGCTTAACGCGTGCCTATCGGCTACCTCCGAGTGGCTTGGCTGTCTTGCCACGCCACTACATAAACATCCTTTTGCACTTATTGTAGTCAACATACGAAACCTCGAGTTGTCTTCTGATGACCAGCACTTGTTCAGAAAAGAATTTTAATCTCCCAACAGCAGTTAACAACCAAGGTGTTAAAAGAACTATTGCTGAAATTAAAAATGTTTGTGAACAGTATAAAATTCCTGAATCTCTTCAGGCAGCCATTGCAGTAAAACGCGTAAGGCCTTTGAAAAATCATTTAAGACTCAATTTTCCTCCAATGCACTTCTGTTATCAGTCATGAATGTCAACACAAAATGATGTGAAAGTAGTGTTATCGTAACAAGAGCCTACAATGACAGCCGTTCCTACTTATCTGAGCTAAAGATTGTGTAACTAAGACTTTAGAAATTTTTGAAAACAACAACACTAAGGAAGTCTAGAAAAATCCTATGCTAAAAATTATCGATAATTTGAAAAACAAAATATATGAGCAATTCAAATTTTCCGTTCTATTCAGACGTTGGTATGAAAAGATGTTTCATCACGAGCCCAAAACTTCCAAAATTAAGGTCACAGATTAACCTTCATAAACAAGGTTCTCCCGCAAGACCTCATGTGAATGGATGCCAAAGGCCCATATTTGTCATAAACAGTTTGTGTTACACCAACCGGGTTCGATTCCCGGCGGGGTCAGGGATTTTCTCCGCCTCGTGATGACTGGGTGTTGTGTGATGTCCTTAGGTTAGTTAGGTTTAAGTAGTTCTAAGTTCTAGGGGACTGATGACCATAGATGTTAAGTCCCATAGTGTTCAGAGCCATTTGAACCATTTTTGTTACACCAAATTAAAGAAGCTTACGTTTTTTCTAACACGTGGTCCGTTAAGATCAATTACGAAATGAAAGCATTAATTAAGAATTGTAGTGTGCCAGAAGATTCGTTGCTAGCTTCCTTTGACATCACTAATCCTTACACTAACATTCCGCTAGACGAAACTTTCGTAATAATTCATATGAGTTGTTGGAAACATAAAACATTAGCCATAGGAGATGCCTATGAACTGCTTGAATTTATTCTTCTGATCTTTTCTTTCAATATTTTTGTTCCACATGGTAAGATCTATCATCAAAGTGATGGGCTTGTGATGGGGTGCAGCGGCATCAGTTATTCTAACTGCAATACTTTTTAATGACTCAGAGAAAACCTTCTTCAAAAATAGTCTGCCCATTATGGTTAAAACTGTTTTTTTATTGTAGATAAATGGATGACATTGTGATTGTACCTTGGTAACGAACAGGCATCGAACTACGTGCATCCGAATTAGAGAATAGTAAACGACTCAGCTTTCTTGATCCTATGTTAACGAGAGAGATGGCACATCGTTCCCCTTAGTATCTATCGTAAGCCAGCACCCACTGACAATATTTTCGGTAATGATTCTGCCCATCCACTTGCACAAAAACGTGCATACTTTCAATAAATGTACAATACATTAAACAAGTTTTAGCTCAGCACTGAACGCTTGAATAAAGAGTATGATATTCTTATGCAAGTAGGTCGTGCCTATCGAGATAAAAGTCTTTGACAAAAGTCATCTGAAAAACTTAGTGTGTCAGTATCTTACACAGGATCGCATAGTGAAACTACTGCACTTTCATTCAGGAAAGCGAAAGTGCAGATCAGTTTTCAGATGCGAAAAGTTAAGTTCGTTGAAGCGGGAGTCTGTTGACGATAAACCTGATAAATATAACTGCTCAGGCAGCTACAAAATTAAATGTGGTTCCTGTGAATCTACGTGGGTCAAACTGCAAGAAGCTTTGCCACGAGTTTCGTGAACATGCTTATAAAAATAATTCCGCACTTGGGTGCCGTTTAGCAGGTGAGAGACATCGAAAGCTGCCCTTAGACAGAGGAATGAATATACTTCCTGTCAAGCCAAAATGGAGTGAGTTAAAGTTTTGGAAGAGTTAGAAAGTTTTTTACACCAGTCGTGTGACCCATCTTCAGTGTTGAATGAACAGCTGTTTTCGAGACGCCAAGGATTCCATAAAATATTTGAGGAAACACTACACTTGTAATTCTATGTAGTTCCCACCGATTCTACCCTACTCCACACATATATTCGTCCGCTGTTGGTTGTTACGCCTCTTACTTTCGTAATATTTTATTAATTACGATAAATACGGGAATTAGTTTGCTTGCGCCACTTACTTGCATTATACCTGTGTTTTGTGCTATTCTTTACGCTCTAAGTTGTTTTAAGCAGATCTATTTTCGTGTGCACACTTTTCATATGGATTTCTCTTCAGAGTTTGAGTCCCTGACGGCTTTGAGATTCAGAGTTATTTTGTACTTCATTTACTAATGAATGAGTTGTTATTACATTTTCTATTTAAGCACAGTATTTTATATATTACTTACGATATCCCTCACCTTGTCCTGTGACAGTGGGAGTTACTGCTCTAATTCTATGTATGTCACATTTTTATGTTTCATTATGCAGTGGTAGGTTTTCCGTACATAATGCATTAGATGTGCCTTCTGGACACCGCTCTGACACCGCTCTGACGTCCTTTAAATGTAAATTTATTTTCGCTTATTTGTTATATTATCTTGTTCTCTAACTCCTAAGTATTTCCAAAGCATTATTACGGACTCTATAATACTTTATATTCCTGGAGCTTTGCTACATTATTTTATGTATTTCTTCTTTCTCTTGATTTATTTTAGTATCATTCGGTGGTTCTAGTCCCATTACCTATTCCTGCGAGTGCTCGTATTCGTTTCGTATGTCACGACTGTTTCTTTCTTGTTTTTTAACAATGAAATTTCACATAATTCGTTGTACCTCACTATGTGGTATGGTTCACACTTTTTGTCAATACGTCATTCGCGCACAATTTTGATTTTGCATAACTCGTTTGTGTATCTTACCCGTTTTATTTTACGTGTCTATTCTACTGACGGCAATTTATAGCAGTGTAAAAATTGTTTATAGCACGCTTAACGTTCTGGCTTTGTTTAACTTTCTGAAAGTTACGTTTTGTATTCAACAATTTTTTGTTAATGGATTAAAATTTAAGACTCGGTTTTCGCCACTATGCGGCACCGCCTATGTATGCTTCACTGTTCTCTTGTGGCTTGAAGTGTCTACCTAGAAAGCATGATGTAGTTTTGAAATTAGTCTGCCATGACAGCTGCATCGGTGACAACGTGTCTTTATGTATCTAAATACCTGATGATCACGGTGTTTATGTCAGCTCTCAATATGACGAAGCTTTGTTTTGGCACTCTTGTCATGTTGCTACCTATACATTTGTATAATTTCTGTGATTTGTATTTTGGTTTCCAAACTGTCTGATGATGAGTATTTCCCGGTAAGCGTCGAATAAGGTCATTGGTTACTTTACTGGTGGATTTCATTTAGCGACCAATAAAGCAATTTTGCAGCACTAATATTAATACGTGGATATTGCTCTCTGCTGTGCAGTGTTTGAAGTCAATATTGTTCATAGTCATCCTGTACGGCAAGCAAGGCGTTCTGCCAGCCACGGCCACTTCCCTCGTGACACGTGCTGCTCTCTCTTAATCACGAAACTGTACCAGCACACGTGTCCGCCCCCGGTAGCTGAGTGGTCATCGCAACAGAATGTCAATCCTAGGGGCCCGGGTTCGATTCCAGGCTGGGTCGGAGAGTTTCTCCGCTCGGAGACTGGGTGTGGTGTTGTCCTTATCATCATCTTTTCATCCCCATCGACGCGCAAGTCGCCGAAGTGGCGTCAAATCGAGAGACTTGCACCCGGCGAACGGTTTACCCGAAGGGAGGCCCTCATCACACGACATTTACATTTACCAGCACACGTTATCGCGTGGTGTAACTACCACGAATCTGTCTACAACACGACAGTGCCCCAAAACTCGTACGCAGTGCAGGAACTTAGCAAAACAGAGTTACTGGAGCGCAAAGCTCATGGGACATGAAACACATGTGAACGAGGAGCTGGTGACGTCACAGAGTGGAATTTCACGTTGCGTTACTCTGCGGATAGTGAAGTGAAGAAACTGGTACGTCAGATTTTTGTCTCGTGGAGTGGAACGTGATAAGTGAGATGCGACATCCTTTTACGTTGCACGCAGAAGTCACGAGCCACCATATTTTATTGAGTTAAACTACATATTTTGTGGGTTTCCTATATCATGGAGTACTTGGTATGAAAATAAGCTGTTTCAAAGCATCAGCAAATTCAGGATCTCTCGAAAACGCGTCATTCTAGCTCCGATTTCTTTTAATGCAGGAAACCGAATATCGGTAGTTACAAACTTTCACCATTTGATGTTTTTACTGACATAGCTCATGAAAATACACCATTTCAGAGCTGCGGCACAATCACGATGTATAAAAAACGCGTCCTATTTGATTCAGTTTGTCGCAATTGTTATCAAACAATAACATTTGAAGATACAATCTTTAGGCAGTGTGCCACCACATACGGAGGACCAGCAGCCTTGTTGAAGTCTTAGATGATGGCATCATGAGCTGTGAAGCAAAAGGTAGCAGGTTAGCGTCTACCTTCTTCCTAATTTTGTTTCACCTTTTGTTTTCTAAAAGATGCAGCTTCTTTCTTATTAATTTAACAGAAGTGTTAGCTGCTGCAGTCGATAGCATTTATAAAAATGCATTGGCTTCAATTCTTGTGGCAAAGGCCAAGGACTGGAATGTTTACCGATTATCCAGAAATCTTAACGTAACTGCGAGTATGTGTCAGAAAGTAAACACAAGTTACACACTGGAAGTTTCTGCTGTCATGAAACTTTATACTTATACCTATATCTTGGGTTTGCGGACCACCTCATATTTTAACTTCTCGGTAAACTACTTTTTCAGCCGTGGTGAGCAGCTACGAGAAAGTATCCTCCTTTCAAATGAAACTACGAAACGATGCTCGATCTTAAAATCTATGTGATGATGTACATTACTTCACAGTGATGGTACTCAGTGCAACATCAAGAGATTGGATACCATGCATGCGCAAACTGACATTAGATACTGCAACTACGTTCAGCTTAAAACAAAAAATGGGATGAAGATTCGAATGAGTTAACGAATAACGTCTACTAGCATGTTTGTCAAATCGTTGTACAGCTTTATATGCTGTTCATGCCATCGACGAGTCCAGAATCGGCAGCAGAGGTAATGCATTTGTTTCACGCGCGTGAATTGTTGTGAAGAACCTGTGCAATTTACGCACCGATGGCACGACAGGCGCCACGTCTGGCAGGCTTCGCGATGTGAAACACTTGTCGTATGATGACGGCTTAAGAGTACGATTCGAAACGTCTTGCTGGATTGGTGGTTGGGCTACACACTCACCTGAGAAATGGAAAGCAAGATGCACATTCTCCGTCACATCATGGAACATTTAAACTAAAACTAGCAACTGGGCGGACTTGTGGATTGCACCACTACACTGTCCTGCAGACCTATAAAACCTTGACCCGATCCATCCTTTGCTACACGAATTTTGCATGGATCTCTACCCCACCCAGGTTCTAACAGTCCCTCCAAATCCTCGAACGCCATACACTCCGCCTCACTTTCCACATCCGTTTACCTTCCTCCACAAGGATCCTTTACCAACTCACCAGATTCCGCCTCTCCTTAATCACACTGAACGCCTGTGACCAATGTACACCATCCGCTAACTCGACTCCGAAAATACAATCGTTTCCCCTCTACTAACTTTTCTTTACCAACAGATTCGACCAACTCTGCACTTACACACCGTCCACATACCCTCCCAAAGAAACTTCAGCTTCCCCCTCCCACATCATGAACTCCGCCCTGACCCACTATAAGTCCACCCCGCTCATTCCAACTCATCAGTGCTTCCTCTCCCTCCTCTTCCCACATTCTATTATCCTCCTTCCTTCCGACTGCCTTTCTTTCCGCACCCTCCTTTCTTAACAACTATTAGAGTCACTATTTATCCCTTCTACTTTACACATCCTTTTGTCACAACAGCCACTCCTACCCCATCGCTGTTATACACCAAGTCCTCCATCGTTATACCACACAGACCTCCCATCCTCACCGTCCAACCCTTTCCCCTTCAACTTAAGACTCCCTAACCCAGGCCAGTTGCTTCCGGTTCTTACACCCAAACCTCCACATGTCAGACACTCAGATCGGCACCACACGGTGTATGTCGACATAGTACCAACTAAAACACCGATTTCGTGTGTTGTCGACCAGTAGAACATAAGCAAACAATTACTGAAGTAACGCCAGAACTACGGAGCATTGTAAAAGCATATCTGTGACAATTGTTTCGAAGATCCCGCTTAGGTGGTGTGGTAGAGCGTCAGGGCATCGTACCAAATGTCCAGCGTACTAACTCCTCTGATTCAACTCTTTGTTTTCTTTTTAAGCGTTTACTCCTGAAACTGTTATGTCAGAGAACATTTTCCTGACATGTAAAACGACTTTTCGGAGTTTGTAGCAATCTTCACATGACAATCTACATTCGCTTGGTTAGGTGAAACTGGCAAACCTATAGAATACATTTGTATAGATAGGAGTGGTGTTCTGCTGTACATGTCTATACAAATTTACTCTATAGGTTCGCTACTTTCAACGAACGAAGCAAAAGGATACTGCCAAAAGAACATTGTTACAAACTCCGAAAAGTCCTTTTTACGTGTTAGGAAAATGTTCTACCGTATAGCAGTTTCACGAGGAGACAGTTTAAAAAATTGTTATTATTGAGGTTTGAATGCTGGACATTTGGTACTATGAACTGATGCGCTACCAACTCATATTCGCGAGATCTTAGAATAAAATATCATAGATACGGTTCTCTTAAAATCCGTAATTTTGGTGTTACTTTTAATTACCGTGTACAGATGTTTTACAGGACGACAGCAATATATAAATCGGTGTTATGGTTGATACTCTGTTGACAAACAATGTTTGGTAACGATCTGAGCGTCTGACATCTGGAGGTTTGGCTGTTAGATACAGGAAAGATCTTTTAAATATCAGTCTTTCAGCATCAAGTTTTAAAAATTTTTAAATGCGGGCCTATTGTGTTTCGTTTTGCCTTTTATTGTTACTGTTGTTAACTACCAGTGTAAGAAATCAATACCTGTTGTATGTGTAAAAACATCCATTTCATTTTTCCCCAATAAAGCATTTTAAATTCGGTGTAAATATATCCCCTGTTTCATTCTGGTCTATTTTTCATGTTATTTAATTTTTGTTGTCAGTTGGCTAAAGAACGGGTTACCTGCTCCTCTGACAGCCCTCCTCAATCCCTACCCTCCACCCGTATGAGTGAGGAAAAAACCAGCAATTCAGAAATTTCTTCGACAACTTCCCTTGACGTCATAAATCGGCTGCTGTGAGACTCTTTACAACAAATTAGCATTCAACTTAACACGTGTAGATGAGTTAGTTAGTCAAAGCTGTCGTAGGAGCCAAATCATTATTCCCCCACCGGAAGAAAATAACGGGGCAAGGCGCTGCGTTCACAGTCGACGTGGCGACGGTAAATCGCCCTCTCTCAGTGACAGGTGCGGCTCGTTAGGGTGCGCCCTGTCCCCTCGTGGCCCAACTACAGGACCTACCGTGCCCCTCCCACCGCCCCCGCCGCCCCCAACCACCACGACTCTGCCTCCCTCTCCGCAACCAAAGCAGGTCCCACCCACCGACACGTCCCCGTGCGCATTCTAACTGCATAATCCTTGCTTGCGCCGCCGCCCGCGCCGCGTAATGGTTTTCCGATATGAGGATTCCCGTCATTACCCCTGCCGCAATTGGCAATTTCCTCCTCCGGTGCCGCAGCGGACGGCACGGCGGCTGCTAGCAGTGAACGCTTCCGGCAGACGGAGCCCGGAGAACAGTTTCCGCAGCGACAGATCCGGCTCGCTGGCGCACGGCTACCGCCAGCTCTGCAGGCGCGCCGAGCCCGGCTAACACCGCAGGCGCTGCGCACGTTGGCGCAAGGGGCGAGTAACGACTCAGGCGAAAATTTCTTGTAATGAGAGTTACAGTATTAAAAAATGTGAAAACACCGCGAGAAATTCGTGCTTGAACATAAATGCAGAATCTAGCCCAGCCCTCAGGTTGGTTGCTGTACCATATTTGACGACGAACGGTACTTACCCAATATCCTCAGTACGTTAGAAGTGTCAGTCGGGGTCAGAACAGACTACTATGTAACTGTGAGTGTATTACGTCGGAGCTCAGTGATTTCGAACATTGGGAAATTGTTGGTCTTCGAGCTGTGGTGCTTCCGTAACCAAGGTTGCCGATGTGTGTGGCGTTTCAAGAGGCGCAGTATCAAAGATTTATGCTCTGTACAGGAAAAGCGGAGAGATATCTTCCGCTAGATTACAACTGGGGCGATATTGTATGCCGGGTGATCGTTACAGACGGTCATAGAAGAGAACTACGATGGAAAATTAGAGGACGGCAACCTCAAACGTCGGTGCAGAAATGAATGTCTCCCTCGCGAACCCGGCCAGCACGAAAATAACAATATGGGAGTTCCATAAGCAGGGCGTCGAAGGGGGAGCTCGAGCTCCAAAACCACTCGTTGCTGATGCAGATGCCCATAACAGGAAAAAGCCGTGCCGAAGCCATAGTAATCCAGACTATGGAGCAATGGAAGAATGTCATTTGGTCGGATAAGTCTTGTCGCACACTGTTTCCAGCATCTAGTCGAATTTACGTTACAAGAGTGGAAAATGGCGCAATGGGCTCCATGGGTGCTCTACAAGGTCGCATTACTGCCAAGGAACATGCGACCATTCTGGCTGATCAGATCCATTACATGGTACAATGTTCGTTCCCCAATTGGTTCCAAGACGACAAGACCCCTCCTTATACAGATCGCATTCGTTCAAAATCCCGAAGGACACAAATTTTCAAGGATTTCGTCTATCAGGGAGACACTGTTTTTCACCTAGTTTGACACGTTCCTGAAACTTTTTCTTTGTAATTATTAAGAGTTACAAATTAACTGACGAAGGAAGAAGATAGAAGGTTACACACAATATCTAAGAAAACTCGTATCGTCGTAAGTTATTCAGATTCCGATAAGGTACCTATCGAAAAATATAGTTCGTTCAGTGCAGAGCTGTCTAGCATAAGAAAAGAGATTCCTTTAAAAATGAATCATATATTAACACATTCACCCCGGTATCTACCATCGGTGGCTCCCACTAAACCCCCTTCCCTCATCGGACTGCGTGTAACAGGAGTAGGTCACGCTCGACTCTACGGATTATGTTACCAGCAATACACTACCGAATGATGTTTTACCCATCATACAAGCGTAACGTACACTGAATGCAATTTTGTGTGACCCCCCAACGAGAGAGCTTTCTGAACGAATGAGATATCACATACTTTGTAATTCAACGAAAATTATTTTATGTAATCTCTTGTTGTCTTAAAAGAATAAACTTTTAAAATAAAAGATCAGTATATTAAAGTGGCCTTCAAATGCGGGCGCCGCCCTACTTCGAGAAACGCAGTTCTCAGCGCCAGTGAGAACGTGCTAAATATGGTGAGAGTAATCAGCAGGTTTGTGGCCTTAAGCGTCAACGCCGCTATAACATCGTACCTCTTGAATCACGAAATCTGCCTGTAGACGTGCTTTTGTGTGTGCTGCCGCAGCTGCCGTACGTGCTGGCGATCGACTACGACAACCACGAGGCGATGCGCCCGCCGCAGCTAAACATCTCGTCCCGAGGCCTCATACCGACCAGGGTGCAGACTTTCAGGTAAGCTGGGAGCCTACGTACATCTTTTACTACTGCCCAAACTTAATTTCAAATAGGGACTTCTTCATTAGCTATCTTACGTTGTTAATGTGATACGGTGACATCTGGTTAATTTTTAGTGTCGTAAATCTTTATTGATATAGTTATCGTTTCGTAACCAAATACTGAGTTTCCTGCATTGTTTCCACCACTTTGAGGCCGGCGCGCCAATGGCAATATCTCAGTGTTCATTTTGTTAATGAGTCCTTCTGAAGCAATTTTGTGGTAAGTGATGTGTGTAATTTTCGACAGCAGTACTTTTCTCTATATGCAGTGGTAGTCAACATGGTCACTACCGTTCACTACTGGGCCTTCCAGCTTCCATGGTGGGCGGTAGGCAGTAGGGGTCTCAAAAAAATTTTCGTTAAATTCACATCAAATTTTGACCCTAAGTATTTCGTAAGCAATTATTATTATATGCTTTGACTTTCGGCAACTCTGCTTTGTAAATTTTATCAACTAAAGTTATTTCCCTACTTTATAAGTTACTATTAATGTAGAACCGGTAGGTGGTTAAAAATTTTACTACCAAAGTATATTTGAAAGTGGGTTGTACGTAAAAAAGATTGACTTCCCCTCGTCTACAGCATTTCGGAGAGACAAAGCATGTAACTGAGTGTGTCATTCGAAAACGTTAACACTATTCTCCCTTTCTATCCATCTGATAAACTAAAGAGCAGCTAAATTAGAGATACCTGTTATGTTGTAACGATAATAATCCTTTCTTCTCGTGCAGAAATGTTATTAATCTTCTAAACTCGCTCGCTAAGACATGGTCAGATTTTGCTTTACAGTTCGCATTATAATGGGCGTGAAACAATATCTCAACGTCCGTGATCTCTACGGCCACTACTGGTATTAGACATTCCACCGACAGTACGAGTGTTATAAACATTTTCAGTACGTTGTGTCTTGCAGCTCTCAAATATTGAGGAAAGACATTTTAATACCAAAACTGCTGCTTACTTATTGGCTAATAAATTGTGGGCTTTGCCCATTTCTGCGAGCCACCTGTTACAGAGAACAGTGATAAGATATGGTTGGTGTGAAATGTTCTGTTTGTGTCATCATATTCATATTTGCGTTAAATATGCCACAGCTCTAGTTACACTTTACAAAATTATCTTAATGATCGACTGAATATATATATTTTTCGTAACTGTGGTACCTTTATTAGACCGATTCTACATTGTAGAAATAGTGCAGCATACTTAATTGAGAAAAAAAACTGAACCAAATTATACTTCACAATTACCCATCAACATACGATATATTATTAAAAACTGCACAGACTTAATTGAAAAAATTAAAGAGTTAAAACTCTCAGAGAAAAGAACAGATTATTTTCCTTAGATGTAACTAATCTATATACTAACGTAGTCATTGATCAAACTGTTGACATCGTAAAAGAAAACCTCTTCAAATGCGGGAGGCTATATAAAGCAAAAGTAGCAGTACTAAACACAGTATTATCTCAACTATTTTAGCTCCAGTGACAAAATATTTTCACAGACTGATGGTCTCACGCTGGGTAGTTGCTTGTCTGGCACCCTTGGAAATGTATTTCTAGACCACCTAGGCAATAAAATTTTTGAAGAATAAGCTCACTGGAAGAGAAAGGTTATGTACAATCTAAGGTACGTAGATGACAACATTGTTCTGTTTCGTATCAACAGAAGAAATTAGCAACTTCCACAAACAATTCAAAAGCATACACAAAAGCATCACCTTCACTATAGAACACGAGCCTAACAACAGCGTGAACTTCCTCGGCATAACTGTCACCAACACGAACTCGGTACATACTTTCAGTACCCCTCGCAAATTCATAACTACAGATATCGTCATTCATAACTGATTTTGCCATATTGCAGCAATAATGAGGCATAATTTATATCAGCAGCAGATCGAATCACAAAATACCCTTCCAGCAATGCTAATATTAAATCATAACTGAACACCCTCAGAGTAGTGCGAACCATAATGGCTGTAAGACAGACCTAGTCCACAAAGTATACAAAAAGAAATTAAATACAGAGCACAAAATCATTATAGATGACATCACGCTGACAAAGACTGAAACATAATAGAAAGATAAATACTGCGAATTTGTGTCAGAATAAATCACTCAGTAACGAAAGCAAATCTCAAAATAGAGTTCTACACCATCAATACATTAGGAACCTGCATCATTCAAAAAACAGACAAAGCATAACAAGGTAACAGTTCCGGCGTTTACAAAATCGAATGAAGCGGTTGTAATAAAGCCTACATTGGACAAACAGACAGAACTTTTAAATGGCTCTGATCACTATGCGACTTAACTTCTGAGGTCATCAGTCGCCTAGAACTTAGAACTAATTAAACCTAACTAACCTAAGGACATCACACACATCCATGCCCGAGGCAGGATTCGAACCTGCGACCGTAGCGGTCACGCGGTTCCAGACTGAAGCGCCTTTAACCGCACGGCCACACCGGCCGGCAGAACTTTTAAAACGGGATATGGAGAACACAAGTGAAATAACGTTTCAGCTTTCAGCACCCATCTCACAGAAAGTAAACACTCCAGCGAAAATGCCGAGAGTAATCTCACTACCTTGCATAATGTCTCCAAAAGCCAATTAATGGAGATTTTAGAGGAAATACAAATCTACATTCACATGAGCAAGCACCCAGAGCAAATGTTAAAAAGCAAACCGGACTGCGCAGCCAAAGGTTCATAGAAAATTTCCATAGCGCTTTGATCGGCCCATGAAAAGCACCCCATCTTGCGTTAATCACCAAATTCGCGACCACAAACGATTCATAGAAACCTTCAATAGCACCTTTAATCAGCATATGAGTTGCACTCCGTCCCACCTCAATCACTCACCAAATACGAGACTAAAAACTATACAGTGAAACAATAGGCTTCCTATCTTACACCTATGATGCGCTGGAACGTTGTGTCTCACACTGAACTCAGTCAGTGATACTCATACCCATCACTAATCATTGAATATATCAAAGATTATGTAAGATCTCATAATAAAAACTACTCGCATCAAAATCTGTCAAAATTAAGATAACACCTACAATAAGTAAGACACCATAACACGCAGTGTAATGTAATGAGGACACATTTCCAGTCCGTTGACTATACTATTGTCTCGAGGATCACATAATGCTGTATAATAAAACGACCACAATAGACAATAAATAAATAAATAAATAATGCATACCATTACTAGAACACTGTGAGGTGTAACTGCATCCGTGGCATCTTTTAAATTAGATAAGAGATACATTACGTGTGATGATATAAACAGAACAATCCGCTCTTAAATACAAACACATAAGTATTTACTACACGTATTATTTTAACACTGATACCTTTATTATCCACATTCAACACATGTAGTCATAACAAATGCTGTTCTCTGTAACAGGTGGCTTTTGAAAATGGGCCAAGATCGGACGTAGTCAGCCAGTAAAGAAAATGCAGCTTTAGTGTTGAAATGTCTTTTCTTCAGTACAAGTGTTGTTGCCTATCATGAGTTCCCTGACCTGAGTAAAACCAGAGTTGCTATTGGCAACCTTTGTGGCAACAACCGTATATAATTAAAGGAAGGGGCTGTCGATTATCTTCGATTGTAGCATTCATTACACACATTTAAGTGTAACAGATCTTTTGCTATCTTCTTAACGAGCAGAAAACGGACCTGTAGGGACAGAGATTGTAGTCGACCTAAGGGTTGACGCGCAGCAAGCGTGTTCACCAAACATAACAAGGCAAGAAGCATGCGAGCTAACATCTCAAAGATGTTCGGGTTCACATGCGGTTGCTCTTCGTCGAAATGTCTTGGCTCAAACTCGTCAAAGGATTGAACCGCACACGTTGCATTACACGCCCTAAATTAGACACTTGTGACCCTTTTGTTACATTGTATGGCTGATGGTAAGTTTGCGAAATACAAAATTAACATAACATATAATAACGGGAATGCGATAGGTTGACGGACTTTCACCATTTCTCTTTAATATCATTCTTGAAGAAATTATCAGGACATGGGAAAAAGAAGTCAAAGGAATCCAAATTGGCATTAGAGAGGCTAATAGATTCAATGTGAGGTGTTTAGCTTTTGCAGATGATCTTGCAATCCTCACAAATAATAGAAAAGAAGCCACTAACGCCATAGAGAAGTTACACGAAATTGCACAAAGAACTGGCCTGCAAATCTCGTATGAGAAAACACAGTACATGGAAATAGTGCCACAAGACAAATTACCTGTTGTGACAACCCACGGGAAAAACGTACAAGTACCACATTTTAAGTACCTGGGAGAAATCATCCAGCCATCAGGGATCAACGTAAAGGTCAGTGAGGAAAGAATAAAAAAACTACAGAAAGCATATAAACTCACGTGGAACTATTATAACACAAAGTCCATATCCATTAACGCAAAATTGGGGCACTACAACACTGTAGTACTTCCAGAGGTACTGTATGCATCTGAAACAACACAAATAGATGGACAAACTAAAATCAAAGAAATGGAGAAACAAGAAAGGAAAATCCTGATAAAACTTTTGGTCCGATACAAGAGTAAGGAATCTGGAAGAAGAGACGAACATCAGTATTATATAAATACACAGACAAGATTACGGATAAAATAAGGAAAAGAGGATCGCAGTTCTACGAGAATATCCACAGGATGAGTGAAAACAGAATTTCAAAGCGAATTCTTAAAGTCGTCAACACAGGCAGGGGAAAAACAAAATGGATAAAAAAAATGGTTCAAATGGCTCTGAGCACTATGGGACTTAACATCTACGGTCATTAGTCCCCTAGAACTTAGAACTACTTAAACCTAACTAACCTAAGGACATCACACAACACCCAGTCATCACGAGGCAGAGAAAATCCCTGACCCCGCCGGGAATCGAACCCGGGAACCCGGCTGCGGGAAGCGAGAACGCTACCGCACGACCACGAGCTGCGGACAAAATGGACAAAAGAAGTTGAAGAGGACCTCACACAAGCACACATAACAGTAAACGATGCAGAAAATAGAACCGAATTCAGGAACATCATCAAATACATAAATTTGACACCACAACACAAAAGAGACCAGGATGCAAATGGACAGTGGAGCGAAAGAAACAACACAATGAACACATGAAGAAAATTTGGTCTCAGAAAAAACATAAACAATCATCATAAAGGAATTCAAGTTCAAACTCTCTCTTTAAATTGGAATAATCGAAAATAATAATAATAATAATAAACAGTAATGATAATATCAGGAACGAAATTAACGACCCATAAATGATGTAGGCCACACAGTTGCGATTTGGTTAGAATAATATTTATTCAGTAAGCTAACTAATGGCGAAAGTGGTCGTATTTAGAAATACAGCTACACTCGAGCGCTTATTCATTTGACACAGTTCGATAATTCACAATGTCATCGCGAAATACAAGTTATCTACGCGAAAAGTTAAGAGTTCATACTAGGCGCCCGGCTGCTCACCGCTCAGAGACAAGTCCCGCAATACCACACAACGCGAAATTTTCTAAGTCGTTTCACTTCCTAGCTGCCTAAAGACCAACCGTCCGCTTTCTCTTCTACATCCGAACATTTACCTTTTGGTGTCTCCAGACGAACCTTCCCTCTGCCTGTCCCTGGGCGCTTTTCCCGCGCGCCGAATATCCTCGCTCAACTGATTAGGGCATTTCTCTTTCCTGAAGGCGTCTATCTGATTATTTTAGAAATTAACATATTTAAATAATCCAAGCTTGACAACTTTCACGTTCTAAATAAAGTAACAATAATATCCATTATATAATGTTAAATTCTTTTACGAAAAACCAATACAATTTCCTACTTAGCATTGAATGCCATGGCCAGTACCATTGCACCAATGTGCTTTCTGATTAAAATAATAACAGTAGTAACTATTATGCACTAAACTTTACAACACATATTTTGTTACCTAATGATTCCATAAGGCGTCATGCTGTCATCGTTCGATGAGTTTTGTATGGAGGAAATTATGATGTGATACTTAACTGAAAATACTGTTAACTTAAACTTATTAAATGTTTTAAACAAAAAAGCCACAGAGTTGATCATTACAACGTTTGTCATTTTAATGATGCTCTTGCATATGAAATATCGATCGTTAAGATCGACCAAAGCGTTCAGACATTAGCATTCAGGTCTTTGTTACAAAACTTGTTAATTTCACTATTATAGATATGATCAAAATTCAAGTTTTACTGGGATCCCCATGAACATTTATGGAGGATGGGAGATTAAAATTACTGTGGTTTCAATCCCTGCATTACTACAGAATTAAATACGAGGGCTGTCCAGAAAGTAAGTTACGATTGATCGCGAAGTGAAAATCACAGTGAAAATCAGAAATGTTTCATTTGTAACAGTTACTTCTCTACGTAGTCGCCGTTCTGACTCAGACATTCGTCGTAGCGTTGCACCAACTTTCCAATACCCTCATCATAGAAGGCAGCCGGCAGTGCTTTCCGCCAATTCTCTACGCTGGCCTAAAGCTCGTTGTCTTCATAGCCAACGGTTCGTTTGAGCAGAGATGAAACTCAGTGGGAGACAATTACGGGCTGTATTGTGGGTAACCAAACATTTCCAATTGAAACGATGCAGGAACATCTTCATTGCCCCTGCACAATGAGGCTGAGAATTGTCTTGAAGAAGAAACCGCACGACAGTTAGGTAATGTTGGTTGCATAGCTTCAGGGGAAAATTCTCACCAGGCCCACGTACTTGGCGGGAGACACTATTTTCTATAACATCTTTACGCGCTCACTGAGAGCTCAGGAATGAAAAGAGCAACATAATTCTACCTAGAGTCATACTAGAGACACTGCCCAGCACATCTTTGCAAAGCTTTATCGGATTTTCATAGTCGTTTCCATTTCGCGACCGATCGTAACTTACTTTCTGGACAGCCCTCGTAGTTTCCATAAATGTTTCCCATTATGGCCGATCTCAGGTCCGCCATGTTTAACATTGCTACGTTTCCTTGGCCACAAACGCCTTCTACTGGGTTTCCCTATGACGTAGGTTCTCGTCTGTCTCACTCATACACTACAGCACTTAGGCCTCAATAGAATAGACGACTGTGAATTTCCCCATCTCGTGGTGAATCTGCACCCTTTGTGGCACGTGGTTCTGGACGACAGGGTTCGTTTCACAGTTCCTGTAGGCTGACTCTACCGCCCATACATTTAAATGAGAGCGAAATGCCCGTTAACTCGCAAGAAACTGAAAAAGACAACGTTTCTAAGTATCTTGTGTGATGAACCTAACTGGACAATGTTTTAAATAATAGCAATGTGCTAGTCAATTATATACTTTTGTAGAACATGTGAACCTGACAGTGCATTTTCTGCCATCTAATCCTCTATACTATTTGAAGATAGCAGGTTCACGTGAAGTTCTAAAGGGCTTCAAGCTTACGAGACTAATGCTGCACCATTACAGTGTTGAAGTACTAGCACGTCACGCCTTAAGCGCAACGTGAAAAGTATTATATGACGCAGAATTTATGACCGTTGGCCAGTGTTTTTTGGATAATACTGTACCTGAAAAATGCGATAACAGCGTTTATCCAACAAGCCGCTTTTCTCTGTTTTATTATAAGAGCTTAAGCACTTGCTGGCATCGTCCCCGCCACACCTCTCTTTATTCCACTGCGTTTCCGTCCTTCCTCGTATACACAAGCTACCACCGAACTTTTAATATTTTATTTGTGAGTCTATTACCTCCGTAGCTATTCGGTAAGCTATGTATCATCACGGGGCTTCGCACATACACATAAAAACTACGTTTAAGCTTATGATATGATCCAGCTCAAATTTCATAGTAATAATGTAAGTGTGGTTGCAAGGTACAGCGCGTATTAGGCCACAGTCTCTGTAACAATATATGTCTCAAGCATGGAATCCATTCATTTCCGTGTATAAGTTCGTTATAGCGTATTTGTTCTTCATCTTCTCATACATCAATCCCTAGAGTTCATACACGGTGGAAAAAAATCACCCTGTGTAAGGAAGTTTGCTATACTCCAACCAACTATACTACTGTTCAAATTTAAAAGAAAATCTCTAAAACTTGAAAAAGAAATAACTAAGTTTCCATCGCATGTCATATTTGATTACCAAAGCAGTAGGTAACTAGTTTGAATTGTATATAGGCGTCATGTGAACATCAGGAATTCTGTGTTTCTGTAGAGCATTCTAGACAGTGCTGTGTGGCCGTTCTCGGTAACGGTAAACTTGACGTTAAGTTTACTGCGCTACCTATCGAATATTTTCTTGACAGTGTACGGAAGTGTTCTTCGAACTGCAAGTGGTACAAGAGAAACGGATTATCCATGGCGGGTTTCTTAAAGTCACGGTATAGATGATAGCGTCCTGAACGGTCTGTAAAAGCCGCTCATTGGATCACATTGGATGCGAAATATTTTTTATTTGAGCATTTCATGTAGATGATTTCACCTGGTGCCTTTGTAGAGTTGTTGTTTTTGTTGTTGCTGCTGTTATTGTGGTGAGCCGGCCGAAGTGGCTGTGCGGTTCTACGCGCTGCAGTCTGGAACCGCGTGACCGCTACGGTCGCAGGTTCGAATCCTGCCTCGGGCGTGGATGTGTGTGATGTTCTTAGGTTAGTTAGGTTTAACTAGTTCTAAGTTCTAGGGGACTAATGAGCACAGAAGCTGAGTCCCATAGTGCTCAGAGCCATGTTTTTGTTATTGTGGTCTTCACTCCGAAGATTGGTTTGATGCAGCTCTCCATGCTGCTCTATCCTGTGGAAGCCTCCTCACCTCCGAATAACTACTGCAACTTCCATCCTTCTGGATCTGCTTACTGTATTCATCTCTTGGTCTCCCTTTACGATTTTACCACTGACACTTCCCTCCAGTACCAACTGGTGATACCTTGAGGTCTCAGAATGTATGCTATTAACCAATCCCTTCTTACAGTCAGTTTATGCCTCAAATCTCGATTCTCACCGTATCGGTAGTAGCATACTGTTAATGCTGGAATTTGCTAGGATAGGAAGCTAAATCCGTTTTCATTCCAAGTAGAGTGACTTATATCCCGCCCACCCCTTCCAGTTGGCAGCTGTAGATAAATACTAATTGGAGGTCATCAAATTGTTAATATACTTTCAAATCTGTACCTTGTCCATGAAGGAAAATACGAACGGCGAGAAAAGTATATAAAATCTCATTTGAAATAAAATTACTTCACACACTCTCAAAGAATACAGTTACATCAGTAATAAACGCTGAAGCGCCAAAGGAACCCTTATAGGCATGCGTTTTCAAATACAGAGATATGTAAACAGGCAGAATACGGCGCTGCGGTCGGCAGAGCCTGTATAAGATAGCAAGTGTCTGGTGGAGTTGTTAAGTCGGTTACTGCTGCCACAATGACAGATTATCAAGATTTAAGTGAGTCTGAACGTGCTGTTATAGTCGTCGCAAGAGCGAAGAGACACAGCGTCTTCGAGATACCGATAAAGTGGGGATTTCCCGTACAACCTTTCACGAGTGTACCATGAATAACAGGAATCCGGTAAAACATCACATCTCCGACATCGCTGCGGCCAGAAGAAGATCGAACAAGAACGGGACCAAGTACGACTGAAGAGAATCTTTAAGCGTAACGGAAGCGCAACCGTTCCGGAATTTCCTGCAGATTTCAATGCTGGGCCATCACCAAGAGTCAGTGTGCGAATCATTCAACAAAACATCATCGACATAGGCTTTGGAAATCGAAGGCCCACTAGTGTATCCTTGATGACTGCGCGACACAAGCTTTACGCTTTGCCTGGGCGTGTCAACACCGACAATGGACTGTTGATGACTGGAGACATGTTGCTTGGTCGAACGAGTCTCGTTTCAAATTGTATCGAGCAGATGGACATATATGGGTATGGAGGCAATGAATCCGTGGGCCCTGCATGGCAGAAGGGGACTGTTTAAGTTAGTGGAAACTCTGAAATGGTATGGAGCGTGTGCAGTTGGAGTGATATGGAACATTTGATACGACTAGATATGAATCTGACAGGTGACACATACGTAAGCATTCTGTCTCATCACCTCTATCCATTCACGTCCATTGTGCATTCCGACGGACTTGGGCAGTTCCAGCAGGACAATACGACCCCCCCCCCCCCCCCACACGTCCAGAAGTGCTACAGAGTTGTTCCAGGAACATACTTCTGAGTTTAAACACTTCCGCTGGCCAACGAACGCCCCAGACATGAATATTATTGAGCATATCTGGGAGGCCTTGCAGCGTGCTGTTCAGAAGAGACTTCCACCCCCTCATACTCTTACGGATTTATGAACAGCCCTGCAGGATTATTGGTGCCCAGTTCTACTTCAGACATCAGTCGAGTCCATGCCATGTCGTGTTGCAGTACTTTTGCATGCTCGCGGGGGGCCCTACACGATATTAGGCAGGTGTACCTGTTTCTTTGGCTCTTCAGTGTATATTGTCACAGTGCGACCAACACAGTTTGCATCTAGTTGTTGAGATAGATGGGAATAAATGAAAAGTGGAAATGTCAAACGTTCTAAATACCATTTTTTTCGCAAAGCGCATTTACAGGGCAGATGTTCTGACGGTAATGTCCATAAAGATGTTCCAAGTGTCAAATCACGAAGAAAATGTTTCCTTCATTACGGGGTGATGCATGCTCTTTCCCTCTGGAGCTCATCTACATATACATCTACATTGGACTCCGCAGGCCACCTAATGGTGTGTGGCGGAGGGTACGTCTGGTACCACTAGCTGATCCCCCTAATCTGTCCCATTCGCGTATGGCGCATGGGAAGAATGATTGTCGGTAACCGTCTGTATTGGCTCTCATTTCCCGAATTTCCTCAACGTGGTTATCACACAAAATGTGTGTGGGAGGAAGTAACGTTGTCTTACTCTTCCCGGAAAGTAGTATCTCAAAAGCTCAATAGTAAACCTGTCCGTGCTGCACAACGCCTCTCCTGTAACGTCTGCTGATGGAGTTTAAGTTGTGTGCTGTCCTTAGGTTTAAGTAGTTCTAAGTTCTAGGGGAGTGATGACCATAGATGTTAAGTCCCATAGTGCTCAGAGCCATTTTTTTTGGAGTTTGTTGAGCATACCGGTAAGGCTCTCGCGCAGACTAAACGATTTCATGACGAAACGCGCCACTCATTATTCGATCATCTTCATCTCTTCCATCAGTTCTACCTGATAAGGTTCGGATATTGATGAATAACATTCAAGAATCGCTAAAACAAACGCCTTATCAACCGCTTCCTTCGTCAATGAGCTACATTTTCTTAAGATTCTTCTAATGAATCTGTCTGGAATCTTCTTTTCCCACAATTTGTTGTATGTGATCATTCCACTTAAGGTCGCTCTGGATAGGTATTCATAGATACTTTACGGTACATAGTGTTTCTATCAGTTTCTCATCAATAGTGTAGTTGTACAGTAGAGCATGTAAGTGCAGTATGTTACGTTTATTTACGTTTCATATCAACTGCCAGTGCGTGCACCATTCATCAACTCTCTGAATGTCATATTACAAATCGATATGTGGTGAAACATTTTCAGTACAACTTTAGTCCACCGAGCGAGGTGGTGCAGTGGTTAGCACACTGGACTCGCATTCGGGAGGACGACGGTTCAATCCCGTCTCCGGCCATCCTGATTTAGGTTTTCCGTGATTTCCCTAAATCGCTTCAGGCAAATGCCGGGATGGTTCCTTTGAAAGGGCACGGCCGATTTCCTTCCCCATCCTTCCCTCACCCGAGCCTGCGCTCCGTCTCTAATGACCTCGTTGTCGACGGGACGTTAAACACTAATCTCCTCCTCCTCCTCCTCCATAGGCGTTATCTCCGTATCTTTCGCTTCAGGGCCAGTGTAGTCTCTGAGCAAATGAATAGATGATCTTAAATCACTTCCTGATTTTAAATAAATACAGAACCTCTCAGGGTTTTTACTAAGGTAGGTTGACACACGTTACTTTCAAAGTCATTGATCGCTCATTGCTCTCTTTACGCTGAACTTTGTGTCATTCAGCTTTTGTTTCTCACCTTGGTTTTGACTTTTTGACTTATCTTTAATCTGAGATGAAGCTACTAACTAAAACATTTCTGCTGTACTGTAACAAAAACTTTTTGTCGGCACTTACTCATAGACAGTTCCCTGGTACGGTGCTTAGAACGTTCTTCATAAATGATTTATATTCTAATTTCTCATAATTTTTTGCAGTGATGAAGAAAGCACCACAGAATAATACATTCCCAATGTTTTGGACACAAATAAGCTATGTACTCGTACAAAAAGGAAAACATAGTTTTCGGTTCTCATGAGATTTTTCGCTCTTCAAATACGTGAAATACATTTATGTATACATCAATGTACCGGATGATTATAGTTAAACTTTCTCTACTTAACACGTTATACCACGGAAACCAATCACCGTACGAGTATCAAACTTGGTAGCATTAACGTCCATAGTATGAGGTGCATGATTTCCATGCGTACAGCGCCACCGTCCAGTTCCAGCTATGGCCACCAGGTGATCAGTAATCGTGATTGGTAGTCTCACACACCTGACCAGTCGCAATGCGCTTGTTGACGTGTCAACATGATATTGGACAAAAGGGGCAGGGCTTTGTTAGTGAAGCTTTATTATCAAAACAACAGTAACACTGCAGCTGCACTTAGAGAATACCGCCGACTGAGAAGATTACGGTAGTGTCCTCTTTCCCCACCTGCTGTGTGGAGCTTGATGAAGAACTTCGAGTCAACTGGAGATCCGGACGTCGCTCTGGAAAGAGGTCGACGACCGGCTGCACCACAAGTGGTTGATGAAATCGCTGTTGCTAAGGCGGACAACGCGGCGTGTAATTCCCAGTCCTCAGGCAGTGCGTGCGCTGTGACACGACAGTTCAACATTTCGTGGACCGCTTTATGTAGAATGCTTCGAAACATTCTGTACAAGATCTGTATCGTACAGCAGCTTGCACCAAGTGTTTAATTCGCTCTCCACTTTCTCGCAAGGACGTAAGTTGACGAGGGCTGGTCCTGGACCATCCTATGAACAGACGAAGCTCATTTTTCTCTGTCGATTGAGGTGAACACAAAGAATTGCCGAATGTAGGGATCTTCAGCTCGAGTCACTGGGTATGGAGCGACTCTGTATGGTGAACGTGTCAACGCTTGGTGCGGCTTCATAGCTACGTTCATTATTGGCCCATTGTTTTTTGAACGGTTAGGCGCTCAAGGACCAAAGACGTTCATTGTGACTGGCCAGTGTTACTGCGATATGATTCGCTATTGCATACCGCTCTGCAGGAGAGAAATACATTGAACTCAATAGTTTTCACGCAAGGTGAAGCCTCACCGCACATCGCTCGTGAAGTTCATCAGCTTCTCCGAAACACATTTGGAAACGACCGAATTATAAGCCGATCGTTTCCAAATGCTTGGCCGGAACGATCACCTGATCTCACTCCCTGTGATTTCTGGTTGTGGGGCTACCTGAAGAACAGGGTTTACCAGTGGAACATTCCACACAGGTGCTGATCTGAAGCGCAGCATATCAAGAGATATAGCCAGCATGCCTACGGACATGCTTTGTTCTGTGGTGCAGATTGCAACCTGCGCTTTCAGACTCTTCTGGACACTGATGGCAGTCATACTGAGCCCCTTTTGAAGCGGTAGTGATACCGGTACGTAATGGTATCATGCTGTAGCAACACATTAAAAGTCTTTCAATTGAACTGAGCCGGCCAGAGTGGCGGAGCGGTTCTAGGCACTACTGTCTGGAACTGCGCGACCGCTACGGTCGGAGGTTCAGATCATGCCTCTGGCATGGATGTGTGTGATGTCCTTAAGTTAGTTATGTTTAAGTAGTTCTAAGTTCTAGGAGACTGATGACCTCAGAAGTTAAGTCCCATAGTGCTCAGAGCCATTTCAACCACTTTTTAATTGAATTGATTCTGCATTATTTCTCTTCCCCATGTCCTTGACATTAATGCTACCAAGTTTGGTATCGTACGGTAATTAGTTTCCGTGTTATAACGTGCTAAATAGGGAAAGTTTAATTATAGCCAACCGGAGTATTGGTAGGTAGCTTCTCACTCTGGAGTGACTATTCGGTATCTTACGAATCAAAATATATGCATATATTATACAGTACTTTTTACTCCTGCTAATGTCTAAAAACGTTTTAAGCTTATCATTAAAGAAAGATGAACGCTACCGTGTTTACTGACACTGCATGTACTTGAATATTAGATAGGGTTTTTTCTGCACGCAAATAATTTTTGAGCGATTGTTCTTTTTGAGTCTATCTAAGAACGCGGAGTTGATGTGCAAAAGAAATAATGGAAAAGAAGAAAACCAATATTTTGATTAGAGAGCGTAACAAAATACTACAATTCATTGAAAGCAATATGGAAGTTGATTCGTTTACTAGGTGTAGGGATTATACATATGCTACATATTTAAGACTAAGATAATCACTATTATGTAGCAACGTTTAAATTTGCAGTTACTAGGCAGCTAAAGATACTCGTAGATGTCGTAATTAAGTTCAGAGGAATCAGTATGAGACTATGAGGACTAAAATGAAAAACATATGTATTCTAGGCGCTGTAATCGTGTGGAAGGTAATATCAGCTCCAGCTGACCGTTTCAGTGTTCCTTTGGAGTCGGCTTTGCATTCATTTTAGCAATTTAATTTTGTCCAGTGTTATACTGTAGGAAATTCTTTCCAGCGATGTAATTATTTTGCCACGGCTTCATTCTACTGTTTTCTAAGTCGTTCATTCTAAGATATTATTTATTGTAGCGTCTCTGGTTTCAATATTTGTTGAACTACAACGAAGAGATAGTCAGTAGTCGTTTCAAGCTTTGGTCGATGCATAGATGCTGGAATTCTACATGTTTAGTATATCTAAGAGTTGCACTACAATTACTGTTTACTTTCGTAGTCATTATAAGCATTATCATTTTTCAAGAGATACATTTTTACCATTACATTTCAAGTTCGCAGCAGTTTGTGGTGTGCGTACTGTAAGGCCTTCAGTACACACACCATCAGATTATTTGACTTGTCGCTCTAACGAGGTAGGCGAGTGTTAGCAAGATGTATTGTGGTCTTATCGTGGCGTGTTTATCTTCTGCCGTTAGGTCAGACGATAGAAAGGCCACTTGCACGCTTAGAGTAGCAGATTGACGGTGACCAACTTTAAACAGAACTTAATTAATTTTCACACACATTTATTAAAATAATAACAAGCGTAAAAATTACTTAACTTGGTTCCGGATGCTATTTACAATTGACAATCTAGAGTTCCTTTGGTATTGCTACGTTAATCTTATTCTCACATATATCTCTGATACTTGACAAAAGTGTCTATACATTTATCTTCATGGCTATGTACAGGAATATGGTAATCTTATTAGGCGCAGACTGAAACTTGACTATAGACTGGTACAGACAAATGTAGACTGGTACAGACTGGTGCCGACAAATGCAACTGGTACAGACTGATGCAGACCGACTAATTGGAGGTCTGTCTACTCGCTATAATACCTCACGCGTTCATGTATCACTGCGCGAGTGTGATCCGCGAGGAGAAAAAGGTTCTATGTAAGCAGCAATCTCATTGGCTGCGTTACATATTAATACGCGGATCGGCGGAAGCAGAATTAGGTCTGTCTCTATGGCAGCGCCATCTCGTAGTGCGGAGACGGACAAGCGCTGCGCCTGCGCTGTTGTGCTTAGCGGGGCGCGCTCTAGTGGGAAAATTATGTATGCGCTGACTACGCGGAACTATGTACACAACACAGTTCGACAGTCTAATGTGACTAGACAGTCTTATATGTTTCCGTTATACAGATCAGCTTCCAGCCTGGGTACGCACGACTACGAGCCTTTGAAGTCGAACGATTCATCCGTGACGAAGTTCAAATACGAACACAGCACACCATCGGTATCCACCTATCCAAGTAGCGTCGTTTACGTCATGATGGTCGATGACGAGTTATGTCACGCAGTTGTGAACAGATGCACGAACACTCTCAAGTTCAAACGCTCCGATGGTCACATCGGAGAGGTTACTGTTGACCATGATGGACTAGGATTACGCATACTAAGAGTCTTTGAACTCCCTCTCGAAGTGCCACCGGACGTCGTTACCTCAGCTTTCCGCCCTTGTGGGACGGTAATTAGCCAGGTCCTCAACGGCGTCCGACAAGTGAAAATTGAATTAAAGAAACGTGTGCCATCCTACTTAGTCATAGGTGGCTGTCGAGCAATTGTAATGTACGCCGGACAACCTCGTACTTGTTCTGGTTGCGGCCAGGAGGGTCATGTGCGCTCGGCGTGTATTCAACGTCGGGTTACACATGACACGACACCACCTCCTACGCTCACGGCCCTCCCCCTCAATTACGCAGAGGTGACACGATCGACCGTCATGACAGACGACAAACACCTTGGAAGACAGGAAGCGTTAGAATGCACACCTGTCGCCAGTCCTGGATTGACCAACACCATTACGGTGTCTGCAGAGATTGAAGAACGCCGCCCATCGACTTCACATGAAGGTTTGGACGAGAGAATGGAACTCGACGCTAGGGTTGTACCGACCTCTGCCTTTCTCTTTCGGACACAGAAACCCACGTCCACAAACAAAGGCCACCGAGGAAACATAAAAAGCGACGTCGCACACCCTCAGACGATTGCCTCCAGCGGACGTCTTCTCCGGTTGACGACCGGACGGCCGACGAAACGAAGAGGAAAATGGATGACACGAGATCGCTCTCACCTGTCAGTTTGTCTGATTTTAACAAACCCGATTCCGCTCTCTCGGGCAAACGGATGGCCAGCACAGCGCCCGCCGTTGGTACACAACCGGAAACAACTGCGAATTCACCCTTAGTCACTCAGCCCACAAGTGTTCTACCGCAGCCACCGTTAACTTACGGACCTTGGGCGGATGACACTGAAGACGATTCTACGGCCGCTGTGGATGAGGAGAGGGGTCTCTCTCTCCTCACACACCTCGGCCCCTCCCGAGTAGCAACAGATGACGGCGCGGACGCGGCCAGCAGATCACAGGCCCCACCTTTTACGGTGACACTGACGGTGGCTCTTACCGCAGGAGACGATCTACAGACCTATCGCTTAACGACCATCAACATTAACACCATTGGGACACGTACGAAGTTGTCGCTGCTCCAAGACATGCTCAATGCAGCAGATGTTGACATTGTCTTTCTCCAAGAAGTCTTCCTCGCCGATTTCCCGGGTATGTATGGTTTACGGCTCATGTGTCCCACGCCTCGCCAACTAACAGTGGAGTCGCAGTTCTCCTCAGAGAGGGCCTCGAGGCGGACGAAGTCCGATATCTCCTTGACGCTAGAGGAATGGCCGTAACGGTGCAAGGCGTCCGGTATATCAATGTGTACGCCCCTTCCGGAACGAATCGCCGTCGTGACCAATCGCTCTTCTTCGTAGATGGAATAGCTCCGCTTTTTCAGCCAGGCACGATGACTTGCTAGTAGGGGACGATTTCAATCGCACCCAAGCACCTAAAGATCAGCTGCCACGCCATTCACCGTGCCCCGAACTTGAGACACTCATTGGCGATCTCCAGCTGGTAGATACATGGGAACATGTCCGAGGAAATAGACCGGGATACACCCATTTCACGAGTCACTCCTCTAGTCGCATCGATAGAATTTACGTCTCCCGTTCTCGCGCGGCAATGGTGAGTGACGCGGAGGTGTGGCCAGTAGCCTTTTCTGATCACGAGGCCTATATATGTGGCGTGACCCTTCGTCGCCAACGGGTGTGGCGCAGCCGACATCCCTGGAAATTAAACCTTGCTCATCTCGCTTCTCCGGATTGTCGATGCGCCATCGAAGACACGTGGAGTTTGTGCGTCCGCCGCCTCCCAACGTATCCTTCGTCGATTAGCTGGTGGTTAACCTGCGCCAAGCCGGCCCTACGGATGGTCGTGAGACTGCTGCTTGGAGGCGGCAGATCCTCGATTTTTATTTCATCGTCCTTCGCGAATGCGCCTCCTTGCCACCCACACCGGAACGACAGTTGCCAGTTCAGCGTGCGAAAGCACAGATCGTAACCCATATGTGCCGACACCTCGAAGGGACGATCGTCCGAGCACGAACACAAGACAGACTCGCAACGGAACGACCCACCATGTACCACGTCATCCGAGAACGTACACTGCGAAGACGGGCACTGATACATGCCATCCCCACTGAGGACGGCCGTCATCACACCACACAACGCGATATTGTTGCAGCCTTCTTCGACCATTACACACGACTTTATTCTGCTCAATGTTACGACCCGACGACGGTGACAGCAGTCTCACAACTGGTTTACGGCATTGTCCCACAGGATTTACAAACTGAATTATTGAACTACATTACGGAAGACGAAGTTATCGACGCCATCGGTAAAGGAGCGGCGAATAAGTCTCCTGGACCCGACGGGCTCCCTGTGGAGTTTTATAAAACTTTTCAGTATTTACTGGCTCCCAAGTTAACAATCTGTCGGGAGCTTACGTCCCCCGCGGTGCCGCTCCCTGCGACCTTCGTAGAAGGAATAATTGTACTGGTCCACAAACCTAAAGGTGGGGCTCGAATACAAGATTACCACCCGCTAACACTCGTCAACTGCGACATAAAGGTATTCACCAGACTATTAGCAAACCGTCCACGACCGACCCTACCTTACGTCATCTCACCAGATCAGACTTCCCTAGGGGGTATCAACAACATCCACACAGCACTGTGTCTGTACCGTGACTTAATAGCCCTAGCTAGGGCACGCGGCATCCCGGGAGCGCTGGCATCACTAGATTTTAGCCAAGCTTTTGATCGAGTGGATCACGCGTACCTAACGTCCGTTCTCCAACACATGCAGTACCCACAGCAATTCACAGACGTCGTGATGCGCCTCCTCCGAGGGGCGACTTCCAAAGTGCTCATTAACGGGCGTCTCTCGCAGTCCCTCCCGATTTTCCGCTCCGTGCGTCAAGGCTGCCCCTTGTCAACGCTACTATAAGCTCTGGCACTGGAACCGCTCCTCTGTGGTCTCCGTCAACGCCTCACCGGTCTTACCCTAAGTGACGTCACATTTCGCTGTACAGCATATGCAGACGACCTGGCTCTCGTGTTCCGCAATCACGACGATGTCATCAGAGCACTAGAATGGATTACCACGTACGGTGTGGCTTCCGTCAGCTGTCTCAACGTCGCCAAATCGGTCGCCATGGCCATAGGAGACGGTTTGACCCCAGCGAGTGTCGAACCCCTACAGCTTCGTAGCACTATCAAATGTCTCGGAATACAGTTTCACGACGACACACGGCGCACTGCGGCTCTTAACTACCGCCGCTTATTACAACAAATTCGGGTCCAGATCTTCAACCTTCGTCTGCGGACCCACGACATTCTCCAAAGGGCACACTTCGTCAATGTTTACCTCGCATCGCGCCTACCACACATACCGCGTGTTCTTCCAATACCGTTACTGATGGCTCGACGTCTATTAGCGGCGTTCGGAGCCTACGTCAGTACGGGCATGCTCTTCAAAGTCAGTTATGAGTCACTGACCCTTCCACCAGAAAGGGGAGGTCTTGGTCTAGTCCATGTCCACGACAGAGCTGTGGCCCTGTATGTCAGCTCACACATCAAGCTGTGGCGCCACCACACGGAAAGTTTGACAGGTTTGCTGTTGGAGTCCCTAGCTCCGCCCTCCCTTATGCCCCTACTGACGACGCAAGACATACCCCCACCCTTCTACTACTTCGGGAACTTTTACATTGAACACAGATATGTCCGTATCGCAGTACCACCGACGAAACAGGGGTCGGCGCGGGATATATATCATGTCCTACAGCAGAGGCGCGCACCAAACATCGTGGAGACCAAAAGCCCTCAGGTTAATTGGAAGGTGGTGTGGAAGACGATTCACGCGGTTACAATGGACACAGCCGTCCGATCCACATGGTACATCACAGTCAATGGTAAACAGATCACCCGATCACACCTCCACAAGATAAACGTGGCGGAATCGCCTCTCGGCGTAGACTGCGGGATGCCAGACACGGACGAACACCGTCTCACATGTGGCGCGCCAGAAGGCGTATGGTGGTTGGTGCGACAAATTTTGTCGTATTTTCTACGAGTGACTCCGGAACACATTACACCTCGGTTTCTACTATTTCCCGATCAACAGTATTTCCCGCGCGCCAAGACCAACGCCGTCACGTAGATCCGTGCACATGCGGTACACTACTTATTTCACGATAGACCTAAAGATGTATTCGACTTTTGGAACTACCTACAAGAACGCCATTGCAAGATCGTACGGAACCCAAAATACAGACAGTATTTTTCTAATTACTTAGGGAGTGCCCTACGCGACCCTCCATGCAGCTGGATCATCAACAGGTAGGAGAAGACACCCATTGAGTGAGCTGGCAAGAATAAGTTCGATTCTCGGTGGAATAACATGATACACGTGAAGACGTACCTGGATGATGAAGCGTAAGGAGAGTACCGACACACCCTTCTGCATCCTGTATGCAGCACTTTTTTTTTCGTTTTCCCCATATACATTATCTCGGTGTAGGAACGTGCCGAGATATTGTTTTCTTTACTCAGAGCACGATGCGGTGCTAGATACATTTATTTTTGTTGTGGTATAAAGTAAAACCACACTAAGAATGTATTAAAAACAGTAAATAAAAATAAATAAATAAATAATAATTCCCAAAAAACATTTCCCCTTCCCATCCCTGATTCCTTGATTCCTTGACGGACGAGGGGGACACTGTGACCAGGTAACGACTCCTGATCGCTCTGCCTTCCTCGCTCTCCCGCAGCTCCCAAAAAAAAAAAAAAAAAAAAAAAAGGTGGTTCAATCCCGCGTCCGGCCATCCTGATTTAGGTTTTCCCTGATTTCCCTAAATCGCTCCAGGCAAATGCGGGGATGGTCCTCCCCTGATTGACGAGACCGATGACCTCGCAGTTTGGTCTCTTCCCACAAACAACCCAACCCGTTATACAGGGTTAACGTTAATAAAACCGACAAACTGCAGGGACGGATTCCTGACTGGAAATGGACGGAAAAAGTTCCTTTGAACATCTGTCCGGAAATGAACGCTGAGTCCACACACTGATTCTGTGCCGATACTGATGAGATGTCTGCAGGTCACTGATAAAGATTATGCAGACTGATGCTGCTAGTTCTGGTAAAAGTTGCATTGTCGGCAAAAAGGGCTGATGACATAAATCCCATAATTGCAATGATCTGGTGCAAACACCAGAGACAAAATGCTTCCGTAGAGGGAAAACCGCTGCTGACAATCCTTGCACACGATGGAGGTGGTAGGGATAATTGTGGTTGTCGTGCAGGATACACATAATCGTACTTTAGCCTAAACGATGTTGCCTGGAGCTTTTAGTTGGGTTCGTCTCATCATTCTGCACAACACGGTCCTCCAGATTTTGTGTATGCACAGTCCACCGCCTTCCTGCACGTTTGGCTGTCTGAAAGAACGAATGATCACACGAACGTCCATAAAGAGCTAAAAATGTTGTGTGATGTGGTTGGTGTCTGTGAGGGTACTAGATCTATTGTAGCCGTGCTGACTGTTGACCATTTTCATCTGCTTGGTCGTATACAAACACCATCTCGGCTTGTTCCCGGCGTGAGTACCGGATCATTCTGTTGCTTACAGTACGCTCCGTTAATTACACAGCCTGCAACACACAAGGAACCCACGGCACATGGTGAGGGGAACTTTCATTCGTCATCGCCATCTAGCGTCGCAGCGACGAATTTCCGGACACATGTTCATGGGACCTTTCTTCCTCCATTTCCAGTCACGAATTCGTCCCCGAACTTTGTCGGTTTCATTAACATTCACCCTGTACACTAAAGTTGAAATAAAATTTCCAGAAATTTCCATAATGGTTCTGCTACCTTTTGACACCTTCCAGAAAAAATGATGACTACGCACACTCCACGTAGTATTCAGTTTTTCCCTGGCATCTTTCGTTTTTCCAATTAGGATATTCTCCTCTCATCACAGAAATGGAGCCGAGGATTTTCTCTATGTTCTATTTGTTTCTAATTATATTACTTTTAGTTTCTTCACCTGCTGCTATTCGTGCTATTACAACAATAATGACTGCAACTATTTATAATACAACTAACAAAGCAACTGCTTATAATATCATTCTTCTTCATTGGGGATACAAAGCCACATTCTTAAGGAATCAGTGCAGCATTTTTACGATTTAAGTTGTTATTTATGTAAACTTTTCTATCATCTCAAAACTGGTTTCCGCTTTTTAAGCCATTTTTCATCAATAAATGGGAACACAGTGTTGTGAAAGTGAATTAGCCGAAGTATAGGTAGCTACGAAAGTTCTCATATTAATAAAAATTGCAGCGAATTTATGTCTTGTGTTACTTTGCAAATGTTCTTCATGTTTTGACAGTTAGATTGTACACAAATGGTGAGAAACGTGCAAAGAAGTTATCTTTACCAAGAATGAAAGTGAGTGTCGTCTACTAATTTCGAAGATCTGTTTGTGTACATCTATACGCAAAGGAAAAAGAGTAATTGGCTTCCACAGCACTGTATCCCCATTTTGTAGCTGGACAATCGCTTAAAAAGCCGAAATCATTTGTCAAACGAATAAAAAGTTTAAATAAATATCAAACTTTGTGGGAAAAGTGTCTCATTCGTTCATTCTGATGAAAGGTGAACAAGCTTCTCTTCTCTTTTCAATGAGTGTTACTCGCTGATCGCGAATCATGTTGTGGCCGGTTGTTCACGTTCACTGGGTTCCCCTACTGACTTTTCTCGTCGACTGTTGAGTATGTTTAGCTCTTGCTTCAGGCACCACTAGAAAATGAAGAGTATCAAAATATTACCTTTTCCGTAAATTTTTCGAACGGGTCTTACAACTATGCTCACTGACTTTTCAATGCTTTAAGTAATGGGGCTGCCAAAATCACCATAGTGTTCGCGGGTCGCAACGCTATAATCTAATTGAAGGTGTCAGTTGCTGTGTGGAGTGCTGAAAGAGGCTGTGGTGCTGCGGTTGCAGGGTTCGGTTCCCGTGCACAGGAGTGGTGAGCGCGGAGATCCAGGTGCTGCTGCAGCTCAACGTGAGCTCGCACAACCCGCTGCACAACCAGACCTGCCTCAACTTCCGGCGCAACAAGATCTGCCTTAAAGGTCAGTCAGAGACTTGGAAATTCTTGATTACACGATGAATGAAGGTAATCCACCGACCAGCTTCGTCTACGTGTTTTCGTTAATTTTGTGAAATTTGTATGTGCCCAAACTTCGCAAATGTCATATTTGTACATGGAATACAGACTAATGAAAGGAATGTTACATATGTTTAAGGATCTTTAAATAGTTGGCAACCGATTAAATAGATGAACAATACCCTTATAACAATGAAATACTATGGGAGAGTAGCGCTGGAAAATTCAGACGTACTACTGAAGTCATATGTGTCCAACAGCGGAGCGTTTTCCACCAGAGTGAAAGATGGGGATTCTACGTAGTCCCGGTGCTACATGCAGCTTGAATTTGTCTTACGGTTACAAAGTTCTGTAGATATACAAAACAGAAATTTTTTGAGTACCTGAACATGAAATTCTGTATGCTGAATGTTTCGATGCGCAGTTACACACATCGCATTAGTCAGTCTTTTGTTGCATTAACTACACCTACCGATAAGTGAAAGAGCTGTGTATTCCAGATTCGTGTTACTGAAATGCATTAGCTGTCGAAACTGCAGATGAATATATTAGCCACTAACATTATACTAGACTATTCATACATAAATCATAATAAGAAAGAGATGTAAAGAAGAAAATCACTCTAAATGAAAATCAGAATTCCTCGACAGAAATCGGCAATCTCTGTAGTAAATGCGTCTTATTTCTTTAATAAGCGCATGATTCGAAGAAAACTGAAATAAGTCTATGTTTTGTCGATGACACCTCAGGAACGTTTGTACTTTCATTAGGAGCAGGGCACTGGCACTAAGTGCAATTAGTAATGTAAGTCAGTGTGAGATTAGATTAGATTAGATTAATACTTGTTCTATAGATCATGAATACGACACTTTGTAATGATGTGGAACGTGTCAGGTTAATAAAAGATGTCTGTACAAGATATTACATTACACAAAGTATTGCATGACACAAATGTTTAAGTTGTTTTTTTTCCCTCCCTTAATTTGTATCTAAAAATTCAGCCAATGAGTAGAAGGAGTTGTCATCTAGAAATTCTTTTAATTTATTTTTAAATGTTGGTTGGATATCTGTCAGGTTTTTGATGCTGTTTGGAAGGTGACCAAAGACTTTTGTGGCAGCATAATGCACCCCTTTCTGTGCCAAAGTCAGATTTAACCCTGCATTGTGAAGATCATCCTTTCTCCTGGTGTTATAGCTATGCGTACTGCTATTACTTTTGAACTGCGTTGGATTATTAACAACAAATTTCATAGGTGAATATATATACTGTGAGGTTACTGTGAGGACCCCTAGATCCATAAATAGATGTCTGCAGGATGACTGTGGGTGGGCTCCAGCAATTATTCTGATTATACGTTTTTGAGCAATGAATACTTTTCTACACAACGATGAATTACCCCAGAATATGACGCCATACGAAAGCAGTGAATGAAAGTAGGCACAGTAAGCTAATTTACTGAGATTCTTATCACCAAAATTTGCAATAACCCTAATAGCATACGTAGCTGAACTCAGGCGTTTCAGCAGACCATCAATGTGTTGGTTCCAGTTTAACCTCTCATCAATGGACACACCTAAAAATTTTGAAAATTCTACCTTAGCTACAGACTTCCGTTTAAAGTCTATATTTATTACTGGAGTTGTGCCATTTACTGTACGGAACTGTATATACTGTGTTTTATCAAAATTTAAAGAGAGTCCGTTTGCTGAGAAACACTTAATAATTTTGTGAAAAACATCATTTACAACTACATCACTTAGTTCTTGGTTTTTGGATGTTATTACTATACTTGTATCATCAGCAAAAAGAACTAACTTTGCATCTTCATCAATGTGGAATGGTAAGTCGTTAACGTATATCAAGAACAGTAAAGGACCTAAGACCGAATGCTGCTTTGGTCACTTTTTGAGGTTACTACGACTGCCGCCGCCTGTCGCATCCCACTCTCCATCATTCACCGTCATTTCAGTCTCCTTCATTAAGAGCTCTCGCCGCCATTGCTTCGTTGACTTCGTCTTTTCACCATCTCGCAGGTCTACCAAGCTTTCTTCTTTGATGTGGAGTCCATTGCCATACACGTTTTGACCATCTTGTCTCGGGCAAACGCTGTAAGTGACCATACCAGAGGAGGCGCTTCCTTTCTATGTGGTCTAGGATTGTGCTGTCGACATTCATAACCTCACTGATACTATCGTTTCTAATTTGATCAAGCCTGGAATATACACAGCTCCGTGTACAGAAACCCAACTCGAAAGCCAGCAGGCGGTCTTTCTGCCTCTGAGTTGGTTCCCACAACTGTGCACCATGTGTTGTGATACTTTCAATGCTTCTGTGGTAGATGGTATGTCCTGTTCTGCGGGTTATGTTTTTGTTTCAGAGAATACCATTTAGTTGTTCTATGGATCGCTTGCCCTGGCCAATTTTGTTGTTTATAGCATCCATACTTCTACCATTGGACGACAGTTCACTCCCAGGTACTTAAAAGTATGACTCCCTTTAACAGTTTCAGCACCGAGTTGTAAATCGTTAACAGCATTTTCTCACACTTTCAGATATTTTGGTTTAGATACATTTATGACAAGACTCCATTTTTCACATTCTTCTTTTAATTTGCGGAGCATGTAATTTGCATCTTCCTCATCTTCAGCTACTAACAATTGGTCGTCAGCAAAAAATAAAGTGAACAAGATCTTATCGTCTATAGGGATTCCCAATTCTGCCGCATTTCCTTTTCCCGGATTTTAGTGCCTCCTATAGGTAGATTTTAAAGAGTGTAGGGGCGAGTGTGCATCCCTGGGGTAGTCCCCTTGGCACCTCAAACTCTTGAGATAGTTGATTTCTCACTTCTACCATTGCCATACAAACTTAGTAGAGGAGTCTGACAGCTTTCATATAGCTCGGTGACACGCCATTATCAGTTAGACTTGTCCATAGCTCGTTCTGTGGAACTGTGGCGTAAGCTTTGTGGAGGTCTACAAAGACAAGGTGGGTCGTAAGGCCCCTTGCTGTCCTTTTCTCCACAAGGTTTTTAAGGGTAAATACTCCATCAGTACAGGAGCGATTAGATGTGAATCCATTTTGTTCTTCAGATTCAGTTATTTCTTCTTGTATCCTTTTTTTTAGGATACGGCCATAGACTCTAACCATGGATAGCGTCACACTAATACCACGATACTTTGCACAGTTTCTCATGTTGCCCTTCTTAAGTATTGATGTAATTGTTGCCTTTTTCCATTCCTTTGGGGTTTCGTCACCTCTAACACATTTTTCAAAAATCACTGCCAATATTTCGAACAGTTTTGACGGCACTTCTTTGACAGTTCTATACAAATTAATTCTGCAACTGGCGACTTTGTGTTTTCCATGGCATTAATTGCATTTTGGACTTCCTTCGGGGTTATCGGTGGTATATTATCGTAACTGATTTCAATTTCTGGTGGGTTCTCAGTGACTGCCACTCTCTTCTCAGTTGGTAATCCTTGGCAGTGTTGTACCCATTCGTGCAAGCTAATAAGGTTTATATCTACTTTGTCTTTATTCTGTGTTCTCATTGTTTTTAATACCTTCCAGGTTCTATTTGCTTGCGTACTCCCCATGCTTTTTCTGTTTATCTTCACCGGTTTTCTGCCAGGATTCGTTTTTGGCCTTAATTATTGTTTTCTGTGCATATTTTCTCCGCTCTCTGTATTTCCGCCAATCATTGTCTGATCTTTAGTTCAATCATTCCTTATAAGCTTTCTTCTTACTTTCTACCTTCTCTTGTACCGAATGGTTCCAGCAGTCACCACATATTCTATTGTTGTTGTTGTGGTCTTCAGTCCTGAGACTGGTTTGATGCAGCTCTCCATGCTCCTCTAACCTGTGCAAGCTTCTTCATCTCCCAGCACCTACTTCAGCCTACATCCTTCTGAATCTGCTTAATGTACTCATGTACTCATCTCTTGGTCTCCCTCTACGATTTTTACCCTCCACGGTGCCCTCCAGTACTAAATTGGTGATCCCTTGATGCCTCAGAACATGTCCTAGCAGCCGATCCCTTCTTCTAGTCAAGTCGTGCCACAAACTCCTCTTCTCCCCTATTCTACTCAATACCTCTTCATTAGTTATGTGATCTACCCATCTAATCTTCAGCATTCTTCTGTAGCACCACATTTCGAAAGATTCTATTCTCTTCTTGTCTAAACTATTTATCGTCCACGTTTCACTTCCATACATGGCTACACTCCATACAAATACTTTCAGAAACGACTTCCTGACACTTAAATCAATACTCGATGTTAACAAATTTCTCTTCTTCAGAAACGCTTTCCTTGCCATTCCCAGTCTTCATTTTATATCCTCTCTACGTCGACCATCATCAGTTATTTTGTTCCCCAAATAGCAAAACTCCTTTACTACTTCAAGTGTCTCATTTTCTTATCTAATTCCCTCAGCATCACCCGACTTAATTCGACTACACTCCATTATCCTTGTTTTGCTTTTTTGTTCCCTAGTGCTTCATAAGCTGCGTTATGTATGGCTTCTTTAACCATCTCAGACATCTTATCTACAGAGGTTTCATCAACGGCAGCAAGTTTTTTTGCTAGCCCTTGCTCGTACAAGAAGCGGGTAGAACTATGGTCAAGGGTATGTAAATTATATTGAATTTCCTCTGACTCGGTTTCCACTTGAATTTCTGTGTCTTTGATAAACATGAATAATGTCTTAGACATTAGCAAAAAATGGTCTGCCCCGCACTCTGCACCTCTCATAGCCCTCACGTCTTGTGCTACTAGCTTTGTTGTTTGCTTTGTTGTGACATAGTCTATAATGGACTTGGTGTTAACGCTTGATTTCGCCCATGTATATCTGCGGATGTCATTATGCTTGATCCATCCATTCAGAATTCTTAAGTAATTTAGCATGTAGAATTCTATCAATCTTTCACCATTATTATTTGTGGTTTCTTCACCATATTGCCCCACTATGTTATCATTAGCTTTTCATCCTGTTCTGGCATTAAGGGCTCCTTGTAAAATGACTTCCTTGCGATTTTCTATATTTTTAAGAGATCTTGTCAGTTGAGTGTAGAATAAGTCATTCTTCGCTACATCAGCGTAGTCGTTTGATGAATAGACCACAATAATCACCACAGAATGGCCCTTTATTTTCATCTGTATTTGCTGAATTCTATCATTGACACATTCCCGGCTGGTTAGGTTTTTCTTGAGTTGTTTCTTTATGGTAATGGCAAGTCCACTTTGGGCTCGTTGTTCCTTTGGAACTCCACTATAAATGTAAATGTAATCATTCATCTCTTCTGTATCATGCCTTTTCTCTTTGGTGTCTGTTAGGCCCGTTATTCCGACGTCAAGGCTCTTTATTTCTTTAAAGACTTCTCGTTGCTTTGTAGAAATTCCTTGTATATTCCATGTTGCAATTCTCATTGTCCTTTTTCGTGCCTGTTGTCGTCTTCGTTTTGATCCATTCCGTTCCGAGGCTAAATTGGGAGGTTTTGCATGTGATTTCTTTTGTTAGGGTGGAGTGCAGGTCCAAAGCCCCGTCTAGGAGGTCAAGATGATTTTTAATCGTACTTTTCTTCCACTAGACGATTGCCTTTCTGGGGTCAGGGGCTCTGTCTGTCCGTCCCTTAGACTACTCTGGGAATGAGGTGCCACTTACGCCAAGTCCGCCGTACCGAAGTCCATCTTCTTCGCCTTCTATGCCGATGTGGTCTTTACCCGTAACCCTGGGAATGGGTAACACGTTATACCCCGCGATACTGGGTCCCCAGCAGAACTTTTCCGCCAGCTCGAAAGCCGGGCCCACTTCCGCGACTTGGACGCGCCTGCTGACAATTACCCATGTGCGCTTAGAGAAGGGGGCTCTAAGCACCCTAGGCCGGGTTAATGTGCGTGTATGGTTCCATGCACAAAGGCTAGGCACTGTTTTATGAGTAAAAATCATGGACACATTTAGCAGGCCAGACTCAACGGTGGTTCACCTGGGCAACATGTTATCTGAAGTGTTTGACGAGACTAATGTAATGATCGTCGCACATTAGTCAACAGCGATTTCTACAAGATATTTTCTGGAGAATATAGGACACCGTCATAGTAAAAGTTATTCTGTGTGATAGGTATCCGACAGTGTATATTTCCTACAAGGAACTGCTGAGACGACGTCATTTATTATGGAGTCAACAACGTAAAGATCATTCATTGAGTGGATGGTGGAAATTCCTTTCCACAGATGAATTCTGCTTCATCTCGACTTGAGTTGCGTGCCTGCCTGCAAGGAAACTGATTGCCGTTACAGTTATAGGAACATTGTTAGAAGCTACAGGTTTTACGGTGGTGGTTTTCGTGTGAAGCGGAGTCGTACTGGAAAAACATCTTCGTTGACGTCTGGAAGAATACCCTTCAAGGTCAGAGCTACATGTATCAGGTATTAAAGATACACAGGCCGTTTTTACCACGTGTAGGTCGTACGGGTTGCCCTTTTATTCAAAGAGGTGTAGGTAGCCGAACTTTTGGCACGTGAAATAGTTTACTGAATTCTGACAACTACCAGGAGTATAGAACGTGTCAGTGACGGAATAAGGTGGCAAAATTTTGCCCTGCAGCCGCTAAGGGTCACATCACGTGACTCTTTCCTACCAACTCAACAGGATGCCTACGGAGCTTTAAACCATCACAGAGAGAATACTGTTTAAGCATACAAGTGGGTGTGACAAGTACGTATGATACACTATTCGTAATAATGAAATCGTAAATGGTGTTAAGGAAGAAGGAGAAATCGCACTGATGAAGAAGATATGTAGTATCATAGCCAACCATTTCGTTTATCATTCCTGTTACTAGAGTTCCACAGATCGTTTGGTTATGAACAGTTCATGGAGAAGCTCCTGACCCCAAGCAGAAGTGTGGGACGTTATTTAAGTGACGACAACACAGAAGTACGACACTACGGAATCGGTCTCTTTGTTCAGAGGAGGCGTCGCCGCGAAACGACTCGATCCGGCTGGACCCCGCCTCCCTGGTGACGTCTAGCGGCACCTTTTACGTGGCGGTCGGCTGCGCATGCGCTATGATCGTCGTCGTCATTGCCATCACGTCTGTTGTCTACGTCAAGAGCAAGAAGCTGCGAACCCAGCAGTCGCTGCAGTGAGTATACCACCGATTTCGGCTTTTATCCTATGCCATTTTTATATGGTTAACATACGTTATTTATATAAATATTTTACATATAATAGAAAGATGAAAAACAAGGCTTATTTACGTACAATATAAGTATAGAAAGATAGTATACAACCTTATATTATGCTGTAGAGGATCCATGTGAAATAACTGAAATAGTAGACTCAGTTGTATTAAAGCAATAATGTCCCAACGACATCTTTGAAACTAACTTTGTATTTAAGTAGTGCTTTTATTTATTTATTAGTATGGCTCACACGCATGAATTATATACTTACAGGTACATAACAATAGTATATGTGTATAGCAAAAATACAGAAAAGCAAAATTACGTACATACTAACTTAATGTGAATATCTTTTCTTGTCGTGTTCTGTGCCAGCAGTACCACAGTTATACTTTAGGACTCACTCATGCTCTTCAGGATTTTCAGTAAGCTGACACTTCTGATCTGACAGGTCTCTCACCTCGATATTACTGGCATATAGCTGTTTTTCTTGCCGTAACGGTAGGTTTCTTGAAAGGAAGCTATTTCGTCGTAGGCTTTGTATGTAATCCCCTATGGGTAATTCCAGGTTCTCATATACCTTACGGTATCCCTAAGAAGGGCCTCGCTTCTTTGGAACTGCGCGTGGATATATGTTGCTCAGCAGAGGAAGCCATAAGTGGGCGCTGGTCGGATGGTCCCAATTATTAACCGCATAGTGTGGTTCAACTAAACGTCGATCAAGTTGGTGTGGCTGCTGTTTAGCTATAAAAGGGCACAACACTCTGCTGCTGAAAAGACCAGCTCAATGGATGGCGTGTGAAAGGTACCTTGTAAAGTAAGTAAAAGTGGTCGTATTATGTCCGCTGAAGTTGTTTGTAACAAAATTTGTATCCTAGCGACGATCGCGTTTGTGGATGTTCCACAGTTAACACTCGTGGTTCTAATCGTTGAAAATCCGTATAGGTGTCATATTATGGCACACGCACAAAGTAATCCTTAAACCACTTCGTTCGAATGGCATAAAATCAACTTCCACAAACAATGTGTTCAGGTGCAGTACGTACATAGCCAGGACAGTCATGCAGTTGAGGCACATAAAAATAGACAGTGCCGCTACATTTTTCAGTCAAGGGCAAAAGGCTTCCTACATCTACCAGACAAACAAAGTGCGTTCATAGCTCGCTAGGACACAGCATTACAAGCAGTCGTTAACCTATTAAGTTGCGAAGAAGATGAGTCTCACTTGAATTGCAAATCTATTCACAAAAATCTTGAAAGTCCATCAAGATATCTGATAAGAACTCGGCATTTGCGTTGAGAAAATTATCTCCTAATATGGTATTTCAAATATATATCCTTTACTTGAATGAAAATGACCTCGGATGGTGTTTAGAGCAATGTACAGGTAACATGAATATGTGATTTCAGTTTGCATAGATCTACCGACACCTCATGAGATCTGACCAAAAATACCCAAGTACTACTATTTCACGGAGTGTGAAATCAAGTGCGAGTTAGCGTCGTCAACACCTGAGCGAATATATTTGTAAACAACTGACCTATAAGGAGATTTTGAAAAAAAAGTCTTACGCCATTGTCCCCAGGCGTAAATTCAGGCATCTAATCATGCAGGGGTTTCTCAATCGACTCCCAATGACCCTTCTTCTCTTACCTTGAAATATTTATGTTTTATCCGTTGAAAGTAGGAGGCATGTTTATGTTGTATGATGGTAAGAAAAGGGATTGCGCGGTCTAAAAGCCTGCTTCCCTTAAATGGCATCAAGGGGACGGCCGGGATTCACAATCACTTCCGACGGACGTATCACCATTAACGGTGCCACATGTCTTCAGCAGATGAGACGGTATGAAGAGGTTTAGAATTCAGCTTAGGACACTGGCTAAAGTGTTGTGTTTAGGGACTGTACACCACCCCCTCTCCACCTCTTTCTGGCCAATCACTGGTGGTGAACAATTCTTCTACCCAAGAGTCGAGTTCCATGGCAGAGACGTAAGAAGCCTCGGCTATGGAGGTGGGTGGTCTCTTGAAAAGCTTTGTCATACCACCACATATCATTTTGAAAGAAGAATACTACTGGGAAAGTTACTCTTTTGTCGCACCAGTGGACAGAAAACAGTTGTACCTGACAACGAATGGGTGCTGGACCACGTATATTCTCAACAGTCCCGTTACACCACGATGTTGTTCACATGATCACAGTAGACCGTTCATCCACGGTCCCGGCTCGACGCCTGGAAGCAGAAACCAGTTTACATCTTCCGTCGTCGAATGTTCGACTCCATTTGATGCACGATGATATGCAGGCTCTCATACAGGTAATTGCGTCGGCTTCCACTGACTACAAAGCACAAACATGTTACTACGGAGCTAACTCTTGCGTGATACCTGTAGCCTCTTGAGTGACAAAGTATTCTCGAAAGTGTTCCGATTGCATCTTTTTACGACAATGGCTGTAGCTATTGGGCGGTGTCATAGCAAACGCGCCCTTCATTATTGGACGCCATAGCTGACATAACGCTTGAGATCATTTCAAAAAGCAGTCATCACATCAAGATTCCACAGCCTTATTTAGGTAGAGCAGGTCAACTCGCGGCCAAATGTCTTAGATGAACAATCAGTGGCACCGCTGCTAGCGCGCCTTGGATATTCAGTCAACATGTGTATCACTTGGTGTGGGGTATAATTGGTCGGCAGCTTGGTCATCACTGACTTTTACACTGGTGAACAAAATTAAAGAAACAAACGGAAATTTTTCAAGGTTGTATTTATTTTGCCACAAAAAGTATTAACAGGCGATAGTAAAGAAGAAACAATGTACAGAATACATAACGTAAACAACTGCTACACGCTTAATGGTAGACAAAAGCAATCCTTGTTTTTTTCCAACTTAACGGATTTGCACACACATTCGACAACTCGTTAATGTTCTCAGTATGGAATGCGAAAACCTATAGCGGTAATACAGGTCTGACAACGACGGGGCATGATGTGAATGATGTCATAAATCTCATTTTGAGGCAGTATCGCCAATTCTTCCTGCAGAGCTGCTCGCAAGTTTTGGAGAGTGGTTGGTGGATGCCGACGTGTTGCAATTGGCCACCCTAATGCATCCCAGACATCCTCTATTTGATTCACATCTGAAAAGCGAGCAGGCCACACCATCTGTGCAATGTCTTCCACCTCCAAGAAAACATCAATCACCTGCACTCTATGGGGTCGAGCGCTATCGTCCCTTAGTACGAAGTATGGGCTCACGGAACCTCGCAACAAAAGGAGATGAGGTCCCAAGATCTCACCATACCTGACAGCAGTTACACCTTGGGCCAATTCACCCATACAGTTTCAAGAAGATGTCTCTGAGTACTCAACATAATCCCTGCCCACACCATTAGGGATTGTCCTCAATACTGATTTCTTTCCCTAATGTTTGGATTCCGAAATCATTTTCTACTTTCCCTCCAGATGCGAATCCGTCGAGAATCACCCTCTGGACGAAATCTGAGCTCATCTGCGAAAAGAACATTGGCCCATTGTTCGACCGTCCAGTTAATACGTTGACGGCTCCGCTCTAGACGTTTCCTTCTGTGAAGTCGCGTCAGACATACACATACAGCGGGTGTCCGACAATAAAGGCTACTCTGTCAAAGCCTTCTGTACACCATTTGCCTCCATACAACGCGTCCAGTGAATGCTGCGATGTCAGATGCCAGTTGACCTACAGTACTAGCGGGTACCGTCCTGCTTTTGCAGAAAAATTGTGGTCCTCTCTTTCTGACGTTATACGTGGTCGAACCTGCCCTGTTTTTGAGGTTACAGTCTCTGTCTCTGTAAACTGTCACCACTCCTGAGAATCAACAGAACGATTCACATCAAGCCATGGAGCTACATCAGTTTGTGACCGTCCTGCTTCCATTCTTCCCAGGCCCTCAACCGCAGAGATTCTGCTATGCGACTCTGTGCCTTGCTGCACCGTCTGTGACCGTGTCCACAGCGATTGTGGATATGGGGCTAACAGGCAAGCACTAACCGGTTTGATACGTGAGTTGAGGTCATCATTGGCGTGGGTGTCCGTTGTCCGGCATCCCACCTTCCGTGCAGAACACGATCGTGCGCATATCTACAGACAGTTTGTATGATTAGAACGTGAATGAGACACGATGGAGAAATACGTATGTTGCTTTAATTTTAGACACCAGTACATTAAGTACCATTCATGTTACTTGGACTCGTATAAGAACCGTGGTAGGGCCCCTTTTGAATTCAAGCCACATTCTTTAAGAGTATTTGACTGCTACAAATGGCTGTCTGTGTGGTTTCGCAACCATGCTAAGTTGAGTTTCACACCGAACTAGGTGGTGCTGTGGTTAGCACACCGGAGTGGGAATCGGGATGAGTACGGTTTAATTTCCAGTCAGTCGATCCAGAACTAGGTTTTCCGCGATTCCCCTAAAACGCTTAAGGCTAATACCACAATACTTCCTTATAAATGGTCATAGCAGATTTCCTTTCCCATCTTTCCCTAATCCAAACTTGGGCTCCCTCTTAGAGGCCTCGTTATTGATGGGACGTTGAACTCAAATCTCCCTTTTCTGGATAATATAATCTGTAGTAAAAAATTTCGAAGCATTTACCTTTTCGCAAATTTCGAAACCGTTTCTGTGCCTCCAATACTCCTTGAAAATCGATTGAAATATATCAAATAATGAAAGAGAGAAGTATAAGAAACAGTATTATTCCTAAAATGAGTAAGTATATTACAAAAAGTTCTACGCTTATGAGGACTGTAGGGTCGACCTCCATCGGGTCGGGGCACCCGACGGGCGAAGACGACATATGGTCCGGAGCGGGCAAGAGTTCCATGTCGGAGGACATCCGGTCACGGGAACCGACCGGCGGCGCGTGACCCAGGGAGGCGCCCGGCGGTTGCAGCGGAGCGTCCACTGCGGGCGTCGTCGGCGGGAGAACAGGAGGCGGCGGCGGCGGCGGCGGCGGCGGCGGCAGTGGCGGCGCGTCGCCATGGGGCAAAATGGAAGGCAGCGTCGATAACACCTGGGGCTGAGGCGAGCCAGTAGATGGGTCCCCAGGGCGCTGACCGGAAGGCACCGTCTCTGAAAGCAGACGGCGAGCGGCAGATCCCATGCGACGACAGAGGCGCAGCTGGTTGAGATGCCGGCGCCCCACACCAGAAGCCGCCAAAACCAGATACATAGCGCGTCCGAGGCAGCGAAGAATGCGCCCTTCGAGCCAACGCCGTGAACCTCGGTAATGACGATAGTAGACAACGTCGCCTGGAGCAAAAGCAGGTGTCTGCCGCTGCGCAGGAACCTGATGCGGCGGATGTAGCAAAGACATCAAGGTTCGATGATGACGACCGTGGAGCAACTCAGCCGGCGAGCGACCATCTCGGGGCTGAGAGCGATACGAGGACAAAAAGAGCTATAATGCGTCCTCCCGAGAATGCGACTCTTTCAACCTCAACATCTGTGACTTGAAAGTCCTGATCAATCGTTCAGCGGCACCGTTTGACTGTGGCGAAAACGGCGCGGATGTCAGATGTTGAATACCATTGGCCTTGCAGAATGACTGAAATTCTGTGGACATGAATTGTGGGCCACTGTCGGAAACAATAGTCTGTGGAATAACTTCAATGCAAAAGATAGCAGATAACGCTTGGATGGTGGCAGATGACGTCGTGGAAGGCATCCGGACAACAAAAGGAAAATTACTGAATGAATCTACCTCAACCAATCATCGAGCGTTCCAGAATGGACCAGCAAAATCGATGTGTAAGCGTTTCCAAGGGGAAGTGGCTTTTGGCCATACAAAGAATTTCCGCGGTGGTGCTGATTGTTGTCCGGCACACACCATGCAAGAAGAGCACATATTCGTAATCGCGGCATAGATTCCGAACCAAGTACAGTGCTGACGAGCAAGTTGTTTCGTTCTCACTATACCCCAATGTCCTTGGTGGAGAAGCTGTAAGACAGAGGACTGTAACGAACGTGGGACCACGACCCTGGACTGATCATTATCAGAACGCAACAGCAAAACACCACGTCTAACAAAAAGTCTCTCCTTGTGAGCAAAAAATCGGCGAACCAACGGATCCCCGATCCGTGAATTCGACAAGGCCCATTGCGTAGCAACAAAACGCAGAACGGTAGCAAGGACCGGGTCAGCAGCTGTGGCTGTAGCTACACGACGAAAATCAATCGGAAAGGATTCGACCACGTCATCGGTTTCTGCATCAATAAACATGCAAGCAAGTTCGGAGGAATCAAATGCCTTATCCTCAGCAACAGGCAAACGGGACAACGCATCGGCGTTTCCGTGCTTAGCAGTGGACCGATACAAGATATCGTAGCGGAACTGCGAGAGGAAAATTGACCAGCGAATGAATTTCTGCGCTGTACGCGGAGGTACAGGCTTGTTCGGATGAAAAAGCGATGTCAAAGGTTTGAGGTCTGTGATGATGGTAAAGTGACGACCATACAAGAAATCATGAAACTTTGTAACACCAAATACGAGAGCCAATGCTTCTTTCTCGATCTGTGAACAATATCTTTGCGCAGACGAGAGCAATTTGGACGCAAAGCACAGCACCGATCCCGAAATCCGATGCATCCACCATCAACAAAAGGGGCTTCTGGGGATCGAATGGCGTAAAGCAAGTATTGGAAAGCAACGCCGATTTCAACTGGCGATAGGCGCGTTCGCATTCCGTCGTCCAGACGAACGGAACACCTTTACGGCGTAAGCGATGAAGCAGAGCTGAAATGGAAGAGGCATGCGGCACATATTTATGATAATAGTTGATTTTTCCCAGCACACTCTGTAGCTGCTTCAAATTCTGCGGCGAAGGCAAGTCTTGTAAGGCACGGAGGTGCTCGGGACTGGGATGTATGCCTTGGGCATTGAGTACATGTCCCAGGTAGGGCAAGTCACGAGCAAATAACACACATTTGTCCTTCCACAAGCGAAGACCATTTTGTCGCAAGACCTGAAATAATGTTCTGAGATTGGCCAAATGTTCTTCTTCCGTCTTTCCGGAGATCACAATATCGGCCAGATAGTTTGCTGCAGTAGGGACCGACGCACAAACAGTTTGTATATATTGCTGAAACAATGCAGGGGCGGATGCACACCCGAATGGCTGTCATTTGAATAGATATAAACCAAGATGCGTGTTAACCACCAAAACGCGCTGGGAGTCTTTGTCCACCGGTATTGGCAAGTACACATCTGCTAGGTCCAACTTCGAAAAATATTTACCCGGGCACAGTTTGTCAAAAAGATCTTCCGGGCGGGGTAAAGGAAAAGTTGCAATCACTAGTTGTGGATTCACTTTGGCCTTGAAGTCCACACAAAGTCTCAATTGTCCCGAAGGTTTTTGGCAAAATTACTAAGGGTGATGCCCAGAGAGAAGCCTGCACACGTTCAATTACACCTTGTGATTCCAAATCGTGTAATGTTTTTGCGACCTCATGACGCAATGCGTGGGGAGCATTGTGCTCTCTGAAAAATTTTGGTTGCACATTTACTTTCAGTTCCAAATGTGCTTTGTAGTTCTTAGCGCAGCCAAGGCCCAGTGCAAAAATGTCTGCAAATTCTTCACATAGACGAGAAACACTGTCTGAAGGCACAGTCTGGTGCACTGATAGGACCTGATTTACTGTAGACAAGTTAAGCAACTGAAATAAATCGAAACCAAGCAGAAGAAGAATGAAGTTTTGTTTGTCCTTTGTATGTTGCAAGAAGGCTGCACTGTCCTAACACAGGGATATCTTGACCTGAATAACCAGTTAACTTAACATTTGTGGCACACAACAGAGGTGTGCCCAGCTGTTTGTACGTGTCGTGATTGATCAGTGAAACTGCTTCTCTGGTATCGAGCTGGAATGGTAGCACTTTGCCATTAATTTCCAAGTCTACAAAAAGTTTATTGTCCTGCTGTCGACTAGAGCGACTGTCTCGTGCAACGTGAACTGACACTGGTACATAATCACTTGCGACGTGACGGGATTTCTTGCGCTGTCGACACACACTATTTGTGGGACGAACACAGTCACTGTAAGAGAGAGTGGCACTGAGCGGAGTGGAATGAACTACATGAACTTCCATGGGCAAAGTTTCACGAGCCTGAGTATCCTTGGTTCTAATTCGGCGTGAAGCAAAGGGCCTGGAATGGTTGTGAGTGTCCGATCTGAGCTTTTTCTGGCAAACACTCTGAACATGTACTTTTTTATTACAGAAAAAGCAAATAGCCTGGCATGACGGGCAATTTCCACGCGAAAGTCTAGTAGCATACCGCAGGCATGATTTTAGCACTGCATTTGCTTGCCTGCGCGGTGCACGTGGCTGCGAGCCTGGCGGCAGCGGTGCGGCCGGGCGCGAGGACTGTTTACTGCTCCGTGCAGCTCGCCCGGCGGGCCGGGTAACCTGACACACGCGGTGGCGAAGTTTCAAATGATTCCTGAGCAAAGTCAAGTGTGTCCTGCCGATCCAATATGTCCATCACTTGTTGAAGGGAGGGATTGACTAGTTTCAAGATCTGTTCCCTTATATGAACATCCTAAACATTCTGTGCAATTGCATCACGCACCATAGTGTCTGAATAAGGGAGTCCACATTGACACACTCAAAAGCACAATCCCTAGTAAGGCCTTGCAAAGTTGCAACCCACTCCCGATTAGTCTGACCTGCCGTACGCTTTGTACGAAAGAAGGTATACCTTTTCGCAACTACATTGACTGATTCTTTGAAATATGCATCTAATGCAGACAAAATTTCGTCGTAGGACAGAGTTGCTACATTGCGTTGGGGAAATAATTTGACTATCACACGGTACTTTTGGACACCGACCGATGCTAACATAAAAGGCTGCCGCTCGTTACCTTGAATTCTGTAGGCGACGAGATGGAATCCAAATTGGCGTGACCACTCCGTCCAGCTTTCTAGTGCAGCATCAAAAGGTCGAAAAGTTGGTGCAACAGCGTGTTGTGGTGGCGTTAGGGGTGGAGCGGCGGCTGCCGCCTCGTTTTGCATTGCCCGTTGACCCTGGATGAGCTGTCCAAGGGCATCCAGTAAGGTCTGCGTCTGCTGATTCTGTAAGCGATAAAATTCATACAGTACATCTGGAGATTGTGGGGAAGCCATTACACAAGTAAATCAGGCAATATCGATAAGAACGCGGTTTTGCCTCGTCGCCAATGTTTTGGTTGGCAGAAGAGCCAACACCGTGTTACTAGAAGGAGGCTGAATGGCACGCGTTTTAGCTCACACAGGCTGGCGTGAGGTCTGGAACAGGAAAAGGAAATTAGAATTTAGAAAAACGAACGTAGCTGGTGGAATACTTAACTTTAATCCGTTAATGAAGAACGTCGGTCTTGCCGGTACATTATTCACAATCTCAATAGTAACTGATAATGGTGCCTTGCTAGGTCGTAGCAAATGACGTAGCTGAAGGCTATGCTAAACTATCGCCTCAGCAAATGAGAGTGTATTTTGTCAGTGAACCATCGCTAGCAAAGTCGGTTGTACAACTGGGGCGAGTGCTAGGAAGTCTCTCTAGACCTGCCGTGTGGCGGCGCTCGGTCTGCAATCACTGATAGTGGCGACACGCGGGTCCGCCGCATACTACCGGACCGCAGCCGATTTAAAGGCTACCACCTAGCAAGTGTGGTGTCTGGCGGTGACACCACAGTTAGAATATTGGACGGCAAGTCGTTGTAATTTTCGTTTTGGGTGGCCTTTCATAAATCCAACTATCATGAGTGGTAAGGTAAAAGTGTTCTGCCCTTCAAAACAAGCCAATATTGTCTGGTAACTGCCGCTTTAAATCAATAGTTACTACCATTACTGTACTGTGTAAGTATTGTTATTGTTGATACATTTTCGGCAGAAACTACGCACTTCACATGTACTGTTCTGAGATTATCATTAAGTTTAAATAACAGGACATAAATTGAAATTCATTGAAATTCATTTTTTCGAGGCTGTTAAATTTTATTAATATAAGAAGTGGCATGGCTATGAGGAACGGAGAGAAACGTTATTGAGAGTAATGTTCAAGGTGTAGTGTCATGTGATCATAAGGATGTGGGGTAGTGGTCCGTGTGAAGTCAAACTGCTGTAATGGCTAAGGAAGGACAACATCCTTGGGCGTCACCATGAGCGGCAGACGCTGGCATACAGTTAGAGTGTTCAAGAAAGTTCTGGAAGATTCTGGAAGAATCTCGGTCGTTAGGAGGACCTTGGGAAGAGTCACCGAAAGAAAGCCACAAATGTGTCCCTGAAAAACCGGTATACAAGGGGCTAGTGCAGAAGACCAAGGAGACTAAATAACTGTCAGCAAGGAGTGAACAGCTGGCAGTGTAGAATGAACCTTCAGTACCATCAGTCAGAAGCAGTCATTAGTAGCAAGTACTCACAGTGAATAGCCGTCAGGAGCAGTACAACTGCCGAGCATTGAAGTCATTACGGAGTGACACTAACATGCTGCTGCAGTAAGGCGCCAAGACGGCAAGAGGACTGTACACATCTGAGGGAAGACAACTGAGTTACCGAAAAGTATCCAGCAACCTCTATTATCTTCATGTTTTTGCCTGTTACACAAAAAGAAGCGCTATAGAGTTTGTCCCTAGTAGCAATGTGTAACACATATTCATCTATATTTGTATCTACGTCTACATGATTACTCTGCATTTCACAATTAAGTGCTTAGCAGAGGTTTCATCGAACCATCTTGGTGACTGAAATTTCTTGAGAAGTTCCTGCCGCAGCCTTTGTTTTAATGAGTTCCACCCCAGTTGTCGTATCATATCCGTGGCACTCTCTACTCTGTTTCACAATAATACAAATCGGGCTGTTCTTCTTTGAACTTTTCAATTTCCTCTGTCAGTCCCAACTGATGCGGATCCCATACCACACAGCAGTACTCTAGAAGACGGCGAACAATCATAGTGTAAGCAGTCTCTTTAGTGTGCCCGTTTCATTTTATAAGTGTTCCATCAATTAATCACAGTCAGTTATTCGCTTTCCCCACAGCATTATAAATGTGAACGTTCCAATTTAAGTTTTCCGTAATTGTGGCCATAAGCATTCAGTTGAGTTTACAGCCTTAAGGTTTGTGTGATTTATCGTGTAATTGAAATTTAGCCGATCCTTTTCGGTACTCATGTGGACGACTTCACACTCATCATGATATAATCAATTTCCACTTTTAGCATCATACAGATATACTGTGTAAATGGTTTTGCAATTATCTTTGATCATCAGATGACTTAACATGACGGTGAATGACAGCATCATCTATAAACAATCTAAGAACCCTCTTTAGATCGTCTCCAAATGGCTCTTAACATCTGAGATCATCAGTCATTAAAACTGTCTCCTAAATCGTTTATGTAAATGAGGAATATCAGGGGCCCTATAACACTTCATAGGGAAACCGAAGATGTTGTGCTTTATTCGATGACTTTACGTCAATTATTATGGACTGTGATCTTTGTGACAGGAAACCAGGGTCCATTCATACAACTGTGACGATACTCCATGGGTACGCAATTTTATTAGAAGTCGCTTGTGAGGAACGGTGTCAAAAGCCTTCTGGAAATACAAGAAACATGGTCTTAATTTGATGTCCCCTGTTGATAGCACTCGCTACTTCAACAGAGTAAAGAGATAGTTGTGTTTTACATTAACGATATTTTCTGAATCCGTGTTGACTGTTGGTCAATAAACAGTTTACTTCGAGATAATTCATAATGTTCGAGCACAGTGTATGTTCCAAAATCCTACTGAAAATCTATGTTAGTGATATGGATCCGTAATTCAGCGAAATACTCCTATTACCTTTCTTGGGTATAGATGTCACTTTTGAAACTTTCCAAGTATTAGGGTACGGATCTCCCTTCGAGCGAGCCATTGTATATGATTGGTAAGTATGTAGCCCTTGTGTCAGCATACTCCGAAAGCCGTTATGAAGTCTGGACCGGAAGTCTTGCCTTTCTTAAGTGTTTTAATCTGCTTCTCTACATCAAGGTTGTCTACTTCTAAGTTACTCATGTTAAAGTTATTCTTGATTAGAATTTTGGAATACTGACTTCGTCATCTCTTGCGAAGGAGTTTTGGAATACTGTCTTCAGTAGCTCTGCTGTAGCGGCGTTGTCATCAATAAAATCATCATCGTTATCTCATTGATTGCATCTACCACTGGTGTATTTTATACACGAGCAGAATCTCGTTGGATTTTCTGCCAGATTTGGAGACAGGATTTCGTTATGGAAATAAGTTAAATTTGCACTAAATTTCGAGTTTCTGAAAAATTTCATCAATCTTGGGGTTTTGCGTTCTTTTAAATTTGGCATGCCTTTTTCGTTGCTTCTGCAATAGTATTCGACTCGTTTTGTGTACCGCGGAGATCAGGACTATTTGTTATTAATTTATTTTGTGGGTATCTCTCAGTTGCCGTCGATACCTTTTTTTTTTTTAATCCAAGCCACATCTGGTCTACGCTTACATAGCCAGTTTGTAATTGGTGGAGACTCTCTTAGGAGGGTGTCAGAGGATTTTTTATTTGCATTTTAAACAGGTATATGCACGTTTATTTACGCTGGGTTTGGATGTTACGATATTCAATCTAGCTATAAGATCCTGCGGCACTATCTTTCTATCATGATCCTCCTTATTTGGTCAGGATTATTTGTTGACAAGAGTTCAAGTATGCTTTCGGAACCATTGCATTGAATTAATTGTTAAAAATAATTTTTTAAGAAGGCATTGAGTAGGATTTTGAACGATTTTTTGTGGCTACCATCGACTTTAGTCATTTAGTTTCCCAAAGTATCTTCGGTAGGTTGAAATCAGCACCAGCTATAACTGTATGAGTGGAGTAACAATTTAAGGTGACCTTCCAGTTTTCTTTGAACTGTTCAGCAACTATAGCATCTCAGTCAGGGCTTGGTCAAATGAACCAATTACTGATTTATTCCAGTTGAAAAGTATAACCTCCACCCGTACTAACTCACAGTGACCATCTACTTCAATTTCAATTCAAGGCGATTTACTCCTAAGGCCAATAAACACTTCACAACCAACTGTATTTGATTTGTCCTTACTGTACAGGGTTAGGTCCTTTGTAGAAATGTCCACTGAATTTATTTTCTGCTTTAACCAGCTTTCCGTACCTATGACGATTTGAGATTCAATGCTTTCTATTAGCACTTGGAGCTCTGGTTTATTTTAAACACAGCTACGACAGTTTACAACTACAGTATTGGTTTTTCGTATGTCTAGCCTCTTCTTGTGTTTGTAGTGCATCTTTTGAAACTGAAGTCCTTTCTACACTTTCCCGAGACCTAACGTAAAAACCAACCAGTCCCTTCAACTCAGCCCCTGCTACTCGTGTAGCCGCTTCCTACGAATAGTGAACCCCTGACCTATTTGTGTATCAGAATACACGGAGGCGTAAGTCCTGTCCCGTACTTGTCTCTTGGTACGAACAAGATATCTGACTGCATAAATCACAACGGGTAATACTCAATGTTTTATATTTGTCAGGATACAAAGTTGAACGAGTACTTTCTCTCATTGGTCCTCAAGTGTAAATAAGGTACCTAACTGCGCAAGTTACAACGAATAATAGGGAGTATTTTCTAGCCGTCAGAATATAAGGGGCAGGAAGTATTGTCCCGCAGTTGTCTCCAGTTATGGTTGAGTTATTTGAATGTATGAGTATACTGCCTGAGCAAGTTCTAAGCGGCGGCGTTCTCGTCTCTGATAGAGCAAGTTAGAACTCAGAAACTGGGAATCGCTGGAAAGACTTTACATATAGAGTGGTAGGACATATGTTTGCAGTTTAAAACTACTGCAAGACGCCTCTCCGAATAGGACTGAACTAGTGGCAAAAGAAATTGTCCTTCAATTGATCCTTAAGTATTTGCAGTCTGTTTCACTTGCTATGAATTACAACTTCTCCTCTCCGTTCCTCATTCACCCATGTTAAGTACCCTAGAAGTTATTATCCCTCTTATTCTGTTAAAGATGAAAGCCCTCTTTGTCCTCAACGTTCTGATTGCTTTACACTGGCCTCATCTTGGTTAGAAAACCAACTCGAGATGGCCACATATAAGATATCTTGGCGACAAATAGACCTGATCTTTTTGAGGGAGTTAATCTAGAAGAATGTTTTAGCGGCCATAATGTCGTTGTGGCTTCTATGTCAGTGTAAGCTGCAAAAGAAAAAAAAAAAAGAAAAAAAGAAAAACGTTGAGTTTTCTTGTTTGGGAAAGCAAAGAAAAGTGTCATTAATGAATATCTTCATAGTCACTTCCAAACATTCACCGCGGGACACAAAGATATTGAGCATCTTTGGTCGGAGTATAAAGGTATTGTCCACCATGTGCTAGAGAGTATGTGCCTACCAAAAATTCAGGGGGCCGGCCGGAATGGCCAAGCGGTTATAGGCGCTTCAGTCTGGGGCCGCGCGACCGCTACGGTCGCAGGTTCGAATCCTGCCTCGGGCATGGATGTGCGTGATGTCCTTAGGATAGTTAGGTTTAAGTAGTTCTAAATTCTAGGGGACTGATGACCTCAGATGTTAAGTCCCATAGTGCTCAGAGCCATTTGAACCATTTGAGCCAAATTTAGGGGAGGGAAAGGATCCACCGTGTTACAACACACATATTAGGAAGTTGCTGAGTAAGCAGAGAATTTTGTACAGTCATTTCAAACGTTGTCACTGATCGCTGACAAACAAAAATTATGCGAAATCAAAGCAGCTGTCAGAAGGACAATGAGAGATTCTTATAACGAATTTGAAAGAAATATTTTATCTGCAGATAACCGCAAAAAAATTTGGTCGTACGTAACATCTATGAACGCTAAAACTAATTCAATACCTTCTCTTGCTGACAGTACGGGTAATCTAACGGATGATGATAAACAGAAGGCCGAAATTCTAAACCTAGCCTTAAAAAACTCGTTTACGGTAGAGGACTGCAGCACCATTCCCTCTTTCAATTATCGAACAAACGAAAGGATGGCTGACATAGTGTTTAGTGTATCTGAGATTGTAAAACAGTTAAGATCCTTATACGCCAGGAAGGCATCTGGCCCAGACGGTATCCCCGTAAGAATTTATGTTGACTATGTTACAAATATAGCACCATTCTTGTCCATCATCTATCAGAGATCACTGGAACAGAAGTTCCACGGGACTGGAAGAAGGCCCAGGTAATAGCAATCTTTAAAAAGGGTAGAAAATCGGATGCACATAATTACTGACCAATTTCACCGACATCGATTTATTGTAGAATCATGGAACATATTTTGTGTTCAGACATAATGACCTTTCTAGACTCTGAGAAGCTCATCTGCAGAAACCAGCACGGTTTTAGGAAACAGCGGTCATGGGAGACACAGCTGCCCCTCTTTGTGCATGATATCCAACAGGCTCTAGATACCGGCTCCCAGGCTGATGCCATATTTCTCGACTTTCGAAAGGCTTTCGACTCAGTTCCGCACTGTCGCTTGCTACAAAAAGTGCGCGCTTACGGTCTGTCCGATGATATATGCGGTTGCATAGAAAGCTTTCTAACAGATAGGAAGCAGTATGTCGTCCTGAACGGGGTGACTTCACCAGAAACAAGCGTATCTTCAGGTGTGCCCCAGGGCAGCGTAATAGGTCAGCTGCTTTTTACGATTTACATAAACGATCTGGTTGATGGTATCGACAGCGGCCTTAGACTGCTTGCCGATGATGCTGTAGTCTATAGGAAAGTAGTATCATACGAAAGTTGTGAACAAATCAATGAGGATTTGCAGAAAATAAATGAGTGGTGTAATGACTGGCAGTTATCTCTCAACATTTTAAGTGTAACCTACTGCGTATAACAAGGCGAAAATCCTCATTAATGTACGAGTACAAAATAAGTGTCCAGTCTTTGGAAGCGGTAACGTCTGTCAAGTATCTGGGTGTGACTATTCTAAATGATCTCAAATGGAATGATCAGATTACACAAATAAGGCGGGTAAGGCAAACTCTAGATTGCGGTTTATTGGTGGAATCCTGAAGCGATGCAGTCCTTCAACAAAAGAAATAGCTTACAATACATTAGTTGGTCCAGTCTTGGAGTACTGTTCGTCTGCATGGGATCCTTACGAGTTGGATCTGATTCAAGAGATTGAGAAGGTCTAAAGAAGAATGTCAAGATTCGTGACTGGTACATTTAGCCATCGCGAGAGCGTTACACATCTCATAGAAAGTTTGAAGTGGGACACACTTGCAGATAGACGGCGCTATAAATACACTCCTGGAAATGGAAAAAAGAACACATTGACACCGGTGTATCAGACCCACCATACTTGCTCCGGACACTGCGAGAGGGCTGTACAAGCAATGATCACACGCACGGCACAGCGGACACACCAGGAACCGCGGTGTTGGCCGTCGAATGGCGCTAGCTGCGCAGCATTTGTGCACCGCCGCCGTCAGTGTCAGCCAGTTTGCCGTGGCATACGGAGCTCCATCGCAGTCTTTAACACTGGTAGCATGCCGCGACAGCGTGGACGTGAACCGTATGTGCAGTTGACGGACTTTGAGCGAGGGCGTATAGTGGGCATGCGGGAGGCCGGGTGGACGTACCGCCGAATTGCTCAACACGTGGGGCGTGAGGTCTCCACAGTACATCGATGTTGTCGCCAGTGGTCGGCGGAAGGTGCACGTGCCCGTCGACCTGGGACCGGACCGCAGCGACGCACAGATGCACGCCAAGACCGTAGGATCCTACGCAGTGCCGTAGGGGACCGCACCGCCACTTCCCAGCAAATTAGGGACACTGTTGCTCCTTGGGTATCGGCGAGGACCATTCGCAACCGTCTCCATGAAGCTGGGCTACGGTCCCGCACACCGTTAGGCCGTCTTCCGCTCACGCCCCAACATCGTGCAGCCCGCCTCCAGTGGTGTCGCGACAGGCGTGAATGGAGGGACGAATGGAGACGTGTCGTCTTCAGCGATGAGAGTCGCTTCTGCCTTGGTGCCAATGATGGTCGTATGCGTGTTTGGCGCCGTGCAGGTGAGCGCCACAATCAGGACTGCATACGACTGAGGCACACAGGGCCAACACCCGGCATCATGGTGTGGGGAGCGATCTCCTACACTGGCCGTACACCACTGGTGATCGTGGAGGGGACACTGAATAGTGCACGGTACATCCAAACCGTCATCGAACCCATCGTTCTACCATTCCTAGACCGGCAAGGGAACTTGCTGTTCCAACAGGACAATGCACGTCCGCATGTATCCCGTGCCACCCAACGTGCTCTAGAAGGTGTAAGTCAACTACCCTGGCCAGCAAGATCTCCGGATCTGTCCCCCATTGAGCATGTTTGGGACTGGATGATGCGTCGTCTCACGCGGTCTGCACGTCCAGCACGAACGCTGGTCCAACTGAGGCGCCAGGTGGAAATGGCATGGCAAGCCGTTCCACAGGACTACATCCAGCATCTCTACGATCGTCTCCATGGGAGAATAGCAGCCTGCATTGCTGCGAAAGGTGGATATACACTGTACTAGTGCCGACATTGTGCATGCTCTGTTGCCTGTGTCTATGTGCCTGTGGTTCTGTCAGTGTGATCATGTGATGTATCTGACCCCAGGAATGTGTCAATAAAGTTTCCCCTTCCTGGGACAATGAATTCACGGTGTTCTTATTTCAATTTCCAGGAGTGTAGAAGGGCCTGCTCACTAAATTCCGAAATCCGATCTTCACGGAGGATGTAGAGCATATATTACTACCACCAACTTTCAAATCGCGCAATGATCACCATTCAAAGATAAGGGAAATAAGAGCTCGTACTGAGGCGTACAGACGTTTTTCCCTCGATCGATCCGCGAGTGGAACAGAGGGGGGAATATGACTTTGGCGCGAATTGTGCCCTCCGCCACACACCGCTTGGTGGCTAGCGGAGTACATATGTAGATGAAGCTGGTGATAGCACATGTTGCCAGATGCGACAATTTACTGAGCTTAGCTTATTGTAAGACAACACTCTTACAATGTTGATCCTCCAGTAATTAACAATACACATAGGTTTCTCTGATGCTCTCAGCCTGTTGTAATTCATAGTTGGAGTCAGCAACGATGAGAGTCTGGTTTAGGCATATGCGCACCTATGTCATGCATTCTCTAAAAGCCAATGAGCATTCAGTAACGTTCTGAATGCTCTGCTATGTATGTCGTGTCCCAGGTGTGGGCAGTGTTTGGTGATCCACGGACCTGATTAATAAACAAACTTAAGATCGTTGGCCACCTCACCACGCAACGTGACAGCAACAGTTTTATCGGTAGTGACGTTAGTGTTTATGGGGTAACGCACCGATACGAATGCCACCCCTGTCCGGAAACACCTCGCCAACGAATTATGCCTCATTACACGCCTTTTTGAGGGAACCTTCATTTGATATTCACCCCGTCTTGTTACTTACGCGTCATGAACCTTATTTCTTAAATTACATCGTTTTGCTACAGCTATCTTAAAAATTTCCGTTGCTTGAATTCTGCAGCGCCTTGCTCTGCTTCCCACGAATTTCTTCCGAGGGGAAAGTGAAAGCCGGTTCCTGTCGGTTGCAAGTATTAATCTTGATTGTAGCGAGGTATTTAGTGAATTTTTATTCTGTTGGTTGCGAGCTGTCATCGCTGTGCTGGTGGTAAGTCTCTCAGTAACTTGTTAATAATTTTTACGACCTGGTGTTTGCTGCACAGTCGTACTGTACCATGAAGTGGAGAGTACCGCTTTGTGTCCACTCGTCCACACTTCAAAACCTCAGCTGCTGTTCAGGTCAAATTAAGCATTGATTTCTTGCTCTTGCCACATATACTTCGAGTTGATAACCGCCCTGAGAACATACGACTTGTAACGGTTACAGTTACTAGTCTGCAAATGACGAAAATACTGATTCAATGTTGCTAAGTACACCGTCCTCGAGTTAAACCGTATATAAATAAAGTTTACTAGATAAATAATATGAAGCAGGTCGTCTCTCTCTGAAATGTAGAGCAAAATAAAAGTACATGTTTGGAAGCTGCCTATATATCATTAGCTCTCGGACGCAACTGCACCGAAAGCCAGATAGCGCCAGAACAGGCATCGTATCTTTCTTCAAATCAAGCGCTATTGAGGAGTCTTCAGGGAACTGAAAAATTTATATTGGAAAACATGAGGAAGTATAGCACAGACTTCCGCCGCTGTGATGAACAGAAGAACGAATCTCTCCCAATAAAGGGTTTAATACGTTACTGCATCTATGGAATCAGGAAAAAGAGAAATTTTAACTTGATCAGCTCCGCCATACGCTGCAGATATGAAGAGGTAGACGCTATCTCCGGCTGCTGCTACCCCCGGCTCTCGCATCCATTCAGATACAGTATTTCCATTTCAACAGAAACCCAATCAGCTGGTAACAAAAGCGCCCGCAGACTATTTTGCACGTGGCACAAAAACAGATAACCTGTTTATCTTCCCCTGCGCTGCGTTATTATATTGAAGCCCGGCTCCGGACGGCGCGACTCTTATTGCCTCCTCTGTTGTATACGCATTTCCCAGCAGGCGCCCCGAACAAAGGAGTGACGCGATGACAAAAGGGTCCTCCCCGGAGCCAAAAGGCGCACCATCGTAAGTCTTTATTTGTACAAGATGTACACGCGCCGTGTCGGCCAAGTTGATTACAGAACCAGGCGCTCAGGAGCAAACATATTGCAGGAACTGAAAATATTTGTACAGTGGTTTTCCACTGTTTCTGTAACAAGTTTTCATTTCACCGTGTGTCTCCCAATTCCAGTGACCACGGAGGCGGATATAGTCAATCAGTATCCTACTAAGCTGCCAACGAGGGGCAGCCAGGGGTGACAGTATGCAAACATCTGTGACCCATTGAAGACTGTTAGGTATAATGTACAATGCGTCCGCATTAATCTCAATGGAACGTTGAATCGTAGTTCTTCTTAGTAGAAGTAGTGGGACTTAATAAGACGGCATTCGCATAAACATGTAGAGATTAAGTGGACTTTTTTTAGTTTTTTTTAGTCATTGAGTCATCCTCAGAAATCCTTTCCTGTGCTAGTGCTAACTTTTCATTTGAAAGTAGTACTTGCAAACTTGTAACCTGCATCCTCAATTATAGGCAGGATGTATTCCAACCTTTGTCTTCCACCTTCCACTACTGTTCTTACCCTCTACAATTCTATCACTGTGGAAGCTATTCCCTGATGTCTTAACAGATGTCCTTTCTCTTTGCTATAGCCAAACTAATCATCAAATAACAGATACTCAAGTTTCTTTTCTGTTCCTCTGTATATTATTCTTGTCAGCTACTTGGATGCGTGAGCAATAATTCTCACACTTGTCGGTTCTTGCAATCTTTGTAACTGTGTGGATGTTGTTTTTCCGAAAATCTGGTGGTATGTCGCCAGTCTTATAGATTCTGCATCCTGCAACGTGAATAATCGTTTTGTTGACACTTCCAGTCAGTTCTTCTTGTCAGTGTTTACCATACATCCCTTTCCTCGTCAATTATCCAGAGAACCTCTTCGTTCTATGCCTTATCAGTCCACCTAATTTTCAACGTTCTTCAGTAGCACTGCATCTCAAATGCTTCAACTTTCTACTGCTCCGATTTTCCCAAAGTTCATGTCTCACTATCATACAATCCTGTGCGCCAAACGTACATTCTCAGAAATTTCTTCCTCAAATTAAGTGCTATGTCTGATACTAACAGACTCCTCTTGGGCAGAAATGCTCTTTTCGCCAGTGCTAGGCTAAGTCCTCCTTGCTCCATCCGTCATGGGCTATTTTGCTGCTTACCTTCACTTACTTAGTGATCAGCAACTAAGATATTAAGTTCCTCGACGTTTTACTTTCTGATACTTCTCATTACATTGGTCTATCTTCGATTTACTCGCAGTCCATATTTTTACTCATTAGACCACTTCATTCGAAATATCTTTCATCTTCACTTGGACTGAGGATAGCGAATCTTATCATTCATGTCCTTTCACCTTGAATTTAAATTCCACTCCTGAAAATATCTTTTATTTCCATCATTGTTTCTTCGATGTACAGATCGAATGGTAGAAGTGAAAGACTACATCCCTGTCTTACGATCTTTTTAATCCGCGTACTTCATTCTTCGTCATCTATCATTGTTCCTACTTGGTTCTTCCACGTGCTGTATATTACCTGTCCTTCTCTACAGCTTACCCCTATTTTTCTGAGAATTTCGAACATCTTGCACTATTTGACATTGTCGAACACTTTTTCCCAGATGACAAATCCTACGAATGTGTCTTGATATTTCTTCGGTCTGCTTCCATTATGAACGTCAGAACTAAATTTCTGGTGCCTTTCCCTTTCCTATAGCGCAACTGATCATCAACTAACAGATCCTCAAATTTTCTTTTCCATTCCTCTGCATATTCATTATTCTTGTCAGCTACTTGGATGCGTATGGTATGTCACCAGTCTTATGGATTCTGCAACCCGCAGCGTGAATAATCGTTTTGTTGACACTTCCTCGAATGCTTTTAGAAATTTCTATGTAATGTTATCAATACCTTCTTCCGAATTTGATTTTGAGACTTACAGAGCTCTTTTAAATTATGACTGTAATACTGGATGCCCTATTTCTTCTTGCATCACGTCGTGAGAGAAATCCCCCCTCATAGAGGGCCTCAATGCACCGTTTCCCCCTATCCACTCTCTCCTCTGGGTTTAAAAATGAAATTCCCATTACGCTCTCCTTGTTACCGCCACTGCTTCTCACCAAAGGCTCTTTTGACTTTTTTTGTGTGAAGGCCAATCCATCTGCAAAGCTTGGGTGGAACAGTCATGAGAAGTTGAAAAGAAATTCCGTTGTGAAGGTCTGTGAAACAGAAAATTATTGAGGCTTCCGCAGTCACTTGTTGACAAATCGCGCTTTTCTCGGGTTCTTCGATCTCCGTTGATTTGATTATTTTTCTGACGTTCCGCCCGCAAGAGTGTCTGGCATTGTCAAAACTTCACCCTGCGTTGCTGATGTGGAGTGGAGTCGAGCTGGCAACCATAGGTATTGTGTATCTGGTGAGCCAACTTCCAGCGGCTCCTCCGTGGTCGTTACCACTGTAGCTCTTTTCTTCTCACCTGCAACGGAGTATCCGGGATACGTTCACCTTGAGGCTTTCCTATTTCTTTTTGAAGCAGTCTTCATGTTGTGGAGCTCTAACGATTCCCTGGAAAAGCGGGCGCCGTAGCTCCTCTCCGTGGCAAGAGTTTCCGTGTCAGCGAATTTTGTTACGTGTTGGGACACACGCATAGCACGTGCTCCGCCACGTCCGATTTCTCCACAAGTCCCAGTCTGTAGCGGCCCAGTCCGTCTCGGTAAAGTAAAATTCTATGTACCGACGTGACAGAAAATCCTAGGAAGTTCTGGTCTTACATAAAATCAGTATGTGGCTCGAAACAGCATATCCAGACTCTCCGGGATAATGATGGCACTGAAACAGAGGATGACAAGCGTAAAGCTGAAATACTAAACACCTTCTTCCAAGGCTGTTTCACAGAGGAAGACCGCATTGCAGTTCCTTCTCTAAATCCTTGCACAAACGAAAAAATGGCTGACATCGAAATAAGTGTCCAAGGAATAGAAAAGCAACTGAAATCACTCAACAGAGGAAAGTCCACTGGACCTGGCGGGATACCAATTCGATTCTACACAGAATACGCGAAAGAACTTGCCCCCCTTCTAACAGCCGTGTACCGCAAGTCTCTAGAGGAACGGAAGGTCCCAAATGATTGGAAAAGAGCACAGGTAATCCCAGTCTTCAAGAAGGGTCGTCGAGCAGATGCGAAAAACTGTAGACCTATATCTCTGACGTCGATCTGTTGTAGAATTTTAGAACATGTTTTTTGCTCGCGTATCATGTCGTTTCTGGAAACCCAGAATCTACTCTGTAGGAATGAACATGGATTCCGGAAACACCGATCGTGTGAGACCCAACTCGCTTTATTTGTTCATGAGACCCAGAAATTATTAGATAGGGTAAGCATGATAGCGTTACGGAGTTGTTTAGCAAACAGACAAACAGACTCTGCAAGAGAGGCGCTCTGCATCGCGGTGTAGCTTGCTGTCCAGGATCGAGAGGGTGCGTTTCTGGATGAGGTATCGAATATATTGCTTCCCCCTACTTATACCTCCCGAGGAGATCACGAATGTAAAATTAGAGAGATCCGAGCTCGCACGGAGGCTTTCCGGCAGTTGTTCTTCCCGCGAACCATACGCGACTGGAACAGGAAAGGGAGGTAATGACAGTGGCACGTAAAGTGCCCTCCACCACACACCTTTGGGTGGCTTGCGGAGTAATAAATGTAGATGTAGATGGGTCAGCCCGGCAGACAGGTAACCGAAGGTCCCCGGCTTCGATTCCCGGCGTCGTCGGAGATTTTCTCCGCTCGGGGACAGGGTGTTGTGTGGCCCTTCCATTGGTATGGTCATCGCTGACACGAAAATTACCTCAAAAACACTGTCATATCGTCTTTTCACTATTGAGACGGCTGCATGGGCGCAAACCGAAAGCCAATGAATTGATATAAATTTTAAAAAAAGAAACCTGCAATGCCATATATGATCGGCAATAGTGGAGTTGATTGATAGTCCAGTCATTCCAACAAAGACTTTTCCTTGTGCGCAGGAACTGCGTTATGCTTTTGACATTGTCAGTTGTTCCCTATTGCCCTCAACCGATCTGAGAAAGTCTTTGGTCTTTTTTGCCTCTTCAGAAGTAGTTTGCACAGCGTACGGCCTATTCTATTCGACACCCTGGGAATTTATGGCATATAGGCCGTATCCGACCTTTCTTCTTTCCCTGCATCATTCTGTCGAGTGTTGGATTTCGAGACACCACCTACGTAATGTGCGAGGGTTGCTCAGGAAGAAACGCACCGCATTTTTTTCTCAGCTGAAAACAATGCTACGAACGTGAAACTTTACGTATTTATTAATTGAATTCTTCCGAGTGAGCGCGTCAAGTTTGCGTCACTTCCGACTGATAGCTTAACTGCAGGACAGTTTCAAATGGTGTCTGTAGATGATGTAAGTTACAAGCAAGTTCCCGTCATTGAAGTTCTCACAACAGAGAAAGAAGATGTGGGGAATATTCACAAACGCTTGTGCGAAGTCTGTGAAGCATCTGCTGTCGACAGAAGTACTAATGCAGCTGGACACGGAGGGTGAGGTCATCAGAAGTCGGTTCGACGAGGCTCAACCATTTGCAGCGGTCGGGGAGACCATCCACGGCTGTCTCCCCTGACATGTTGCACCGCACTGATGTAATTAGCGAGAACAGACGCATTACGACTCGGCTGTTGGCGCTGCGTCTGTCAATCAGTAAAGGAAGTGTGGATGCAATTATCCGCACTCTTGGCTATTCAAAAGTGCGTACAAGATGGGTCCCGCGGTCTCTAATGGTGATCACAAATCGCACAGAAAAAAAAACATTTGTCTTGATTTGTTGCAACGTTTTGAAGCTGAGTGGAAGGCGTTCTTGTCCCGGATTGTGACAGGTGATGAAAGCTCGGTTAACCATTTCGAGCTCGAAACAAAACGACAATCCACGGAATGGCGCCATTCCCATTCCCCACAGAAGAAAAAATTCGAAGAAGATGCTTCCGCCAGTAAGGTCATGATCACCGCTTTCTGGGACTGTGAAGGTGTGATTCTCATTGCTGTGATGACAAGAGGAGATACCACTAATTCAGAAGCATGTGTCAACACATTAACAAAACTCAAGACGCGCTTCCGGCGACTTCGACGCCAAGGAAACCCAGGAGATATTTTGCTGCAACATGATAACGCTCCGCCTCTTACAAGTCTGACGATTGCTGCACAAATCGCAAAACAGGGTTCGACAGTGTTACCCCATCAGCCCTACAGCCTTGACCAAGCCCCCTCAGACTTCCACTTGTTTGGGCCATTAAAGGTTGCCATTCGTGGAAGCCATTTTGAGGACGATGAGGAGGTGATTCACACTGTGAAGCACTGGTCCCGGCACCAGGACATGGATAGGTACCGACAGGCATACACGCCTTTGTTTCGCGCTGGAGGAGGGCCATAGAACGGGATGGTGTTTTATTCGTGTGTGTAATTTAATGTTCAATAAAGGACTGTAGAAGAAAAAAATGCGGGCATTTCTTTCTGGGAAACCCTCGTACTATTGCTTCTCTGAACCTTTTCCCGGTCAGATGTAGCGGCTGCCAAACTCGTGTGCGTTTTGTATGTTGGGATCGTATGGGCTCGCAGCAGAGTGATCATCAGCGCCCTTACACTCATTAAAACAAACGAATGGGGATACGATCGCATATTCGTCTTACGCGCATTATGAGCGTATTAAGCATCCCTCTTTTCTGGCTGAGGTGCGTATTTCACAGTTTGTGCAGTTATTGGTCCGTGTGTGTCGGTTTTCGATACACGTTCTGTCCCAAATTCTCATCATTCCACGTACCCAGCACATCTAGAAAGGGTAGAAGTTGGGCCTTTTCTACTGCAGTAAATTTTATCTTGACGTACAGACTGTTCAGATGTCTTAGGAAGCCACCCAACTGTCACTTACTATGGCTGCCATCGTTTCAGGGACAGCTCAGCACAGTATCTTTGTACCATTACTGAACGCTAGCAAGAGGTGCAAAACAGTAATCTTCAACAATAAAGTTATCCAAATTGAATGGCTCTTAACGTACAAATGCAAATGACGGGAAAACCAACCAAGCAGAAACGAGCAGTACTGAATTTCCGTTCGAGGATGACTAGTAAACTCGGCATCACTGTTGTCATCAGCGATTACCGAACGTGATTTGAAGGAGGTTGTTTCCAGACATGACTGACAACGCGTACCATCGTCATTTGGAGTGTTGTGCAGCTATTAAAAATAAAAAAATAAATAAAAGTAATTAAAAGTAAAAGGATAAATGGTGGTAAGAAATCAAATAAAATTCAGTTGCTCTCTATCCTGACACTGTGTGTCTCGTGTCCCTTGTACGAAAATATTCAGAAAATGTCCCTCGACAACCAGAATGAGATTTTCACTCGGCAGCGGCGTGAGCGCTGTTATGAAACTTCCTGGCAGAATAAAACGGCGTGCCGGATCGTGACTCGAACTCGGGACCTCTGCCTTTCGGGGGCAAGTACTCTACGGACTGAGCTACGCAAGTACGACTCACGACCCCTCCTCACAGCTTCAGTTCTGCCAGTACCTCATCTCCTGCCTTCCAGACTTCACAGAAGGTTCGCAGAAGAGCTTCTACATCTACATCTACATCTATACTCCGCGAGCCACCTTACGGTGTGTGGCGGAGGGTACTTATTGTACCACTATCTGATCCCCCCTTCCCTGTTCCATTCACGAATTGTGCGTGGGAAGAACGACTGCTTGTAAGTCTCCGTATTTGCTCTAATTTCTCGGATCTTTTCGTTGTGATCATTACGCGAGATATATGTGGGCGGTAGTAATATGTTGCCCATCTCTTCCCGGAATGTGCTCTCTCGTAATTTCGATAATAAACCTCTCCGTATTGCGTAACGCCTTTCTTGAAGTGTCCGCCACTGGAGCTTGTTCAGCATCTCCGTAACGCTCTCGCGCTGACTAAATGTCCCCATGACGAATCGCGCTGCTTTTCGCTGGATCATGTCTATCTCTTCTATTAATCCAACCTGGTAAGGGTCCCATACTGATGAGCAATACTCAAGAATCGGACGAACAAGCGTTTTGTAAGCTACTTCTTTCGTCGATGAGTCACATTTTCTTAGAATTCTTCCTATGAATCTCAACCTGGCGCCTGCTTTTCCCACTATTTGTTTTATGTGATCATTCCACTTCAGATCGCTCCGGATAGTAACTCCTAAGTATTTTACGGTCGTTACCGCTTCCAATGATTTACCACCTATGGCATAATCGTACTGGAATGGATTTCTGCCCCTATGTATGCGCATTATATTACATTTATCTACGTTTAGGGAAAGCTGCCAGCTGTCGCACCATGCATTAATCCTCTGCAGGTCCTCCTGGAGTACGTACGAGTCTTCTGATGTTGCTACTTTCTTGTAGACAACCGTGTCATCTGCAAATAGCCTCACGGAGCTACCGATGTTGTCAACTAAGTCATTTATGTATATTGTAAACAATAAAGGTCCTATCACGCTTCCCTGCGGTACTCCCGAAATTACCTCTACATCTGCAGATTTTGAACCGTTAAGAATGACATGTTGTGTTCTTTCTTCTAGGAAATCCTGAATCCAATCACAAACCTGGTCCGATATTCCGTAAGCTCGTATTTTTTTCACTAAACGTAAGTGCGGAACCGTATCAAATGCCTTCCTGAAGTCCAGGAATACGGCATCAATCTGCTCACCAGTGTCTACGGCACTGTGAATTTCTTGGGCAAATAGGGCGAGCTGAGTTTCACATGATCTCTGTTTGCGGAATCCATGTTGGTTATGATGAAGGAGATTTGTATTATCTAAGAACGTCATAATACGAGAACACAAAACATGTTCCATTATTCTACAACAGATTGACGTAAGCGAAATAGGCCTATAATTATTCGCATCTGATTTATGACCCTTCTTGAAAATGGGAACGACCTGCGCTTTCTTCCAGTCGCTAGGTACTTTACGTTCTTCCAGCGATCTACGATAAATTGCTGATAGAAAGGGGGCAAGTTCTTTAGCATAATCACTGTAGAATCTTAAGGGTATCTCGTCTGGTCCGGATGCTTTTCCGCTACTAAGTGATAGCAGTTATTTTTCAATTCCGATATCGTTTATTTCAATATTTTCCATTTTGGCGTCCGTGCGACGGCTGAAGTCAGGGACCGTGTTACGATTTTCCGCAGTGAAACAGTTTCGGAACACTGAATTCAGTATTTCTGCCTTTCTTCGGTCGTCCTCTGTTTCGGTGCCATCGTGGTCAACGAGTGACTGAATAGGGGATTTAGATCCGCTTACCGATTTTACATATGACCAAAACTTTTTAGGGTTCTTGTTTAGATTGTTTGCCAATGTTTTATGTTCGAATTCGTTGAATGCTTCTCTCATTGCTCTCTTTACGCTCTTTTTCGCTTCGTTCAGCTTTTCCTTATCAGCTATGATTCGACTACTCTTAAACCTATGATGAAGCTTTCTTTGTTTCCGTAGTACCTTTCGTACATGATTGTTATACCACGGTGGATCTTTCCCCTCGCTTTGGACCTTAGTCGGTACGAACTTATCTAAGGCGTACTGGACGATGTTCCTGAATTTTTTCCATTTTTGTTCCACATCCTCTTCCTCAGAAATGAGCTTCTCCATTCCTCTTCTCATATTTTCTTGGTTCTTATGTGAAATGTACAATGATAGCTGTATAATCGCTAAGCAGTCAGTTTCAGGTGCCAGCTGCTCTTCAATTTTTCTCTACAGCATTCCAGGAAAACAACGTTGCCTTTCTTCCAACCATTCCTACTTGAGTTCACAACGCGTCTCTTTAATACTCACATGTTGATCGAACCTACTAGTATCACATCTGGCAACCCACCTCTGAATTACTTCAAAGTCTTCCTTTAATCTGACCTGGAAGGGATACCCAGCACTTGAGCAGTACTCAGTAATGCGTTGCATTAGTTTTCAGAATACTGTCTCCTTTATACATGAGCCAAAGTTTTCTAAAATTCTCCCATTACATCGAAGTCGAACATTTACGTACCCTACTACCGTGCTCGCCATTTGCAACATATTGGAATATTACGAGATTGTTTTACCTACTCATCTGGATTAATTACGTTTTTCTACATTTAGAGCAAGCACCATAAACTAAACTTCTATCCTCATAAAGTCACTCAACGACGACACCTTTCCATACACCACAGCATCATCAGTAAACAGCTGTAGATTACTGCTTGCCATGCTCATGAGATGCTTTATGTATGTAGAGAATAAAAACGGTCCAATCACACTTCCCTGCTCCTCTCCCGCCCCCCCCCCCCCCCCTTCACGGACACCGTTGTTGTCTGCCATAAAAGCTCACCGTCGAGCACAACGTACAGGGTTCGCTTACTTGACAAGTCTTTGAGCCAAAAATGTATCTGGGAACCTATACCATATAGTCGTAACTTCGTTAACAGTCTGCGGTCTACTGATGAAGTGCCGCAGTAGTTGAAAGAGAGTCGGAAGCATTAAAAATGCATGACTCCCCATTGCATCATTACGTATACTCAGTAAGATCTCACAACACATCATTCTGTGTGCAGCTTTCGTCGTCTGCGAAATTGAGATAGTATCCACAGTACCACCCAAAAATCTAATTCAGGTTAAAGTAGTTGAACAGTAATAGATATAACGAAAAATTTTCGATATTCCTATGGCGTTTCTCTGTCATTGTCAAGTTACGGTCGTGTAGCGTCAATAATTATACAGGATCTCACAGAAATGTTGTAAAGACCTCGATGGGTAACAGAGAGTGTCTTGCGGATCAAAGTGAGGACCGGATATCGGAAACGTCGTCCAAAGACGCTATGAGGCACCTACATCTACATCTACATCCATACTGCGCAAGCCACCTGACGGCGTGTGGCGGAGCCTACTATTAAGTCATCCCTTAGGCAACAAATGTGACTTTGTACACCGAAGGACTGACTGTATGCAGTACCTATCGCACTGTAGTTCTTTTTTCAGTGATCGAGACTGATTCCAATGATCGCCAGTGGAGAAGATGGAGTTATCTGCTGCATGGAAAGGCCTTGTCTCCTATGAATGTAATGCTCGGTTGCCTCGGTGGGTGACGGTTTCGGACATGAGTTTGCAGCTGAAACCCTTAATATCTCAAATTTTTTCTACTATTCGGGTGAGAAGTAAACGGCAGATGGAAATCCTCATCTGAAACCGTCATCCGCCAAGGCAATAGATCATCGCATTCATAGAAGACAAGGCCTGTCTATGCAGCAGCTATCCTCGTGTTCTGTACTGGCGATCGTGGCAGGCAATCATGATCATGTAGTAACAAACAACATTGAGAAACGTTCCGCCTACAGCCCATCAGCGTAGAAAATGACGTGTGCAGCCGGAAGGGGACCTAGTGGAAGGTAACAGTGCCTATAGGCTATCTTGGACTCTCTGTAGCGTTTTCGGATGACTTTGTCAGACACAGTTCCTATCCTCGATTAGTTTCCTTAGGTAGTCTCGACAACCCCTTAAAGATTGTCGCAACATCTATGAACATGCTGTGCTGGCCCCAGTAACTAGTGATTTTGATAATGGCGACGTCGCTATCTCATTATTGGGTATCGTCGTTTTTGTCGTTTCTCATTGGTGCACAAGAATTACTTGTCTGCCAGCAGCATATAATGGGTACAACTACAGACATTTCTGACGGTGACTGAGGACGATGTACTGAACAGCAATAGATCAGTATTTATGTCATTTGCAGACTAATAATTATAGCTATTACAAAACCCGCCAGGGTAGGCGAGAGCACTAACGCGCTGCTTCCTGGACTCGGGAAGGCGCGCCGGCCCCGGATCAGATCCGACCGGTGGATTAACGACGAAGGCCGGTGTGCCAGCCATCCTGGATGTGGTTTTTAGGCGGTTTCCCACATCTCGCTAGGTGAATACCGGGCTGGTCCCCACGTTCCGCCTCAGTTACACGCGTCGCAGACATTTGAAACACGTTCGCACTGTTCCACGATTTACACTAAATGCAGACAGCTGGGGTAGACTGATTCCGTCCCTGGGGGTACGGGGTGGCGGCAGGAAGGGTATCCGGCTCCCCTAAAACTAACCTTGCCAAATCCGTTCTAACCACGCTGACCCTGCGATCGCTGCGGGACTATGGCGCAAGCGAAAGAAAGGAAGAAATTACAGCTATTACAAGTCGCGTCTTTTCAGGTTGGGTAGTACCTACAAGTACTATCGTGGCAAGAACAAGCCAATTGTGAATATTTTTTTTGTCACTGGGCTTGGATAGAAGACAGTATAATCACAAACTTCCGTCAATCTTGTAGACACTCTGCCACCACCATTCTCCAAGGTAGCAGAGGATGTGCCCATTGCATGCTCTTAGCAAAGTTGTTCTGTAATGTACGGTATTTCTCCAGTGCAGAGTTTCATGCAATCTTCTGGAATTTTAGAACCTCTTGTCTGAAAGCGAATGTCATATTGGACAGGTCAGAAGAGATGACGAGCTTTTGGTGAAGTCCAGAAGACAGACTCGGTGTTAAATTTTGCAGAAGGTGCCTTACTGGTAGTGAGACTAGAAGCAAGTGTAGCTGGGGCGTGTACAAGGACACCTGCTGCCGCTTGCGCAGCACTACGTACACGAGCGCGGCGTACGGCAGCAGCCCGAACGTGTTCATCCGGCTGGAGGCGCTGGGCCGCGCGGGCAGCGTGGCCAGCGGCAGCTACGCCACCATCGCCAGCTTCACCAAGGTGGCGCCCGCCGCCGCCGCCGCCGCCGCCGCGTCGCCGCTGCCGTCGCAGGCGCACTCGCTGTCGCAGCCGCCCTGCCCCTACGCCACCACCTTCCTGTCCGGCACCGCCACTTCTGACGACTACCACGTCTACGCCAAGCCCGCCTCCCTCTGCCCCACGTACTACGCTTCGTCTCGCCTGTCGCAGCTGTCTCAGGTAAGTGCCGTTCTGAAGTGATGGGTAAGTGTGTAAACCTTTCATACCCTCCCTGCTAACGTGCTGCTTTCAGAGCGGGAAGCGTGCCGGTCCATGGCACGAATCCGCCCGGCGGATTAATGTCGAGGTACGGTCTGCCGGCCAGCCTGTGGATGGTTTTAAGGTGGTTTTCCATCTACCTTGGCGAATGCGGGCTGGTTCCCCTTATGCCACCTTAGTTACACTGTGTCCGCGACTGCTGCGCAAACACCATTGCCACGTACGTGTACACCACAATTGTTCTACTACGAAAACATTTGGGGTTACACTCGTCTGCCATGAGACTTTCCCGGGCGTTCCACTGGGGGCCGAACCGCATTATAATGTTGGGTTGGTGTGGGGCGGCGATGGGGTGGCTGGACTGCTGTGGGTTTGCGAACCACTGAGGGCTACGGTGGAACGAAGCCTCTACGTCGTTTCTAAGTCCCCGGTCCAATACATTCATTTAACACATACAAACCTTTGATAACATTACTTGATAACATTCCTGTCTCTTCGTGATTGGTGATTCGAGTGTTACCTCCAGAAAGGGGGTGGGTGAGAGCTTTAATGTAGTCTCAGGTGCTGTTCTCATTGAGGCGGTACAATACAATAAAAGTTATGTTACCCTACGATTAACCGCGTGGCGCTCATACTCCCACAGGTCTGATACGACAAGCAAGAAGACACAACAGGTGGCCACAGCCTCACGTGTGACACGGCGATGTCAGCATCGTGATGGACATCTTTAAAAACTGTACCCTATTCACTAGAGATTTGAAAGACGTATGGCTCTCCTTCCAGCACTAACAACAATTTCGGTATGTATATACACACGGGAAGCCAGGAGAGAAAATTTGTATCAAGGCCGGGATCCGAAAGCGCGTCTCCTGCTAACTAGGCAGGTGCGCTAACCATTACGCCACCCTGGCACAGTGGCTTTGCACAACTGCCTCTACTACCGTGGCACACCTCAATCCAAATTGCATTCACGCCCCAGCCCATTTCACATTCCCCCTAAACTCAAATAGCGTTGCTATCTGTACAACTGCACTGAAATAGCACCTCAGCATCGAATGAAACTGGGAACCCTGTGTTAAACCCGGGCATAGGTGTTTCATTCAAATGAAACCTTATGGCTGAAGAGACGTTCGCATATGCCAAATATCTATAGTGTATGAGTGCAGACTGACTGAGGAGAGAGCTGTGGTGGGGATAGTCCGTCCAGTTATGCAGAGTCACGGCGTCAGGAAGGAGTATTGGTTAGTTTATCTGCCTGATGAGCAGGAGACCTGGGTTCGAATACCAGCCTTGGTACAAATTTTCGCTTGTTGCTTCAGTCTGCGTGTATATGTCACAGATGTTTGAGACTCAAAAAGTTCTCTTGAGCACGTAGTTCCGTTTGAATTTTTGTACGTTACCACATTTGGCATACATCACTGTACGACTTAAATTGCACCAAAATAAAACTTGCCAGAGACAGCATTTTTTACTGTAAACCTGTCAAAATATTATCTGTGTTTTGCTTTATTTCGAAGTGTAACAGCACCTATTGGCAGACGTAAGAAGGAAACCAATTCGTCATTAAGTTGTGATACCATATTATAAGACGCAAAAATTAATTTTTTAGTAAGTAGTTCCAACAAAGTAGAATGCAAAACTTGCATAGCAGAGGGCTTGTGCGGTGCGAATCCCAAAACAAAGGTTTTTCATTTTTAACACAAAAAGTTAAACCTTTACATAGAAAGTAAATACAGGGACTTCATCTACATCAACCAATTTTTTTAGACGTCTCAAATGACTTGAAATTTTCGTCTCCACTTCTCGTACAATGCAACCAGCACTCCGTATTGTGTCGGGTGATACGACAGGGAATCGTATTTTTTTTTTATTTTTTTATTGTTCCGTGGGACCAAATTAAGGAGAAGTCTCCATGGTCATGGAACGAGTCAATACATGAAATTATTACACGATATTCGAAACAGATAAAATGAAATATAAAAAACATATTCAGGTGACAAGTCGTAAGTTTAAATAAAGAAAATCAACAATGTAACACCGGAATTTGCTTAATTTTTTAGCTCTTCCAGGAGCTCCTCGACAGAATAGAAGGAGTGAGCCATGAGAAAACTCTTCAGTTTAGACTTAAAAGAGTTTGGGCTACTGCTAAGATTTTTGAGCTCTTGTGGTAGCTTATTGAAAATGGATGCAGCAGAATTCTGCACTCTTTTCTGTACAAGAGTCAAGGAAGTGCAATCCACATGCAGATTGGATTTCTGCCTAGTATTAACTGAGTGAAAGCTACTAACTCTTGGGAATAGGCTAACATTGCTAACAACAAACGACATTAAAGAAAATATATACAGTGAGGGCAAAGTCAGAATTCCCAGACTATTAAATAGGGGTCGACAAGAGGTTCTCGAACTTACACCACATATAGCTGTAACATCCCGTTTTTGAGCCACAAATACCCTTTTTGAATCAGAAGAATAATCCAAAAAATAATACCATACGACATAAGCGTATGAAAATATGCGAAGTAGACTACTTTTCGTGTTGAAGTGTCACGTATTTCAGATACTGTTCTAATGTTAAATAAAGCAGCATTTAGTTTCTGAACAAGATCCTGGATATGGGCTTTCCACAACAGCTTACTATCGGTGTTGTATTGCTGCCGTTCTATTTTTAACCAATCAAGACGTTACATTTCCGCGTTCCACCAATGTGGGTTGCTTGGGCGTCATATGGCAAGTCACTCCCACATCATACCGCATGTTCCATCGCGTCGTAGAGAACCACGCCTTACGGTGTGAGTATATGCTACTCGAAAAAGAATCAGTAACTGGTAATATTATAATGTATTGCAATACGGTTCAACTTGACCACTGCCCTATGTAATGAATCCTTTCGAACAATGCGATAAGCTCGCTGAATGGATACCTAACCAAAAGCCTTAATGTACACACCGATATTACAGATTTGGGATGGATCTCATTAGAAGACATGCAGGAGCGGCTGGATGCACATAGCAGCAGACATGTACAGAAATGTCTTCACCTTTCCAACACTTGATGCCAGATGACATATGTAGCAAAACAATGCCTGACAAACATTGAGCAGAAGGTGTCTGCAACGCATCAGAGCTATTCAGGGTGGTCAGAAACAATCCGGGATGTTTATACGGGCGTTGCAGGGTGGGCTGTGCTGAGAATCAATTGCTAAGAAAAAAATCCGTAGTACTGTTCCCAAATTAATTAGCATTGAAGTTAGCCAAATAGGCCGTTGTACGTGCAATTTCAAGTAGTCTCCCAGATAAAATTAGTGTCGGTTCTCATAGCGCTGACGGCCGGTGTGGCCGTGCGGTTCTAGGCGCTTCAGTCTGGGACCACGTGACCGCTATGGTCGCAGGTTCGAATCCTGCCTCGGGCATGGACGTGTGTGATGTCCTTAGGTTAGTTAGGTATAAGTAGTTCTAAGTTCTAGGGGACTGATGACCACAGATGTTAAGTCCCATGGTGCTCAGAGCCATTTGAACCATCTCATAGCGCAGATGATAGCGCACGAGAGTGCTCAGACTTTGGCACTGCTTCGAGCCTTGCTACCGACGCGCTCTGTTGTTCGCTTCTAGGAAACGAAGGAGACGTTCTGCGTCATTGTCTCTGGGGCCGCTTGAAATTGCGCGCGCAACGGCCCGACCGGCTAACGTAAAAATAAGTTAACTCGGAAACGGCGCAACATATTGATCTTTTGTCTTAACAATTTTTTCTCAGCACAACCTACCCTGCAACACGCTTACAAGCTTTTCAGACTGTTTCCGTTCACCCTGTAGAGATTTACGCTTGTCGCTAGGTCATTTTGTTCACAAATAGAATGTGTATTTTGTAGTTACGTACTTAAATGCGACGTTTTGGTTTTGGAGTAACCCAGAGAAAGACAAAGAAGCGTAAAATCACCACCACAATGGCCGCCGAGGCACCTATCATACTGTTCGCTGCTCACTGTAGAACAGTTATCACGCTGTTAGGCCTTTGTGGATATGATAAAACCATTACCATCCGATGCTTAAGGAGTTCGTCTTTTTTCTTAATTTACTAGCATAGTTAAGGTTAATGATAATTTGTAGCATGTTTACACAAGTTTCTGCATATTTTTAATCAGTTCTTCGCTAATGACCGTAGCAGTTTTGCGCCCTTAAACCATAATAAAAATTAGTTCTTTTTTCCGATTCTTGTATTCAATGAAAGAGTAATGATAATCAGAGTTGACGCAGCGATACCGTGTTAAGGGTAGACTGTGTGCTGTAGTGCACACGTTGTCACTGTTTTTAATGCGAGCTCCGTGCGCAGCAGCACTCGCTGTACGACCCGCGGCTGACGGACCCCACGAGCCGGCTGCGCGCCGTCGCCGTGGAGCGGTCGTCCATCTCGGTGCACGAGCTGCTGCACGAGGGCACCTTCGGACGCGTCTACCGGGGCGTCTTCCGCAACCAGCAGGTCACCGTCAAGACCGTCTCCGGTGAGTACCCGACACCGCCAAACACAAGAACACTTGCTGTAATAGTACCGTGATTATCGCCTTTCCATCTCGCTAACGCCAAACTAGAACTGCGACGTGATTTTGGTGAACACTGTCGCTTCAGACTTCAATATCGCACACACTTGCCACATTTTTTTGTATTTACTTACACCGTTAGGTGACCAAAGTCGTGGGGTATCAATATGCGCATATACAGATGGCGTAAGATTCGCGTACACAATGCAGCTTCCCCTGCGAATCTGTCCTTTCTACCCACGTAATTCACGTGAATAGGTTGCCGACGTAATTATAACCACTCCACGGGAGTTAGCACGCTTTGAACGCGTGTGGTACCTGTAGCTACATGCATGGGACATTCCATTTCGGATATCTTAACGGAATTCAGTATTCCGAGATTCACATCGTAAGGAGCATGCCGAAAATACCAACTTTCGGGCATTACCTTCCACCAAAATGTTCATATGTGTGTGAAATCTTATGGGACTTAACTTCTAAGGTCGTCAGCCTCTATGCTTACACACTACTTAACTTAAATTATCCTAAGCACAAACACACACACCCATGCCCGAGGGAGGACTTGAACCTCCGCCGGAACCAGCCGCACGGTCCATGACTGCAGCGCCCTAGACCACTCGGCTAATCCCGCTCGGCTTACCTCCCACCACGAACAACGCAGTGGCCTACAGCCTTCGCTTAACCATCTTGAGCAGCGGGGCTTCAGTAGAGTTGTCTGTCCTAATAGACAAGCAACGCTGTGAGAAATAATCACATAAATGAATGTGGGATGTACGACGAACGTATCCGTTAGTACAGTGCTGCGAAATTGGGAGTTAATGCGCTGTGGCAGCGGATGACCGACGCCGGTGTCTTTGCTAACAATACGACATCGCCTTCTGTTCCTCTCTTCTGGGCTTGTGACCACGACGTTTTACCCCAGGCGACTGGAGAACCGTGAACGGCTCAGACGAGCCCAGATTTCAGATTGTAACAGCTGATGGTAGGATTCGAGTATAGTGCAGGCCCATCGAAAGCATGGGCCCAGGCTGTCACCAAAACACTGTGGAACCTGGAGCTCACTCCATAATGGAGTGGGCTGTGTTTACATGGAATGGACTGAGTCCTCTGGTCCAACAGAACCGACGGGAAATGGTCAAGTTCAGCTACTTGGAGACCATTTGCAGAACCATTCATCGAGTTCATTTTCCCAAACAACGGTGGAATTTTTCTGGATGACAATGCGCCATGTCACCGAGCCACAGTTGTTTCCGGCTGGTTTGGTGACCATTCTGGACAGTTCGAGCTTGTGATTTGGCCACCAAGATCACCAGACACGAATGTCATTGAAAATTTATGGGACGTACTCGAGAGACTAGTTACTGTGGAAAATCTTGCACCGCCAGCAATTTCACAATTATGGTTGATTATAGAGACGGCATGGCTAAATAATTCTGCAGGGTTTTCCAACAACTTGTCGAGTACATGCCACGTCGAGCTGCTGCACTACTATGGACAAAATATGGTCTCACACGATATTAAAAAGTATGTCATGACTTTTGTCACATCAATAAAAGTAAGAGCAGTGGAAATGAACTGTCGGCTCTAAAGTAAATAAGTGGTTCATAACAAAGACTTATTTCGTTGGTTTATGTGACGGTTTGTTTTTAATTGTTACTGTTCTCCAACTTTTGACTGCCCAAGTGCATCAAACGCTAAGTTATGTATTTGTTGTTGCTATGGACGGAAACTAAAGTACGCCACAACAAAAAAGCTGGATCAGAAATGTAGACGACGACAGAAGCAGGCATGAACAGGCAAAGGGCATTGGACAGGAAAATCCTGCGAAATTTTTATGGTCCAGTGAGAGCGGCAGATGGTTGTAGGGTAAGGTAAAACGATGGAATACAACAGTTTATACAATCGAAAGCTATAGCGAAATTTGTTAAATCTGAAAGAATACGCTGCTTAGGGCACTTGGAGTGGATTCCAGATGACAGGATGCCCGAACGATTAACGAAAGGCAGATGGTATTCCACGGGAAGAAGGGGTTACCAATTCTCGAGGGCTGGACAATGTGTTGACTCATCTTACCAAGATGGAGACCCAAGGATGGAAGATAAAAGCCGAGAGAAGGATGATTGAGGAAGATCGTTGAGAAGGCCAAGGCCCATCAAAGGCTGTAGTGCCAAACAAGAAGAAGAAGAAAAGCAAAGAAAAAGTAATAAAAAAGAAAACTTGTGACCAAATCTTATGCTACAATGAAGGAGCATCACCTGCCAGCCAAGTTTGTTGATGATAAACCTGAATTCTCACTCCACAGATCTCCCCACTCCATGAACTCTCTGGGGTAAACATTAATTACTAAAAGCTCGGTTTCTACAAAAAGCTTCGGCAACTACAGCTCTTCTTCTAGAGATAACTGCCGTCGTCTGTTAATCGAGTCAAGCAGGCAACACGTATGACACAATTTCGACACATGAAGGTTTGATACTACCCCGTCTTGCTTCCATTGTCGCTATCCTGAGTTGATTACCTTCGCTCTTCAAGCTGCCGTATAAATGTTGGGGCTTGAAATCTTCGTAATTATTCAGACTCCTCTACACCTTGCCTATTTCAACAACGAGAGTCATGCAAATACCGTGGCCGCACTTCTCAATGGTTTGCCGATGACATATTACTGCAATTGTATCAGTTGAACGAATGAATAACGTATTGAAAAAAAGGCTATGAGAAGAACTTAAAAAAACTAAAACAAAAGTAATGGAATGTAGGCCAATCGAATCGGACGATGCTGTGGGAATTAGGGAACTAGGCACTTACATGTAGTAGATACGTTTTGCTACCTCGGCGAAAAAATAAGTAGTGACAGCAGAATTAGAGAGTGTATAAAGAAACAAATGGACAATAGTATAAAAACGTTTTAAATTGAGCAATTTGTTTACATCTTAAATAAATTTCAATGTTATAAAGTCTATTCGTAATTTGTTTTGTCTGGTATGTAGCCATATATGGAAGTGAAAGGTGTAAGACAAACAGTTCATACAAGAACGGAGTAAAAGCTTCTTAAATGTGTTCCTACAGCAGATTGCCGAAGATAACTGGGTACGTCAAATGATTAATGCGTAGAGTCGAGTAAGTATAAAAAGAAATCTGTCACGAAACTTACCTAAAGGAAGGGGTCGGTTGATACGTCGCACTCTGAGGCATCAAGAAACTCAGCTTAGTGATAGAGAGAAGTGTGGAAAGTAAAAATTGTAGAGGGAGATGAACGTTATAAAACAAACAACCATGTTCAGTTGGACATAAGTTAAAGTATAACTCAACGTGAAAAGCTGGACCAAATCAACCTTCTGAATGAAGACTACAACAACAACAACATAAAATTTTTCATGTCAAAACACTTTGTACGTAACGAAAGTTGTCGAAATAAAAATGTTTCGAGATAGTCGCTCCAAAATAATTATGACACCTCCTGAAAAGAACGAATTAGTAGGTGTGCGCGGTGTCAGACAGCACTACACATTCACCGTCACTAAGTATACAGAAAGTGAACATTCGGATTTTACGACCCAAGTACACACAGTTGCGTTGTTTTACAGTTTTTTTTTGTTGAAATGTTACTCCTCAGGCCATTTAAGTATTTCCAAAGATTTCCCATATTACCGGATATTGTCGAAAGTCTCCCGGTATCGAGAGCTTCGAGCAAATAAATCCTTATCCAAAGCGTCCACTAATTTGGGGATATACATCTTCCTCTTTATGGCCTTAAAACTGGCCTAAGACTAGATAAAGTTAAACAAGGTTAGTGTGTTCACCACGCCACAGTTTTTTACGCTCATCGTCTCACCGCAGCACTGGTAACTGAAATTTGCACCACATGTGGACGCCCACAATCAGCTCATGCATAGCAGGAGCAGTAAGATTGCATCTGATTCCGTTCTTCGATTGTCTATCGTTTTTAATTGATTTCGCACGTCGACTATAGTCGCTAATAGAAAATCTCATTTCATTTTATGTCACGTGATGGAGTAATTTGTATTGTAATTCTAAAATTCATCAGACACACGTCGTTTAGTGATGGAGCAATTTGTATTGTAATTCTAAAATTCGGACACATGTCGAATGCTTTGATGCACGTATTAAGTTCATCGTGATAGCAGTCCTAGTGCTTCGTGCTAATTTACTAAATTTCGTCTGCCTATATAACAGCTGACAGTTCAGCATTTTTCTCCGGTCGAAAACTGCAATCCATCTTAGTAGTTTCAAATACTGCTACTTAGCATATCCTTATTCTGCAGTAACTGCTTCTCTACTACCATCCTGTGTTTTCTCCATGCTACAAGGGATCTTATAGTATCCCAGAAAGTAATTGAAGCCTGACTTGTAATTTGTTAATACCTACCGTCAGTGGTACGGGTTTGCACGATGACTCATTACAAACCTTGTACGCGATCTACTCGTTCATAAGCATTCGCGAAATTATCCCAATACAACGACCATTCAGTTACAATGGAAGAAACGTAAAGTGTAACATAATTTCACAGTAGCTTCGATTGATCTGTACATAACTGCGTTTCTTTTCAGTTCAAAGTCTCGTTGCATTTTTTAAATGGCATCATGTTCTTCATAGACTTCACTATTTACTATATTTTAAAAGATGCGGTACAATCGATATGTAAGAGATGGAAAGAAAATCTGTTTCACAAGATTTATTTTGGGTTGTTGCATTATGGCGTATGTGATATACAGTATTTGCATGTTAGTTGTGGATGAGTTGTGCCACAGTGGTAGGAGAAGTTCACGTTTAAGCATTAAATCACCAGAGTTTTTAAAACTTCAGGTTTTTACTGCAAAATTCTCTCGTGTATTATTCCCTCGTGTAAATGTGCACTCTAAATATTTTTGTTTACACTAGCCGCTAAATACTTTGCACAAATATTTAAAATTACTTACACGAAACAAATCGTTCCAGTTTTACGAACTCCACTGCTGGCTCTGTGATTTCGAGAGAGTGTCGTGTCATCCTCTGATAATGACGTCATTTGAATCGATATGGAGGGCACGGCGTCAGTACACTCCTCTTCTGGCCGTTGTCAGGTTTCCACATTACAGGAACCTCTACTTCTGATCTACATAGCACCTCATTTGTCATTAAGAAGCTGAGTGCTCCATTTTCCAGTCCTCCCAACAGGTAAAAACCCACGGAATTCAAGCTGTGGTGCTCCGCATGAAAATCAGAGATGCTGGCCGCATAACTACAGAAGCATACGATTACTTTGATAAGACTCGACATTACTCCTGTGACTAAACAACTATAATTTTGTGTGTAAGAGAAAGGAAATCTCTTCGGTGGGGCTGCAACATATGATTCAGTGTGTATGTGTGTGCCTGCATGTTTGCAGACCAGGCGTCGCGCCTGCAGGTGTCCCTGCTGCTGGCGGAGGGTTCGATGCTGCACGGGCTGAGCCATCAGAACCTGCTGCCGCTGCTCGCAGCCAGCGTGGAGGCGCGCCTGCCGCCGCTGCTCGTCTACCCGCACTGCGCCAAGGGCAACCTCAAAAAGTGCGTGCACCGCCTAACTCCATTTGCACCACCTCAATTTACTAATATTCCTCCCCAGCCGTCCTAGTAATATGCATAGATCACTATTTTTTATTAATAATAACCATTTTAAACTATAACAATTTCGATCTAACTAGCAGATCATCAACCGATCTAAAAAAAAGAGAAGAAATAAGACATCATAACATAAAAAATACAGAAGTTTAACACCACAACAATAACGACATTGGTATTAAAAATAACATTAAAACATAATATCTTACTCATACCTAGTATGTCAAAATGGAATTTGTCAGTACCACTGCTGACAAACTGCGCCTTGCAACACTAGGTATGAATAAGTTCATGTTATAATGTTGTTTGTAGTACTATTGTCGGTATTATTTATATAGGCAGTCCTAATGTTTTGGTTCATCACTGTATGCCGGAATAACGTATGAGCATTAGAACGTCTGAAAAATTTGAGTTTGGCACTACGTTCTCCAAATCAGTCGTAGTAGTATTTAAGCACTCAGAGTTTGGTAAAAACTCTTTAAACATTTCAAAGTGATATTTTCCTGGATAATTCATCTGAATATTAGCACAAAGGACATATAAAAGCAATCCATTTATCTACCGAACGAGGAAATTCAGGGTACCTAGATATGGATACTTATTCGAGGAACTGCAACTCCAATCATCCATTATAAGTCTTTCGTCATGGTTCTGGGAAAAGCAGTTTCTTTGTGAAACTGTAGATGGTAGTTAGAGGCCAGTGATAAGTGATAAACGTGTCATTAGTGTGTCGTTTCCTAAATTCGGTTGTATGTGTGACGATTATAAACTTAATAATGAAGGGAGCAATGGTTACTTAAGCATATTACAGAATTAACTGTAAATAATGATCTAGTTACATTTATACCGCTTCACTCTTTTCACTCCAAGCAAATACTGGTACAGTTTTTTGTCAACAAAACAGTGTCATTGTATTAACTAAGCGAAACGCTTTTCTCCTCCCTCGTTTCACAAAAGTTATTATTTTTGTACGATGTAAGTTCGCGTTGTAAGCTCCAACAGACAACTGATTCCAAACACGGCAATCCAGCAAAGATAAACAAATGCTAACTTCTTAATCAATCCATTGACGTTGGTTTATCATTTCTTAATTGCTGTCTTCGAGATTAGTTGTGTAGTCTTACTGGAAGATGGGCGTACAACTCGAAACTTAGGTCGCACAAAAATAATGAAGTTCCGTGAAACAAGGCAAAAAAGTGTTTCGTGTAGTTAATGCAACACACAATGTGTATCCAGAAAACCACAGTCCAATCAGCTGAGACAATATCAAATTATCTGTAACATATCTTTGTAATCTAGCTGCTTTTCTGTTATCAGTTGCTCCAACAAGGCGTGACAGGCTACTTCCTATTATTTTAGAGGAATCTAGAGCGACATCTACAATAACAATTGGTCATATTGTAATAACATCGTTTTTGCTTGTGGACATTAGATGGAGATGTAGAATACAGCAGCTGTAAATTACCTGTTTAATAGTTTCCTAGCGTTTATTCCGTCATGTGGTAAGCTGTTTTCGTGATAGATAAAATTTATTTTGTTTTAATTTCATGGCCATATGTCCTTTCACTCGCCGTAGGCATTGCCTAACCCAAGAGAGGGAAGTATTGTCAACAGCCTGTATGTGACGCTGGTACAGTTTCTAATATCGTATGTTAACTGTATGTATATCACATAGTCTGAGACCGACATTAGTTACCAGCCCAGCACAAGCGTGGTAAAGCAATGGAAACCCACACATTTTCCGCATGTGAATTTTTGACTCTACTGTAACTGCATACAATAATTTGCGAAGATTTTTCGTGATGTTACTTTTAGTTTATTAACTAAGTCTTAACCGCATATCCCCCTCTAGAGGACATTGCACAAACCTTAACCCCATGTTGTTATTAATTTTTAAAACATCGGAAATCTGAAAAAAATGATGTTTTAAAAGCATGTAGCACTTATTTTATAATATTATGGATATTTTACATGTAACTCGTAGGTAGTATAATGAGAAGTAATTATGAAGGAAAGGTATGAAACTGTGCACATAGCGAGTTTGAAAAGTCGTTTCCAAAATAGGACTCGTTTAAAAATAATCAAAATAGCCCTAAACAAAATTGGAAAGTTATGAAATCAGAGAAGACCTAATCTAATTTCAAAGTTGGTATAATAAATGGGGCGATCACGAAGTTTCCGTTGGAGGCCCTTGCTGCAGCGTGTATACAACGTAGAGCAACTCCTACGCGTGGTTATAGGCACCGACATATAGACAATAATTCATGAGGTTCACACTTTTACGCACACAACTGTATTCTGTTTGTGAGAAATGCGTAATACTGCAGAAAATCTCAAAAGTAGACGAATATTATCAGTGTCTAACAAAAAAAACAGCAATGTGCTAGCAGACGGCATTTCCCGATGTAAGCGAGAAAGTAGCCAAGAAATCACCGTAAGTGCAAAACAACCTATTCTTAACCAACTGTTTTTCGATCTAAAATCAAATCAAAATGTAAATAATCTTAATTAAAGACCACTGATGATGCCGTACCTCAATGAAGCGAAACGCGTCTTTTGAAAAATCATGCATTTTTGTAGTTGAAAAGACGGATTAAAAATAACCTAATGAATTAAAAAAGCAACTACGGACACTATGGTCACACAAATGAAGAATATAGGTAATAGTGTGGTATTCATGTCTTTCCCACGTGCGTCCGGTGAACGTGGGAACGTGAACTGTGCCAGAGTTATCACCAAATGCGTCCACACAGGACCAACGTGCTGCTATTATTTTCTTGGCTGCTGAAGGGCAAACGCTGGTAGACATCCACTGGAGAATGAAGAATATGTATGGAGCAGCAAGTCTTTCGAAAACTGCCGTTGTCGAATTGCGCTATAGGGGGTGCCGCCACTCATGATGACGCACGTCTCATTATCGCAAATGTCGTAACGTAGAAATTCCCCAACTCCAGTGGGAGACACACGAGTAGCCTCCGGATAGTCTGACCACTCCTCATGCACTTATCACGCCTTCAGTCCGTTAGAAAAGGTCCTGATGGGTCGATGATTTCTGTCGGACGTGGATGAGCAGCACGCAGTTACGGACTTTTTCTCGCAGGAGTATACCGTGTTTACCTAACTCAATCTTTAACCTGGTGCGTCGGTTGGATGGTTGCTTCAGTGCGATTTTTCCTGACTGACATATCCATTGTGGACTGTACGGCCCTCGAATGGAAACTTTTGATTTGCCCACCGTACAGCATTTTCCAGAAGGTCACGGCAGACGGCTTTGCCATCATCGTAACACCCATTACCGCCAGATCACCGAAGTTAAGCACGGCTGTCGGGCTTGGCTAGCACTTGCATAGATGATCGTCCGGGTCTGCCAAGTGCTGTCCGCAAAGGGTGTGGACTCGGCCCTTATGAGGCCATTTGAAGAGCTAAATGGCAATACTAAACCAGCATTTCGTCAAGGTTTTTACCCAAAATTGTACGTTTGCCTCCATCTCATTTTTTCTGCTTCCTCAGTTGTACCATACTTCAAACTGAACACCTCAAAAGTGTTGTTTTTGATCACTAACCGATGTCATTATTACAATCGATCATCTTATTCTGAACAGAATCGACAGCTTTAGTCATTTTACACGGACTCCTCTTTCTTTGTTCAACTTTCGCCATTATTGTCTACGTATCTGCAGGAGAATTACAAAAGAATTAGAGAGTGTGCTAATACAGGCAGACTTTGAACATGAAAAACAAGTGTAGAGGGACAACTTACGTGACTACAGCATGTTTTTCCTAACCAATAAATTTTTAAGCCCATGTCTAGATTAAATGGTGTGATAATAAACATTAATCTTAAATCTTTCTGTTCAGTTATACATACGAGGCTCACCTGCCAATACCTAGGAGAAATAATAAAAAAAAAGAAATATAGAACAACGTAAAAACTTTTTCCATTGTTAGAATGTGTAATGGCGATCAGACGAGAAATGAAGCGGGCGACTTGTGTGCTCTGCTACAGAGTGGCAGAGACCTGTACTACTATTTGTTCTTGGTCCCACTAGAGTTCAGGAGATCACAGAGCCAAGAGGCCAGGGGATCCTTTCTCGGGAGGGGGGGGTCCCGTTTATGGCACTTTCCGCTGCCATTAACCTTGTTGGAGTGCGTAACACAGTACTGTGCGCGACTGTAGGTTCCTGCAGAGCTGCCGCACGCGGACGGAGGACCAGTGCACGCTGCTGACGCAGGACATCGTGGACATCGCTATCCAGCTGGCGCTGGCCGTCATCTTCCTGCACAGCCAGAGGGTCTGCCACAAGGACATCGCAACCAGGAACTGCGTGTACGTAGCCGCTCGCTAAGCAAAAGTATTACGGTATCTGTCCACTAGCAGCTGGTCTGCGAAAACGAGGGTTTATTAGCATGTCTTATATTGTGGGCTTCTGTGGACGACCTGATGTTCACAAATACATAGCAGCGACCTCGCGATGTTTTCCGTAACACTTCAACAGTTTCAGATATCCTAAATTTTTGTTTAGCATTTCATTTTCTCTCTATAGTAAATTTATTTTTTCATGTAGGCTAAGGTGAACCAGTGTGTATGACTCACAGTCGTCACCCAAGTGTCTCCATTAATCTACTGTAGTTAACATCTTCAATAATTCTGTTCAAAGATTACAGTATTTGCCTTTCTCTATAATTTTGACTTTTCACTGCTTTCCCGCTTCCAAACTACACTACGCAACAAAATTAAGTGATCACCATTTCGGAACCCCATAGTTGTCTGCCAATCTGTCGCGTTAAGCTTGAAATTCGTCTCGAAAGTGGTAGCAATCTTTCTCTTCGACAGCCTCGTTGCTGCTGTAACGCCTGATGGTTAGGCAGCCCCTTCGAAACCCCTTAGGTGCGATCTGCCTACCTTTAGGTGATAGAGCAACCACAAGACTTAATTAAGTTCAAATTTCCTACAAGTACAGTTTGCAAGTGCTCAACAAAGGTGTGAGGGTCCAACCTACCCTCACTCGGGAGGCCCTACAGGTATACAGGTATCCCTAGCCGTTTTATTCAAGTACATGATATTCCAACACCTCCTCATAATCATACCACAGGAGGGCGCGAAACAGAAATGCTGACAAAGCATAAAATCCCTTTGCTGCTTCGGATCACGTTCAAATTTCGTCGAATAGTTTTGAACGGTTGCTAGTTTTCCACCCTGTATAAAAGAGTAAAAATAGCGGCCATATTACACTCCAAAGCGGTTAGATCACGTTCAGCGGGTTAGAAGACCACAGTGTCCTAAGATAAGTGTTGAAACATCGGAGGATGTCAGTGGTATCAACGGTTATCAACAAAATTTTCCTGTTGCTCATCCCACAGCGAACAGTCGTTTTCGACCGCGAAATGTGTGGAAATGAACGCCCCAAGAAGAGAGGTGGTTTCATTGAGGCCTTTTTGTGTCGATTCTCAGTGGCGGGGCGTCTGAAATACTTCTCCTCGGCCGCCCCTAAGAAAACTACGTATTTTCAACACTGGGTGTCGCGTATCTGACCTCCGTCGGAGAGACGGCCAAAAATGTGTGAATTGTGGGTAAGAGTGGCTGTGACGACGTTACCATCATTTGACACGTCCACCGTGGTGTTGGGCAGAATTGTGATGAAATCTGGTGCCAATATGACATCATTAACGCACGTTATAGCTCACATGAACTTCTGGATTGTGACCTTTATTTCGCCTGTGTCAGCACCTAGATTTTTGCAGTGTAGCCGAGCGCGAGGCTGCCATCGTAGGGCGTCACGCTTTTGCACCGTTACAAAGGAATGTTTTAGGTACCTTAGAGCAAAATTTTAAATTTTGGCGTCAGAGTGAGAGGTAACTAAGGGGTTTCGAAAAAATTGTTCTTCAATTTGACTATGGGTACTTACATTCTTTATGATTTGTAGTTAATGAGCGCAAATTCGTGGTCTAAGTCACGTTTCTGAGCTTATACTTACGCAAAATTATTCAGTCTTTTACCCAAAAACTCATATGCCTGACCAAACGCATTTGCTCCTGCACTTAACCGAAATTGTAACCCTTTATTTGCCTTAAAGTCTTAGCATATACAGTTGGAGAGGGCCAGCTGCAGGCTACAGTCAATGTATTTGTGCCAATTATTTGCAGTTTCTCAAATCCGCTCCTTCAGTGAACAAAATACGATGCATAGTAGGGTTTCCGTGGTGTAGCATTTTGACACTGCCAGCAAAGACGTGACCAACGGTTTCGCCGCAGTAGTAACACCGGTTCCCATCAGATCACCGCAGTTAAGAGCTGTCGGGCTGGGCTAGCAGTTGGATGGGTGATCATCCGGTCTGCCGAGCGCTGTTGGCAAGTGGAGTGCACTCAGCCCTTGTGAGGCAATCTGAGGAGCTACGTGATTGAGAAGTAGCGTCTCCAGTCTCGTAAACTGACATACGGCAGAGAGACCGGTGTGCTGACCACATGCCCCTCCATATCCGCATCCAGTGACGCCTATGGGCTGAGGATGACACGGCGGCCGGTCGATACCGTTGGCCCTTCCAAGGCCTGGCCGGACAGAGAGGAGAGAAAACAAAGACCTCCAGACTTCATTAACGGGCGCACAATTTCGATTAGCAACTTCGAATAGAACCACAAATATTTAGCACTCGCCAGAAAAAAACTCATGAAAAATTAGGAACATAATTTTCAGAGACTGGACGTTGAAATGGAAATCTTCAGATACAGTGAGAGACTACACCACTATAATTCTGGTTCCAATGAGATATTGCAGATATCACTTACCGGGCCATTTATTAGGCTGGTCCAGTTCTTTTCGTAACGTAGATTACATCTCACTTCCCTGCAGAGGATTGGTAGAAGAACAACGGCTGTTACTGTGATGCAGTAAGTATACCTGGTCACGTTGTACGGGATTGTCATCACGTTTATGGTACTGGTATAGCAAGAGATTAGGTGGCAGGCCTTGAGGTATAGAAATTTCTGCAAAACGTCTGGAGTAAGAGGTCTCGATATCTTGAATCTGACACACTGTAGTTTTTTACCCATTTCATTGAGTGCCAGCGAAACGAAGACAGAAGCACTAAGGCTTTACGTACTCTTGGATAGTAAACAGCCGGCCGGGATGGCCGAGCAGTTCTAGGCGCTACAGTCTGAAATCGCGAGAGCACTACGGTCACAGGTTCGAATCCTGCCTCGGGCATGTATGTGTGTGATGTCGTTAGGTTAGTTAAGTTTAAGTAGTTCTAAGTTCTAGGGGACTGATGACCTCAGAAGTTAAGTCCCGTCCTGCTCAGAGCCATTTGAACCATTCTTTTTAATAGTAAACACGGGACAGAAACTGTGTTCAAAAGCGGCGGAAAGAATGTAGTCTCTCATCGTATTATGTAATGAAAGACAATGTGAATCTATACCATGTGACAGACTTGGTATGTGACTTACAGGATTACAGTATGCCATTTCCGCTAGATAAAGTGTAGCCGTAGGTAACAACATCACTGAGACAAAACAATACATACACAGCCGCGAAAAAAGTTAGTAAACCGTTTTAAAGGTTTCAATTTCTCTCAAGATTTATTGTTGCAGTAGCGCATATAGAATACATGAAATGATTACATTGACAGATGAATAGTACAAGCGGTTCTGAGTCACGCGGTATCGACCCATTCTGCAATACCCGTATCAGTACGTGGTGTAGTCTCCACAGGTAGCAATTCAGGTGCTGAATCTGGCATCCAGTCGATCATACAGATGGCGAATACTGTCCTGGGATACGTTATGCCACATCTTCTCGACCTGTTCACTTAGTTCTGTAAGTGATGTTGGTTGACAAGTCGCACGAGTCACTGCTGGTCCCATCATGTCCAACAAGAGTTCAATTGAAGAGAAGTTCGGAGATCGTGCTGGCCAGGGTAGTTGCTGCATGTCTTGCAGAGGACGTTGAGTTTCACAGGCAGTGAGTGGGCGAGCATTATATGGTTGGAACAACACATCCCCTTCCTGTTGGAAGAACGGCAAAGGAGCGGGTCCAACAACACTCATCACGTATCGAGTGCTAGCAGCGTCCCCTGCCCAAATATCAAAGGTGAACGAGGGTTGTAGATTATCGGGTCCCAGACCACAGAGCCCAGGACATGGCCAGTATGTCTTGGATGAATGCTCTCTACGGAACAGCTCTCATCAGGTCTACGGCTTACGCGCAAACGTTTGACACTTGCGTGCATGCAAAATCTCTTTCATCTCTGAAGACAACGGATCGCCATTCAGTCATCCAAGTGATCCTTTGATGGAACTAGTCGAGCCGTACACGTCGATGTTGTGGAGTAAGTGGAAGACTAGCTGTAGGTGTGCGTGCCCGTAGTCCAACAGCCAACAACCCATCCGCAACAGTTGGTGCTGACACGTCGGGGTAGCTGTAAGATCTACCACTCCTGTCCTTGCGATGCGACAATCTCGGTTGGCGTCTGTGCTGTCTCGGCGTCCAGAGCCTCGTCTACGGAATAAGAATATCATCGCGTGTTCGCGTGACCGTTGATACCAGGATCGTTGCACAACTGACACAGCACGTCCAACCTCTGTGCCAATTCTTCGAAAGAACCTTGTCGCAACTCGGTGCACCATTTTATCATTGCGTGTTCGCGTGACCGTTGATATCAGGATCGTTGCACAACTGACACAGCACGTCCAACCTCTGTGCCAATTCTTCGAAAGAACCCTGTCGCAACTCGGTGCACCATTATATCATCGCGTGTTCGCGTGACCGTTGATACCAGGATCGTTCCACAACTGACACAGCACGTCCAACCTCTGTGACAATTCTTCGAAAGAACCCTGTCGCAACTCGGTGCACCATTATTTGATCTCTTTCAGACTAGCTCAGTTGCTGTGACCGTTGATACCAGGATCGTTGCACAACTGACGCAGTACGTCCAACCTCTGTGCCAATTCTCCGAAAGAACCCTGTCGCAACTCGCTGCACCATTATTTGATCTCTTTCAGACTAGCTCAGTTGTTCTTATGAAGCACGAGTACATATATCTAACGTGGTTGTCTGCTTGCTTCTCACTTATGTGTCACACTGAGCTTTTTCGCTGCGAGAATTCCCTAATAAAGGACATACACAAATGTCACACTGGTAGATCTGCCGCTACGCTATCAGTTCGCGGACGACGTTGAAAACATTATCATACTTCAGGTGGCATATGCCGTTCTAGGATCAATGTAGATGTTGTCTTTCCAGGTGTACCATTTTTTATCCGACAGTGTGTTCTCTAAAGGGTTTCGGTAGTGGCTAATGTAACATAATAATAATAATAATAATAATAATAATAATAATAATAATAATAACTGCAGATATACCAGCATAGTACAAGATTATGAAATAGACAGACATGTCTAGCTTACGTTCTGCTACTTGAATAAAAACAAGATTGTCATTTAAATGCAAGGTTTCAAGTAATGTTTTAAGATGGAAGCACTTCCTGCGATCTTGCTCCTGAACCGATATAGCACAGCCATGTGTAGATCGCCGCATATTCTGCAGCTTGTATCTCGGATTGTGTCATGTAGCAATGGTTTAATGTGCACCGACAAACTACTGGAGTCCTGGGAAGGTAGTCAGGGAATTACGATGTCATTTAGGACTAAAGTTTCCTGTATGAGTAGCATATGCTCACTGAACTATTCCCAAAACCAAACTTTACAAAGTAATGGTAGTACGACGAAAGACCGGTGCAGACACTGTTTCTCGACTCTGTACTAAATCTGCCTATCGCGCTGTTGGGATGATGGAAAAGCTACCCCTGAAGTACTGTGTGTTTCTTTTTTTTCTTTTTTTATTTTTCTTTTTTTAGGTGTGGTTTGCATTCAAAGTCGTACGTGACCTCACCGAACGTTCGACGGTGGAGTTCACAAAATCAATTTCATCAAGAGCCTCCGCACGATATGAAAACAGAGTTATGACAACACGAATCAGTACTCGATATTTCTGTAGCAAACCGTAACTTCTCATAAAGATTGGTTCCCACGGAGCGACAGGAATACTGGTGCCTGCCTCGTACTTGAAATGCCCTTGGTTGTTCACTGATGAAATAAGAATCGACCGCAAACTACAATTGTTCAGGTCATGACGTCATAATCAGAACATAAAGACAGCAGATGCAGACTCAAATCACCATTTACATGGGGTGTTCAATAAGTAATGCAACACTTTTTTTCTGAGATAAGGTCGGTTTTAGTCAGGCTTTCTATACACCCTATTGTTCCCCACTCTTTTGGCTACAAAACGCCGTTTAGTAACACAATCTCCGATGAATGCGGCGGCCTTATACCACCTTACTGGTAGGGCGTGTGTGCCCGCACGGTACCACGCTAGTTGTGGACAAAGGAGACAACGTTTTGCAGCATTAATAACGTCACAATAATCCGGACTGTAGGATGGATGAGGAATAACAGTTCACTCAACTTTTGTGAGCTCCTCTCGGGTGTGCAGACTTTATTGAGGCCTTGCTTTGTAACGGAAAGTCTGTTTGCAGGGTTGTGGCGATGAGCACGGTGAAGTCGTTTATTTACTGAGGTTGTGTACTGGCGGCAGGTACGCATGAGATCGGACAGGTTTGCGCGACTTTGTAGCGATGATGACGAGTCGCCCAACGACTCACCATGCTTTTGTCCACTGCTAGGTCTCCGTACACATTTTGCAGGCACATACAAATATCTGCGATGCTCTGGTTTTCCGCGAAAGGGACTCATTGAAAGTTATCTGCCTGGAACGAACTTCCGTTAAGGAAGCCATTTCGAAGGCTTCGTATAGCGCCGCCACCAATCTGCAAGTAACGAAACCATAGGGGCTGATGCATGGATATTTCACGATCTCTCACAACAAATTCCGCATTTGTGAACCGGAATTTGCCAAGAAAAAATGTGTTACATTACTTGTTGAAAGCCCCTCGTACCAAGAGAAGGCTGACGTTTCAGACATTCGTCCGATAGAATCAGTGTGGCGAGAACAAGGATACTGAAGTACTGACGAAGGATGCATTTGAAGTTCCCTAATACATGGGATATTGCCATAATGAATGTCAAGGCAGGCAGTTCAGCTGAGGAGGAGTGGGAATTTCTAAAAATGGTAGCTACAGAAACTGTTCAGACAAACCTAAGCACAACTAAGGTAATGGTGAAGAAACCTTGAGTAATAGATGATACACTTAAATTGATCTACGGAAAGAGGAAATACACATGGTTTAGGGAAAGACAGAAATATAAGTATGTAACTCAGTTACGAATGAAATAAATAGGGAGTGCAAAGAAGTGAAGTCGAAGTGGCCACTGGAAAGATATGATGAAATAGGAAACGATATTTCATCGTGTTAACTAATTCTTCCCTCTATTCTTGGTAGAGAAGAATTATAATAAATGTACAGTACTATATCGCTTATGTTCTACAGGATTCTGTTGAACAAAACAATATAGTGCTTCTCGTTTATTATAATGATCATAATTAGAATTGATTCAGTACACGGAACAGTCAAATCAATCTTCGGTAAAATGTAAATATCGTGTGACTAGCGCCTGCCGTCGGGTAGGCCGTTCGCCAGGTGCAAGTCTTTCGATCTGACACCACTTCGGCGACTTGCGCGTCGATGGGGAGGAAATCATTATGATTAGGGCAACACAACACACAGTCCCTGAGCAGAGAATATCTCCGACCCAACCGGTAATGGAACCTGGATGCTTAGGATTGGCATTCTATCGCGCTGAGCACTCAGCTACCGGGGGCGGGCCACAACCTTCGTTGAAAAACAGAGGTGTTAGTATGAAAACTTCAGGAGGAATTCCTGTGTCAAACACTGAGGACGGAGCGGAAGAAGTACGCTGAAGGTCTTTACGAATTGAAGGCTATTTGATGACGTTTGGAAGACTTGCGACCAAATAACGTGGGAGGAATGCGTACGGAATTTCTAAAATCACTGGATGAAATGGGAAGAAATTACTGAAATGGATGAGTAGAACCAAAGAGAGTATAGACATACCATCATACTTTCAGAAAAACACTATTCACATAATTCTGAAGATAGTAAACGTAAATAAGTGTGAGAACTATAGCACAGTTACCTTAACAGCCCACATGTCAAAGTTGCTAAAAGGAATAATGTGCAGAAGAATGGAAATGAAAATTGAGGCTCAGTTAGATGACGATCACTTTTGCTTTCGGAAAGGCGAAGACACCAGGTAAGGAGTACTGACGTTGCCACACTTAATGAAAGAAACACTTGAAAAAATAAAGAAATAAATAAAAGTAAAAGTAAAATAAAATGACTGTCGACCTATAAAAATCTTTCGACAATGTGTAACTGAGAGAGATGTTCGAAAATTTTGAGCGGAGTAAGTATAAAAAACAGGAAAACATGGATAATATACGTGAAACATGTACAATAAGGAAAAACAAGCTTGGAAGACGAAGAACGAAATACTCCGATTGAAAAGGGCAGGACAGGAGAGAGACCGCAATACAGCCGGCAAATAACTAAGGATGTAGGATCCAAGTGGTACTCTGAAATGAGGTTGACACAAGAGAGGAACTCGTGGCTGGCCTCATCCAACCAATCGGAAGACAGACGACTAAAAATAAACATAAAGCATTAGTGCATTAGTACAATTGTAGGAAAATTGTAATCGATGAACATAAATTGCAGCATTCTTGTTTGCTACAAAGGTAGTGGTCTCATAATAATGTTACCCTGTAGGAATGTGGTCGTCTCTTACCATCAGCGATTGTAATTTGATAAACACCGTAGTTCAAAACTAACGAGAGCTTATGATGAAATAAGCGTTTATTAGCAACAATCTTGTATCAACCGTTCAACGTGGGGTAGCAACGAAGAAACATGTGACATACATATGTATGTCTGACTATCAATGCAACAACTTTTGCTTAACATTCTCACGAAAAATATCATAAGATAAAGCAAACGAGTCACACAAGGTATTTACAGCAGTGGTAACGTTCTTACTGTGTCATTGAATCTAGGACACAAAGACGGGGCTGATATATGTCAACTAAATATTTTAGTTTAATATGATAAAGTGCTACCTATCATCATTAAAAAAAATAGGAATACGTTAATACAGTCGCATTAAAAATGTTAGTATAACCGAGTAATCTTCGTACACATCTAATTCCCAGTGATCTTGTGTCATATTTGCATACATACGTAAAAAGCAATTAAGGGCGCATCGTTAGTCTGCAGAGTGCACTATACATAGGACTCAAGTTGAATATTAACGAGCTGTATGGTTCCAGCTGCATACACTTTAACAGACTCGGTATTAGACCTACATTTTTTGAGGAAACTATTCCATTTGTTCAAGGATTTCACAAGGAACTGCGCTTGGATGTGGAAAGAACTCGAAGATCTACGTGTGATGTATGTAATTTAGGTGCAATACAATGAAATTATTTAACAGTATGGTACTTAAGGGCTAATTCTCATTATAAATTATATTAAAAAATTAAATTTAAGAGTCTCCGTGAAGATATTCTTCAGTGGCGTTGAAGGAACTGCCCAACGTAAAACTTATTCAAATCAGTCTTAAACTGCACCACAATATCAGTATGAAAATGAAAGACCCAGAATGGAACCTTGTGGTACACCCCATCTGATGGCTTGAAATCCTGAGTGAAAAACTTTATATGATACACCATGCTTCCTGTTACTCACATAAGATCAAAACCGCGAACCAGCTGTTCCTATTATTCCTAACATTTTATCTTCCTGAGTCAAAAATTTTGGTTATAACGAGGTCACAGCCGTGATAAACTTTTTGGAAGAAAGAGGTTGCTACACCTGCTGTTCTATATTTCTGTTTTATTTTTATTTTGAGTACTGCAGCTATTCAGCTGCTTGTGCATACCAAAGTAAAATGTTTAATCCGTCAGCTGTGGGCCCTGGAAACCCTTAACCTAAGTAGTTAACGAGTAGAATGTTTTACTTGAGAATGTTTACACAGGCGATCCGACGTTGCAAATAAAATAATAGTAAAATGGAAATAGACACAACCTGATGTCGAAAACCTAAACCTTCCCGAGTCCTGCTTGTGCTGAGCCGCCCTCTGCCTTTTCTGCCTGCAGACTGGACGAGAAGCTGCGCGTGCGCCTCACAGACAACGCGCTGTCGCGGGACCTGTTCCCCACGGACTACTACTGCCTCGGAGACAACGAGAACCGTCCTATCAAGTGGCTCGCAATTGAGAGTCTTGTGCACAAGCAGTTCAGCGCCGCCTCCGACGTGGTATGTACCACCAAGTAAATTTTGTGTTTAGGATATTAATTGTAGCCTACACAACGAAGTTACTGACATTCGTTCCACATTGAGGAAGCGAATATATCAGATGTAGTAAATCCCAATAATAATAATAACAAGAGACGGGTTTGGCGCGAAAATCTATTTTGCACGACTTCATTCACACCGGTGAGAAGACGGGGGCTACAGAGTGATGTGGCGACGGTTATTGTAGGAAAGGATAGAAACGATTCGTCAACAAGTGAACACAGCAAACATAAGATTTACTTAACTTGTATTTCTCCAAGCGATCGAAGACTCATTACAAATAATGCAGCAAGAAGTAAGTACAGCTCTCAGTGCCAACAAGGATGGGGCTCTCTGACCTAGAGCACAAATGATGATGTTGGAGCCGCTGCTGGGCATTGTCTCTGTAGCAATACGAAGTAAATAGGGTCCAAGTGCGAATGGACTGTGTAGCCGCCCGCTGATCTAAAATGCCGCAACGGAGGGCGCTTGTAGTCCAGAACCACTGGAGGTGTGGTTCAGTCGGCGTGCAGCTTTGCGTCTGCCAGACCAGTTAAAGCACAGAATCGACCAAAATTTACCCGGAAGCAGTAGATGCCAAATGCAACACTTAGGACCAACGAACGTACTCCGCAAACAGTGTCGAACGCCGGGTAGCGCGTGTATCTAACATTGCAGGGGACACTCAGAAAGTAATGCCTCAGATTACTTTTTTTTCCTTCATTAAAGCGGTAGTGTAGAAACTGGCGTGCCACCACAAACCTCCTTCTACTGTCCACTACAGCAACAGCGTCCTACATCAATGGATGGCCGCAGTGTATAAGTTTAGAAAATTTCTGACATTCACGCACGTATGCGAGTGCATTCTGTGACTTAATTCCATTCTACAATCACATAGGCTGAAGAAGATATGTTGACAAGGTACAATCGTTAGATGATGCGATCGTCGCTGTAGAGAAAATGAAGCGCAAACAAAGGTGGCGGGTCTGCGGGCGACAAGGGGCCGCAAAGGCTTTACGTAAGCGTGTCGACCGAACTATTCGTGACGACCGCTCGATAACAACAGATGTATTGTGTCACGAATCAGCTGACTGTAAAGGCAGTGCGACAAGCCTGTAACGAAAACGTGGGCTACTCCAAGATTTATACACGCTGGGCGCCAAAAATGTTGACCGTCCTGAATTGCATCAAATCAGACTTCTTTCTCTTCGGCCCACTCAATGATACTCTTCGGAGGCATCACTCTGAAGATGTGGAGACGCTGAAAAATTCCGTACGCCAGTGGCTGAGGTAGCAGCGCACAGATACACGTGCTCTTGAGTCAAGCTGGAAAACAACTGTGAACAAAAAAAATGATTATATAGAAAAGCGACGAATTAATCGCAGGTATTGTAGCTTTCATCCTATGGACAAGACATTTAATTTTCTTGTAAAATGAAAATAAAAAAGAAGGAGACATCGCTTTGTGGTTAAGCCTCGAACGTGCCGCTGCCAGTACCAGTTAGACTATAGAGCTCAGTTACTGCCTAAATTAGATTGAGGAAATAGTTTAGGCTGAACTGTCGAAGCTAGGCTTACTTTAAAGTCGTATCTACCGATGGTTTCGTTAGACGTGGATTTTCTTATGTTTAACAGGCAAAGCTCAACGCCAGAGATGTACGAGTATTATTCAATTTCTCATATAAGACCACAGGACAAATTTTTTTCATCTTCTTAAATGATCGCACTGATCAGTATAGCACTATAGATAGTGCATTACTGGTATTTCGTGATCTGATGATCCTCCACCACCGTTGCAAATAGTGGGTGTACGTGTAGAACGCAACACATGTCCTATCATCCTGTCCTCTACTCGTACGGCTACTTTCCATATAGAAGACAAATTGACGCGAGTACTTGACAGAATGTCTAGAGGGAGATACTCCGTTTGGACGTGCCCGTGGCCACACCGAGAATGAAATTGCCAGGTTTTTTGGCTTAAGAACGCTGTTTAACGTGCCTACAAGGAAAGTTATACGACTCCCAACCACAGTAACACAACATAAGATCAGTGCTCGTAAAACGATCCTAACCGACAGCGATCGGGGATGACTTTGTCAATGATATTTTTTGCAGCTCGGCTGGAATTACTGCGGTTAAAGTGTGCCGGTCAATCTCAACAAATTTACAAAGAAACAATGCGAAAGAAAACTGCACGCAGTGGATATTTGGAATAGGGAATCTCGGAAAGGGCCATTTCTCACAGCGGCAAACAAATCCGCTCCTCGTCAGTGGTCAAAACGATACTGAAACTGCACAGTGGCGGACTTAGGGCGCGTTTGTGTGCTCCGACAAGAAGCCATTACTGACTCTCTTCAAAAGATGCAAATTGTCGAGTACAACGGCGGCATGTGAGACGTGTAATCTACTGTATGTGTGTGTTCAGAACTCCTTCATAGCATAACTTGGCTCCACTCACTGAGGTTATTTTGAACAAGAGCCAGGATGTTTATTTCAACATTCTCGGAGACGAAGTGTTAACATCCGCGATGGACAGTATGCCGTGATCCTCCCATCTTCGATGACACAACAGCCGTGTTAACAGAAACGCATGCAGACATTCCTGCTTTGACGAACGCTCAGGCATAGATTTAGCGTCTCTGTGCATAGTGCGTAGATCGCCACTTTGTATAATGCCTTAAGCACCTCGAAATACACTGCTCAAAATAATTAGGGGTTCATGATTTTGAAGGTCGGGCATAATCTGTTGAGCAATAATTGAGGACTCGGTATGTTGCTCTAAAGAATTAGAGGACACCATTTTGAGAGTCTGCCATACTCCACTTGGCAATAATTGTGGACGAAGTACGTTACCAAGTTACACCTTCCTCTTTCAAACCTTAAGTACACAACAAATCATTGTTACATCCTCTTTTATTTGCTGAAATATCCGGCAGGTGTCTAAAACAAGTGGAAACAATCGTTCATGCAGTCGTCCTGGGCACTCGTCGTTTGACTCTGAGTGCATGAATAACATGTGTGCCCTCCGTGAGCTTTTATAAAGGCCTGGCGCCTGCGTTGCATGTTTCTTGTAAATCTGCGCACGACACCCTGTAGCATCTCTTTCTGTCCTAAATTATAGTTCTTGAGAGTTCTTGCAGAGTCTGTGGTAGAACAGTGCGGACACGAACACGTCTGTCAACCACGTGACACTCATACTCGTTGAGGTCTAGGTCGGACTCACTGGTGGCCATTCCATTACTTCTACTCGTATATCCATTCTTCGCGAGACATCCCTGGCGTCGCCCAGGGCGGGGTCCCTATTATCGTGTGTCAGAAGGAAGTCATGGCCATCAACGCGTGCGTAGCCAGTACATGGTCCAACAGAATCTGTTAGATGTACCTATACGTCCATCTTTTCAGAGATTGTTGCGGAGCTTGGCTGTTCGCTAAAGGATGTCAAATCAAACATCTTTATCTCGTCTAATTTCCAAACTTATTTTATTTCAATACCAGTTTCGGTGATTTACTACGCCATCTTCAAGCCCCTGACCGACTTTTAGGAAGATTCCACCTCCGTCCTGGCCCCTGTTTTGCCCAGAACCGTGGTGGAAACTTCCTACAAGTCGGTAAGGGGCTTGAAGATGGCGTAGTAAATCACTGAAACTGGTAGTCAAATGTAATAAATTTGGAAATTAGACGACTGAAATGTGCTTGATTTCACATCCTGTTAGATGCACTGCCTGGCGGTAGGGCGATCAGAGACAATGACAAGATTCGTAATGGTCACAACTTATGCTTCCCCACACCATGACAGAAGGTTGACCGAATCTGTCCGCGCACCAGGGTCTCTCCACAAATGAACACGGGCATCACCTTATGTCAGAGGAAATACTCTGTAAATAAAACGTTTCGCCACTGACGAAGTTACCAGTTGGCTTGGGAACAGCAGAGCTTAATGTGGGCTGTGAGACGTTATCGTGTCAAGCGGGCTACTCGAACAGGAGTCTGGGTCGTAACGTCCTTTCCCGTAACCTGTTCCTTACAGTCTGATCGGACACACAGGTTCCAGTGGTCCTTAAGAGATCGTCTTGCAGTGCTGTGCCATTAGCAACGCGAGGTCGCAGTGCTTGGATGTCTAGATATAGGTCTTCACGTGGGGTCTGTAATGTGTTGGCGATCTCGTCCAACGCGCCTTGTGCACTGACCCTGTCTCTCTGTACCGTGTCCACAATCTAAACAGATGGAGAGACAGTGGCATCTGCAATAACACGACGGAAAGTGCTTCCTTCTTCGATCAAACAGAATTCCCTTGAAACCTTCACTGCAGCAGAGTGTCGCATTGCGCACGCTTGGTTGCATGCAAAGTCCACAAATGACAACTGCTGTCTTCGTACTTCACTAGAGTCACCGGTACTTAATTTCTTTTGAGGTATCACCTGATACTGTAAAGCATATCACAGCCGGTAGATGGCGAATGACTAGATGTTGCATGCACCGAAAGCGAGTTTCTCAAGCTATGCTGTAAGATCATAGTCTCTCCTAAGACTCATCAGGCGCGTTTTCTCTGGTGTTTCAGTAGATATTTGCAATTTCATTTTTGTTTTGCGTAGATGGAGCCAACCCAAACATACAATGGTGATCGTGCCTTTGATAGAATGCCCAGTATCGACGGAAAGCATCAGTTTGTTTCCCACTGCAAACAAAATTATTGTTTAAGCGGAATTTTATGTGTCCATTCGATAGAGCAGTCCCAGATCAGTGCGAAAGTTTTGTTATCGATATGTATTTAGAGGGGCAGTAAAACACGAAGAATAGCCATCACTCCAGCAGCGACAGCACTGCCTGGGCCCGAGTGCACTGCTACGGCCACGATAGATCGATGCTGGATTGTTGTTCATTATTCGTGTTTTACTATCTCTGTTAATACATATCGATGCACTAGAGTAATCTGTGGCAGTTCTATTGAACAGGCACGTGTAATTCCGCTTTAAAAATTATGTTGTTTATAGCGGAAACAAACCGTTGCTTTTCGTCGACACTCGGTGTCATGAAAGAGTTGAAGTACAGTATTTGTTTGTGATGATTCCAGTTGCACAATGCAAAAACGAAACTACAAATATCTGCTGAAACATCAGAGAAATTCGCCTGACGACTCTTAGCAGCTAAAAAACTATGATCACTGCTATTGTAAGACCTAATAATTCTTTGTGGTGTAGCGGCACGTGACATGATAATAAACGTATATAAAAGGGGGAGGGACGAATGAGTTATAACTGTAGCAACACTTATCTGTATAGAGTCATCAGTCTTCTGATTTGTTTGACTCGGCCAATATGTTGATCTCATAGTGGCAATTGCGCCCCACGTCTACAGTTATTCATTAGATATATTCCACTCTCTGATTTCCTCTACAGCTCTTACCCCTTTACCTCATTCACATCCCTCTAGTACGACGGAAGCTATTTCCCGACAGCGTTACATATGTCCTATCATCATGTGCCAACCTACTGTCAATGTTTTCCCAAATTTCCTTTCGTCGCCAATTCTCACTGCTTATCTTAAACGCCGACATAATTTTCTGTATCCTTTGCAGCACCACATCTGAAACGCTTGGACTGTCTTCCGTTCCGTTTTTGTCATAGACCCTTTTCCGCTACCATACAATTCTATGTTCCCGATTTACATACGTAGAAATTTTTTTCTCAAGTTAAGGCCCAGTGACGATACGAGCGACGGGTGTGAAGATCCACAGCACTAGCAACTTTGACAAGAGGCAGATGGTTACAGCCCGTCAGCTGCGAACAACCATCTTGGGAAAAACAATGCAAGTCTACTGTTAACTTGCTTTTGTAGTGAAGGATACGGAAAGTGGTTAAGGACGGTGAAATGACGAGTAGACGACGAGGTTTGGGGCATCCAGCCTCATCACAAAACGCGCGATTGGGAGCCTTGTCCGCCGATTAACCCTTCGGTTCACGTGTAAACGACACCCGATATCCACATGATTTTCCTACTCTAATTTTATCTGACTGGGCCGGATGAGTTGGAGCCATTTTCATCCGTCAGCTTCAGCCATCACAGGTTTTCAGTTACGCGAGTTGCACTCTTAATGAAACATTACTATAGCCTGGAGGACACTCGTCAATCACGCGAGCGCTACTGCTACAGTGTGAGACAAAGTAAGTGTATGTTACTTTATTGTTTTCCTAGATTGGATACAACTTTCACGTGCGTAGTTTTAGGCTCATCGAAAACAATTACAGTTAATCTGCTTTTTGCCTAGAATACTTACCTAAGAAAAGGAAACATTCTCTTCAATTTGTTTGTGGAATCAATGTCAATGTTTGTAAAATACCTAGGACTGAGTGTAGCAGAGATCCTGATGCATTACTGAATCGTTCCATGAGCTGAGCGACGAAGATCCCGACAGCGATACAGCTGACTCTGAGAACAAGGCCTGTGTACATGAAAGCGCTCATGATTTAGGAAAGGATCAAGACATAGCGGAAAATTATGATTTTGAATTACAGGAGGAAGTAATTAAAGAGGACGTATTTCTTTTAGGGAAAGATGGAGTAGCTAAATGGAGGAAAAATAAATAACCTTCCAGTGATAGAGTAAGAGCTTGTAATATTATTACGTTTTCACCTGGACCCCAAAAATGAAGCTCGTATAACTAAGACGGAAATAGTTATTACGGAGTTTTATTGCACTGTAATACAATACCCATTATTACATCATGTACGTAGTAACATTTACATCAATGAAGTTCATGGCTATTCTTGCAGAGAAATGGATGCTAAAGAATCAGATTTTATACAGATCGATGCTTTCATTGGTTTGTAGTATCTGTGTGGATCCCTGAGATGTTCGATAAAGAGTTAATGAAATTGTGGGATAACTCAAAGGGCAACGCACTTGAATTGTGCTACTTATGCTTAGTGAAATCCGAGTCAGGTTGCACTTGTCTTTTCTGAGGTTTGACAGTATCACTGATGGAAGTGTTCGCAGGGAGAATGACAACTTGGCAGCTGTCAGAGAGACACTGGAGCTATTTACGAACAATTCCCAAAAATATTTATCACCAAGAGAGAATCGTATTTGTGTATTGTATTTAGATTTAAATAAAACACTGCTAATATAATTAATACACACTGTTCAGAATGTCCAAATACAACGTTTATGTTTTGCATAACATATATCACAGCGCGAGTGACTGTGTCACGAATTATCGCTCGAGTAATGGAGGGTTAAAGTAGGAAAAGCAGCGATGTCTGGTGGCTCTGACACCTGAGTACAATCATAGTGAAGGCGCAATTCTTTCGAAGCACGCAGGTCGGCATTAGACCATGGATCAGTGGCGATTTGTCCTTTGGTGAGATCAAACACGTTTTTTGTTACACCAGATCAATGGTCGTGACCGGATTCACCATCATACAACCAAACGGTTTCTCGAAATTTGCACCGTGCTACTGACGCAGGCCGGTGGAACATGTTATGCTATGGGGGACATTCACCTGAGCTTTCGTGTGGCTTGTAGGAAAAAAATTCCATCGTCACAGCTGTGGATTACGTGAATGTTATTGAGGGCTACCTACCTCTCTTCTTGCTTGTCTTCCTTCAAGGCGATAGCATCTTACAGCAGTCCGTGTCATAACGCCATAATCGACCTGCAGTAGTTTGAGAAGGTTGATAGTGAACTCGCGTTGATGTGTTGGCTACAAAATTTTCCGACCAGGACCCGCTGTTACCCAGCTGCGACCCTATCAGGTGCCAGCCTCCCGCAGACAAACCACCATACCATAATTTGTTGAGTGTCCTGTGCATTGACATGTGGTCAACATAGATGCGGAATACAACCAGGTACTCGTCGAATCCATGCCACGAAGTATCACTATTGCCTTGCTTTCCAATGGTTGACCGATATGCCATTGAGCCGAAGCTCTAGTCAAGAGGGACGAAAAATGGGTGAAGTTTGGAATTTTTTTTTTTTGTTCAAGGAATGATTTTTATTAAAATAGGGGTTTTACCACTTTAATAGCCTTACATTCACGAGTGAAAAAAATTATTTTCGGGACAACAAATTAAAAACGGCGGCTGTCGCCTTTGCCAAAGTATAAGCCTCGCGACGCGTTAGTTTGCGTGAAGCGTTGTATAGACTAGTTTCTGTTTCTGAAAGCCATAAAATAGACCTGTATTAAATTAGAATAAATTTTGGATGGGAGGCATCACGATGAGGTTTTATAAAAAAACCTCAAAAAATCAAAATGGCCTCTATGTGAAAAACGTGTTTTTTTCACATGTTTCTCTAAGTTAGATTCATTAATTAATATATTTAAATTTCTAATAAAAAAACTGTCACTAAGACCCCCTACGCGTTAGTATCTTTCACTTAAGTAACAAATCAAGTGAACGGATTACTCTGTCGAGTTTCTATAGAGCTTCGAGCGCTGGAAAATGATGTTTCGAAAAAAACGTGTTTGAAATTTGAGTAATAAAAATAATATTGTTTCAAAACTTAGGGTTAATCTGCGATCCCAGAATCATAGAGGCATACTTCCTAGTTCTCTCAATTGCTCTTGTTGGGAATTTGGTGCAATATTTTTTCAATCCAGGCTGTATTAACGAACTGAGACAGTCCATGCTTCCTGGTGGCCATACGTTTCCTGTCAAATAACTCCGCGAAGTTTTCGCTGTTCGTCCCTATGACTAGTACTAACAAGTTAATGTTCTTCGTAATACATGAATAACTTTCATTGACTATACCGGCAGCAGTATAAGGAGTTATTGCAACAGTTTTTGCGCCACAAGGGAGAAGTTTCAGCACCGGTTTCCAAATGCGTGCGCTTAAGTTCTCGTTGTCATTTTGCATACTGGCAGAGGTGCAGCTTTTAAGCAGATTTTCATTGGACAGAAATCCGTATCCAGGCCGAATCTATTCTTGAACTAGTTCATCGAGCGCCTACAGCTGTTTGTACACTCCTGGAAATTGAAATAAGAACACCGTGAATTCATTGTCCCAGGAAGCGGAAACTTTATTGACACATTCCTGGGGTCAGATACATCACATGATCACACTGACAGAACCACAGGCACATAGACACAGGCAACAGAGCATGCACAATGTCGGCACTAGTACAGTGTATATCCACCTTTCGCAGCAATGCAGGCTGCTATTCTCCCATGGAGACGATCGTAGAGATGCTGGATGTAGTCCTGTGGAACGGCTTGCCATGCCATTTCCACCTGGCGCCTCAGTTGGACCAGCGTTCGTGCTGGACGTGCAGACCGCGTGAGACGACGCTTCATCCAGTCCCAAACATGCTCAATGGGGGACAGATCCGGAGATCTTGCTGGCCAGGGTAGTTGACTTACACCTTCTAGAGCACGTTGGGTGGCACGGGATACATGCGGATGTGCATTGTTCTGTTGGAACAGCAAGTTCCCTTGCCGGTCTAGGAATGGTAGAACGATGGGTTCGATGACGGTTTGGATGTACCGTGCACTATTCAGTGTCCCCTCGACGATCACCAGTGGTGTACGGCCAGTGTAGGACATCGCTCCCCACACCATGATGCCGGGTGTTGGCCCTGTGTGCCTCGGTCGTATGCAGTCCTGATTGTGGCGCTCACCTGCACGGCGCCAAACACGCATACGACCATCATTGGCACCAAGGCAGAAGCGACTCTCATCGCTGAAGACGACACGTCTCCATTCGTCCCTCCATTCACGCCTGTTGCGACGTCGATGTACTGTGGAGACCTCACGCCCCACGTGTTGAGCAATTCGGCGGTACGTCCACCCGGCCTCCCGCATGCCCACTATACGCTCGGTCGCTCAAAGTCCGTCAACTGCACATACGGTTCACGTCCACGCTGTCGCGGCATGCTACCAGTGTTAAAGACTGCGATGGAGCTCCGTATGCCACGGCAAACTGGCTGACACTGACGGCGGCGGTGCACAAATGCTGCGCAGCTAGCGCCATTCGACGGCCAACACCGCGGTTCCTGGTGTGTCCGCTGTGCCGTGCGTGTGATCATTGCTTGTACAGCCCTCTCGCAGTGTCCGGAGCAAGTATGGTGGGTCTGACACACCGGTGTCAATGTGTTCTTTTTTCCATTTCCAGGAGTGTATTTGGATCGGTGCACGGTTCCAGTCAACCATCTGTAGCTTCTAAAACACTTGCACAACAAAAAAAAATTCTTTTACAGACGATCTTTATGGATGCAAATTATGTAAAAGAAGAAACGCAGTTCTTTCAACAGTCTTGGCCGAAACCTCCCATTAAGCAGATGGTCATAATGTTTTGTCTCAGTAGTAGGATACGTGGTGCATAGGGATAATGCAGTTTCGCAAGTTAGAATAACTTTCCGTATCTGTCAACTGCTGTAGCTTGGGATAAGTCGATCTACTTGTCAATAAATTGCTATTGTAAGTATTTATACAGTAAAATTCTGTTTCAATTGCCAGCAATTTTCTTAATTTATTTCACGACCGGTTTCTAGGTTTAAAGCTTCATCTTCAGATGCTACTAAATAATTATGAAAACTGAAATGTGTGATGATCACAACAGTCAATCACTGGGGATCACACCCACGTTCAACAAACGTTAGTCGTACTGTCCAGGTAGGGATTGTGGTTGCAGGTCCTACGCTCCCATTCGTTTGTTGAACGTGGATTTAATCCACAATGATTGACTGGCTCGACGCCCGTTCATTTATGTTGTCACAACTATTTGGTGGCATCTGAAGATGAAGCTTTAAGCTCCGAAACCGGTCGTGGAATAAATTAAGAAAGTTACTAGCAACTGAAACGGACTTCTACTCTATAAGTGCGTTCCTCAGTTGCGAATGTTCATATGTTCAAACTGCGTCCAGCCTAACGACGAGTGGTTCACAAAGTTGGAAAACCAGTTCTGTGCGCTCACAGCGTTTTTTGTTGTTGTTGCTGCTGCAGTGGGCGTTCGGCGTGCTTCTGTGGGAGCTGACGACGCTGGGCCAGCAGCCGTACGTGGAGGTGGACCCCTTCGAGATGAGCGCCTACCTGCGGGACGGCTACCGCCTGTCGCAGCCGCTCAACTGTCCGGACGAGTTGTGAGTGGCCCCTCACCTCTACCTACACCCGACTTACTCCTGTCTTGGGCTGTCAGCGTTTAATACCCAGTTTAGAAATCTTCAAAGGATAACCACGAACTTCAGAACAGGAGGATCGATTAAAAGACAGCATTAGCGCTTCAAATGGTTCAAATGGCTCTGAGCACTATGGGACTTAACATCTATGGTCATCAGTCCCCGAGAACTTAGAACTACTTAAACCGAACTAACCTAAGGACATCACACAACACCCAGCTACCAGGAGGCAGAGAAAATCCCTGACCCCGCCGGGAATCGAACACGGGAACCCTGGCGTGGGAAGCGAGAACGCTACCGCAGGACCACGAGATGCTGGCGGCGTTAGCGCTCGTGGAGATACCTTAGTCATATGTATATGCAAATTGTCTAAAGAGCGCAATCCAGATAACGAATTTATTTATTTTCAAAGACCATTTTGAGCCAGCACGGCATTCTTCAGATTTAAAAACTCTTTGCAACAACTATTGACGACAAGTAACAGTTTGTGCGATTAGTTTTTAAATCTAAAGGTGGCATATACTGGCTCAAACCAGCCACGGAAAACGAATAAATTTGTTGTCTAGACACTGTTATTCAGACAAAGGGGAGGGGGGGGGGCGAGATTTCTGACCGACAGCTGAGTGCTTAAAATATTATTTTTCTCAGGTGATTAGAGCCGTATGTGAGAGTTATATTCCTTATCAAGTCTCCTCCATTATACCCTCTCCCGTTTGATACTTTTCCGTCATCTGAGTCTTTATTTCCTTTTCCACGTTGTCTATCCATCGCATTCATTATATTCATCTCTGTGTGTCTCCAATTGCCCTACGTTCATAAATATTTTCTGTTCTATCAGCAAACTTTTTTAGAACATGTCTAAACCAAGTTATTCTCTTACATTTTTTTAATTGGTCTTCCAATATCTGCTCCTTGTGTAAGGTGACCCAACTCACCATTTGTTCTACACCGCCAAGTATCATAACTATCATTAAAAGGCCGATACACTTACCTATCCACATCAATATTAAGTACTCTCATGATGTTCGTTCATTTTGATAATATATCTAAAACTACTCATATGTACTCCTGATACTATTTGCCCTTAAATAAAAATAAGAAACAGCAAGTTGTTAACAGCACCTTACTGCAATTTTATCATGCATATGCATACATGTCAATGCTGGTAAAAATCTCTCGAGCTTCCAACAGCGTCAAATGGTTTAAAATCCAAGAGCGGAGTACTGTTAGGCCATCGTCAAGTTGTGACACGTTACAATGGCGAAGGAGGACTCGGCCGTGAGCGCGTACATTTTAAAAAATATGACGCGGTTGTAAGCTCGAGAGAATTTTACCAGTACTTATCGCTGTGGAACCATGCATTGGTATATGGTAATACTGTTTTAGTGTTCCTATAGTAACGTTAAGACAGCTATTACTTTTTTTTATAACGGAGGCTGATGTATTTTACACTGGCAGGAAATATATGCTTTGTAGAATATACACGTGATATTACCACTTTTTACCACACGGGGCCTTGAGTCTGCACACAAACTATTCGTGTGTGTAGAACTTCTGGGCCTCTAGTCAGAAATATGTGCTCACAATTCTTACGCGTATTATTATACTTACATATTGCGTGAGAATTCGCCGTGTGCTGAAGTTTTCGGTCATTATTTTGAACCATCTACAGGCACTATTCACTTCTATTTTTGAACCATTATCCGACCAACATCATTCAAGATACGATCATAAAACTAACTGACCATCACAGTTGATTTTTGGTAGCTCCATTCACTTAGCATGAAGGAAACTTGCATTCAGCGAAATGAATAGTTAGATGTCACTCTGTGTCTTGTGCCCCTAGTTTTAACCTCCTCAGGTGACAGTGCAGTATCGTGTCAAGTCTGGAACATTGTGGGGGCAAGTGTTGATCCCATTGCTCGAATTACAGGCAAATAGAACTGACGGTTGCTGGCCGTTTTACACTCTGACTTAGCGTAGACTGTACCGAAATTGTTGCGACCATGGCAGTGTGAGGTCAGTAGAACATGTGCTATATGCAATATGTTAATACGAGTGCATTTCATGGATAGTATAGAATTTTTCACACGTTTCTCGGAAGCCTCCCAGAGGCTTCGTTAGAAGAAAGACCTAGTCCATGGGACAGATGTGTGAGACTCACTTGGCTGAATGTTTTTTCTTATCACGGACAATTATTGTCATTAATAAAAGTTTCTAACGCTCACAAACGAATACAGTGGATTCTGTTTATGGAACTGGTCTTAGCGCTACTGAACTGTGCACTTTGGTGAACCGATGTTAAGGTCTCAGATAAACTCATACTTCGTGAGAGATGGAGAATATTGTGGAAAGACAGTCTCACTCAAGCATTCCACAGTTACTTGCTGAATGAGTTTGTGATGGAAGAAGAGAATTGATGTGTTTCATGAGGTGCGTTCGCACTGCTGAGTGTGAAGAGCACTTGTGACAAAGTTACCAAGTCCAGATTCGTGCCACGGTATGGTGCACAGCCAAACTTGCTCTGAAATTTCTACCAAGAGCTTTTGATTATCACTGCTCTTGCAAAGTTATATCAAGCAAAAGGATGCTACGATTAAGGAGTTTCTGGGTTAGGTGCTTTAAGGGGGGACGATGATGAATAACCCACACTTTTTCCAAAATGCACCAAATTCACGGTTTTGGAGATATGGCAATGGAATTTTGTACCACGCTTTTCATGAAAGTAACACATTTACATATAAAATCCACTGATTATATATATTCAATTTTATTTGAATTAAATTTGAAGTTTTATTTTCAAAAAATAATCTATGTTTCTTTTCCTCAGAAAGTATTCAAGAGATTTCTACAAAAATTTCTCTATTTCATCTCTTTATATGTTGTAAGCTTCTCTCATGAGGTTTTTGGAATAGGTCAAATAGGAGAATTTTCATAATTTTTAAATTATAATTCCGCAAGTACAATTTTAAATTCATGCAAAATTTCTAGCACTTTGCCCCATATCTCAGCTTGTAATCATAAGTTCAAAAATCTCTTGAGACAACCTTTATTAGACTTACAAAAACATTTGTACAAAATTTAATAGTTGTAGCATTGATAGAATCTAAGGAATATACATGTACTTTAAAAAACAAACTTTTCGGGGACCGCAATTTAAAGTTCAACCTAACTTTTTTCCTTATGTCAGTTCTTCAGAGGGGACCATATTTGTACTCTGAGTCGTCTTTCCCTTCAAGGCTTCTCTTCTGATTTCTTGTTATCTGTCTTCTTTCCTTTACCAGGTCTTCAACTGACTTTTCAGCTGCAGACACGCGCCGTAAATCTATTTTTCGCAGGATGTCTTGAGTAAAATTTCCTATCTGGAAGCCCATTTCTTCTAATACGTTCATTCTCTCGGCGTTCCCATCATTAAATACAAAAGCTGCATCATAAGTTGCAATTCTGACAACTACAGCAGATGCTAATGTGTGTTTAGGGCATCGTTTCCATATGAGTGAATTTAGATACTTATTCGGATTTTGGATTTTGACATGAACACTCTTTTTAAATAATGCAGGATCGGCCAGAAACCTGTAAGTGGGATTGACAAGATCCAGGATACAATTTGGAAGCCTCTCCTTGTGAATGTAGGGGTTGTTATCCCTCTGAGCTGAGCTTGGAGTAGTAGGGAGGCTGCGTCACACTGTTAATTAATTTTCAGGCACTTCAGATGCGATTTCAGCATTGAAGCTTTGGGAACTTTTTGTCCATGAGTTGTACTAACAAATACAAAATAAATCGAAAATTGACATTTTTGGTCAATTTCATCAATGTCCCCCCTTAAAAACAACACGACAGAGAACTTTCGTCCGTATCCTCTATGAAATTGTGCTCCAGCGTTAATGACCCCGTGGACGACGTTCAACCCTTGTCCTCCACATTTCTTTTTTATTCTACAGATCTAGCGTTTTGCTTGATAGCAGCGATAGAAAATGTCTAATGGGACGACTCTCATGTGTATCTTCGCTCTTGTGTATTTCGCAGGTTCACTTTGATGGCGTGGTGCTGGCTGTCGAAACCTGAGGACCGCGTCACGTTCAGCCAGATGCTCTCTTGTTTGCAAGAGCTGTACACGGCGCTAGGGCAGTACATCTAAGAAGACGCCGACCGACAGAGCTATTTTTGTAATGAGTGCGGCGCCACGTGATTTGGGCGTAGAGACGGCAGAGGTGCTCGCGACATCACTACGTCGGCGTTCCATGTCATGAGTAAAACGTACTGAAGCCTGGAAATATTGCACTTGTACACATCTAATTAAATTTGCCGTAAGGAGATATTTTGTATAGGCAGCCGTTAGTCAAATAATGTGATGTTTGTGATAATTCGAACTATTTCGTATTTTTGTAGATTTTGTTATGATAATGACTATTTAAAAAAACGGAAAAATATTGAGAATGTTAGGCGATAGCCAACACACTAGACTGGATGTTCTACGTATATGGTTTAAAGAAATGGGAGACATGTATCTAGCAGGATGACTTGTTCCATGGACTGCCCGAGAGAAATATATGGCAGACAAAAGGCTTTTTTTATGAAAATATATTTATTCGAACAATTTCATTGTGTTCATATCAATGTGGTCTTTTGATTTTGTGCTGCAGCACCCTTTCGAAATGTGAACATGTTTCTCACAATTACTGAATGTACTACTCCTTTAGAAGTGGGAAGAGTCGTAATGGAAAATTAAGGATTTGAGATCAATTAAGGTCCTAGGCTAAGAACTGACTCAATATTTAAAGATGTGCCATATATTTTTGGGTGTAATTTTAAGTGAACTGTTAGAATTCGTTACGACTGTGTAATGAAAAATAATTATGTTATGGAACAGAAAGGGCCTAATTTTGTGCAATAGTTTAGTTTTATTCCCGTAAGGAGAGTCAATGGTATAGTTTATATTTAAAGAGAAATTTATTCAAATACATTTATTTCAACATAGCATGAAGTGATATTTCACAACACTGACAGACAACACTGTAACAAGGTTTTTCCTTTATTTCCCTCGATGTGTCGCAAGCATGCCTGAGCTGCTCATTTACTTGAAGCAACGTATCATTTTCACTGAAGAAATTAACGCAAATAACTGGAAATTCATCTTCACAGAATGGAACAAGCTCTTCATCTTTCACTGTCTTTGTGTTTCGGTTTATTACTCACTCGAATTTTTCTATCAAACACTTGGATCTTTCAATATCTGGTATTTCTGTGCTTTGCGTAATATATCTGTACTAGTGGCTCAAATTTCATCCTTGGCATAAGAAAGACAACATAATTCCTCTCATACAATATTCATTGCTGCTACCTTCAGAGTTGAAGGATTTAATGCCTCTCCTTCTCCAGCAGTATCACCTACGTCTCTTTCGTTTTATAACTATTAAGCTTCCTTCCTACCAGTACTTGCAGTTTGTTTAAGGAATAACAGGGTTGTTGGTTGGAATGTATCATAAAATGTAATGTAATTACTGTAAACGTTTGTTAATCATTAATGCGGAATATTAAACATATAATTCAGAAGTTTATTGTAATGTTCGGAGTTTTTATTGCATGATATCGAAAAATTTGTGTCTGATTGTTAATGTAACTACAGCTAGACTTATTTGGTGTTATTATATCTGTGCGTAAAGTACAATGTGAAACATATGGACTTAGTTGTTCAAAGCGAAATGGTATCACATACTGAAAGTTCATTCTTGTTTGCAGTTGCAAGTCAGCACCAAAGACCCTCTATATAAAATAACCTCAACAACACCCTAAGCACTGCAGGAATGCACCTCTTCTCAATTAATGTGGAATATATCGATTTCTATCTGTCTGTCTAGAGGCTATTTCGCTTTTAATTAGCCTATATACACGTATACTTTGGAACTATAATATTCTGATTGGTGTTCTTGTAACCGTCGTTGTATTCTTGTCACCCATTGATGTTTATTGAGATTTGTATATTGTTTTACAAATTATATTCTGTATGTATGTGGACTCTCGCTGCATGTGACTACCTCTGTTGTAATATTGGTAGAATAATTTAATTTGTATGTACATCATTGTTCAGTTCAAGAAATCATGTACAATACAATTTGTAATATGTTGTTATAGACATTTTACATTGTGCTAGCTTGTTCAGATCAGTTCTGTCATTCAGGCATTATCCTGTTTTTCTTTGTTGTACACTTTATTTATCGTTGTTCTGAACGCTAATTGTTTCTTGTTGCAAAATTATGAGTTTATTTAAATTAAAATCAATAAACTGGAAGTTTTTATTTATTTGTTGAAGCATGTCCTTAATAAACATATATTGGATGTGTGCTATAGAATGTAGCCCCAAAACGTATGAAACAACAGTTGCAATGTAGATATTGCTGGCATAAGTAAGTACGTTGTGAAATATAAGGGAAATACAGTAGAGAAAGACTCAACGTTCTGAAGAAACGGGCCAAAAGGGTGTACAGTATCGAACGTTGTACAGAACCTTTGTATAGGAGCAGATAGCAACTCCGTTCATCGTATCTTGGGTATGAAGTTCTGTCCCCCTGAGCTCCAGGGCCCTATGAATTCCCTGCCAGATTCTATAGTGAAGTTTCGGCTGAGTTGGCCCCTCTTCTAGATATAATCCACTGTAGGTCCCTTGAACAATAACGGTTCCCAGTAGTTGGAACAAACCACAGGTCACACCTGTTTACAAGAAAGATAGTACAAGTGAGCTACCAGACCACTGTCCAATATCCTTGACACTGATTTGTTGTAGAATCTTACAACATACTCTGACCTAAAACATAATGAGGTATCTTCAACAGAATGACCTCTTCCCTGACAGTCAACATGAATTCCGAAAACTCACACCTGTCTCACATTAAAGCTGTCATGTAGACGCAGTATTTCTTGATTTACGAAATTCATTTGAATCAGTGACACACCAACGCTTACTGTCAAAAGTTCGGCCATATGGAGTATCAAGAGAAATTTGTGACTGGACTGAGGACGTTTTGGTAGTGAGGACACAGTACGTCATCTTGGATGGAGGGTCATCTTCAGATGTATAAGTAACTTTGATTGTGCCCCAGAAAACTGTGTAGGGATGCTTGCAGTTTATATTGTGTATTAATGATCTTGGAGACCATATTAACAGTAAAATCAGGATTTTCACAGAAGATGATGTTATCTGTGATGTAGAACTGTCTGAAATAATCTGCATACATATTCAGTCAGACCTTCATAAGACCACAGAGTGATGCAAAGATAGGTAATTTGCTTTAAATGTTCAGAAATATAAAATTGTGCACTTACAAAACGAAGGAACGTGGTATTCCATGACTATTATGTCAATGGATCACAGCTGGAAGCGAATAGCTCATACAAATAGTTGGGGGGGTGAAATGGAATGATCACATAGGGTCAGTTATGGGTAAAGGAGGTGGTAGATTTCGGTTAATTGGTAGAACATTATGGAAGTGCAATCGGGCTATCTTTGCACTGCCTTTCCACTGAATCTCGCTAACCTAGTTTAACTATTTTTGTACTGCTTGTAGTATGTGTGGGGTTGGGGAAACAGAGAGAGAGAGAGAGAGAGAGAGAGCGCAGTTGGGGCTGGCTTCCTCGCTGCTCATGAAGTAAATTCCTATTCTGTCCTAATAGTGTGACGCCCGTATGAATGAACTTTCATTAGGAGCCTGCAGAGTGTTGGTTCACTGAGCAGGCAGAGATAAATGCAGCTGTGATTGCTTTTAAAATATATGAGAGAAGTAAATATGTTTCTTCCTCTCCCAAAATATAATGAGTTAGTTTGTAATTGTCAAACGTACTGGGACAAATGTTGTGTAAGATTTTGTTTACCTTTAAAACCTTTGTGAGGAATAGGAGCTTGTCTCCTTTTAGGAAAAAGGATTCAGAGATTTAAACTGAAACACCATTCTCTTGATTTTTATGAATCCTTTATTTCTAATCCAACCAGGAAGCCTTGATAATTCTTTAATAATTCGATAGAGAGCATCAGGGGTAGCAATGATAGGGCAGCATATTCACTAACCGCTATAATGTCAATTAGTATGGGCCAGCGACATAGTTCATTCTCACTCTAGTGCGAGTGTCGCGGCAATTGACAACAAATAGGGTGGTGGCACCGTTGAGCTTATATTTGTAAATTTAACCAATGTTTATCAGGTCAGATACATGTTTTATAAAACATGATCCTAAGTCAGCTACCACAACAGCCTGACAGAGTAGTATTAGAATCTGTAAACAGTAAAAGAGTGCCCCTATCATCAACTATTTTTCTTCTTAATCAGTGAGCAGGAATTTCACACCACCTACCTTCCAATCTTCACACTAGTTTTCCTGCGAAAGCGCAAAATTAGCTCTCCTGCCGTCGCCATCTCATCAGAATCGACAGCAAACCAACGCCGACAACAATAGTTCAGGTAACAAGCCGACGTCACAGGCAGAAGCTCAAGCGCTAGACAAAGTGTATCAGGCTAATTCAGTACGTAAATGGAGGTGGAACTCTAATAATCGTGGGAGATTCGAATGTGGTTGTAGGGGAAAAGGAAGACATAAGGGACACAGAAAAATATAGGCTAGGTAGTAGGTATGAGAGAGGAGAAAGACTAACTGTGGCCTGCAATAAATTTCAGCCAGAGAGCACTCTCTTCAAGAATTACAACAATAAAAAGTATACGTGGAAAGGGCCCGGAGACAAGGGAAGGATCCAGCTGTATAATGCCACGGTCACACACAGATATAGAACTCGCACACTGGATTGTAAGGCTTACCCAGAAGCAGATGTAGACTGAGATCAGAATTTCATCATGTTGCACAGTAAACTGAAATTTAAAAGAGTCGTACAGAGGAATCCAAGTGGAAGGACGTGGGATACTAAAGCACGGAGGTAGCATAAGATGCGTTTCAAATTCGCCAAAGATGTGAAAACTGCGATAAAGAATAACACAGCAGATAATTCATTCTAAGAGGAGTAGACATCTCTAAAAATAGAAATTGCAGATTTTGGGAAGACAAACATAGCTATCAGAAAGATAACTGGGGAAAAAATGAGGGAAACAGAAGAAATATTTCAATGGATCGATGAAAGAAGAAAGTACATAAATGCTGAAGAAAAGACAGAAATACAGCAACGAAAATCACTTAGTAATGAAGTAATTGAGTGTCCCATGGAAGTCAAGATGAAATGGCTGCAGGAAAAAAATGTGAAGATACAGAAAAAGAAACTGTTCCGGGTGAACTGATGGAGGGAGGACTGATCCAGCATAAACAAACACACTCAACAAAAAATGTTTTGCATCACCTCGGTTCAGAGAGTTCCGGAACCTGTTCAGAAAATTGGAGTAGATATCAACATAAACATCATTTCCGTTCTTTCTATTGCTCACAAAAGCCACACATTGGATGTTGCACCACCATACAGCGAGACCTTCAGAAGCCGTTGTCCAGACTGCTGTACACACCGGTACCTCTAATACCCAATAGCAAGTCCTCTTTCATTGATGCATGCCTATATTCGTTGTGGCATACTATCCACAAGTTCATCAAGGCACTGTTGGTCGCACTCCTCAACGGCGATTCGGCATATATCCTTCAGAGTGGTTCGTGGGTAGCGTCGTCCATAAACAACCCTTTTCATTCTATCTCAGGCATGTTCGATAGGCTTCATTTCTGGAGAACATGCTGGCCACTCTAGCCGAGCAATCTCGTTATCCTGAAGGAAGTCAGTCACAAGATGTGCACAATCGGGGCGTGAATTGTCGTCCATGAAGACGAATGCCTCGCCAATATGCTGCCGATATGGTTGCACTATCGGTCGGAGGATGGCATGCACGTATCGTACAGCCGTTACGGCGCCTTCCATGACCTCCAGCGGCGTACGTCGGCCCAACACAATGCCACCCCAAAACAGCAGGGAACCTCCACCTTGCTGCACTCACTGGACAGTGTGTCTAAGGCGCTCAGCTTGACCCGGTTACCTCCAAAAATGTATCCGACGATTCTCTGGTTCAAGGCATATGCGACACTCATCGCTGAAGAGAATGTGATGCCAATCCTGAGAGGTCCATTCGGCATGTTATTGGACCCATCTGTACCGCGCTGCATTGTGTCGTGGTTGCAAAGATGGACCTCGCCATGGACGTGGGGTGTGAAGTTGCGCATCATGCAGCTTATTGCGCAAAGTTTGAATCCAACACGGCGTCGTGTGCCTGAGCGAGGCATGTCATCGACAATCTCTCTGTATC